>NC_088979.1:26730355-27417456 GCF_963932015.1 Anas acuta
TAATAGGACTTTGATACTTTGGAATAATTGCATCCTGAGGAGTTACATTTAGGTTTGCAGGGGCTGTTTTAATTAGGGGGCTCGGCATAGGGTTGGAGTTGCTGCTTCTGGGCATTGGTAAGGTATATTTCTGGGCATTGGTAAGGCACTGGGCAGGCAGGGTGATGAGGACACTGTTGGAACTTGGTGGTGAGACTCTCTCCCAGATTTTGGTCCTCTAAATGAAGTATGTGAGGATTTCATCAGATGGCCCCAGATAATTATATCCATTATATATATATATATATATACACACACACACATATATGTATAATGCAAGGTACTGCCCAATCTATTTTGTTATCACTATGTTCATTCACTCTCTTATGTTTGTTTCCACTTTGCAGGTGGTGGCAAAGGGACAAGCTGAGCTTTTGGGAAGGGTCCCCTCCTCAAACAAAGCTATAAACCTCAAAATCACTGAGAAGATGGTTCCCAACTTTCGCTTCTTAGCTTACTACTTCGTTGAAAACCAGGGCCGTCAAGAGATTGTTGCTGATTCTGTATGGGTAGACGTTATGGATGTCTGTGAAGGAAAGGTACTTTCAAAGCAAATAACTTCTGATTCTGTATTCCAAAATGATAATAAAAATCACCAGAGAGAGTGCAGACCTGAGGCTGAAAAGTGAAAGACATGATGGACATTTTCATTTTTTCTTGAAAAAGACAATCATCAGGATTCTTGCTAAAAGGTAGAGATGGGGAAAGACTCCCAGGGATGCTATCAGAGGCAATCTTCTTCTATAGGACAGGCTGTGCCTCAAAAAGATGAAAAATATGGTTTCATAGAGGTAAATCCCTCTATGTATGTGCATAGATAATAGAAATCCACAGGGAAATACCAGCAGGACTCCTGAGAGATAGAATCCCTTGAGAGCTTTGTTTTTCTGCAGTATGATTCATCAAATGAAGGAAAGTGAACTTATAAGGAAAAAAAAAAAAAAGAATTTTCAGTAATTTTCAATTTTTTTTTTATTCTTTTCTGAAACTTTGTAGCACTTCAAAAGCACTTCTTAACAATTATTTCTAGTAGAAAAAGAAATGTGGACAAAATAGGAGTCCTTCTATGCTTTCCTTTCACCTTCCTCCTCCTTCTGGTATTATAAAATAATAATTTAAAAAAAAATAATTAATTAAAAAAAAAAAAAAAGAATATTTTTCACTAGAGCATGAAACTCAACTGCTGAAAACTGTCAGCCATCCAAAATTACTTTTGTTTCCAATGGAAAGCAATTAAGAGTTTTTTCAAAGCTATATTGAAAGCCCTGGTTCAGCAAAGCCCTTACACATACTTTTAATTCACATTGGTGCTTATGTCCCATTGAAAGGTAATGTCCAATATCCTGCACATACAACTTTAAAACTTCCTCTTTGTCCACCAGTGGGAGGTATCTTTCAGAAGACAGGATCCCAAGCAGAAACACTGCATAATGGAAATGTACCCCAGCCTCATGCTGGTGACAGACACAGCTGATAATATTCCTTGCCCAGAGTGTTTGCGCTTTATTAACAAATGTGACATATTTTCTGTTTAGATTAAAGTGAGAACAGAACATCAGATGTATGAACCAACAGACAGCGTCGATTTATTGATTGAAACGGACCATGCAGGAACAATTGCCTTAGCTGTGGTTGATAAAGCAGTTTTTATTCTGAACAAGAAAAATAAACTTACAGCCAAAAAAGTAAGAAAACTTTAAGATGAAAGTATCATATCTACTAGTCAAGAAAAATTTTCCATGACTAATGAGAAGATTAAATGAAACTAGTGGCTATTAAATCCTTAATCAAATTTTTGTTAAACTTGAAAAGGTTTTTCTCTTGCAATTTTAGATTTAAAATGAGCAGTCAGAATTTCCATGCTACATCAGATGAGACTATAAATTAAAAAAAAAAAAAAGCATTAATTGAAATTATGTGCCAACTAAAACATTCCTCAGCTTTAATCTCACTTTCCAAGTGTAGTTCATCCCACAGTTTGTTTTGCTTCTACAAGTCAAAAGTAGTAAGAATTTTATAATATAAATAATAATAATAATACCCTTGCAAATGTGGTGCAATTCATCTATGCTATTTTATTTGGCAGGTATTTAATGCAATGAATTCGTATGATCTTGGATGTTCTGCAGGTGGTGGTAGAGACAGTGCTCAAGTTTTTACTGATGTTGGTCTAGCCTTTTTATCAGATACAATTAAATCCAAGGTTCGGGAAGGTAAGTGAAATCTGCCCTTTGCTTTAGTTGTTTGTACAAATCACTGTACATCTGGGGAGGCTGATAGCTTGAAAATCAAATCAATTTATCATGTTGTTGTTGTAAGAACCACCTTCCCTCTGGATTTTTCTTTTCCTTTTCTTCCACTGGGTGATGGGAGCTCAGACAGCCCAGATGTTGGCTGATGGTCCTTTGGCACCCAGCTCACCTGGGATCAGCCAAAGCTGGCTGGGGTTGTAAGGTGCCTCTGCAAAAGGCAGGTCTTCTGTGAATGAGGTTGGTCCTACCACAAGTGACCTGAATGGTCAGGCTATTATTGCCATAGCGTCGTAACAAAGCTCTTCTCTTCTGCTTTCTCAGGGTACACGTGCCTCCGAGCTACCGGAAGACAGAAGAGATCTTTGGATTTCCGGCAGAAAATTTCAGGAATTGGTGTGTTCATTCAGCTAGGTTTCCTGAAAGGCTATTGGGAGAGGGGATCTGCTGGGAAACTAAGTAAAGGACACCAAGATAGTCATAGTCCCAGTTGTTGTGTTATGTGATTTAACCTAGAACATGTGTGTATATTATGGCCTTGTGACATGATGCATCATCTATCAAAACAAACCAAAAAACAAAGGCAAAGATCAGTCTGGATAGGCATGAAAACTAGTTCACCATCTTATAATAAACCCAGATGTGAAGTACTTCAACTAGATATCATGTTATGGAATCAGTTTTGGCCTTACATTTTTTCAAACTTATTTTTATAGACAGGAGTTGTTTTATTGCCTCTCCCTCATTTTTTTTTTCCTTGACATTCTGCTTCAAAGTTGTGCCAGCTTTGGTACTTGTGTTCCAAGTAAGAGAATTGCCAGCACAATATTGGACCTAAATTTAAAAAATATGCAATAAATGATTTCTTTTTTAAATGTTCCTTTAGACCAATTTCCAACAGGTGATTTTTGGTATTTCCTTGACAGAAGACACAAGGGCTTGAAACACACAGCTTTGACTATTTCTATCATGACTTCTAATTCCAACATATCAAGGGGACATTTTTAATTCACAGTCTCAATTTGAAGTGAAGCATACACTAGAATACTTGAGACAGTGTAGGACCTATGCTTTGCTCCTGTGTTTGTGGACTGATTTTAGAATGGAAAGTAGGTCCCTGGATGCAGGTAGACTGTTGCAATATTAATAAACTTAATATTAACTGCTAGTAATGACAGGAATGAACACAATGAACACTTCCTGCTGCTTCCACAACACTAATTCTGGGCTTTATTTACATTGCAGTCAGCAAATATCAAGACCCTCGTCTACGAAAATGCTGTGAAGATGGAATGAAATTAAATCCCATGAGGTTTTCTTGTCTGCAAAGACTATCAAAGGTTGCTGGCTCCCCTGGATGCAAAGAGGCTTTCAAGACCTGTTGTGAAAATGCCACAGCCCTCAGGAAGGAGGCAGCAAAGAAGAAAGTCAGAGTGGGCTTGGCACGATGTAAAGAATGGTGATATGCAACTGTCTAAAAAAATGACCCTTCACTGGGGGGGCAAGGGAGGGCTAAGGGTTGTCTACACTGCTACTGTCACCAAAAAAAACCTTCACATTGAGAATGACCACATTCAGAGTGATCTCTGCTATCATGTTTCTCATTCACTGTCACAAATATGTGATGGGTGGGAACATCTTTGCCACTTATTAGTTAAGGGGAGTAGGTGACTATTTTCTTGTTTGGCAGCATGCAATTATTGAACTTAGAAATAATTATTTTTTTTTTTTCTTTTTTCCAATTAAAATCTTTAGTCATTGGTGGTTTTTTTTTTTTTTGGTTTTGTTTCATTTTGTTTTGTTTTTGTTTTGTTTTGTTTTTGTTTTGTTTTGTTTAATGTACAGGATTAAATCTGTATGAAGTCTTTTCATTCTGAGTGCTTTTCACACTACCTTCTCTCTGTCAGATGCCCTGCTAGACAGTGTAAGGTCATCAGCCAAAACCCTCAGAAGAGAATCCCCACCTTTGTTTTTCAGACTTCGATGAAGAAGAAGAAGTGTTTGATGAAATGTCTCTCAACTTACGCAGTTATTTTCCTGAGAGCTGGTGGTGGAATTTTAAAGAAGTGAAAAATCCTGGAAATCATAGGTACTGTATTACCTGACTAGATGAATACACCTAAGTTTGTACAGTAAAATGTATATAAATATCAGTTGCATATGTTATCTGATACAGAGGAATTTAGAATATTTGCAAGTGTGTTGTCTCAACAACTGAGGGATTTTTTTCCCTTAAAATATTCAAAGTTTTGCAAATAGCAATGTTTACACATATACACTTTTCTTAACACATTTTTTTTTGTGTGTGTTTCTTAGTGTAACAAACATTGCTCCTGACTCTATAACTACCTGGGAAGTCCAGGCAGTAAGCATATCTCCCGAGAAAGGTACGCTATTGCTATTCTATTGGGTTACTCTGTGTGGATGAATAGAGAATGTGTAATTTTCAAAACAGATGTTAAGTTGACAGAGTACGACAGTCTATACTGAAAAGCTACTAGGGGTTTTTACCACGATGTTTACTTCTCTCCTCTTTCATGTCATATTAAAGCTGGAATTTAAAGGATAGATGTATATTTACAAAACAGGATGAAATGCGCTACAAAGGAAGATGTACCGAACACTCAGAAGAGTCTTATTTTCTTTCAAACCTCTAAACCTTCTAGTTTATTTTCCACACAGCTGTTATCTTACACAAGAAAGGCAGTGGTGATAACACTGCTTTGTATTTTAATTTTTGAGGGAGTGAGTTCTGACCAAGGGTTCAGTGATGGTCATGGAGTTTATTTACAGAGCATGAAGAAAGGTCATTATGTTTTAAAGTCAGCTTTTGCAGGAAGGCTGGGCCACTTTTCATTCACAGAAGCTACTGACATCACTGCCAATTTTTACCTATTAAGAACCATGTCCATAATGCCATAATGCACTTTTATTTGACTTATGTTAAATGTGTAATTCACAAGTATGCTTTTTTTTTTTTCTATCCCAGGATTTTGCATAGCTGACCCCCACACCTTTGATGTTTTCAAAGACCTTTTTGTGTCCTTGAGATTACCATACTCAGTTAAACGACATGAACAGCTGGAAATAAAAGCAGTGATTTACAACTATCTGCCTGAAGATCTCCAGGTAATATTAGCATCGACTAGTGTGATATAGATAGATGATTAGATAGATAGATGATTAGATAGATAGATACATAGATAGATAGATAGATCGAATCGATCGATCGATCGATCTCGGAGACAGACTCAGTATAGGGTGATTCATATATATTGCCTATTGCTAACAGATTAGAGCAATGAGAAACTAAAAGTAAACTAAAGACACCTTCCCCCCATCCACCCTCTTCTACCTCCTCTCCCCAAGCAGCACAGGAGAACAGGGAATGGGGGCTGTGATCAGTCCCTGATGCTTCATCTCTAATGCCCCTTCACGGTCCCTCTCTGCCCCTGCTCCCCATGGGGTCCCTCCCACAGGATGCCGTCCTTCCCAAACTGAGCCTGTGGGCGCTGCCCACAGGCAGCAGCTCTTCAAGAACTGCTCCCACATGGCTCCATACCACAGGGTCCATCCATCCCCCAGGAGCAAACTGCTCCAGCACAGGTCCCCCACAGGTGGGCGGCAGCTCCCCCCAGCCCCCTGCTCCTGCGTGGGCTCCTCTCCACGGGCTGCAGCTCCGGCCCGGGGCCTGCTCCTGTGGGGGCTCTCCATGGGCCGCAGCCTCCTCCAGGCCACATTATTCTGCTCTCCCAGAGGCACAACCAACATCACTCACTGGCTCAGCTCTGGCCAGCAGTGTGTCCCTTTGGAGCTGGCTGGAGCTGGCTTTTATCTGACGTGGGGCACCCTCTGGACTGCTCTTACAAAGGCCACCTCTGCAGCCCCTCTGCTGCCAAAAGTGCTATGTAAGGCCAATACAAGCACAGGAAATTCAGGGGAGCTGATTGGAAATCACTTTCGCTCTTGCAAAATGTCTGTATTGCTGTTTCCTTTTTAAGCAAAAGCAAAAGTCCTGTGTTATATCTGTTTCTCATTTCCCTCTCTTATCTCGACGTGGTGGAGCTGAGCATTTCCCCATGCAGTGATGTGCCAGCCCTGACTGCAGGCCTTGCCTTGTCCCCACAGGTCACAGTGACGATGGATGCAGTGAAGGGGCTATGCACTGCAGAGGCCACAGAGAAGGCAGTGCAGCTGAAACTGCTGGTTAAGGGGAACTCTGCAACACCAGCCTATTTCTCAGTTGTTCCTCTGATTGTGGGAGAAATTCCAATTACTATTTCTGCTTTTGACCAAACTTCAGGGTACGGTGATAGTATTAGGAAGAACCTCAAAGTTGTGGTAAGTAGAGCCAGTTGAGGGTGGACACTTCATGAATACATATTGCTCCTCAAATACAACATTCTCTAGAAGAAAAAAAAATGGGGGAAGAAAATCTGTGGTGAGCTTGTAAGTAGTATACATGGAAAGACAAAAAGGCATCCTTCTACCAGTAGCATTGCAACAACATCCTTTGCAGTCAGTGTACATTTCTTAATCTTTAACTTCTACCTGTTTAATCAACATTTGCAAACAGTCCTTTTCTTTTATGAAGCCAAGATTGAAAATATTCATCTAGGAATACTTTGAGAAGCAGCTTCTGCTAAACATAAAGTTTAATACTATTATTGTATATCTAGTTAATGGATCTCCAAGCTTAACGATTGCAGAGGTAAAACACATGCAGGCAAACAAAGACATTGTATTGACTATTTGATATATAGGTTCTTTTTTTTTCACTTTGAAAATTGAACTTTAGTCTTCTCTTCTAAACCTTTTAAAAAAATAAATTACTTTTCAAAAGTCAGCACTGATCTGCACAGACTCATTACAGAATTGAAGTAGGACACTGAGAGCCCTTTTCAGTTCACACAAAAAGTGCAGAATATGAATCTCTGCAGCATTAGTGCCAAGGTGCAACCTTGTGGACAAAGATAATGCATGGGATGCTGGGGACTTGCTGTTGTTACAGACCATAACTGTTCTGGAGATAAGCACAGAGTTTAGTGGTACACCAAAACAACATAATTGTCTGTAGAAAAAGCTTTATTAAAATACAGGCTTTTTAATGATGATTGTGTGGAAATCAGAAGGGAACAATTTTTGAGTTTTACCAACAAGATAAACTCAGAACTCAGTGGATTTCATAGAAGAAAGGTTTATATAAGTAAGTGCACCTGTGAAAATGACTTGTATAGTCACAAAGCTGAGAATAGACTTTAAAGTTTCATTTTTCTGGTTTATCTTTGGTTTCATCAAGGGAAATGTGTGTTGGTAATAACAAAAAATCAGTATAATTCATTAGTGTCTCAACTGGGAAAGTGAAATTCTGATTTCAAGCTTCATTTTTACCTGGAAAGAAATTTTACTTCAAAATGACCTATTTCTGCCATCTGCTGGTATAATGAAAAGGTAGAGATATGGTTGTCTTGCAGCTTAATCTCAGGTGTGAGTGGTGGCAAAAGTTTTGACTTTTCTTTCTTCATTTACACAGGCTGAAGGTGTATTAGAGAGAGAAGAACAGACCTTTTGCATTAATAGTGACGGTAAGTTACACTTAGGGGTTAGATACATACCAGGTCTGGGATAGGAATAGGGGTTGTAAAGCCTGATGTGAATATCTGACAGCTGTGATGAAGCATTTCATAAGGTAAAAACACTCTTCATCCAAAACATAGTAAAAAACAAAACAAACAAACAAAAAACAAACAAACAAACAAAAAAAAAAATTAGGAAAGTATCGTGGTTTAACCCAGCCGGCAGCTAAACACCACGCAGCCGTTCGCTCACCCTCCCCCCTCCCTCTCTGGGACGGGGGAGAGAAATGGAAAGTGAAGTCTGTGAGTTGAGATAAAGACAGTTTAATAAGACATGAAAATAATAATAGCAATAATAACAATAACAATAACATTAATAATAATAATAATAATAATAATAATAATAATAATAATAATAATAATACAATGGTGATAATAGTACTACTAATAATAATACTAATAATGTGTACAAACAAGTGATGCACAATGCAATTGCTCACCACCCGCTGACCGATGCCCAGCCTAACCCCAAGCAGTCCGCCCCTCCCCCGGCTAGCCACCCCTATATATTGTTTAGCATGACATCAGATGGTATGGAATACCCCTTTGGCTAGTTTGGGTCACCTGTCCTGGGTCTGTCCCCTCCCAGCTCTTACTGCACCCCCAGCCTGCCTGTTGGCAGGACAGAACAAAAGGCTGAGATGTCCTTGGCTTGGTATAAGCACTGCTCTGCAACAATTAAAACATCGGGGTGTTATCAGAACTCTTCTCATCCCAAGCCAAAACACAGCATTCCACCAGCTACTAGGAAGAAAATTCTGTTCTAACTGAAACCAGGACAGAAAGAAAAATAATTTTATTCTAAATGTCTGGAATTGATTTGTGTTACATCTGTGTTTATACATAGCATTTTTAAAATATTAAGTAGGCCTCTATTTTATTCAGTAATGGAACTTAACATAGATTTAAAAGAATCAAATAAGGAATTGAAATTAAAATCTTCCTTTAAAGCAAAAAATACTGTTGATTAAAAAATAAAATTAAGAAAGATAAGCATCTTCTTTCATAATTTTCATTTAATATTTCTGATAACAATTCTGTTGTAAATTTCATCAGCTGTAAGACATTTAATTAAAAGTATGTTTTAAAATTGTACTGTACTTTTTTATGCTTAAAGAGTTTTGATGTGGATCTCTATTTATTATTTATTTGTAGTTAAGTCCCATACACTGGATCTGAACAGACCATCTAATATGGTACCAGGTTCTGACAGTCGTGTATTTGTTAACCTGAAAGGTAAATGTTATTTTCCATCAATAAATTTCTGTGGGTGAGAAGAGACACACACCTTGTGCTGTTCATTTCGGAACACCAAGTCTTCATTCCTTCCTATTTTTTTTACCATGATCAAAATGGTCTCCCTTACATGCCAGAGTCACAAAAGAAAACAGCCCCTAGTTTAATCCAGTAGTTCACCGCTTTCTAATTACTCCTTCTCTCTTGTATTGGATATAATACTTTTATGCAGTCCATCCTGCCTCACTGCACTGAGGCTAACTTTCTGGGAAGGCCAGAGAAGAAAGGAAGAGTTCACTTTCTTTGGTAACTCCACACTGCATGACCCCTGTAGAAATTTTCTTTATTCTTCAGAAATAAGGATGCCAAACTCTGATGTATAAATTCTGGAAAGATCTGTTTTTCTGAAGAGAAGAATCATATATTAATTTAATCAAATAATCTTATACATACATATGCTCATGCATACATATTTTAAAAACATCTAATATTCTTATTAAATATAAAAATTATTTTTCTCAGGAACTGTACAATAATGCATCCTTGATGCAAAGACTATTCCATTTCAAATCCTTGTTCTAAAGTATGGACATACTTAACCTCATTAAATGAGAAAACTGTAGAGGGAAAAAAAAAATGCCCCAGAAGCTTGACATGATTAAGGCACGATTTTTATTGTTTTTTTTTTTTTTTTCCCATCTGTGGGAGGATCAAGTCTGGTTTGACAAGACCTTTCTAGTCTGAACCTGAGGCACCAGTCTTTCCCCTGCTCCTTGCTTGCCTCCCTCTAACAGCCTCAGGACTCTTTCTCTTCCATCCTCCTTCATTGTCTCCAGCTTTCCGAGGGCGTGGAGGCTCACCCTTGTTCTTCTCCAACCGTATAGACATAAGTGGCTGCAAACTGTTTAATAATGAGATACAGGCAACCGTGTAATCAGGGCGTGCTGGGGTGTCACTCTGTGGTTAGTATTGCATTTATTCATGTTATACCAGTCAGTTTGAAATATAGAATGTCTTATGTCTTTTACAACAGGAGATCCCATGGGTGATTCTGTTGAAAACTGTCTTAGTCTCGATGGAATTGAGAAACTTATTAAGGTGCCCACGGGTTGTGCCGAGCAAACAATGGTGAAGATGGCCCCCACAGTCTATGCTATTGAGTACTTGGATGCCAGTGATCAGTGGAAGAACTTTAATCCTGAACGTAAGGTTGAAGCCATCAAGATGATTGAAAAAGGTACACAGGAAAAACACAGACACCAACTGATACTGGCTTTGTTATCTCCTTGCCTTGCACATTAACCACTGCTGCTCTCAGAAGGAGTGAGCCTTGTCTTAACACAGTCAAGCAGAAATGCCACTGACAACCTGCAGGTGGACATGAGAAACAAAATCAGTGAGGAGGATTTAGGTGGTTGTCTGCTTGCATCCGACATTGCAGAGTGTTGGCATTCACAGTCCACCCTCTCTCTTGCCTAATTTAGAAGTGGAAAGTAAAATATGAGCTGATCAACAGTTCCTCTTCTCAGATCAAATAGACATAAATGGGCAGTTGTAGAGCATGAATCATTTCAGACTAATGTAGATGTGCACAAGAGACCAAGATGAATCATGTTCTAAAAATATTATTTTCTATCCCCCTGGGTCACAGACATTGACTAAGATGACCAGCTCAAATTTAGGCATCTCTGCTACAGATGTCTGTTTTTGGCAAAAGCTTTATCACTAAAGAAACTCCCAATGGTAATCATACTATTACCATTCTCTCTTGCACACTTGGGTATTCACTACATGAGCTCGAATAACTCCAACAGCCTTGAGCAGAGCAATGGAAGAAGTTTACTTTGGGAGAGGACAGCTGAAGGGCTGTTTCTTCAAAAGTCCATTGCAAGACATGGTCCCAAGATGATGTTAAATGCACACCAAAGCCAGGGCCACAGCATCTGGAAGTGGAGATGTCTCAGCTCACAGGCACTAACACTGAGCTTGAATGCTATCAGTATTGTATCAGGTATCACGGATCTTTCTAATTGTAGTGGTGTGCACATGGCATAAAGCCTACTGAAGAAGAAAGGTAAAAATAAAGATTAAAAAAATACATGCTAATAGTTGCTGAATGGAAGTCGTTGCCCGTTTACCTAAGATTGTCCAAAGTGACATGATGTCTTGCTACTTTTATAACTTGCTATTTGTTATAACATACATATAATGATATAAACACCAACATTTAGTCTTTAGATTATGTTTTTACTGATTCTTATTGAAGAACATCACTGGGGTAGAAAATGAGTTGTGTAGAACAGAGGCAACAACTCATGATTTTAAAGCACTCATCTGATATGGGTAGATATTTTCTATGCTTTTTGATTCCATGCACCATAAAGTCAACAGCTTGGCAAATTGGGGAATGGGGAATAATAATGGGGAATAAGCCTCACAAGATTCACCATGCAGAAAGTGCCTTGGTAGCCATGTATCTATAGAAATCTGCAGTTGTCAGGTTGTTCTCATTGCTCTGTTAAATCAGACAAAACAAAATAATGTTTAAATCTTGTGTTTTTTCTGTGTAAAAGTCTGCTGACACAGGTATTTCATCTTTGCTGTACTGGTGAACATCTCCATGCACACATCCACTAGTCAATGATGAACACATCCATGTTAATACAAGTGCTGTAAAAAATGGCCAAGAAATATGTGTATCTTCTGAGCAATTATATGGTATCTTGTTCCTACAGGTTATACTAGACTGCTTGAATTTCAGAAAAATGATGGTTCCTATGGAGCATTTAAATCAACCCCCAGTAGTGTGTGGTAAGCATATTTTTCATAAGCAGCTTTGGTTCTTTTTTTTTTTTTTTTTTCTCCATAATACCACTGCTGTCATTTAATGCATAATTATTGGGGGTGGTGGTCAAAATTTGGTGATTGTGGTGTTGCCTATGTACTTTTTTCAATGGATAGTGAGTCTTATAAGCCTCTGTGAGTGTTTAGACCTTGATGAAAGAGAATTATACTGAGCCCCAGATTATTTTGCATTTGCCACAGAGTGTTCACACTATTATTGTGAGTACATTGTATTGAATGTGAGTCTACATACAGATTGAGAATGTTTTTTGTTTTTTTTTTTTTTTCCCATTAATATACTCATCTATAAATATATGTCAACACAACTTTGGAACATTTTATTTTGTGCAGGTTAACTGCTTTCATTGTTAAAGTACTCACAAGGTGCAAAGAATACATTACTGTTGAAGACAATCATATACGCAACTCGATTACCTACTTGCTTACTCAGCAGCAGGAAGATGGTTCATTCCACGACCATCATCCAGTATTGGACAGGACTATGCAGGTAGGTCATTAGTATTAAGAAGATTCTGTTACATCTTTAAGGCTTCTAGGGATCACAAGGAATATTCTGAAATGTTGAGTAACAATACATGTTTTTAAAAGAAAAGAAAAAAAAAAAAGCAAAAAAAAGCAACACTGTAATATAAGAAGTACAAAATCTGTAAAGTAAAATGAATCTGTTAACAGATCCATCAGAGAAGCATGGCTAGGATGTCACCACCTTTATCTTTTAATCCTATCTTGGATGATTTTACAGCTGACCTGTACCTCTAGAGGATGTAGAAAACTAGCTCTGAAATATTTTTGCTTGGTAAAAATCATGCTTTTTATTGACAAAAGCTATAAATTCAAACAATCATAATTTATATTTGAAGGGACCTCTGGAGGTCATCTAGTCCAGACCCCATTCAGGACAGGTCTAATTAGATCAGGTTACCCAGGGCCATGTCCAGCTCAGTCTTGAGCACCTGCAAAGACGGAGATCCCACATCCTCTCTGGGTAACCTATTTCATTATTTAATGACTCTCATGAAAAGCAAAAATCTTAATATTTAATCAAAATTTCTAAGAGTATATGCTAGCCTACACTTCTCCTATAAGTATCCAGAAAAACTAAATTGTTACTCTCTATGCATCTAGGGTATAAAAACAATATAAACCTTCCAGAAACTATTGAAAATGAAGATATCTTCACACTGACCTTACAAAGAAAAAAAAATATATATATATTGATTATATAACTAAAATCAATAGTGTGGATTTTACCCTCATGCCAGTTCCACAGCTTATATAATGATGTTAAAAACCATCTCAGGAACTGGCTAAAAAGCTTTTTAACCTTTGTTTATGCTAGCATACTTATCTTCTATTTCACATTTGCTTCAGGATGTGCTCATAATATTTTTGTACAGAGACATGAGTCTCTCCAAAGAAACAATCTGTCCTTCTCCAAAGGGTAAACATTTGGGGCTGAGTGAAACAGAAGGATAATAATGATCCTATTGTCAAAGAAAAGCATGAGCAAAATAATCAGAAAGAAGAAAAGAAATGAAAATGCACATCTTCAGGCGGAAAAAAAAAAAAAAAAAAAAAGGAAAAAAAAAAAACCTACAGGGGGCACTGTGTTTACTGTGTTTAGCTTATCAAGAAGAGTGGGAAATGATCTCGTAATGGTGAATAAATGCTTTTACAAGGGAAAGGTTCTTCGTTTTAAAGTGCTTTTGAATATATAGGGAGTAGCAGACAAGCAAAAACAGTTGAAGCCAGGACCAGTCCAAACAAAAACTGCAAATCTTTAGTATTGAGATAATTACATTTTTTATCACAAGATGAAGGATGTGGTGGGTTCTCAATCTCTTAACATTGCCATAGTAGAAGATATGCTATTAGACGGACACAAGTTGTTGAACAAAATTGAAGGGTGAAACTGCATGTTTTGTGGTTAGATGTTTTCACAAGATCCTCATCTTCATTAAAAGTAATTTTGTACACTTAATCATAAGCAAGAACATGTACGTTTTACTTTTCCTTTTCATTTTCATCTTCCAGGGTGGCATTGGGACAGCAGAAGAGAATTTGGCACTGACAGCCTTTGTAACCATAGCATTGCAACATACTCTACAGATTTACAAAGAGTCACCTGATGTGGTAGGAAACCTATCTATAACCTTGAAGGCGTTTTCACAATGGCATGTACACCCCACTGTCTTAAAGTACCGTGGATGGCAAGGTCTGTTTAATACATCTGCGGACAGGAAAAAGTGCAGTTGCCAAATGTACAGCAAGGTGTTTTGAGCTACACACTCCATCACTGATGGCTTTAATCACAAAGCAAAAATTATTAAAACTGTGTTAAAAATGAATGTACTAGTACTCACTAACTGTTAGTAGTCTTGATGAGCTTTTCAGAGGGATCCTATTGTTTTCACAGGTACAAGCTGTTACAAGAGCTGTAGCTTACATGAAAATGCAACTTCCAAGGAACACTAACTGCTATTCTACAGCCATCACTGCTTATGCTCTGACGCTTGTTCAGTCTGATGGTGGTGAAGCCCAGTCCGTGAAAGAAAAATTAAGGAGCTGTTCTGTTTTTAATCCAGGTACTAGTAACTATTCTTGAAAATTCAGCTAAAATCACTCCTCATAATTAAAGTGCTTTGAGCACTCTGGTACAACAATAAAGCAAAATCAAGTAAGTGAAGGGCATTTAATTTTATAAAAATGTGTATGCATATGTGCAATATACTTAAGTATTTTAATTACATAACCATATATATATAATTTGTGTAATTGATATCACTACAAAGTAACAGTTTAACACTGTGTATTTTGCTTGTGATCTTATCTGTTACTGGAGATGGAACAAAACCATAGTAAATAGACAATCATCTTTTCTGCTTCCCTTGCTGCTTACAAAGTTTCTACACCACTAAAGCACATCTTTTTTTCTGACCCTGTCCTCCTCCCTCCCTTCCCGCCCTCCCCCCCCAACATACACACAAAAATAAGTGTAAGCCAGTAAGCAGAAACTTTTGGTGGGTTGTGGGAATGAGTAGCTAGAGTAGCTACATATGCAAAAAGTCTAGAATTTGTGAGGAAGAGGAAAGATGCCTCTGCCATCTTCAGAGCTCTCCTTGAGTTCTATGTGCTTTGTTTCAGCTCCACATGGACATCACATCTTCCCCTTCATTTTACGGCTGGGATCAATGCTGAGTCAGTTGGTTGTATGGCTGCACTGCTCAGCTATTAGTTTCTCAATTTTTGAGAAATAAATTACGGTTTAATAGACACAGCTTAAGTGTAGGGACTTAAAGAGATAATTAATATGTTTGTCACTGGGTTACCACTGAACACAGTACTACCACTCCACCGCATGGACATCACTGTACAACGGGGTCATTAGACTGTGATGATTACAAAAGCCAAAACTGAAAATGGCATGTTTTTCTTTTCCATTATTTCTGCTTCCCTATTAATACATTGGTCTCATGACAGCAACTGTGTCTTGTGGTTCCTTAGTGCTATGACATGCAATATCAATTGTGTAGACTTTTACCAAGGGGATTCAAGACTGAGTTATTCTTGCAGAAAAGCAGCAGCGTTACTGGGGAAATGGCAACGATGCAGTCTCAGTGGAAACCACTGCATATGCATTGCTTCAAGCATTGCTCCTGAGAGACCTGGAGTATGCAACACCTATTGCTACGTGGCTGATGGAAAGGAAGAACTATGGTGGCGGATACTGCTCTACACAGGTGCTTCACCATCAGCCCAAATGGTGTTTTGGGATGTGGGAGGAAAATAGTAGATCCCTGATGACTTTATTATTTAGGTTTGAAAGCATCATAACAATTAATCCTAAACTTCTGCAAACTTTGGTTTATGAAACACCAAAGATTTTGGCCCCTTAATAGACAGTATTATGAGCCAGCAAAAATTCTTTGTCTTTATGAAGATTTGTAATTGTCAAGGATCAGACCTACAGTGTTTTGGGGATTTTAATGACAAAAGAAGAAGATGGGTAGTGAAAAAAATAGTCTGTGCAGATGGGGACAGACAGATAGAGGAGAACTTCAAATCAGCAAAAAGGCTAGAACTGAAGAATAGCTTCAGGTAACTAAGCAACCTTATGTACTGTTGAAATAACCTGTTATGATTTTTAGTTTTATTTTTATTTCTGTCTCACCTAGGACACAGTGGTGGCCCTGGAAGCAATGTCAGCATACAGCATACAGACACTAGATACCGGTTCTACCAATCTAACTGTAAAACTGGGAACACCTGGAAGACAAAACGACTACACTATTGTTTTGACTGGTAGTGATGATGGAATTCAGAAGGAGCTAGAGGTACACAACCATTCATTGTTCCAAGATTTTTTTTTCCTCAAACAGGAGAAACATTGGGCTACTTGGCGTAGTTTTTCTCATGTTAAACAATCGTGATAGATGAGTCATGGTGGTTTTCAACAATTTAATCTGTAAAACAACCACATAATATTTTTAGAGAGAGAAATGGCTGCTCTTGGCTTGGACTGGCGCACGCTTCGTTGGGTTAGAAACTGGCTGGATAGCCGGGCCCAAAGAGTTGTGGTGAATGGAGCCAAGTCCAGTTGGAGGCCGGTCACTAGTGGCGTCCCCCAGGGCTCGGTGCTGGGGCCGGTCCTCTTTAACATCTTCATCAATGATCTGGATGACGGCATTGAGTGCACCCTCAGTAAGTTTGCAGATGACACCAAGCTAGGTGCGTGTGTCGATCTGCTCGAGGGTAGGAAGGCTCTGCAGGAGGATCTGGATAGGCTGCACCGATGGGCTGAGGTCAACTGTATGAAGTTCAACAAGGCCAAGTGCCGGGTCCTGCACCTGGGGCGCAATAACCCCAAGCAGAACTACAGGCTGGGAGAGGAATGGTTGGAGAGCTGCCAGGCAGAGAAGGACCTGGGAGTGATGGTGGACAGTCGGCTGAATATGAGCCAGCAGTGTGCTCTGGTGGCCAAGAAGGCCAACGGCATCCTGGCTTGTATCAGAAACACTGTGACCAGCAGGGCTAGGGAGGTGATCGTCCCCCTGTACTCGGCTCTGGTGAGGCCGCACCTCGAGTACTGTGTTCAGTTTTGGGCCCCTCGCTACAAGAAGGATATCGAGGTGCTTGAGCGGGTCCAAAGAAGGGCGACGAAGCTGGTGAGGGGCCTGGAGAGCAAGTCCTATGAGGAGCGGCTGAGGGAGCTGGGCTTGTTCAGCCTAGAGAAGAGGAGGCTCAGGGGTGACCTTATTGCTCTGTATAAGTACATTAAAGGAGGCTGTAGCGAGGTGGGGGTTGGCCTGTTCTCCCATGTGCCTGGTGACAGGACGAGGGGGAATGGGCTAAAGTTATGCCAGGGGAGTTTTAGGTTAGATGTTAGGAAGAATTTCTTTACTGAAAGGGTTGTGAGGCATTGGAACGGGCTGCCCAGGGAGGTGGTGGAGTCACCATCCCTGGAAGTCTTCAAAAGACGTTTAGATGTAGAGCTTAGGGATATGGTTTAGTGGGGACTGTTAGTTTTAGGTCAGAGGTTGGACTCGATGATCTTGAGGTCTCTTCCAACCTAGAAATTCTGTGATTCTGTGAAAAAAAAATCAACAGCTGCTTAACAGGAAAATTCAGAGGCCCTGCACTGCTCCTTCAAGAACTTTGGTGATGTGAACATTCCCCAACAGTGGCAAGGAGCCAGGATCCCATTCAAAATCTTGCTAAGGAGTGAGGAAGGGAGCAGGGAAATATTCTGCTATTCAGTGCGATGGGACCTGTGGACATGTCAAATCCTGGCTACCAAAAGGGAAGTGAAGTCAGGAAAAATTTGTCTCCTGGGCCCCAGAATAGCAGAATAAGACGCTCCAACCCAGCACATTAAAAATCACATTAGACTTGGGGTCTCACAACCCCTTCCATAGCAATATATTTCCCACGTCTCAATTTTGAGTGGAAAAGCCATAGAAGACTGTTAAGATCACAGGAAAGTAATACATCAGATGCTGAGCACACACTAAATCTCTACTTTTTGCTTTTGCTTGCAGTTTGATCTCGGAAGAAAACTTCAAGTGTCTGTACAAGGCAGAGGAAATGGGACAATGAGTGTAAGCCATAAATCAGAAATTAAAAGTCCAACTGGACTTCTTTAATTCCTGTTTTGAAAACCAAGTGAAAAATTACTTCCCATGGCTTCATCCTTTCTGCTCCTACCACCAAACTTCTAAAATTCATG
Organism: Anas acuta; assembly: GCF_963932015.1. NCBI lineage: Eukaryota > Metazoa > Chordata > Aves > Anseriformes > Anatidae > Anas > Anas acuta. The sequence goes on from NC_088979.1 coordinate 26,748,607, forward strand.
GCCTACCATCTGCACTGATAAACGTTTACTGTTGCCTATATTTAACACCATGAAATACATGAAAAGTTAATTAGAAAATACCGCAAATAGAGGTGGCTGGAGTTTCAAAGAATGTTTTGTGGTGTGGATGGAGAGTTGTGTCAAAGGTCCCTGGCCATTTGGGGTTTGCACATGGACCTCCCCTGTGTCTAGTCTGTGCCTCTGAGACACTCCACACTCCCATGTCTCATCAATATTTGCTGAAGTCCTGGATGAGTAAATCCCTTGTCATTTAAAGATTTTTTAATGGGTTTGATGGTTGTGCTTTTGTCTTAGGTCTTGAAAATGTACTGGTCATCTGAGGTGAAAAACAACATATGTAATGACCTGATTTTGACGGTGGAAATGGAAGGGAGGGTTAAGTATGCTGGTGAGTGAAAAGGGGATGTGGTTGAGTATCAAAGGTGATGTGTTTGACCAAGTGATAATAATAATGAATGGTTTTCCAGACGCAGAGAGTGGGAATACATTTGAATAGTTTAATAGCTCTCTGATTGACTGTGGGTGCAGAGGGTACCTAATAGATACATTGGTACTATCAGTAACTCTTCTGTTGCTGGGAGGAGAGGGGGGATAAACTCCCATCATGGTGTTCCTGGCTGCCATGCAGGGAAAGTTCAGCTTAGCTCTCTGGCTAATGGAGACCTACCAAGTGGCCTTAAAATATTCTTTGGGGCAGGTCTGTTTTAGGCATTTTCATATGAGCAAGGCTATATTTTCCTTTCCCTGAAGTGTAGAATCATCCCCTCTGCCTATGCCTGCATTTTTTTTTTTTTTTCTGTTTGAATAGGTAAACTTTTGAGACAGGGATTGTAGTTTATATATAAATGCATGGCCCAAACTCCATTCTTAGCTAGATCTGCTTGTTCTTACTATAATTATCCCTCATATTTTAACTTTGGACTGATTAGAAATACTGAGACGGTGTACCACAAACTTTTATAAAGCCCATGGAGATGGCATGACTGCCCACTTGTATTTATCATTATACAAAAAGGAATCAAATTAGCAGTTCCTCAGTCAAATATATGCATGGCTGATTGTGTTTATCACCTCCAGATTCTATATACTCTGAGGAATACTATAATTATGAAGACTCTCCTGCTGCAGACGACGGTACATATGATGAGCCCCTGTCTAAAATAGACTGGTTTGATATCCGCAGCAGAACAAAAAGGGATGTGGTCTTTCCCAGTACAGAAGAATCTCTGCAATACAAAGTCTGTGTCAGGTAGGTTTGGAGATCAAGCCTTCATTAAGAGATATATTCATTTTTATTTGCAGTTTTTCTTGGTTGCCCTCTTCATATTCATGAACTCAGCATTCCACCTGGCAACCTGGCAGGTATACATGCATGGTGAATCTACATCCTCAATTCCAGTTTCCATACAATGTAGGGTTAGAGAGTTTATGTAGACCTCAAACACCCATTGCAGTTTATGCCTCGACAGACTCATTGATGATAATTCGTTCTCTGGGGAGACTCTGAATTTTCTGGCTACCTAATCATTTGAAAGAAGCCATTTATTATGAGAAGAGAGCCAGGCTCTTTTCAGTGATGCCCAATGACAGGTCAAGAGACAATGGGCACAAAATCACAGAATCACAGAATTTCTAGGTTTGAAGAGACCTCCAAGATCATCGAGTACAACCTCTGACCTAACACTAACAGTCCCCACTAAACCATATCCCTAAGCTCTACATCTAAACGTCTTTTAAAGACTTCCAGGGATGGTGACTCCACCACTTCCCTGGGCAGCCTGTTTCAACGTCTAACAACCCTTTCGGTAAAGACGTTCTTCCTAAGATCCAACCTAAAACTCCCCTGGCGCAACTTAAGCCCATTCCCCCTCGTCCTGTCACCAGGCGCAGTTTCCATCTAAATTTCAAGAAGCATTTCTCTACTGTGTAGGTGATAAAGCACTGGAATAGGTTTTCCAAAGAGGTTGTGGAGTCTCCTTTCTTGGAGGTCTTCAAAAGTCGTATGGATATGGTCCTGGGCAACTTGCTATAGATGTCCCTGCTTGAGCAAGGGGGTCAGATGAGATGACTTCTAGTGGTCCCTTCCCACCTCAACCATTCTGTGATTAATAAAGTAGATACAATTGGAAAACAGTAATAATACATTTACAGAGGTTTTTTTTTGTTGTTGTTGTTGGTTGGTTGTTTGGTTTTTGAGAGAGATGCTATTATTTCCTTCATGGTTGCACCCTTGCCTCATAAAAAAAGAAAAGATATCTACTACTATGTGGGGGAGGAGAGAAGGCAGAAGTGGTATTCTGTTGGTATGGAAGTCAAGAGAAGGCAAGGAAAGAAATTCTCCAAACTCAGTCTTCAGACTGGATTTTTGTCTCACACTTAGCAAACCTGAAGAACTAAACTTTCCAAACAAAGCTGGCAGTTCTGTGTAGATGTTCACTGTTGCTGATATTCCTTATAAAGGTCCACAGGTTCCAATCCACCAAAGATGTCCCTGGTCGATCTCTCTCTGCTGAGTGGCTTGGAGCCTGACACAAAGGACCTTGAACAGGTGAGAAATGCATTTTTTGTGGAATCCTTTATAGCCTTTTCTATACATATTTTGTCTTCATAAATATTTCCAAAGTCCATGGAATAATCAGAGTAAAACAGATTTTGGATATTCTTGTTTTGAAAATGTGATGAGCATGAAAATGTGATGAGCAGAGTTCAGCCTTTATTTCTGTGGAGTAGAAATTAGGGCATGTCTTTGGACGGCATTTAAATATTTTCCTGTCTTTACACATATTGCTATCCCCACTAGCAATAATCTCATACAGCACATCAGCATGGTGTGCCCTGTGCTTACAGGAGGGATGTTAAAAATATCTTTCAGAAGCAGGGAAATGGAGCATATCTCTCTGTGAAGGCAGCTAGAGGTGTTTTTTTGTTTGTTTGTTTGTTTTTTCTGGGACATGCTGGTTTGATGGAGGCTTGTCCAGGTTTCTGCTTTCGGGTACTGTTTCTTTTAGGGTAGAAGAAAGAAGGTAGAAACAAACACTTGAACAAAGCAAAGAGGATGATAGCAATGGTGCTACTGTTCTGTTAGGTTTTTGTTCTGATATTGTTTCTTTGTTGTTTTCCTGCAGTTGGTAACATCTTCAGACAAATACATTCAGCACTTCGAGTATAAGGAAGGAAAGGTTTTACTCTACTTTGGTGAGGTAAACAAACCCAATGGGTTTCTGTTTTGCTATTTCAGTTTTGTTTTGCTTTGCTTTTAAACCTTAACATAATTGTTTTTCACACTGCATTACCTTCCCGTGACTTTTGCCATATATTATTATTCAACAGTTCAGTTCAAACAGAGTAGGAAAGGGAAAGATGCACCTTCATCCCCTCCATTTCCATGTTATAGAAGATATAGTCTGTGTTTCAGGTTTGGGCTTCAGTCCCCAAAATTAGAACTCCTCTCTAGCCAGAAGAGTTGCCTTCATCCAAAATTAATGAAGCATTATTTGGTGGTCCTGAAAATTTGACTGGCATGTAAAGTTCAATATTTCTGGATCAAGAGCCATTCAGTAACAAACAGATGTGATCTTCAAACCGCCTAGTTTCTGTGTATACTGCCCTGTGTTTTGGATTATGACTTCATCCTACACTCAACGATCCTGGTGGGTTCCTTCCAATTCAGGTTATTGTATGATTGTATGGCAGCCAGGAGGGCCAACCATACCCTGGGGTGCATCGGGCCCAGCACTGCCAGCCGGGCGAGGAAAGGGATTGTCCCACTCTGCTCTGTGCTGGGCGGCCTCACCTCCAGCACTGCGTGCAGCTCTGGGTGCCATGGTGTAAGGAGGGCACAAAGCTATCTGAGAGTGCCCAAAGGAGTGTCTGAGGTCCCTTGGTTTGCTCAGCCCCGAGCAGAGCAGGCTGAGGGGAGGCCTCATGGCGGCCTGCAGCTCCCTCACGAGGGGAGCGGAGGGGCAGGCGCTGAGCTCTGCTCTCTGGGGACACCAACAGGACCCGAGGGGACGGCATGGAGCTGGGACAGGGGAGGGTCAGGCTGGGGGTTAGGGAAAGGGTCTGCACCCAGAGGGTGCTCGGGCACTGGGACAGGCTCCCCAGGGCAGTGGTCATAGAGATGAGCCTGCCAGGTTCAAGAAGTGTTTGGACAATGCTCTCACACATATGTTTACTTTTTAGGTAGTCCTGTGTTGGATTCAATGGTCCTGGTGGGTTCCTTCCAACTCAGGATGTCTCATGATTTTATAATTCATAGCATCTCCCAGTAAAATCATGGAAGAAAATGGCTTCTTCAAATTGAAGGCAGAGATATCAGGATTAACTCACCAGTGCCATCAGAAACAAGCATTCAGTGGCTAGTATAGACATAAATGAATAAGGAACTGACAGCGGATAGTTTACTCATCACAGCTATTATTCTTTTTTTCTCCAGCTCACAACTGGACCAGATCCCGACTGTATAACATTTGGGGCAAAGCAAATTAATCCGATGGGCCTGGTTCAGCCAGCAAATGCAATCCTTTATGATTTTTACAACCCTGGTAAGGACAAAGAAAAAAGATGTAACTTACCAAAGAGATACTCTCAAGAGCAAACTCCAGTCTATTGAAAAGTATTTTTAATGCCTTTTAGTGTTTTAAAAAAAAACGTGAAACCTTCTGACTTTGCTGAGAGTTAAAATAGCCTGTCTGAAATTATTAGTACTACAGTTGAAGATTATCTAAATTGAGATCTTTTAAGGAAGGGTCTGTTGTTGCAAATAGATTGGAAATAGAAACTTTTACACTTACGGATTTTTAAATAAGGTTTCCTGACATCTTGTTTCTCTTGGTATTATTAAGTATGTTATATTCAGTTATCTTTTTGCTCAAGCTTTCTATGCATGTAAGATAGGCAGCCTCAGAGGTTTGGCTTATGTACTGTGCTTCCTGGGCAACCAGTCTCATTCCCAATTCAGAGAAGATTAAATGCAAATCATCCCCATTTGCCAGAATCATAAAAACAATATTTGAAAATTAGATCAAACCTCTGCTTTGCCTGAAGCTGAGGAATTCCTGACAGTTTATACTACTTAAAATTTGTTCATGCTGACTTTTTGGTCTGATGGCTATAGATACTAGGTTTAACCTATTAGCTGGTTTAAAACTGGTAATCTAATCTCCTTCCTCTGATACAGTGCAGTGCTTATTGCTGCACTATTGCCAAAAGATGATTTTTTAAGATGGATGTTTTTCAGAGAAAAGAAAAAGAAAGGGGTGTGGGGTGGAGGAGGGTGGAGGGCAAGAGCACAACTTAAAAAAAACAAAAACAAAACAAAACAAAACAAAAAAAGCAATAAGAACAGCAACAGAAACAGCAGCCCAGATTCTTGTCCAGCTCAAAGTCAAGGTGAAAGGCTGGGCTGCAAATGTACTTTCTACTGCTTAGGCTCTTCCACCTGAGATATATAAGCCAATCCATTTTATTTCTTTTCCACAGACAGAAAGTGCAGTGTCTTCTACAATGCTCCCCAACACAGTGCCATGCTTTCCAAGGTGTGTCAGGCCAATGCTTGCCAGTGTGCAGAAGGTAAGGAATGACTGAATATGCCAATTTAAAAGAAACATTAACATGAGAATTGTTATGCCCAGAAAGGGCCATTACATTTAGCCTAATGCATGACACAGGACACAAAGTGTCCTCTAGTATGGTTGGTACCAAACTGAAAACTTTTGTTTTGAAGATATGATTGTTTTGATAGTTTCATGTGATATATATAACCATATGTATATGTACATTAAAAAAAAAAAAAAAAGAAAAAACACTCCATCACACTTCTAACAAAGTAATTCTGCTGTTTTATTTTGTTCTCTGTTATAATGTTGAGTGGATGAGTGATTGTATGCTATATCTATCTAAATATCCATACCTGCAGAGACAGATACATTTATTTTCTTCATTCTAGGTCCCTGCCCAAGACAAAAATCTACTTTCAGTAAAACTGTAACAGAAAACTCACGTTTTAATTTTGTGTGCTACCAGCCTATTGCAGATTATGGTAAGGCATGAAAGACAATTGTTGATGTGTTTTAAAAACAATTAATTTCAAAAAATATGAATAAATTTGAAGCCTTTTATGCCTAGACCTTTCCTGAAATGAGTAGAGTTACTGCATCTGGCCTGGGGGCTGAGAAGTTGAAGTAAAGCCATCCAGGGGTGAAGGGGAAAAGTAAAGACCTCTGATAGCTGTAGTGGTATGTTGAAGAAGGAAAAGTAGATAACATTGCATTGCAGGGTTTAGAAAAGACCAGTGGTGGGGATATCATTGACCCCATGATCTGTAATGTTACAGAATGGAGATAGAGAGTAGTTTTTAAAGACAAAATGCCATAGTTTAGCAGCTCCTTTTACAGAGTTAGGTGAATATTTTCTCTTTGGTTAATTTACCCTTCTGGCCTCTTCTTTGAGTGGAAAGGTAGAAACGCTACTGAAGGAAAACTGTTTCAGCAGCTTTGGTGACTTAGATATGATCAGAAGGATGGGGAAAAAAAGTGAGAACTGAATCACAAACTATCTTATTCTAAAAAGTATATATGTGAAGGGAATACAAGTCTAGAGGTTGATGACTTGTAGCTGCCTTTCTAAAAGTATAGATACTCAGCATAACTATCTTGTTGTCTTTTATGATCTTATGGTTTATAAATAGATGATATACTGACCTCCACATTGACATCTAGTGAAAGCATACCTATTTTTCAGTTCTGTATGTAGCTTCACGTTTCTACCCAGACTCACAAAGTTGTTGTCTGTTGCAGTGTATGAGGTGGAGCTTCTCAACAGTACACAGAAGAATGTTTTTGATTATTATGAGGTCAAAATTGAGAGAATCCTTAAAGCCTGTAAGTATCAAAATGTTTGGCTCCTTTAGTTCACCTTTAGGAAAATGTTGATTAAATGCTAACCAGCAGTAGTCATACAGGTGTCTTCTCTTGCTGCCAGAAGTACAATCAAATATATTTATACATTAAGCCTGAAAGGAGACTGATTTCTTGAAAGAATCCAAGGTTGCTTTGGTTCACATTGTGCAGCAATCCCAGAGCACGTGACTTTCACTCCTTTCAAATGAAACTAATCCAGAAGATACATTACAGCTGCATTCAGTCCCTGGCTCCAAATTGGAGCTAGTCTAAAGTAAACCCTCCGAGAAACATGTGGATATTATGTCCTTTACATCAACTATTTCACTCTGTAGACTGCTGATCCACATTTTTTTCTACTGTAGATGTACCCAATAGCTTCTGTTTTGATATGAGGTGAATGCTTGAAGTACTCAGTTTGTTACGCAGTTGATCACTAAGCACTTGCAACCCTCGCAGAACAGGCTAAGACTTGTCCACAGCAACTTGCCAGTATTGGATGACTTGAAACCAATGAACGCAGGAAAACCTTCAGGACATTGATTTAATAATTGAGATAACAAAAGAAGCAGCCTTTCTCTTCATTTCTTAGGTTGCAGTGTAAATATTTACACAGCTCTCAGAAAATGTCCTTTTGGAGACGTGCCTTCCCAGCTGTCTCTGTGTGAATGCTACTTTATCAGCAGCATCAGTGAACACTGATATTCTTCAAAACTATTTCTGGGGAGGCTGTCAGATGATTTCTCAGACTTCATTCCACCAAGCCATCATGTGGTTGTCAGTTTTGAGTTTGGCAGACAGAGACTGTCTTTAAGAACAACTTTAAATGTTTCAAAATCTTCACTGCCTTGAACAGAATTATTATTTCACTTCCTTGATCTTTGCCCAGAGCATTAGTGATATCATCCAGTACTTTATAGCACACAATGTGATCTGTGCACCACATCCAGTTACTATCAGAAAACCAGGTCCATACTTCATGTGCCCAGAGATAGCACTGGTGATACCCAGGGCTTTACATATGCAGGGAAATCATAATATAATTTAGGGATCAAAACACTGGCTTTGGGAGTTTACAATACCATGATGGAAAATTTCATTAATCCGCCTGCAATTCCTACAGACTCTAAAGCACGTAGAGTTCTGGGTCTCACTGCATTTGTTCTTGCAACTCATGGGCAAGTGCTGGAAAGATTTTCCTTCTTGACACTTGAAAGAGATTTCCTTTGAATCTGAAATTGAACAGAAGAGGTGACTTCTCACATTCCCACTTTTTTCTTTAAAATACTCCTTGGTTTGTGTGGTATGAGGCAGTTTATGAGCATCAGTGGGTTATGAAGATTTTCAGCAGGGTTGGGAAAGACTGGGAAGTGGCATTAAGCCATGATGATGAAGGAAAAGCAAGATGTTGTGTCCAAATCAGCTCATCACTGAACTAGAATTGTTATATTCTGTATTTTCTGTGACTGTTTTGAGTGAGGCTTGTCACTGTTGCCATCATCAAGGGCAGATGAGAATTAGCAGATGAATTCTCATTTTCTGGACTCCAGGCATTATTTCAGTAAGAATCCTTGCAGATAAAAGTTGCTTCAGAAGAGAGATGGAAAAACTTATTTGTGTTTTGGAGTCAGCAAAAGAGAAGGAGCACTCCCTGGATTATTTTGATTATTAAAAGAATAACTGCATGTGTTTTAGATTACTAATGTTTATGCTTTCCTTTGAGTCCTTTATGGGAACAGTATGGCAAATACACAACAGCACAGAATCTTTTTCTTTTTTTTTTTTTTTTCTTGTTTACCATTATGCTTTCTAAAGTTTGAAGTAATTTTTCCATACATTCTACTTGGAAATTTTTTGTTTATTTGTTTTTAAATTGGAGATTGAAAATTGCAAATTACATAACTGTTAAAGTAACAGCTCAAAGGCCTATGATCCCCAGAGTCTGAATTCTTTCAGGACATTTGTGAAGCATACAAAGTGAGAAGTACCGTGGTAATTTAAACACAATGAACCCGAGGCAAAACATTGTAATTTTCTCAAGTATTTCTGATCCGTCTTTGCATCCCTTTATGTTCTTTGAACAAAATGAAAATTCAGTACACCATGTAGCACAGGAACAACAGAAAGATCATTATATGAGAAAATCTACAGTACTGAATTATTCGATGGAAATATGCAAATGTAAAACAGCATACAGTACTGAAAACTGACTTTTCTCTGGCCTATATGTACCATATGTAAAATTAATGCAAGTTTTAACTAGGAAATTGATACAGTTCTTAGTGCTAGGTTTCACAGTTCAACACTCTATGTCAAATTCTCTGAAATCTTATTAGTGTTAAAATATTTTTTATTCTTCAGGGTTTTATTCTCTTCCTAGGATTTCATTTTGAATACTAAACTTTTCATACCTGTAATACAATACTTCGGATAGAGGAGGCTGCACACGTTTCTGTTAGCTGATAGATGATAGTGTTTTACCTGCAATCTAATCTGTTTTGTCGTTGGATTGGTCACCACCATTGTGCATGATGCTTTGCATTATGGTTAGAGAGAATGTGAGAAATAGTCAGGCACTGGGACGGGTTGCCCAGGGAGGTGGTGGAGTCACCGTCCCTGGGGGTGTTCAAGGAAAGGTTGCACGTGGTGCTTAGGGACATGGTTTAGTGGGTGACATTGGCAGTAGGGTGATGGTTGGACCAGATGATCTTGAAGGCCTTTTCCAACCCTAATGATTCTATGATTCTAAGTACTGATGTTATCTGCTTCTTTTTGTTTAATTTGTTTTGTTTTGTTTTGTTTTTTTCAAAAAACTTTGGGAACTTTGTAAGGACTTTGTAAGCTGGTATTCTAGCCAAAAAATGCAGTATCCTCATGACCTATGTTAGCTTGTTGAATAAGTATCTTTCCAGCTCTCGTGTCATTGCACTAACGGGCTGTGCAGCTCTTGAATAAATAATCATCTGGGCCAGAATCCAGACCTCAATCTTCTAAGTCATTTTAATGTGGAGATCTCTAAGTACATGTCCTATAGAACAGCTTCAGGAGGAACAGCACAGGGGTTAAATCAGTGAAATTCAGCACATTAAGTAGTGTGAGTTTTTAAAAGTACCTGCTGCATTGTTGAACCACAAGACACTTGAATTTAGTTTGCTAGCTTCTAAGACCACTATAAACCTGAGCAATCTGAAATATAGTATGTTTTCTTTTTTCCTTTGACTTTTTTTTTCAATCTCTAAGATTTAAAGAAACCCAATAAGATTTGAAAGATCTCTATAGCAAAAGCTGCTTCAATAACTATTAAGGAGCTTAAGACATCCAGCAAAGAAAAAAATGACTTGCTTTTAGCTGGGTAATGTTACTATGTCTTACTACAGCATGGCCATTTACTCCCAAATGAGATATAATCTTGGCTTAGCAGTGGAGTAAATACTCACAAAGGTTTGTGTCCTGTGGGCTATGGTTCTGCTCTTTATCATGAAAATTTATGGATCTTTCTCTTCTCATGTCACAGCTGCTGATGAAAGCATCCAAGTGGGTGCCCATCGACAGTTTCTAAAACGCTCCACTTGCAAGCTAAACATGGTACCTGGCAAACGATACCTTCTCATGGGGAAAGATGGGCAAACTGTTGATTGCAATGACAAGTAAGTGCATAGTTCCTGAGCCACAAGACTGCTATCACGAATCAAAATGGTACTCAAACTATTAAAATGCCTCCAGAAAGCAAAAGGAGGGACAGATTTCTCAGGGACTGACTCCGCTGCCTTTACTAAAATGTGGTGTACCACTCCATAATCAAAAGGGCAGCTGTGAGGAACAGCTGAGCCACCCAAATCTAGAGGCTATGTCTAAAAGGAGCCCTCAAAGTTTTCTACGTCATGAGTGCAGCTCATTATTCTCCTTTCTCATTTTCACACTTGAGTGAAGAAAAAGGGAATATATCTGAGGAGAAATTTAGTCTGCATCTATTAAGCTTTTAGTGAGGAAGACACCTTAAATGTTTGATTTCCCTGCACAAAAGTGGAGAAAGGTAGTGCCTTTAAAGCTTCTAGGAGGGAGACCACAATCAACCAAATTGTAAGTTCCACTTCCTAAAATCTTAAAAGGTCCCACGAATATGAGTGTTTAAGTTAAGTGTATATAAGTTAAGTGCACCGCAGTGGAAGGAGGCAACCTCACAGGGTTTATGCTTTCTAGTTGCTCCATGTCAGCAGTGATAACTGACCTCATTTATCCCTCCCTCTTGCACTCAGGATGCAGTACTTCCTTGACTCCCAAGCCTGGGTAGAGAAAATTCCAGACGACAGCGAGTGCCGCACCACCCTGCACCGGCAAGCCTGTGCTCACCTGCAGGAGTTCATGAGCAAGCATGACAACCTCTGCCTTTTCTGAAAGATTGCTCCGCTCCTCACATCCCACCTGTGTTACTGCAACTCAGCTCCTTCCTATTTTTTTCTTGCAAATCCTGTACATTGAAGAGGCACCTGAGACATGGCAGAGCTGCTTCTGTTGCTAGCTGTTATTCTTCCAGTGGCATACTTGTTGAGTGGGACTTCCTGTAGATGTATGTGCGGGGCTAATATAACAAAAATTACAGTTACTCTACTAGTTGTGTTTTTTGTCCCTGACATGGGTGAAGAGAAGGAATTTCTGTATCCCTGACCCATTACTCAATAGGGCAATTATCCTGCAAGGGATTAAATGAGTCTTTTTTTTTTTTTTAAGCAGACAACTGTGCTTGCAAAGATGATTAATTTCCCTAAATGTTGTCACTGGATAATGAAGAGGCCAAAAAAATTTCATGGGTCAAAAAGAAAACTGTGCATTCATGGGTTTACCAAGCACAGCCTGTGATACAATGAAAGAAAAGGGATACTAGTACTCACACTTCAGCACATCAGTTCATTTCTGATATTAATTGTAGGACCACATGTGGGTGAACAAATGACCCCACTTGTACCCACAGCAGGATTCCCATACACACTTCTGAAGCAGGAACTGGCTCAGCATCAGGGACGGATGACTGGGCTGGATGTGCCCTGTGCCTGACCCTGGAGTCCTGCACGGGCTAGTGAGTAGCTCACCAAGGGCACAGAGTTATTTTCTAATTGCAGTCTGCAGTCACATGTCTTTCAAGCTTTTCCTTTCTACAGTTTAATTAATTTGAATTGCTTTAAAGTAATGATGCAATCTGTGGGTGCATTTCTGTAACACACTGGTGCTTCTGTGGCTATGCAAAGCAGCTCTGTAGTGGAGATGAAACAGTTGTCTGGGAGAGGCAGGGGAATTCTTCTGCCATAGTTATGAAGGTTTCCACAAAAGACAAACTAAATTGAGAATGAAAAATAACACCCAAATTCAAAACATCTCTTTTCTTAGGATAGGAGCGTCTCTGCCAAATGTTAGGAAGAATGATTTGTGAATGCAGGTTTTACATCTTTGCCAACAAAAATGCCATTTGGCAGTTGTGTCTGAAGCAGAGAAGAGAGCTGCAATGAAAAGCTGTGTTTGCTGAGCAGGTCACCATCCTCAGATGTTCACACCACTGCCTTTGTGCCAGCAGTTACTGAATTCAAAAACTTGTCACCTGGACTGCTTGTGCTGCCTTGCAGCCAAAATAAGATGGGCCTGTATCAACAACAGAATTAGAAAATCTATGCTGTTCTCATGAATTTAGAGTCAAATGACCTTACCATATAGAGGGGCAGCAGTGAGCCTTGTGTGGAAGAGACACTACGCAGCAACATCTACCAGAGCAGCTATACCACAAGAGACTTCAGATTCACGTGCAGACAGCCCATCATTGGGTGGCAGCAATGTGAACAGCCCACAGAATCACAGCCCAGCTGCTTTTGGAGGCTGTAAACTCAGCTAGTATAGCTGAACTCAGATATCAGCCATGTCCCCACTCAGCTGCAAGGAATTGCATGGGTGGAGGGTGGGGAAGGCTCATTTTATGAAAATCTGCGCTACCACTTTATGATATCTGCAAGGCAGAATAAGAAACCTCTTATGGGTGAAGGAGAGACACTTACATTAACATAGGATAATTTGTTTTCCCTAAGGTTTGCATCAGCCTTCAAATTTAGGAAATGTGACTGCAATATGTGGACATATATTCTCTTCCCATTACAAAGCTTAGACAAATGTCAGTGATACAGCAAAATCCCGTTTAGGTCAGTAAAGCAACTGCTAATTTTTAGTCACAGAAGATAAAGAATAGGCTGTTCCACTGACATACCAATGATCCAGTAATTCTGTTGACAATTATGAAAGAATACTAAGAATACTAAGGTTGGGACCAAATACTTCTTTCCACTCCACAGGACTTGAGTTATACACCAGTATCTGACCCTTCTGCTGTGTGGAACAGGTTTGTAATCTCATCAGGAGCCCATAGGTTCTTAATTAGCAGACAGATCACCAAATAATTGCTATGCCCAAGCACTTGCAATACGTGGTGAAAGCATCATTAAAATTTCTTATTAGGTCTCACACGAATTTTACATATTTTCTTCCATTTCACCTGGAGATGAATCTAAGATGAAACTGCTTGGTGCCTGAATTTTGCAACCTTCAGTGCTCAAAGGCAGTCTCCTAGTGTGGGAACTATGTGTGGTTATTAAACTATTTCTACTCTAGCTTTGGTAATCTGGAACCCTTTGCTTGCTGAGAAACCCTTTAAATCTCTCAGCCCAAGCAGCTAGCAAAGAACAGTCTCTATCCCCCTCTATTTTTCTGTCCCAAATTTTCAAACATATTAACAGGGAGAGGGAAGACGATGGTGGAATTGTTCTCTGCTGCCAAAGTTGTTAAAGTTTGCAGGTAGCGCAGCTGAAGACCTGCTGTGGAGTCGGCCAGCACCACGGAGGCCTGCTTGAGGGCTTTAGAAGCATTCCTCTCTCCATCTGCTGCCACAACCTGCAACATAAGAGAAATGGAAATGGCATTGCAACACTGACCATAGTGGGGAAAAGCCACTTTTACAATGAGGAGAAAACAAAGATGCACTTGGATGCCCAGGACAAAAGTGTGGGACGTTGTAGCCTGTGAGTAGACATAGCCATGGGTCTCACCTTAGCTCTTGCCTCTTGTGCAGCTTCTGCTTCAGCTGCCATCGTCCTCTGCATGGCCACGGGAATCCTGATGTCTTTGATCTCCACACGAGCCACTTTGATTCCCCACTGCTCCGTGGCACTGTCGAGGATGTCCTTAGAGACAAGCACCAACATGAAGAGCACGGTGATGGCAGAGAGAACTCAGTGTGATTTACCCTGCTGCCTTGACAGAAGGAGAGGCAGAGGGCAGACCTGCACGGCGGGAAGATGAAGCCCTCCTGGGGTGCTAGCACCCATGGTGGTGTGAGCATGGCAGGTATCTCTGCCTTATGAAACTCCTCCTGATCAACACCTGTGTCTGAGACAGGGTGCTGGTTGGTACCTGAAGTTTCTCTCTTACGTAGGGCTTTTGTAGGGGCTCCCTCCTGCCTCCTAAGCTGTGATTCTCACCCTTTCTTTAGGCAGACACTTACCAAACTTCTCTCTTTTACAAAGTAGCAACTTCTGAGAGCAATTGTCATTGTACGAACATATCGGTGACTCACACGTCACAGCCCTGCAGCACTCAGGATCTGTGTTGGAGCACCATAACCATCAAATGCCTCAGTTCTGTACTTGTAGCCATTGTGGCACAAGACAATTTAAACCTCAATCAAGGGTCTGCTGCAGAGCTTCCCACAAAGAGCTGACGTATTTCTCATTGCTTGCAGCAATCTCTGAGCAAAGTCTGCTTATGCTGATTTATTCAACTCACTGGATAATTTCAGCAGCTTCACTGCTTTTTGACGGAAATTAATTCTTCTACAGGAATCTGGGGAAATACATTTTCACTAATTCTTTCTTACTTCAGGCAATGAGAAGTATAACTGAAACGACCATTCAGGAAAATTTTGCTATCACTATTAAGGAAAATAAGGGAGATTGTTTCTAATTTGCTACTCCCCAGAACAAATCTCCCTGCTTACCAATGAATTCATGAGCCGGATTTACCTGGATACCATGAGCAATCTCTTCTCGACCAGCCAGGAGCTGAGCCAAGCTCTTTGTACCCAGCACATTTCTCAGGGTCGTCTGTGCCAGGAGGAAGGTGGCTGAGTGGACATCGGTGACGTTGGCAACGGCACTGACCACACTGTGGATCCTGTAGTACACCACCCCATCCACTTGGGTGGTAACAGCATCTTTTGTCAGAATCTGCATCGTAGAAACATGCAGAATTACAGAAGGGTCCAGTAACACACCCTTGACAAGGAATAGGAATTATTGTTATTCCTTTTCCTTAAGTGATGAAGAGAGCCTGATAATTCAAGGAAATTAAGAATTAATTTTGTTTACTTTGGTTTCTTCCTTTTCAAGAAAATCATTTTGCAACAGCAACAGTTTGAACCAGGGCAAAATGTTACACATAATATTGAAACAGTACTTTAAAAGCTAGGTGAATCTCATCACCTGCATCAATTTCTGCTGCAATAATAAAGAATGCCTACCCTGTCTATTTCTTGCAGAAAGTGCCAGAACTGATTTTACACATTGCATGTCATTTGGAAGACCAGTGCAACTTTAACCAAGCAATGTATTTGTAAGAAACACACACAAATTAAATCAAAGGTGAAAAGCAAAGTGCAAAAATCAGTGAAAAGAAACTCCAAAAGCTATTTCAGTGTTCATAAAGGAGTTTTTTTCATTTTTGCCAGTGCAAGGAGAGGCAAATGCCCTATGCCTCAGCAGACAGCTGGCCTCAGCAGAGCACTGACGATGCTCCACTGTTTTTTCCCTCCTCAGCACCTTTTCCCACCATTAAGTGCTCCACAGAAACTCTGCCAACAGCTGCATAAACCTTGCCAAAAGCTGCTAAACCTCATACAGCACAAGTACTGCAACCATTTTCCTTCCTGCCTTCTATTTTGGGAGAGCCACCCCTGCAACCTCTCTTCTCTCATCCCATCTATCTTCTATTTGGAGCTCCAACCCCACCTTCTTTATCTTTTATCTCACACATCAGCAAGAGGAGTCTGCTTGGCCTGCAATGATTCACCTGTGGGTTTTCATAAGTAGAAGTTTTGTAAGCTGTTTGGAAGTCAGAAGATACAGCAAACAAGCTAAACTGTATATGACAGATCACAGCTGCAAGACTACAAAACACCCACATTATTTTTGATCGTGCCACAAACCAGCTCCATGTCTCACTTCTCTTTTGGGTGACTGCTAGAGAATAGTTACCTCTTGTGGAGGAATGGTACAAGTAACAGTTCGAAGATCAACCCTGATAAACGTATCTGTACATGGAAGTATGAGGATCAAACCTGAAAAATAAAAATAATTAGATGAAACGCTTTGGAGACCTGAGTATAGAACCAAGTACTGGCACAATGCAGACTGAAATATCCACAGGGTGGGGAATGAGCCAGGGAGCCGTGCAGCACTTTATTACTGCAGCTGTCCTTCTGTTGCAGGAGGTGACAGCAGAGAAGTTCTGCATTTTCAAGCAACAGAGGGGAATGCAGATATCTGCAAAGATGTGAACTTATCAGGCATTAATGGCTTAGAGCTCTGGGCAGGGAATGGACAGACTTCTATTCTGGTTTCAAATCTGCCATGAGACTTTTGGCAAAAATTTCTTCCAGGCCTTCGCTTATTTTCTTCTCTTTCAATCATAACTCATTTGCAGTACAATGTGTTTGACCCCAGGAAAGACACCTCCCTTCTCCAGAGTCCTCTACCAGCCGTAGAAGCTCACATTAGGAACATTGTCCTCTTATCTGAACTACCCTGTGAAGTGGGAGACTTGACACTATTTTTTTAACCTCTGCACCTTGCTTAGGTGCCCAGAGCCATGCAGAGGAGTTCAGCATCTGCCCTAGCTGTATTTTGGACCACATGGCTATTATTTAGGAGGAAAGACAGCATCTGAAAAGGACTTTTTCCTTTTATTTCAACTCCCAATTTGCCCAGTTTCACTGCACAAAGGTTGCAATTGTATGTAATTACTTGGTGTTGTTGGTTTTGTGTTGTATTTGCAGTTTGTATCCTGACCCTAGGTGACTGTAACAGACTCTGTGTGGGTGCAGAGTGTGGGAAGGCTCCTGTGCTGAAACATTTACAATTTTCAGAACACAATACAGCTAAAGAGCTGGCAACAAAAAAGTAACTTTGGAAGTGAGGAATAAGGAGAGTGGCCATGGTCACCCAAAAATATCTGTGGTAGAGCTCAAGGCTACATTTCAACCTCTCTGGTTCTCCACCAGTGCCTGCAGCATGAGCTCAAGCTTCCATCATCCAGTCTACACAACAGCAAAACCTTCTCACCCTCCCTTATGTTGTGAAGGATTTATGGACCTCTGCAGTTCTCTGTGCGGTTACAGTGCATCTTAATAGAATAAAACTGCATGTGTTCACCTGGTCCCTTTGATTTCTTAGGCAGTATACGTCCCAGCCGAAATACAACAGCACGTTCATATTCTCTGACAACCTAGGAAAATATTTTAAAATTAGAATTTTACAACTAATTCTATTCCTCCTTTCTAGTATATATTTTTAAATATATATATATATTTGACATCCATATTACGTGAGAAATACAGATAATATAGAGACTAACAAAACTGCGAGTCACAAAGCATTTTTATGTTTTCTCACCTCATCCTTTGCTGGAAAAAACTCAGACCTTGGCCCTGTGAATAAGTCATAAAATAGACCAAATATACAAGAAACGCCACTGATTTAACGAGGGTATCCACAACTCTTTCAACATCAGTGCTACACACAGAGGAGCTAGCTGTAGGCAGAATAAAATATCTCTCACATCAGATAATCTAGTCAACTACATCAGATTGTAGGATGACTCATGTTCTGGGGTTCACAGCAATCACCCTGGTAATTCACCTCTAAAAACGGCTTTAAATTAATCATATTATGCCCACGTCTTGAAGGGACTGTGGGCTTAGGTTGCATAGTCCCTCACTGTTGGGACTTGACTCCTTTTTCTCTCATTACGTATGTTAATGACTATTGCTGGCAGCATCACATGACTTCTTCAAAAACATTTTTAGATTTATTCTCCCAATGTGTTGTAAAGCAAGGAAGACAAGGAAGTTTAACTGATTGTGGAAGCTGACATGGGAAGAAATCAAATGAGTAAGTTGTGGTGCTACAGAAAGTCAGTGGAAGTCCGTGGATCTCTTGGTCCCAGACCACAAGCCCTTATTATTTCCAAAAAGCTAATGTGTGCTTTAATAGATCAATAAATAAATAGATCAAAAAATAATGGCAATAGATTGTTCTTTCCGTGCCTCACATCCCACTAGCTTACCTTGATACATGCCCAGATGGAAAAAGGAAAGGTAATAACCACCAACAGGAAAGAAATTGAAACCAGGATCCAGCCACAGACACCAATTCCTTCCCGCCTATCAGCTATAAAAGAATAGGGAAAAAAAAAGAAATGAATGCAAATCCTGAAAAAAAAGTTATCAAAGAGAAGTAGATCTAACCTACTACAATAATGATGATCTGCAAAATCTACAAAGACTTGGTCTCTTTCTCCTCCCTCTCAACACTCACCAAAAACACCAAACCACAAACATCCTCCTGCATGAAAAACTAAAAGGTTTAGAAACCATGTTTTGCAGCAGGAAAGGAGGCAGAAAAGCGACAGGCATTGTCAAAGCTGGGAGCTTGAAGAAATAAATGATCAGTTAGAATATCCATGGATATGAATCAATGTCAGTGTGCCATGGCTGGAACAAGAGATTTAATTTATATGAAGCAGGTAGTAAGTAAAATGGGAAAGTCCTGCTATCTTTAGATGGAAGCTTTGAGAAATACTGATGGACCAGTTCCTCCACTGAAAGATGAGATTCAGAATCAGTGCTTGTCAAAATGCACACCCAGGTACTTTGGGTAGCTCTCTCACTGCGTTTAGCTCTTCCCATCCCAAAATATTAATTTAATTATCTTAGTGCCTGAAGGGAAGGCAGTGGTGAGTTGTTGTTCATGTACGAAAAGCTTGGGAGGGTTTTTGTAGGGGAAAGGGGATCAAAGAGCTACTGGTCTTCAGAGAGATTAGCAGCTTGAGCTGCTGAGGTCTTCACAGAAGAGGCAGAGAAAAGGGTGAGGAATGGAGCAGACCAGTCCTGCTGTAAGGACTGAGTGATGCAATGTCAACTGAATGTTGCTGAAAGCAGACACATGTTTGAATTGAAGAGGTGCAAGAAAAGCAGAAGAAGCAGGGATGCCAGCTGGGCATTCATTGAGAAGAGGATTCCTGCAGGCATGACCATCAGCAGAAACAAAGCTGAACGCAGCAGACTATGCTTCAGCCCTTCCCAACACACTTCATCACAGGCAGGAGAGGAGACAAAGGCTCAGAGGTCTTCTGAGCATTGGGAATTTTTGATATTAAATAAAATTCATATAATGACAGAAACTGATAAATAAGGGAAAATAAAATAAAGCTTTATTTTATACTTTCAGAGAAAAACTTGTCACCAGTGAGACAGCATGAGGTTACCGGATCCCCAGGGCACAAGTTAACAGAGCAGTGGAGCTGGACTGACAGGTTTGTCAGAAAACCCCTGGTGATCCTGCAGGAGACACACACCACCCCTCCCGCAATGCTGGCCTCTTGTAGGAAACTCCACACAGAGCTCCTTACAGACTCTGGCAAGGAAACCACACTAACTGCACACCTGGATGTTACAACTGAGCACTTTGCTTCTTGCAGGTTTTCCTTTCCCACCTGGGGTTTAATCACTCACAACTAAGTTTGGGACTGATAGGGCCCAGTTTGAAGCCTCTCTCTGAATGCTGGCCGTGAGAACTGGGCACAGAACTGCTGCACTGGGAGCCTGGCTTTCCTCCTCACCCTTTCTGACAAATAATAATCTGAAAACCTTGGTTGGGGCATCATAACCTATTCTGTAATCACTGGTAGGGATGGTTTGAGGATCTCCTCTAAGTAAATTAGCAGACCCCAAGGTGATGTGTTTGAAGACAGGACTTGTAAAATTTTATGTGAAAAGCTTTAACACTTTTGCTGGTACTTGTTTGCCACATGACATTCTTCACATTACACCAATGGTGCACAGGCTACAAAAGGTACCTGCAGTACCAGCAGTCAAGTGTCTTCTAATCAGTGGAGAGAAGGTCAAAGGAACTCATGGAGTGGGCATTGTTTCTTAATTGTTTCTTAAGTTTGAGGAAATTAATCGCAAAGGAGTGTTCACATCTGATCATGAGCATACAACGCTCCGCTTTCTCCCTCTCCATTGCACCTAAATGATTAGCATAGAGAGATGCCTGAAAATCCTTTTCTCCAGTGCCAAGTTTGGCCATGAAGAATGGCCCTCAAAAGCTAATTTCAGATTGTAGCATCATCTGCCACCACCCACCTGAGACCACTGCGAAGATAGATGGGGATGACACAATCCTAATAGGACTAACACAACACACAGACAGGGGGGAGGGGTTTGGCAGAGAACAAATGCCTCTGTGGAGAGATATGTAAGTGTCTGAGAAGGGGAAGGTCAAGGTATCACCACTGTGGGTAAGAAGCACACATCTAAACCTTGACAAAGTTCTACTGACTCCTTCGTGAGACCTGTCCTGGAGATCCTGATAGGAGCTAAAAGTGCAGATTCCAATGAGAAAAGCAGTGAATGAAAATACACCTGCTTAACAGTGAATCCAGACCTAATCTCCAAAGACCATTACAAATATACTCTGATTACACCAAAATTTCAAACCATTTGGCCACAAGACAAATGAAGATATCTAGAAAAAGACAACTGTGAAGAATAACAACTACCCAACATATGACTGACTTGATTTTGCCATCCCCATATATTGACTACAGTAGTCACAACCAGCAAAAACCTCCCTCAGGTATACAGGCCATAGCAAACTAAAAGGTGCAATACACTGCAAAATGTGGCAGCTCATTGAGCAGCACTGATGTTATTGCTAGTCCATTCCATCATCTTCGAAAGGTCATGGAGAGCAGGAGAGGTGTCCAAGGACTGGACGTAAGCCAATGCCATGCAAGAAGGACCCAGGCAACTACAGACCAGTCAGCCTCATCTCTATCCCTGGAAAGGCTATGGAGCAGCTCATCCTGCAGATCATCTCCAAGCATTTGGATGATAAGAAGGTGATCAAGGGTAGTCAGCATGGATTCACGAAGGGGAAGTCATGCTTAACCAATCTGATAACCTTCTATGTGGGGATGACTAGCTGGATAGATGAGGGGAGAGTGGTAGATGTTGTCCACCTTGACTCCAGCAAAGATTTTGACACTGCCTACCATAATACTCTCATAGACAAGCTCTGGAAATGTGGCCTGGATGACTGTGGACTGCAGACAGTGAGGTGGAGTGAGAACAGGCTGGATAGCAGAGCTCAGAGGGTTGTGCTCAGTAGTATGCAGTCTAGTTGGAGGTCTGTAGCTAACAGTGTTCCCCAGGGGTCAGTACTGTGTCCAGTGCTATTCAATTTACTCAACAACCTGGATGATGGAACTGCGTGCAAGTTTGATGATGACGCAAATCTCAGAGGAGTGGCTGATACCCCAGAGGGCTGTGCTGCCATTCAGAGGGACCTCGGCAGGCTGGAGGGTTGGGCTGAGAGGAACCTCATGAAGTTCAACAAAGGGCAAGTGCGGGGTCCTGCCCCTAGGAATAATCCCAAGCACCTGTACAGGCTGGGGACATAGCCACTGGAGAGCAGCTTTGCAGAGAGAGACCTGGCAGTTCTGGTGGACAACAGGCTGACCATGAGCCAGCAATGTGCCCTTGTGGCCAAGAAGGCCAATGGTATCCTGAGCTGCATTCAAAAGAGTGTTGCCAGCAGGTCAAGAGAGGCGATTCTCCCCCTCTACTCAGTCCTGGTGAGACCACACCTGGAGCATCCCTTCCTTCTGTTGTATCGGCTGCACCACTCAGCTTGGTGTCATCTGCAAACTTGCGGGCGTTGCATTCAATCCTGCTGTCTATGCCATTGTTAAAGATATTAAAAAATGTTGGTCCAAGACAGACGTCCTGAGGGACACCACTCATCAACAACCTCCACCTGGACGTGGAGCTGTTGACCACCCTTCTCTGGGTTTGGCCTTCAAGCCAATTCCTTATCCACTGAATGGCCCACCCATCAAACACATCTCTCCAATTTGAAGACCAGGACGTCATGTGGGACTGTGTCAAAGGTCTTGCAGAAGTCCAGGTAGATGACATTGGTTGGTCTTCCCTTGTCAACTGATTCAGCCACAGAAAGCCACCAGATTGGTAAAGCATGATTTGCCCTTGGTGAAGCCATGCTGGCTATCCTGGATCACCTCATTGTCTTGCATGTGCCTTGACATTGCTTCCAGGAGGATCTTTTCCATGATCTTGCCAGGCACAGAGGTGAGGCTCACTAGTCTGTAGTTCCCTGGGTCCTCCTTTCAACCATTTCTAAAAATGGGAGTGATGTTTACCTTTTTCCAGTCACCATGGACTTCACCTGACTGCCAGGACTTTTCAGGTATGACAGAGAGAGGCTTGGCAGCTCCATCAGCCAGTTCCTTCAGGACCCTGGGATGCACAGCATCAGGTCCCATAGACTTGTACCTGTTCGCTTCCATCAGGTGGTCTCAAACCTGCTCTTTGCTTACAGTAGGAGGGACTTTGCTCCCCCAGCCCTCATCTATGGGCTCAGGGAAATGGAAGACTTGGGAAGCCTGACTGGCAGTGAAGACTGAGGCAAAGAAATTGCTGAGTACCTCAGCCTTCTCCATGTCTGTTGTTATCAGTTTGCCCTTCTCATCCAACAGAGGGGGCAGGTAGGCTCTCCTTGGCCTTTCTTTTCTGCCAATGTACCTAGACACTCCCTTCTTGTCATTCTTTGCATCCCTTGCCAAGATCAGCTGTATCCGTGCCTTGGCTTTCCTGCCCCCATCCCTGCACACCCGGACAGCATCCCCGTGCTCTTCCTAGACCATGTGTCCCTGCTTCCCCTGCCTGTGCATTTCCTTCTTGCACCCCAGTCTGACCAGCAGGCCCTTGCCCAGCCATACCAGTTGCTATCAGCTCCCTTGCTTGAAGGGAGTACCAGGTGTTCGTTACACAATCCCAACCACATTAAGTGTCCTTTTTGGGCTGAAAAATTACTCTGCCTTTCCTCACTTACACCTATTTTTCCCTTTCTACCCTGTCCCTATGTGTACAGGTGTATCAATCGCTGACTTGGCCATGTTAGTCCCTGAGGTCATTATCCTGGAAGGTAAATGCTGAAGCTTTCTGGCAGGGCAGTATGAGGTAATTTGTCATGTCACTTACAGCAGCAGATTCTGGATTTTCATCTCCAACCTATAAGGGAGACCTGCAATGAATGCCTGGATTCAAATGCACTTTTGGATTATTACTGAGAAAAACACAAACGCACGCAAAAAAATGAGGCTTACCAATTAGATGCTCTGTGTTGCTTTTCTTGGGTGTCTCTCTCTTGGGATCCATCTCATTCTAGGGAAGTTCTGATCCCCTCACAAAGACAGCAGCATACCTTGAAACACCAGAGCACTCATACACAGCACAGAAAAGGGAAGCTCTGTGAGAGAAGGAGAAATCCCCACTTGCAGGAGAGCCCTCTGGGAGTCAGTAACCCTGGTGAAGATGGCATGGTTACAAAAACAAAGTCTTGCAGGTCACTGTTGCCTCTGATGTAACTTCACAGTCTTCTGTGGCAGGTTTTTGGCTGGGGATACACATGGCCCAGCCAGTTTTACACCCTACAGTATCCAAGCTGGAAATTATTTCTGTGGATCACAGTAATATCTGCCACCAAAGATAAAAACAAAAAGCAAGACAAAACAGAAAGAAAAGATAAAGCTAGTGGGTGTAGACTGAGTACTGCTCACTTCTTAGTAGGTGAAGTCCCCCTGCTGTGTGGAATATCTCTTCAAACATTTCTTGATACTTTGCAGCACAGTGTGTTGAACCCTCTTGTGCTAGATAGCCAATAAAATAAAAATCCACTAGAAGCATTTCAGCCCCCCAAGTGTTAAAATTTTCTCCCAAATAAGAGTAATCTTCTAAAACACCTTCCTTCCAATACTGGCATCAAACCAAGTATAATTGGTCTCTCAGCAGACAGCAGACTTCTCAAAGGACACAAAACTGCTGCATGTAATGAGAAAAAATGAGGGGTGGTTTTTCATATTTAATTTACAAATTTAACTTATAGTTGCATTAAGTCAATGGTTGTTTTCTGTGGGCATCCATCATCTAGAGTATCTTGGAAGAGCTGGCTCCAGCTTCATGTAACATAAGTCTTCATCAGTGTCAGTCATCACATTGGTCCCAGATGGGTCATTCAAAGCTGATTGCTCCCTGGAGAACCCTTACAGCTTCACCTAACCCCACTGAATGGGCATTTTAAATCACTGTGCAAGCTATAAGCACAGCTTGCAAAACAGGGATTCACATGCTTATTGTAATGCCCTCCCTAACATATCACAGTATCTGTATGAAGTCATTTGTTGCATTTTCCTAATTATTTGGCCTGTCATGCTTAGGCTGCAAGATCAAACCTGTCCATGACAAAAATCCTACTAATAGGGCAGCATGGGTGAAGAGTTAGAAAAATTGGTGTGCTTTTAATTATTTCACAAAGGAAAAATCTTTTTTTTTTTTTTTTTTTAATCAACCGTTTTATGGAAAATGGCTTGTAATAAATGAAGTTATCTGAATGCTACAATCTACACAGCAGCTTACACTGTCAGATAGATGAGCAAAACATTAAAATCTAACAGAAATAATTGCTCCCTGCTGTTTTCTGGGAATACCCCGAGGTGCTTGTAAATATATCCCTTGAAATGTGGCTCAAGCAGATGGTGTTTTTCTTTGATGTTGAGGAACATCACTGTACTACTTTGTGTTAACTTCCGCTGCACTTTTACTCTTTCATTTTCAAAAATTTGAAGTCAAAGGCAGGGCAATTATAATCCTTTTTCCTTGGGGCTATGCTGGCAATGTGGCTAACAGTCACTAGCTCTCATGTCTTCAAGTGCAAAATACACGAGCATTGAAGCAGTCTGCAAGCTGGAATTTCACTAGCACTGAACAACCTGGTACAGATCTGCAGTACTGAGCAATATCACAAAGAAAAACAGCTCAAGTCCAAAGCCACTTTAGCAAGGCTTATTGACTTAGATGTAGCATCAGGTGAATGGTAGGTGGCAGTTGAGGTATTTCTGCAGTGTTCTGATGTAGCTAACACAACTTCTAGTCCTAAAACAGCACAAAGGCACGATGATTTGGTGCTTACCTGTAAACAGTCCGTTCTCCAACATTTCCCTGCACCAATAGCTCCATTTGCAAAACGTGACCAGTCCTTTACGGTTCAAAGTTTCCATCTGCTCATGCTACCCATTGATATATTTGCATATCATAAGATTTGCATATAACATAGTTTTTCTATGATCTTTTTAGGCCCATATTACTCTTTCCCTCACATGGATCGGTGGCTTTAGCCATCCCCTAAAGATTTCTCAGCCTCTTCCTCTTCCGGCCCTGAACAGACACTAGCCTATTTGCTTCAGGCTTCTCATTCATCTCCCCCAGATAAAAATTTAGAAGGGGAAGGACATAGAGAAGATTAACATCTTAATACTTGTAGGAACATCCGCACATTGCTCCTTCTCCTTTAACGTGAAAAAGACATCGGCTTTCAAGAGCAGAAAATGTGGAGATGACAAGGAGAGACCCCTTTGGCTACACTTCACAACATAAATAAATATGAGAGAGAGTCAATCAAAGGGGTCCCTTACCTCCCAGCCTAGAAATGCAGACAATCTGCAAGAAAGTAAGAATGCTCGTATCATAAGTTTCTTAAGCTGCAATTAAAGTACCTGTAACAAATAGCAAAACCTGTAGTTGCAAACATAGTCCCAATACGTTCTCATGTTCTGAATGAAGGTTTTATTTCAAAGAATGTTTCACTGCACCTTTGTAGTCTCTCAGCATAGTTGAAATACAGCAGTAAGAAGCAACCAAACAATCAAATCACAATTAGTCCAGACTTAAGTCACACAGCAACAGTCCTTTCCCAACATAATCTCAGTGTAAGATCTGGCACGGTTTGCCTCAGGAGCGGGCTTTTCCCTGGCTTTTTAAAATGGGGCTCAAGTAAGCATGAAAGAACTCAGGACAAATCACCCCCTTCAGAAATTCCAAGGTTGGGTCACAGGAGCTTGCTTCAAGCTGCAGTGCAGAACACTGACTTTATTCCTGAGGAGAAAAAATTAATAAAAGACAATTTTACATCAGGAAAGACTTTTAAGAAACTGAAACTTACCTTAATCCTAACCACTTGACAGTTCAGTTTACAATATCCTGTTCAACATGGTTCAGTAAGAATCAGAGAGCCCATTCTAGAGAAAACACTGTCGATAGTTTAATGCTTCTTAACCAATTTATTCACTTGTCTGACACTGATGACAAGCTTCTCTCTATCATGACATCAGCTGTGCATGAAATTCTCTTTTCTTGGTAAAGGACACTTCCCAGCATGTAGGCACCACTTATGAAGTACATTGTTTCGAGAGAACATTTAATATAGCGGATAGTAACTACTTCTCACCTGATTTCATTTGGAGAAACAAGATTTCACCATCTCCTACATATCTTTGAGATGTCTAAGGTTCAGACAGAAAAAAATCCACCACAAACACACAACCCATGACCATTCAATATATGTTTTCAGAAACATACATGCAAAGCGCTTACATTTGATAAAGCAGGGCATAATAGCTGATGTTTGGTACTTGTTTTAAAGAACAAGGTAAAGTGAGTTAAAGTTTTTTTTGATTGCTTGGTCAGGAAACTAGGACTCAAATCAGTGATCAAACTCAGCACCTTGGTAAGGTTACAAAATAAACACTAATATTTTTATTTTCTCCTTCTCCAATTGATCTACAAATCTACAAAGAACAGCCTGTAAAAGGAATGAAGACCAGAGTACTGAAAGATGGTTGAATTTTTTTCTGCAGATTTCTTGAATTAAGAGGTAAGGCACTAACTTTAAAAGCAGTTCAAAGTAGAGAATCATTAGAAAGCAACAGCTTTCATGAAATAAAAAATTGTGAAAATGCAACATGTTTCTAAGTTTAAAGTAATATGTTATTTTGATTATAAAAATGCAAGACTACCTCAATTGCTGACAATGTATGTAGGACACTATTAAGTTTTCTATCTAAACACTTCATGGTGTATCTCTGTTACAACTATTTAGGAAACCTATTTTATAATTCAGTATCTAATTCTCCATCATAAAAACCAGCATAAGTAAGATCAAACATGAGGAAGTGTCTTAGCAAAAACAAATTTATTCATCTATTTTTTAAGCAAATAGGTAAATGGTCAGCAAAGCCTTTTTGCCATGACTGTAAACTTTTTATTTTAAAAAATTGTGTTAAAAACCAGTACAGGAATTTCCATTAATGTTCTAAAAAAGTTTGTTCACATCTTGAAAGAAAATACATTAGCAACATCTCCCAGCAGAATTCATCTTTAAAAAAGTAAAACTCTAGGTGCAGAGCTTTTCTACATTATAGTATCTTCTACGTTTTAATTTAACCACAAGATTGAATATCATTCATCTCTATTATCTCTAAAATATGATCAGGAGTTTACCTTACATAGATGATATTCAATGATATTCAATGATGTGTTACACATTGCCACAGGTACTAGCATTATTAAAAGAGTGCACAACTGAATTTCACTAACAAAGCAAGACTTTTCTATATACTGCATCATTACCCTTCCTAACCAATACAGTTAATTTAGCTCTATGCCTTTAAAATCATGTACATTTTCCAAGGAAAAATACTAAAAAACCCATGGTCCAAATTCTGCTCCCACTTACATTCACAGGATAACTCATAAGCACCATCAAGTTGTTGTTTATAGCCAAAAAGGTAAGAGAGAACCAGTGGGTTTGTGAATATAAGGGAGAAAAGAACTTGACACATGTCTGTAAACATTCACAAAAGTCTGCAGTCAAAAGTGCCGGATAGGCAGCCTATCCGCAGTACAATTATTTCATTCACAGAGAGGTGTGGGGGTGGGGAAAATGTTACGGAACATTATTTTAGATGCAAATAAAAAAGGCTTTTTATGGACTTTGGAAAGACATATTTCCAGCTAGCTAAACCATACTCCAGTAAAACATAATCCACTTCTATCCAAATACAATACAGCACCATCTCCTAGATCTCCTGCTCAGATTCTGACAGAGTACTCAATTCAGCAGCAAGCCCATGACAATATCTCAAAGCATAAGAATACCCCCAAGCCCCTCTGATCTAGTCTCCCCTTAACATACTACTGATGCTAACAGGAGATCCTCACACATACAAATAAAAGATCTGAAGAACCATACACTGATCTTGATCTATGCATGCACGAGAGGCGTGCAGCTAGACTAAAGATCATCTACAGCTTTAAGTATCTAATTTCAGTCTAGATCTCATTCTATATTAACCACATATACCATACAAAACGTAACAGAAGAATAGGTGCTTATACACGCTATTATGTATACTTGTTCTCCCCATTCAGTTTGAAAGCCAATTGCTCTATTTACACATGCCTGTTTGAACGTTCTTGATCCTGTAAGAAACTAAACATTCAATTTCTAAGATACAAGTAGAGTCAGGGATGCTCAGCAATTCACAGGATCAGACCCTGAATCAGTTAAATGCAATCACAAATTAGGTTTGACATCTGACGCAGTTGCCTGGAATCATTTTATCCTCACGTTTACCCCTTTTTCCCCAATTCAGACCACAATCCCACTCAAGCAGAGTGCTCCCACTAAAGTGGAGTCAGCCTTCAAAGTGAATAGGATCAGGCTCTGTCAAGCAACCACTGCAGTCTTTAAAAATGTCTGGTATTTATTGCCATCCACTCTGGGGCAGACTTGTCTGCAGTGAAAATGGTGTTCCTGGTGTTGATGGATAGTTAGCAAAACCTTCAGGCTGAGCTGTATAGTTCTCCAGAGCAGAAGCAGAGTGTGCCTTCAAGGAAGAGAAGAAGTTAGGAAACAGCACAGATAAAAACAAACAAAAACCTAAATCAAGCAAAATTTCAGGCACAATACCGGTCATACTCAAGCCAAAACAAAAAAATACTTAAAGTTTAATCTGAAATATGCAAAGAGTGAAGATGAGCAATGCAGCTATATGCATGTGTTAAACTGCAGTGCAATTATTGCTCTGAAATACCAGAGTGAGAAAAGCAGTTGGATTAAGAGGAAATATGAAGAAGCATTATTGGCATTTATTTTTCAGTGTAGGAAGCCGCAGCTGATCTGGAAGGCATAGCTTAATTAGAAGCTGTAGTATTTCACTGACTCTGAGCCTTCTTTATCTACATTGCTCAAGTGTTCACTTCAATTATTTTAACTTGTAAACAAGAAAAACATTTCCTCAATGCAATCTGCACACATAGATCTACACAGAGTAATTTCCGGAGCTGGAAAAGCAACATGGCTGAGATGAAGTCATTTGCTTCTTTTGATCTATTTCCTCTGATATTCAAGAGGTATCTGACAGTATTCTGCATATTGAACAGTATTAGACACGTGCTCCATCTCAAAAATTCATGTGCCACAGAACAGAGAAATCATCAATTTGAGGCACTTAACTGTCTAGTATTTTGTAAGGAAGGACAAAAATTCTACCAGAATCCTTATTCTGTACAGAAGCCTTTTTAAACAACAGATAAATTAAATGTATAAATTATCTAATACAAATGATGATAGCTTCAATTAACCTCTGTAGGCTGCTGACTGCAATGAGTTGTTTCAAGGAC
This sequence comes from Anas acuta, assembly GCF_963932015.1. NCBI lineage: Eukaryota > Metazoa > Chordata > Aves > Anseriformes > Anatidae > Anas > Anas acuta. Next base: position 26,778,433 of record NC_088979.1, read on the forward strand.
AAGAGAGATGATGAAACTACACATTACCTAAAGCCACCTCAAGCTTATATTGTGAGGACTATATTTGTGGTAATATATTTGTCAAGACAAAGGCACTACAACAGCAAACACAAATTCAATAAAATCTGACTGTGGATGTAGAGAGGTGCATAAGTAAAGACAAAGCGATTTTCCAAAGTATTAAAATGTCAGACTGGAACTGAGCTCAGATTTTGCAACTACATGGTCAGCTCACTAGATTTAACATAAATCTATATAAAATTTTTGCCTTTTTTTTTTTTCTTTCACACCTCATTTCACAAAGTTTTTTTTGTTGTTCTTTTTGTTTTTCTGAAAGAGTTTAATTACATTTATAACCTCCAGAAGCACTGTATATTGATTGCTTCCCCCAGACCTTCAGTAAAAACATTTATCTGAGTCATTCTTTTTCATCATCATTGTAACTGGTTCTCACACAGGTTAGAGGTTTTAAACTATTTACATATTTAAACTAATCCCACAAAGTTGACACTGAAATACATGTTCAAACAGTTACCGGAAGGAGAATAGTATCAACAAATAGGCACATTACCTGTAGTAGTGCCGACTGTGCAGCCGCACTATGCTGCAATTCCTGTAAGGAAGATTGTGTGGCACTTTGGGGAAAGCCAGGGATACCAGGGAGAGACAAAAGACCAGGAAAAACTGCATTTCCCGGTGTCTGTAGTCCAGAAGTCAAACTGAAAGAAATCAAGATGTGGCTGTTACTAGGAGTATCTGCATGACATTTTATCCTATCTTTCTCTCTGTATAAGTTTATGCCTATATTAATTTCTAAACCACATAAAGGCCAGAATTTCCAAACAGAAGCCCACTCTCTACCCGCCTACAAATTATTCATGCACACACAAACCAAGACCATCTGGAGCACAATGTGCCTAAGAAGGGAACTCAGAAATTTTTGTACCTTGTCTGGGCCTACTATTCATACCCAAAAATCTCTCTAGACAGAAGTTAATGCTAAATACTTCCTTAAAATATAGGAACATCTAGGAACATCATCTGCTATTACCTGGACATGTCAATGGATGCCAGCGTGGAATCCATTCACGTAAAGGCCTAGGAGGTGCCAAGTATTCTGATCTGGGACGTAAGACTACTCAGCACCTCGCTGGGTTAGACTGTGGTAACCAGAATGACCAAGAGCAACCTATTTAGTAGGTACTATATTAGTTTCTAAAGACAGCTGGCAATGTACTGGTGAACTAAGTTTACAAATTAACAGTAATTACTAACTGTGACTGAAAATAATGTCTATGCATAAAGTAAAACCACGGTTTTGCTCAAGATAAAAATAAATGGTTCTGACCTCCTTCAGAAACAAAACATACCCAGCCTGTGCAACAAGTGCAGAGTTGAAGTTTGAGCTAAAGGCCGAGGCAAACCCTGGCAGGACCGGAGCCGGAGATGGGGCTGTGGCAGCTGCTGGCAACGGTGCAACTGCTGCTACTGCAGAAGATGCCTGGAGGCCAGGGAAAGAAGGGAGAGCAGGAGTGACAGAGGGTGTGTTAGAGACAGGAAAACCAGGGAAGGATGGGTTTGATGATCCCAGAGGTCCCTGGGCAACAGAAAAAAGGGAAGGGACAGCACTGGACAAGTTAAGCGAAAAGGGTGGAGCGGAGACTGTTGCTGAGGCGGCGAGTCCTGAGAGTACGGCGGCTGTGGAGCTCACATGAGGGGCAGACACAGCTGAAGCAGTTGTAGACGGAGTAGCTAACAAAGACCCTGGGAGAGTGACGGGTGGTGTAAGTGCTGGATTACCAGTAAAAGCAAAGTTACTGGTTAGAGACGTGAAAGGAGGAAGTCCATTAAATACGGGGGCAATGGGAGCAGTGGAGCCATGGGGGGCGAGGGAAATGGAAGCCAGAGAACTGGAGTTGTTTAGAGGAGCACTCAAGGAGGAGAGACCTGACAGCGCTGGATTCAGGGAACTGGGTAAACTGACTGGCACTGAAGCTGCTGAGGTGTAGGCACGCCCAAGCGCTGACAGTCCTATAGTGCCATGAGAAGGGCCAGCTGAGTGAGAAGGACCTTTGAAGGCTGAGAGGGTAGGACTCATGGGTTCTGTTTTGACTAGAACCTGAGGAATACTTGTGGTAGCTGGGGCTGATGAGAGCTGCTGGTCAGGATTAGTAGGGCTCGTGCCATGCAAGAGGGAGGCTGATGAGCCACAGTTGACTGGCATAATTGATGGTGAAGTGGTCAAAGGTGACTGTGCAGGCAATGTTGGAGGAGTGGAACTAGAATTGGTCACAGATGGGGATGGAAGACCTGGAAAAATGGCCAGCCCGGGTGTGGAGGAACGCTGTGGGGTGGGGGTGGCTGATGGAGTATAACATTTGTTGACAGAGGAAGTGGGAGGGTCAGAGCTTTGATTAGCTAGAGCAGATAGAGAAGCAAGCTCACTCGTCATAGCAGAAGGTAAAGCAGATGAATTGATTAATGAAGTGTCATTTGATGTCAGAAATCCTTTTAAGACAGACAAAATTGGGTTAGGCAAGCTAAGTGAACCAGGAATGGTGGTGGCAGGAGAATTAGCAACTGTAGAGGGAACAGGACTAGAAATCCCTTGGACATTGGGTGGCAAGGACAAAGGGAGACCAGCAAAAACTGATGACAATGGAGTGGGATTGTTAGCTGAAGCAACTGAAGAGGTTGCAGAGAAAGGGAGGCCAGCAAATGGTGCAGTAGCAGATGCAAAAGCTTCATTAGGTGCAGGCGTGGCACATGGTGTGGAAGAACCTTGTGGAGCTGGTGTAGCAGTGGGTATAGAAGCCAGCCCAGAGAAAACTGCAGGGATGGGTGTAGAGGTAGCACTGTGAACAGAGGTGACAGGAACACCAGGCAATGACAGGGATTTGATGACAGTCGGGGTTGGAGTGGATGGCTGAGATGTATGGATGGAAGAGGAGACCTGTCCTGGGAAAACAGGAAGGACAGGGGTAGACATGTTCATCCCAGAGATGAGTGGAGTTGCAGGTGCTAATGGATGGCTTATTGCCTTGACAGGTGATGGGGTAGGGACTGGAGTAGCAGCAGGTGTTGAAGGATTAGAACCATGAGGAGTAAAGAGCTGATTCGCTTGTGCAGAAAAAGCTGCAAAGAAACAAAACTGGTAAGAATACTTGAAATTGTCAGAAATGTTTGAAATCAACACAAAACACATTTTATACAGCATTTCAAATTATGATACACAGGCAATAGCTAACATACAACATCTATATATAAAAAAATCCACACTGGAAACGAAACGGTATGTACAAACACATCACACAAGCTGTACATGACGTATGCTACCACTTCTCTTTAGAGCACTTTGTGACATTCACCACCTCTTCATAATCTCATGCAAGACAGTTGAGATATTCACGTATACTCTATAAGAACAGTTAAGTGATACAGGTAAACACCCTCCCTCTGATTCCTAAAATCTAGCGTTACCCAAACCACATCTAACATTCCACTGGCGTCAGATCACCTGGGCTCCTCTGCATTCACTCTCACTGAAGGTCACAATTTCCTTCAGAACCACTTAATTCAATGTGTCATGATTTCAGAGAAGTTTAGTCAACATCTGAAGAAAGCTGATTTCAGGTGCTGGTATTTTTCTTTCTTTCAAACCAGGTCATTCTCTTCACTGTGTTTCCTTCATACTTTGACTCTAAGAAGGTATGCTTTTAAATTCATGTATCACACTACAGTATTAAACTAACATTGGCACTTGACCTTATCAACAAGTATTTCTGGAAGTCTGAAGCCAGGCGTCTATAATTGAGGCAAGCACCTGACACTAGGAGTATGGACTTAAATCAACCCTACAAAGCAAGTAAAAGAGACATCAGTCAAGCTGAAGGAAAACAGGGAGGCACACGGCTAACAAGGCTGTGGAGGTTTGGCAGAAAAAAATGCCTTTATGAACACTGGCACATCAAGAACCTGATATCTCTACATCTAGACCCTTGTGGAATATATCTGTGTTGATTAATCTCAAATAACCCTCATATTTTATTTTACTTTTAAAATGGTCTAGTTTGCCAATGGTCTGCAAGCAGATCATTGATACAACCAGCCAAACTCAACACCCCTAAGTTTAAAATAGGCTAGATTTCTCTCCCATATAAATTCTATGAATACACAAAACTAAAAATTGAATATTTAAAATCCTGGACCTAAGTTGATACAACAAATTTTGTTATTTTGTTACATATTTTATTTTTTATTTTATATTCTATTTTATTATGTATCTTGAAACTCTAAAATGAGTAAGCTTGCAAACAAACCACTTCCTTGTATATAGTCTTTTCCAAAAACCTAGACCTAGATTGCTCTGATCTGGATTCTGTCTGTTCCTTCAAGTTTCCAAGTTGAATATTCTCTTAATGATCACAGTTTGTAATCCAGTCAGCAAAGATAATCACCAAAGAAACACAGCAGGAATAGAACTGTTACTTAATTTCTTTTCCTAAGAGACGCTTTTACTCCTTACACTGTACTGATTTACCTCTATAAACTACCTTGTAAATTCATGCACACTTAAAATGTATGTATGAATAAAGTGATTCTTTGAAATAGCAGCCTTCCTGTAGAACCATCCTTGGGTATAGGAGAGAAGACAAAATGTAACTTTTTTTTCCTCTGGAAATATTTACAGGAGCTAAACTTATCATGGTCACGCTATCTGTTTTGAGTATTTGCTAATGTCTGACTCAACATAGCAGATTCGTGGTTTATATTTGTCAAAGTTAACAAAGTTTTTATCAAACACTTTCTATAAGTAGCTCAACTTCCAATTTATTATTATTATTTGTATTATATCACCTCAATCCCCAATCTCCAGTACACTAAGTACCATATAAATACAGACCAAAAAAACGCACAATTCTCTTCTGAAAAAAGAATTGGAATTTAAAGTGTAAGACAAAATTGCAGGAGACATACTTGGATTTAACAGTTAAGACATTCTATATATGGATTTCAACAAACAAAGAACAAAGAATCTCTCTTCTGTATTCCTAGTCTTCCATTGCAACTAATATATGAAATTAAAAAGTGTATAGATTTTCAAATAGATGTCTGAGGTTTTTAACAACTGTAAAAAATATTAATGAAGTGTTTCAGTGCACGACGTTGCAAAGCATATCTTGATTTAACTTTTTGTATTTCTTACATACATATATAGATACTTAAGAATATAAAACTTAATGAGCTAACACAAAAGGCCAGATTTTAACTTTTTAATACTTTTAAGTGTAAAATGCCTGAAACAAATTTTTATCAGTTTTCAAGAGATTCTCTTGCAACAGCAATTAAATACATAGATTGTTATGGAAATCCTACTAAACAAATAAGTTATTTACATTTTCAGAATAATTAGTGGAGTTACAAACAACACAATAAGCCCCCTGCAGATTTGCAATTTACCTTGATTTTGGGAAGGTTTTGCCTGGCTGGAAAGGTCCTCATTTTCTAAACAGAGAACAACAGCTAATTATTTAAAACCAAATGGAACTCGAGCAGTGAATGATCCAGTCAGAACAAGGAAGGAGGAGAAAATATCATGAACATTTTTAAAACTATGCATGCTTTACCTGCTACCACTTGATTAGCAGTGTATGGTGGAGGAGCTGGTAAGCCTGGAGCTATGACATTAGCCATTGGAACTAAGCCAGCATTGTTGTAAGCACCTAAAAGAAGAAATGCAACATACACCTTAATTTCCAGAAGAACACGTATACGAATGACCTAGGAAATGTCTTCCCTTGGAAAGAACATTTTCAAGATTATAAGACATTACTTCACCAAAAAGCCAGAGTTGTTAATCATCCAGGCTGCTGCCAATGTCTGCCTGAGTGACATGCACTGTGATCCAAATTTTACTAAGGGCAGTTCTTTCATCATTTTTTACAATAGAACCAAGCAGAAATAGAAATTAAGATTTTGCACCTTGAAAGAGCCTGAAAAAGACAGGTTTCAATTGCTTTCACTTCCATGTTGCCTGAAAAACTTAAAGGGCAGTAAAGAATCAGAGTGTCTGCAGCATCATTTGTTCTTTTTCTATTCCTAACTTAAAGGCTGCTGCAGCTCTTCTTTTAATATTAAAGCCTTTACAAACAAAAGAGCCAAAACATACCAATGATCACGCTCAGCTCTCCATCACTAGTGAGAAAATTCAGAGAATGATGTCACATCTCTGTGCAAATAAAATTCTTAATCAACCACTCTTCAATATTTATTTAAACGTGAAGAAATCAAAATGGGATAGCAGATGATTTTTATATAAAATGCTTATTGTACTTAACATGTCAATAAAAACTTTCTTCCCCTCCTTATTCTTTGGAGCAACTTGAACTGCTGTTTGATAGCTATAGCATACAGTTCTGATGAAGAGTATAAGAATTTAACTCACAGTAATATAAATACAATTCACAATGGTCCTGAATGACTATTTTAAGAGTATATAAACTTATGCTTCATTGGAAAAGGCACCACTTGAAAAATACTCCAAGTGCGGTAATTTAACATAAAAAAACCCTTTCTGATTTCATGGTTTCATAGAGGTTGTTCTTAATGTTATGATTTCTTGCAGGACAACTCATGATCCAAAATCAGAGAAGTAACTAACAATCACTGTGTCACGGAGGAAGCAGATATTATACCATAACATGTAAGAGGCAGAAAATAAAACATCATTCCAACTTTTCTACCCATTGCTTGAATCAGATTCAATAATTTCAGGTCAGTAACTGCAATCTCATTAAAAACAATTTTATATACAGGTATGTATCATTAGCCGTCAGTTCCTTTGTCACAAGGGCTTTCTAAAATTATGCTGCAGTTTAATAAGGCCCTGAAGCCATAAAAAACTATTCTATATACTAAAATGTACTAGTAATTATGTGCAGTCACAGGCCAAATTTTGTGCCCTGACTGATTTTGCATAGGATTTATTTAATATAAATTTGAACTGGTCGGCAAGTTTACAAGTACACTTTTTGGAGAGCAAGCCATTTCTAGGGCACAAGTCATCAGACTTTAGCTGCTAGTACTGCCCATTTTTCTGGACTGATATAAAGAGATTAGTAGACATTAAGTTGATTAGATGACTCACTTTTCAATATCCTTGCCAAATGGTCTATCACACTTTCTCATCAATTGCCTTAAAAACTCCCTGAAATCCCTAACACCAGTGAAAAGCAAGCTTGCAAACCAGAGCACTCTTCACTTTGTAGTACAGTATGTCAAGATCAGCAGAAGTTTTCAGCTGCTGCACAAAAAGACTTCTGCCTGCCTATGTAAGTACTCCAACCTCCTATTCCAAAGAAATGTCAGTTTTATAGTACTGCAAGCAAAGTCTGTGTCACTTATTTGTGTCACTTGCTAGGAAGAGCACTTCGGCAGATTGAGTCCAGTTGCAGCTGAGACAAGTGCTACCAAGTGCCTTGCTACCACCACAAATGTCTTGAATTAAACAACTGATGCAGCAGAACACAGAGAGGAACTTACAAAGAAAGGTTCTATCTTGCCTGAGGCACAAGGATAGGAACAGTCAGGCAAAATGTAAAGTAGCAAGGGCAACTGTTATGCCCCTTCTGAGACTGAAATCTACATGCCTAAAATTTTCTTTTAGGAAACTGTGTTCCATTGTGACAGGCAGCAAAGTGCTTTTACTGAAGCTAACTGAGAAACAAATTACAGCAAGTTGCTACATCTTTCCACCCAACTCAGTGCAATGCATGACCATATCCTAAGTTTGGCACGACAGCAACAAGTCAACAGACTTGCCAAGCCAAAATTCAAACCTCGGTCGAACATTAAAACAAAGACACAGCCCTAGTCTTGTCCAACACACATGCCTCCAAAAATGAATTACTCTGGCATCAAACAGGATTGGTATTCTTTCGTATGATGTTGGTGTTCAAAAAAGAATTAAATATATATTCCTCTTTTTGTCAACTCTGTATTCTTGACAAAGAGATAGAAACCAGTACCCAGAGCATGCTTAGGGAGCACAAAACAATTTCAGAAATGGTCAGAAAACTGACACTTAATTACTTAAAAGGCAAATGTATGAAACAATAGTATCAACCTAAAACATATAGAAGCCTTACTTGGTGCAATAGTTGCATGTGGCCGACATGGTGGGATGGGGTATGGAACAGGTTTGTGTGGATTGTAGGTTGATGGAGCCTACACAAACAAAAAACAAACAGAAGAAGCAATAATGAACGCATTACCTGTTGTTTCACAGAAACCTAACATTAGATACTATTACAGGCAGCTGTTCTTCACAGTAAATATATTTATGATATCAAATTCCTTTGCAATATCCACAATGACTGCAAATATTTCATTATTTCTAAAGAGAATGAAACAAACATCATTTTAGATTTTAATGTAAAGCTGAGCACAGGTGGGAAAGGAAACTCCTTCCTGTAGTCTTCACACTCTGCAGTCTTGGAACGATTTCCCATTTTAAAGATAAAGCAGATCTAAAACTAATGAATGTTGCCTTTAAAATAATACAGATCAGTGGGAAATATTTTGTAATAAAAGTGTAAATAAAACATTAGAACAATACTTCCAAATAGCATTAGCTTCTTTGAAAGTTTGTCCTACATACTTAAAAACATTGAAATATAGATCAGAAAAAAGAACCTTCCCCTAAAGCACTGCCATAATTCACACTTCCAATATGCATTTTTATGTTCATGTAGCAAAACCCCAGAGACTGTAATATAAAATTGTATATATTTGTGCCTAAAGCTTCTAGTAGCTCATGACAGACTACTAAAATTGCTTTTAGTTTTCTCTTCTGCTACTGTAGTTTAAATTCTGCCTTTGAATGCATGCATGCTGTATCCACTAGAGAATCCTATTCTCTGAAGAAATAATATAGAGTTTGATTCTTTTAAAGTTAAATTTTAGGTCATATTATCTTTATTATAAAAGCTCAGCTTTGTTTAAATTGCTGCTCTTCTTGAAACATTAACAGTATTGAAGATAAAAGCCTCATTAAATCCGCAGTCAGATTTTTTTTTCTTAAAAGTTTCATTAATTCATTCATTTGTTACACATACTGGTTTGGATGGTCCAAGTATACGGGCTGCTATTCCCTTTCCTTCATTAGTACACTCTTCTGTGTCCTTTTTGATAGGAGTTCCCTGAAACAAGAGAAAACCATTTATTAGGTATTAATTTAGAAATAAATCTTGCTATAGAATTTCTGATATATTTGCCTTATTTCTAAACCAAATTGAGTTTTTGAATATTCTGAAAGTGACACTTAATAATGTCTGTTAGAAAAAATAAACTGTTTTCTGTGCTTGTTAAATGTGAAGTGAGAGCATTCCAATAGCTTGGCATGTAACATTGGGCTTTTCCTCTAAAGAGATGCATGGTAAACAAGTCCACGTTTCTGACATAATTAGAATTCTGAGTTTTGACCTGTGTACATGATAACCTACATTTCCATTTCTTGAAATGTTCACAGGAAATATTCGATTTGGCTGTTCAAGAACTACACTAAGATTATCAGTAGTAATGTAGTGACCGTATTAGGCCATCTTACTTACCTACCAGGAAGGCTCCTTATATCTCTTCTGATTTTGCCATATATTCCTATAGTTTATTTACAATGTTTTTCTTTTTAAGAACATCACTTTATTTATGCAGTAATCTTTATACAAAGCAGCACAGGAAGAATGCACTAGTAAAAATAATGCAAATACACTGTGAAAGTGTTATGGGGTACTATAATAAAAAACATTGCTTTCAATTCCACTCCTCCTTACATCTATACAAATCCTAGTTTGGTTATACTATAATGAATCCTAAATCAAGAATGCTGTGAAAAGCAAAGGTATAAGATTGTGCTTACTGGAAAAATTCCATTTATACGGCTTGGTTTGCCCTTGGGATAAGGGTTGCCAGGAATCATGCCACACGATGATATCATAGCATGGGGAGCCTTACAACCTGTTTTTGAAGCCTGCAAAACAATCAAGAAAGGTCATTATTTGCTATCAAGTTCAATGCTTTAAAGAAACATATTAATATTTCACGACATTTAGACTGGATAAATCAATCTACAGGGAACAACTCAAAGCTTTGTCTCTATCTGTCAGATCTTACCAAATAGTCCTTGAGAGGTTCTGCCAAAGTCCGCTTTGCTTTGAGTAACTCTACTCATCCCACCTCTGCTTGTACTGAACTTAGGGTTAAACACTTGGTCTTCTCTAAAACAAACTCAGACTATTTCCTTAAGTATTGATTGTCTCTGAACCTATTTTCCATATTATTCTGATGTCTGACAAAAACTTCCCTTTTTTTAAGCACGTATTACATAGCTCTTATCTTTTTGCAGCTGCTTCTTTCCACCAGTTGTTCCCAGCAGTCCTCATGGGAAGTCTTCACCCCGCAATGCCCATAAGGATGCCAACAATACCATATTTGACAGAATCAAGGAAACTAGAGTATCTTGACTACCTGCTCAAGAATTCTTCTGCACCTTTTCTTCTCTGACATATTAATTCTGAACAGATCTTCAATAAGGCGGTAATTCTGAGCATCAACAATGTTGCTACAAATAAAAACGATGACAAACAATTACTACCATTCCATATGCTTATCACAAATAATGTACTACTGAAAAGCCAGTATCCAACAATACATTAAAAAGCATAATTAGTTCAGGTCATAATGTTACTATTATTATTAAAGCAAAAAACTCAGGCTTAAGTATGGACTTTGTACCTCTAAGTGAAACATGGTATCAAAATTGCTGATGAATGTGGAACAATGGACAACAATGGCTGGACTTCATGGTAAAAATAGCTATGCTGACAAAATGGATTTTGCATCACAGCATTTTGTCAGAAAAATTTAATTAATACTAGCATACAATTCCCAGCACAGCAGAAAACCACCAGCTAATGAGTTCATCACTGTTTCTTACTACACTTGTAGGCAAACAAATTTGCATCCTATTTATTCCACAATGAAAAAGATGAAACCCCTGGCAATTCTATCCACATTCTGCAGAGCTTGTGAAAGTCCTCAGATACGTCCAAAAACTACCCTTCCTTTCTTCTTGTTCCTCTCCCAAAAATAACACTAGACACACCAAAGAGAACAACAAAATCTGCAAGTACAGAAAGCCTAATGTCTGATTCCACCTGCCTTTTTCAAAACCCTGACCACAGCACCTTTACTGCTGTCAAATATCACACCCCCACCAAGCTACTGGAAACAAAAAAACAGCTGCTTAAAGGACAAATTATCAAAGGAGAAAAATATTAGAATAAACGGAATCAGCAGAATGTTGAAGAAAGCCAAGAAAAATACCTTAAAGATGGTATTAAAATGTGAATGATCACATCAGCTGAAGTGTAACAACAAAAGAGCCTACGAGCTCCACTTCCATTTCAAGAAGCAGAACAGGTTAGTTTATTATGCCATCCTTTAGGATGCCCTGTTTTGCTTTCGTCTGAAGAGACTAGGAGCATTCATACAGATTCTCACAGCTCAACTCCAAAAATAAGGTCATGCCTATATCCTCAATCTTATTTGTTGTATGGGTATCTATATCACAAATCAGTATCCCCTCAAACGTTCAAGCCAGCACAGCATTCATATGCAAGGCAGACATACCAAATGCAAAAAAAAACCACCACCACTACCAAAAACCAAACAGAAAAGTTACAATATAAACACGTGTAAAAGCTAGATCCTTTGAAGCTGCTACACATAGTAAAAAAACAACAACAACAAAAAAAAAACACTTTCTGTACAAGCATACATTTAGAATATCTGTACATCTTTTATAAACATTGGATCAATAAACCAAGTATGTCAACTTAAGAGAAGTATTTACTTAACTAATTTTTACATATGTAATACTTCAAACGCAAAAGGGTAAATGCTCAGAACACTCTGGTCTCAAGCCTTTTACATTTCAGTGAGCAGAAACAGGCTTAAGGCCCTCTTCATTCTCAAAAATATTTAAAGACCACTGTAAAAATATTGGCAAAGCAACACTTTTCTAGCAAGCAGAAGAGGCATGCACAAGACTCAGACGGAATTCTGCACAATGTCTGCTTCTATTTTTTCTTTTACAGCCCTATCAATAATGGATATGTGCTTTCCCTTAACTGGCCACAGTTCTTCATTCTAGAAATATATTAAGTTTTACATACTCAAACATTAGCAAAATACAATAAATACATCATAAGGAAATACAGTATGAAAGGTACTTACGAAGCTAAGATTTCAAGGGCGATAAGTTTATCTTTACTGAATGTGAAGCAGTTGAGAATATTAACCATTTTTGATGCGGGAACTGCCACTATTTTCTGACAAACAAGCAAGAAAAAAAAAGTAGATATAAAACAAGGCACTACAATTACTTTAAATTAAAAAATGACACTCAGTAACAGTTTTGTATCATGTATTTTAGCAAACAAATATTTATTTAATTTCTGTGAAGAAGATTCTATGTGCTAAATCCTGGACAAGGAACCCTACAGAGCATTTGTCAAAAGCAGAGATAATAGGAAGGTTAACATTAGTTAGAGGGCCACATCTATTCTGGTGTTACACAGGAAAGTCAAAGATACTTTAGTGAGAAAAAAAAATACCCTGGTTAAATTTATGAGATTTCATTTAAAAAAAAAAAAAAAAAAAAGGAAACACTGAAGATTAAAGGGTAGACCCATCAGTTGCAAAAGCACACATCATAAATTTAAAATGAGATTAAAAGAGCAAACATACTCCACAAAATGATTCCACTAGAACTTACATGTTGTAAAGCCTTTATTGCCTTGAGCTGTGGTTCAGCCCAAGAAAAGTATCTCAGTAATTCAACAACCTGCAACAGAAAAGCCATCAATTAATCTTTTATGTATATTCAAAAGCAATGCTAATAGCATCAATATCATCTTTCCATTCTTGGAATACAGTGGTATACAGCTAAAAACACAAACTTATCTGTAATATTTGAGTACCTCAGTGCCTATCAGTATCTAATGTTCTTTTTATGTCCACATAGTCTCCTAAATAAACATCCTATGTCATAAGATGATATGGAAGTATTTAAAATAGATACTTATTCCTCTTTATGTATTTCTATATACCCACAATTGCCACAGTATGAGAATAAAAAAAAATAAGTCGTTTGTAAAAAGCTTATTAACATACACTATCTCAAACAGCATATTTACTAAACATGGATAAAAATCAAAGAATCAAAAGTAAATAAATAAATAGATAGATAGGACCAAAATAACAGTTGGGTACTTATTGTAATATACACCAGTTTAGAAAATACATGCAAAATAATCCCAAATTCCATGATTAATTTCCCCAATTTTCCTCATACAAGATAAGCTAAAATGCAATGGTTTTGCTAACATCAAATAACTTACTATTACTTTTAGCAGATTAATGTTGATATAATAATTAGAAAATGTATCTCCCTGATTAATAAATAAAAAAGTGAGTATGATCAGCCTCAGTATGACCAGAGATGCAGTCTTTCTATACTACTGAACACACAAAACCAACAGCTCCCATTAAATCCATAACAGTGTTGACTTTTACCTGTTCACTAGAGAAGTATCCATGAACATATTCAATAGCTTTTAATTTGTACTCAGTCAATACAGCCTAGAAGATACAGGGGGAAAAAAAAAAGACAAAACACATCAGTAGCCCCTCAAAATTAAAATTATAGCACAATCATCTGTTAGATCAAACTATTAATCTAAAAAACATACCTGACCTTACAAAATGACCTTTGCATCAATTAACTGCAGTATTTCTAGGTGACACTATATTCCTCATTGAATTAAAGGAACAATGAAAAGCAGAGAGACACCATTTAATTCTTCTGTTTTAAAAAATACTCATTTGGGTTTAATTCATTTCGCATTGTTTTTTTAGTTTAAAGCTGAACTGAAAGAAAATCATATGCATTCTTCCTTTTGCCACTATGGTTTACATCAACATTATGCTAAATACAGTTCATTATTCACTCAATCCCCTTGTATGTTCCTATAACATAATTAGCAGAGTGTCTTACTGCAGCGAATTTATGTAGAGACTGGGTAACAAGACTGGATGGACAGAATTGAGTACGCCAGAAATGTGACGTTGTCTTATCATTACCTTACCACAGTTCAAAATTGAACATGCAACCATTAAAACGAAGGAAGCAAGGCAGTTTAATGCAGTACTGGCCTCCACTTCTGACCTGGTGGTAAGACAGTTTTGTTGACAATCACACAGGCCAGCAGCTGGGGTTGCCTCCCTCTCCTTGTGCTCAGCTCACTGGTACTCATGCAGCACAGGAAGAAGACAGGACACCCTCTTCTCCAGTTTCCAAGCCCCCCATCTATCTCTAGCTCTCATGCTAAATATCCTGGTCATCTTCAGCTTCATCCACACCCATTTCTCCCTTCCTCTACTGCATAGCATAGCCCTAAAACTGCCCCCCTACTCTTTCTGATTTTTGCCCTCCACACAGACAGAAATGAAGGTCTCCATCACTGCAATCTGTCTGTAGGAGCACAGCTGTGCAGAAACACACTTGCACACTGATTGAGGCAAACCCCTCTACCTCATTAAGAGACCAAGACTACCAGAAACACTGAAGCCACAGGGGATTCACAGCCACTTCTACATCATCATTTTTAATTCTCTCCCATCCTTCTCTTCCCATATAAAGGGAAAAAAAAGAAAATTAGCACGTCATGTAACAGTTTCTTTACAAACAGAAATGTCAGTCCTTAAATCAACAACAGAATAACATCACAAAAATAGCACAAACAGAAAGCAGTGCTGTGAAAAGGATATTTTGTTAATAATCCTAAATATGTATGGGGAAAGATGGCACTAAGCTGCACATTAAGACATTTAAATAATTCTTTCCTGCTAATTGTGGGGTGAAAATGAAATGTACCCACACTAATTACTTGTAAGCCAGATAATAAATAAGGTTCTACTCCAGAGCTAGACTAAGTTTAAACAAAGAGCTACCAACAAAGATACAAATAGATGTCACATTGATACAGCACAGCTAGTCTTAACAGCGCAGTGCTGATCCTTAGATGAACTGTAAATTTGGTTTACAGGAATACAGGCAGAGAGCATACAGGAAATATAACTGCCTGCAATCACATGTCAAAAGCCCTTTTGTCTGAAGTATTTAGTAATCACAGAGCGTATTCTGAAGGGCTGCAATGCAGACATGATGTTTGAAACATTACTCATTCCCACCACCGATTCTCAGAAAAAGTACTTCACATGCAAGTTGCTCCTTGATTTTTTCCCCAAATTTTCCATAAAATATCTTAGACTAGGATGGAAACCCACACCCTGAAACCTCTCAATCTGTCATTTTTAGATGGTTACACAGCATACGTATACATACCCCTACACCCATCTGTTTCATTAAGGGGTGTTTGAGGCCCTACACAGAAAGCAAGTGAGTGCTGTGGTGCTAAGGAAGACCATCACTGGGGCTCTGTGCAGGGGTGGTTTGTACCTTGGTGCACCCCAAAAGGACACTACTCCCACCGCAGTCACTGTGGCCCCAAGCACTGGCTGGACCAAACCTTTTCTCTGTAGCACCCCAGTGTCTGCAGGCAAACACCCCCCCTCAGACAACTCATGATAACAAACTCCCAGGACAAGCCCTTCCTTTCCTCACCACCAGAGCTCTACCAGCATACTAGTGACATACATCACCCCTGATTTAATGTTTCAGCTACAGCAAAATGCCTCACACCAGGTTTGCACTTCCCACACAAGGTAAGAACCATCCTTTTATTTGTCTCTCAGTTCCTGAAGGGTCCAGACATTTTTTTCTACCTCCTTGTCCACTTCCAGCAGTTGGGGAATTGCCCTAAACACTGACCTCTAGTTTCTCTGTTAAAAGCAAGCCTCTGTGCAGAAAGAAGTGAGAGCACCTGTCAGATAACGGGAAGCCTGGGTTCCACAGAATCACAGAACCATCTAGGTTGGAAGAGACCTCAAGATCATCAAGCCCAACCTCTGACCTACCGCTAACAGTCCCCACTAAACCATATCCCTAAGCTCTACATCTCAACGTCTTTTAAAGACCTTCGGGGATGGTGACTCCACCACTTCCCTGGGCAGCCCATTCCAACGCCTAACAAGGCTTTGTTTGTGTCTCTGCTTCCCACACCAAGCAAATATTTTGATCAGGGCATTTTTAACAGGTGATGTGCAAACAGAGCCCATGAAGGGGACCAAAATCCAGAACGCCACAACCTGGAGGAAGGCATGCACATGTTCCTGAGTAGGGGGAGATGGCAGAATGCATCTTGGTCATCAGCCCTCTTATGTGTTTAATCTCCTAAATATATACAAAATATACCTCACATTATAAACCCACTTCTCCAGATAAACTAAGCAAATGCCCTCCCCTCAATTAAGAACTATTAGGCTAATTTGGCTTTTCATTCTCCTCTACCTTGACAGAGAAGAAGTCATGATAAATTATTCCAATGTTTATTTCAGATGAGCATTTTTTCAAGTACATCTGGTCCACGCTTTCAGCAGTGAACCAACATCACATCACTTTTCTCAGAGAATAGAAGTATCTCAAACAGAGCAAGCACATCACAACAGCCTTATGCTATTTTATTTGATATACAATGACTAGGATATAGCAATAACACAGGATTATAGTTTTTCAAACTGAAGTGCAATTTAGTCTTTATTGGAGCCTCGAGCAATTATTAAAGAACACAAATGAATGCGGTGTGTTCATCATATTCTAGATGAAATGGTTAATCTGGCATGCAAAACGAAAAGTTACCTTTCTAATTTCATCCAGCACGGTCTCAAACGATTTCTTATCCATCTTTATTAGTTCATTCAATGCAGATACACGAAAAGGGTAGGGGAAAAAAAAAAAAAAAAAAAAAAAAAAAAAACTCCAGGCCAAAGATTTTAACGAGAGGATATATAAAAATATATATAACCAGCTAAGATATATAGATTAGTTAAAAATTTATAGATTAGTTAAAAAAACACCGAGCAGGACAGGCGGCCCGGGCTCTCCCCAGCCCCTGAGGCTAGCGCTGACGGCTCTGCACGGCGGCTGGCCGCGGGACAGACGGACAGGGACAGACGGGCGGCAGCGGGGCCATCCCGCTCGCCATGGCCCAGCAGCGAGCTGAGGCGAGGCGATGAGAAGCTCCGCTGCCCCGGTCCTGCCGCTCTGCTGGACGCGACGCTATGACGCCAAATCCGAGCACCGCTCGCCTTCCGCGCTGCCTGAGGAGAAGCAGCACCCCCGAGGCGGCCCCGCAGCTCTCCCGGCTCCTCAGAAACGCCGCACACAGCGCGGAGCCTTCCTCCCGTGCGCCTCCTCCTCCTCCTTCTCTCCTCATCCCCGCCGGGCCGGCGCCATTTTGGGCACCCCGCCGCCATTTTGTGGGCGGGCGCTGCCCGGGGCCCAAGCCGCTGTCACGGGGCTGCCATGGCAACGCCGCCCGCCCGGCACGGCCCGGCCTCGCCTCCATGAGGGGGAAGCGGGCGCTGGGGCCGTGGCTGGTGATGGCGGGCGCCCTGCTGGTGCTGCTCGGCCTCATCGGGGGCTCGCAGGTGGGCGGGGGGGCGCCGGCACGGCCCCGGGGGGTGTCCGGTGTGTGTGGGGAGGGGGTCGGGGTGTGTGTGGGGAGCGGGGCGCCGTGGCAGTTTGGGGCGTTCTGGATTCCGATCCACGGAGCCCTACCTCCAGCGGACAGCAACGTTAAAAGGTTTTTAGTCACCAGCGATTCCCCGTTTTGTGAGTGCTCAGCTCCAGCCGGATCCCTCAGCGCTGAGGTCCCCGCCCGGTGCTTGCAGGAGAGCAGCTGTGCTCCCTTCCCTTCCTCGGCTCCGCCAGCACAGCCGACAAGCTGCAGCTGCTTTCCTTCCATTGCATTTTAAAGTGCTGAACCTGTGCTGTTCCTACTTACACTTCCTCATTTCTACGGTGTAGCTTTCCTCCTTGATCTGTGCTGTCCTATTTTTCCAATTTCATTGTGTGTTTTTTTTTT
Organism: Anas acuta; assembly: GCF_963932015.1. Classification (NCBI taxonomy): domain Eukaryota; kingdom Metazoa; phylum Chordata; class Aves; order Anseriformes; family Anatidae; genus Anas; species Anas acuta. The sequence continues at coordinate 26,796,540 of NC_088979.1, forward strand.
TTGAAGTAGTTATTGATTCGGTTGCATTTGAAACCTTCTCTCCTGTTTTCCTCTTTGATGTGGGTCCATTGACAGGTAGAAACAGCAACTTCGATACGAGAAGTTTCAGGGTGTGTTTTTTGCCTTCAATTTCTAGAGCTTCCCCAGTCCAACCGGCTTTGTTATTTAATTACCAGTTTGTTAAAGTTTTCTCAATTATAGTCCAAAATGATAACTAAAAACCTGTTTCTGTTTACCTTTATAACCTGAATAAATCCATTTACTTACTACTGTAAGTACAGTTACTTTCTATTGCCGGTTCTGATCCTCACATTTATTAAAACTGGATGTAAACAAACATCCCACCGTTGTATAATCTAACTGCTAATGGATATGTATTTTTGTATTCTCAGGTGTTGAAAGCGTTTGATTACTTCTATCCTTCAAAGGGACAGCAACAGATGTACAAGTTGGACATAAGCTGGCCTAAAATTCCAGAGTATTTCACTGGCCAAACGTTTTGTGTTGCTGTTGATTCTCTTCACGGTTTGGTCTACGTGGGACAAGTGAGTGAGAGTACTAAATTTCTCTTCTTGTTAATCCAATGTATTTGTGCCTTTAAAATGTCTGCTTTAAGTGTATTTATATTTACAGATACATGTAATTCCATATGTGTATGTATTTACATGTTTGTGTGTAAACTATAATACCTATATAATAATTTTATAATGTATATATATAAATACTTTTAAATTTTATATTTTATATAACATAAATATCAGGAAATATATACTTCGTACTCATTTCAATATAATAACAACGTTTAAAGTATAGAAAGTAATTGCTGTATCAAAATTAGTGAAAATATAAGTATAGATTTTTCTGCCTTACCTATTTTAAAAGAAGTTCTGGGATCATACTTTTTTGTCCTTTTTTAAAAAAATAATTAAATTTCTGTGATATTAACACATGATCTAAATTAACTGAGTTATAGTAGCCTCTTTTCTAACTGTAAGTTCCAGTGTGTTTCTGGGGCATCTTGGCTAGTCCCCTTCCTCTCATCCAGCCTTTGTCCCATGGAATCAAAGCCCCACAGTTAAAATAATTGGGGTTCAGTTACTTGCATTACCTATGAATTGTATTTTTAGATCATGGATAAGGTGATCTCTCTGTAGAAACTGGTGGGGTTTAATTACAAAGTACAGCATGAGTACTTTAGTACCATGTAGCTAACAAGTACAGTTATTTTTTTTGTACCTGTGTTGTGCTTGATGTATTTTTCATCAAGAGTATATAAATATGATTCAAAATGAAAATCAAGATAATGCAGGAGCTTGGCTGCTCTGAAAATTGGACTCTATGTGATTTAACTTGAAGGCCAGAATGAGTGGAGGGTTTTGCATGTTAAATTTGGACCCTTCTCTCTTTCCTATTTCAACTGGAAAAAATGACAACTACCCATTTCAAGTGACTTCCATGATTCACGAAGCATTGAAAAAAAAACTTACAAGGAGGAATTTTCAGAAGTTTGATTACTTGGTTAATATGTTTTCGTAATAAAACTTTTTTTTTGCTTTTTCAGAGGGGAGATGATGTACCAAAGGTACTTGTATTCTCAGAGGAAGGCTATTTTCTTTACTCCTGGAATGATACAGTTGAAATGCCTCATGGTATCTTTGTATTAAACACCGCAACTGATAGTTCAGTATGGATCACAGATGTTGGAGCAGGTATGCAAGGTGGAGATGTGAAAAGTATTAGGCTGGGAAGAAAATGCAAATTGCGCAGATATTACTTTAAATAGCCTATTTATTTAAATAAGGCTTTCAAATAATTCTGAAACAGATTTGTGCTTTTCTTGCCAGGAACAAACTGCTCAGGTGCTGCATAAAATAGTCTGAAGGTTCATGAGTAGTTCTATGTCTTTGTTTATAGTGTCTAAATTTAGCAAAGACATATTTTGTTTTACTTTTTTTGTCCAGGAGAAGGATAAGGGAAAAAATACCTTGTGGCTGTGAGACTTGTCTTTTGCCCTACGTTTGGAGACTGTAATACAACAGCTAAATACTGCTGTAGCCTATGGATTTGCTAACCCACAGTCATAGTCTCACGGTGTAATTTTGTTTTGATTCATTGATCTCATTTGCTAGTGTCAGGAGATTTTCCTTTTAATCTCTGTAATCAATTGTAATACTTACCGATTTGTTTTGTTTTGTTAAGACATTTTTGCACTTTTTAAATCTTACTTCAGGAAAGTACGGGCACACAGTGAAACAGTACAGCCCTTCTGGTAAACTTTTGCAAATCTTGGGCACACCGGGGAATGCTGGTTCAAGTTTGAATCCGATACAATTTGATCAACCAGCAGAGATTTTTGTAGAGGAAAGTGGAGATATGTATGTTGTGGATGGAGATGGAGGAATGAATAACAGACTGCTCAAACTGTCCACAGGTATGGAAAAATAAACTTCTGCAGCAGGTGGCAATTGCAACTTGAATTTTAAATAATAACTTGAGAATACTGTTAAGTGGGGACTAGGTTGGGCGGCTACTTTTAAAATTATCTTGAAGACTTTGTTGGATCAGATCCTGTTTTACTGCTTGTCACGTAGTAGAAATCTAATTGTTTATGACAAGAAGGTGAGAGAGTGAGTTTGTTCAGTCTTGAGGATAAAAGACTAAGGTAGTTTCTTATCACTGTCTTCAAGTTGCTGATAGGAGGGTATAGAGAAGACAGAGCCATAGATTTCTGGGATGTGTGTGATGGAAGAACAAGGCATGAACAAAAGTTGCAAGGAAGGGGGAATTCCAGTTTGATCCTGAGGAGGGATTCCCTGAAGGGTGATCAGGCAGTGAGTAGTTTTCCCAGAGAGGCTGGGCGGTTGCTGCCCTTGTAGGTGCTCAAAACTTGACATGAGCACCCTGATTTAACTTCAGATTTTGATTTGTTATTAACACCAGCCCTACTTTGACAGACAGGTTGTGCCAGGTGGTGTCTAGGGATCCTTTTATTCTGATACTGATTAGCTTGTTCATATTCCCCAGTATTGTGTTGGTTAGTGCAGTGAGTGAGGAGTCTGTGCATGGCTGCAGTTGGGGAAAGGGGGAGGTGTGGCAGTTTCTCCTTTGCACTATTCACTTCATAAAACAGTCAGCTAACATTTAGTTTGCAAAAAGATAAATTCTTAAAACTCAAAACTGACTCAAAACTGCCATAATGAAAAACATCAGTTTTCAAAACAAATGGGTATCATACTCATTCAGTTATTTCTTTTTTTTATTTATTATTATTTTTCAATATAGTGCTTAACAGAGCCTTGAACTGTGGCTGCATTTCTGTAACCATAATCATGAAACCACTAATAACAATCCAGTAGTCACTGTAGTAGTTCCAGTATTTCCAGTATCAGAAGTACTGTGTTTAAAATTCCAGGTTTAGAAACACCATCTTTTAAAAGTGACTGAAAATAACTTTGCAAGGGAATGACTTAAAGCTAAAGTTATTTTATTTGTTTTTGTTTGTTTGTTTGTTTTTTCTTACTTCATTTTCCCTTTTATTTTACATGGTGCTTACTGCTTAGATTATAAAGAGATCTGGCTGAGTGGAGAAAATGGGACCGGCATTGGCCAGTTCAAGATTCCTCACAGCGTGACAGTGGATCGTTATGGAAGGGTAAAGATTTAAAGGACTTTTTTTTCTTTTTTTAAATTTTTTTTTTAGATGTAAACAAGCCTGTTGGCAGATTAATTTTAAAAATACAAGTTGTGTTTCTTGTTCGTTGACCTGTTGTGAACTGGGTTATTTTATGTGGCTTACAGTTTTCAGTGTGAAAGCAGTCGTGAGCTGAAGTTTCACACTGAAGATTCTGCTGAAGTAGCTGTATCCGAGGTTGACACAAGGGTCCTGCCAGTTACTATCTGTTGTTGCATGGGTATTGGCAATGTTCCTCTTACAGTATCTCACAGGTTGCCATGGTGAGAGTAGAGCAGAATTTTGTTCTGTAACAAATATCTACCCAAGCTCTTAAGTTTCTTCAATTTCATATTTGGAAATTGCAAATAAGCTTAAGAAGATGGTAAGGCACTGGCTACATTGTGGGCATCTGTCCTCATCCACATGCAGCTCAAAGCATTCAAGATTCTACTTCTTCCAGATGTTAATTGTAATCTGACTTCTGCCCTGCTGTTCTTAATATTTTGATCCCTAATACTCTTCAGGAAAAAGATCACTTGGCTAAAACATCTTAAATAGCCTTTTCAGCTAATTCTGATGATGCTGTCTGAACCAGAATAAGAAGTGTTTATAGAAATCACTTCTCTGCCAAAACTGGCAGAGTGGGAGGGAGAAAAGATATGGCAAATTGGTGTGGAAAGGGAACCGTGAGTATACGCATTCAAAGACAGCAATTGTGATGGGCCTTGAAATTATTGCCAAGGTGGCACTGATCATCAGCCCAGGTCATTCACTGGCAATTCCTAAGAAATCTGAGAGAGTGCTGTAGTGGTGTTTCACTTAAAAATAGCGATGAAGGATCTCAGGTCAACTTCTTTATTGCTCCCTTTTGGGTGATATCCCAGAAAAGTGATGAGGCTTACTTTTCTGACTGACAGGTTGTCAACAACTAAAATTTCAGTGATGGTAGTAAATGAGATGTTTTCCTTGGAACTATCTAGTGGTATTGCTAGCTTATCATGTTTGTTAACACAGGGTGGGACTGAGACAAGCTTCACAAAACTACTTAAACAAAGCATGCTGAAAATGTCCTTAGTGTTGAAGTTGCTCAATATTTGTAGTAGTTTTAAACATATCCATGTCTACAGATGAAGTCATCAGAGGTTTGGATCATGAGACTACTGTTAAAAAACAAATTGTTAATGGGTGACAGACCAGTACCTCTAGAATTAAAAAGGTGTGCGTATGTTCTCACTGGGGGATATGGATATATTCCCATTGAGTATATTTGTATCATAGCCACAGAAATGAAGAGAGGGCATTGATTTCTCTGCTAAATTATTGTAAAAATAATTTTGCTTGGCAGTTTGTTTTAAATCTGGAAGTCATATCTACTTAGCTTTGAATGTGAAGGTGTGTTCCTCCTAGGTGTACTTTTTTACTTCAGGATACTTTGCTTATGTAAGAAGCTGATGTGTTTAATTTGTTCTATTTGTGAATAGCCATAATTTTTGTTCATTGTAGGTATGGGTTGCAGACAGAGACAACAAAAGAATCCAGGTTTTTGATAAAGTGACAGGGGAATGGCTGGGGGCATGGAGTAGCTGTTTCTCAGAAGACGGACCTTATTCTGTCAGGTATTGCTGAATAATTCTTTTAGAAACATGCAATTACATAAATAAAAGATACACTCTTATTGGTGAGCTATAATGTTGATATCTAATGCCTGATGACAAGGAGTTAACCAGTTTTATTAACGGCGAACTGGGTCCTGATCACATGCAGAGATCTACACAGTTGTATGCCGACATGGCAGAGGAATCCTGGTTTTATAGCAGGCCATGTGGATTCAAGTGCTGAATTGGGAATTTTGTTTTAAAGTTGTATTTTGTTGGCCTTGCTGTTCCAGCTTTCACAGGAAGAGATAGTCTTGAATGAATTTTCTGTAACATAATCTGTCTCAAGGAGTAGCAACATACAGAGCTAAGTTCACAAGTTAATTCTCAGTGTTTCGCTGCATTTAGTCTATTGTACCCTTCAAAAACTTGAATATTAAGGAAGGAGTGTTTTTTGTTTGATAGGTTGTTTTTTTTTTTTTAAGCATATCATTATGTTTCCATGGGATGTCACATGGAGTGCATGATTCAAAAACACGTTTCTCTCTTTCACAGATTTACTTCCGATTACAAGTATCTGATTGTAGCTCAGATGAATATCAACCGTTTGGCAATCTTGGCAGCACCACCAGTTGGCATTATTGGGGACTGTGCTATAGTCAACGCAATCCAGCTGGCAGATGAAACCAAGCCACACCTTGTAGATATAGACATGAAGAGCGGAGCAATCTATATTGCAGAGATTGGAGCCCAGCAAGTACAAAAATATGTACCCATAAGCTGATGGTTTCCCACAACAACCATGGCACAAGCTCTATGACATGTGAGACCTATGACCGCATTTTCCTGATTTTTTTTTTTGTGGCTTGTGTTTCTTTAGACAAGCACAGAACATTGTGCTCCCAAAAGTCTAGGGCTAAGAATCTGCCCTAGCTGCAGTTCTGGAGAAGTACTTGGTCTTGATCTGTTAATCATTTTAGCAATGCAATGATGGCTTTTGCTTTTGTTGCTGGGAATTTGAAAATGACTTTGTGTCTTAATTTTATAAAATTTTGTAAACACAGCTGCTGTTCTTCAATGTGTAGGGCGTCATCTTGAGGCTCTTCTAATTCGCCTGTGTGCATTGGTAAGTGAAGGTCAGGTCTTGTCTGAAGGAGTGTATAAATGATTGATTTCCTGGTAATCAGACACCTCATTTTAATGTTTCTTCAGTTGTTTTTTGGAAGTCTGTGCTGACGCTGCCCAACACTGAATACAGGGATGCATTATGGTGTTGAATAAGACACTGCTGGATACCGTGTCAGTGCTGATGCTGGCATCTCCCTTCAGTGGCTAATGACACTGCAGTGAAATCAAAGTTTCCAGTTTCAGCTAAAGCAGTCAAGTCTGTAACAGGCTACAGTTAACTTGATCTCAGGCATGTCAAACTAAATTAGATGTGCACAGCAGCCAAGTACTGATTCTTAACCATGTCAGTTTTTAACCTGATCTGATTTATATCAGGATGAGTTTCTGTTCATCAGGATTTCATAGTGGAACATATCAAAGTTTAACTAATTTAAGTTCCTCATGGAAAACAAATCTGAATTTCCTAGGGAAAAACTCTTAATTGGCATTAGGGGCCTAGGAGACACATGATTTTCTGCCAGTGCTCCATTTCCAGTCTGGAGTCGTTTCATTTTCTTTACAGGTTGCTACAAAATTTTAAGTTCACTTTTATAGTATAGAAGGGAGTACATGAGTACATGTAACAATAGTTACATGAAAGGGATGGAGAAAATGGCATGGCAGATGACACCAAGGACAGAAATGACACTTTGAGTAACTGAGTACTTCTCTAAAGCTGTGCACTCGTATTCCATGTTCATCTACTAGCTTTTCAAAACATTTGGGAGGATTTGTTCTGTTTCCACACAGTAAAATAAGTGTGTGGAATGATTTTAATGGTAATTACTAGCTAAGGGACACTTTTTTCTTTTTTACTTCCTTAGAAAGGAATATAGGAAATCAAATTATTCTGATGGGGGATATCCACATCAGTGAATGTTAGCAAATGCATCTTTGTCTGGCAGGTTTCAATCTAAGACCCCAAAATTTCTGGGTCAGCAGATGGGAAAACTGTCCAGAAAAGCCAGATTCATATATTTAGTGGAATGTAATTCAGCTGTGAAGCCTGATGCCCTGATTTCAGTGCTATTTGAGATTAATGCACCAAATATAAATGCTTTGTTGTTGGCTATGGCCACAATAATAAAGGCAGATCTAACCTAACTGCCCTTGTGCCAGCCTCAAAGCCAGGACCTCAAGGTTATACATGTACACTAGCAAATACGACCCATGATTCACATGGTGTTGAATGGAAGCTAATAAGCAATATTTGTTAGCTGAAAAGGCAGCAGTACTTCCTCTAGACCTAGGCAGATAGGTCCACATAACTTTGCAGTGTGTTGTGTGGACTTTTTAACTAGGTCACCACTAGCTCAGGGATCTCTGTGCTTTGTGCAATTTAGCTATTTGTCACCTTCAGAAGGTGGATTTCTTTGTAAAAATGTTACCAAAATATCTTTATATATATGAACATATCTTGGTGGCTTAAGGGATTCAGGCACATTGATTATTCCTCGTCACATCTCATCCTTATTTATTTTGTCTTTGTCACATCCATTTGAAAGAGAACTAGAAACTCTCTGGAAACATGTTTCTGTTTTCTCTGAAGGAGTGGTGCACTTGTGGATGTTGACAAGTAAGTTATACAAGTTTCTGTTTGCTGCAGGGATGTGTTGCCAAGTCTATGTTTATGGGGGCTGTGCAGCCCCTAGAAATGGGGAATATTCATACAGTTTTGTCTGAATTTACTGAAATAGGCCACGGTGCCAAAAAATGCCTTACACTTGGGAATTGGGTATCTGCTAAGAAGGGAAGTATATAGTATGAGATGCTCAGACTCCTTTTCACCTTAGTGTCTGTGGCCAAACTGAGAAAATGATTGATTTGTGCACTAACTTTCTAATTCTGTGAGGCTTTTCTTATGTATCATTCTGAAACTGATCTCTGAAAGATTGTGTAATAGGATAACTTGGTAAAATAAATTGAGAATTTTTCATTATAAAAGGTTTGGGCTCCTTTTTTCTTTATTACTATCAATACATTTTATTACAGTGGATTACTCTTCTGAATACAGGGTTCCCAGTACTTAAGTGATGGTATTAGAAATTATTAAATACCTTAATAAAATGGGATCTAAAATTCCATATTGTCTTTTTACAATGCTATTTCTGTAGCCCATCTCTTTGTGTATAAAAAAGCACAAATCTTTTCCAGATGTTTTCATCCGAATAATTTGTAAAATAGGACAGTAAATTACATAAGTACAAAACATTAAAAAAAAAAAATAGATTGTATACCCTTTTAATGATAGCTGGGAAATTAAAAACAAATTAGCAAAATACTCCTTAATATAGAATCAGGTTTTATTTCCTGAGAAGACTTATGGAGCAATCTATTTAGTTTTTAGAAGATCAGGAAGGGAATTATCCTTAAGATAGAAATACTTGCACAGGAAGAAAAATAACATACTACAGCGTTAACCAGGCAAAGAACGCATGACTGCTAAAACCCAAGAAATTCTATTTTTACTTGATGTATGCCGTTTTTTAACCGTGAGAATTTATTGCTGGAGCATCAAAATAAATAAAACAAGAACAGACCATATTTTGATGGCTCCAAATTTGGGATTTTTTTTTTTTTCAGTTGATCCTGGTCTTTGGGTGAGTGCCTGGATTATTAACTGGATGACATTCCCAGAAAGTAAAACCATGGCTAATAGAATCTTCTCTCTCTTCTAAGTTTCTAAGATCTATCGATACAATTCAGTTTTATTTTTCCCAGTGGTGCTAACCAGACATATCTTTTCTGTTATAGTCAGCAGTGGATTTAACCACATCTCCCTGGTGAAAACCAAAAGAAGATAGGTTTGTGCCAAGCGAGATCACTTTAGTGAGGCTGAGCTATCTCAGTTAAGAGCTGCAGGGGAGGGTGCACAGGGATGTACGTGGGTCTGCTTATTATTGTAAGCTCACTGCCTTCAGGTGGTTATTAACCTTTTTGAAGCGTTAAGTGGTTAGTTATCTTAGTTGACACTTCCTTTCTCAACCATTTGTAACCTGAGAAACCTTCACGAGTGATCTATGAGCAAGAAGTGAGCATTTGCTATCGTTGAAGTTGCCTGAATGAACCGTAAGAGGGCACCAAACGCTTGCTGATGCTCGGCAGTGTAACCGTATACTAGCAAAGTAAACATGATAATTTCTGAATATTTGGAGTAAGTCAACAAAGAAAATGAATTGCTGCAGACTTCCTTTCTCTGTTCAAAACAGACTGCTTTAAACACAAGCAAATAATTGTATTACAGTCATTTTGGTGTATTACTCCTGGATTTATGTCCATTTTACATTTATTTCCATTATTTTTCCTAGAAAAAATGAGTAATTCAGTGTCCAGAGACCACTGTGTATGGTGAATTGATTCTTCTATTCCTTATTCCATTGATTTAAATGGAATTACTCCTGATAGGTTGCTTTGGAAACATAATAATTCATAATAGTATAACTGTAGCAGTATAATTATACAAAAGAGCAATGCTGGTATATTTCCCTACAGAGATGACCCCAAGTGAGATTAGAGCTAAGCTTACTGGAGCTGATTCACCAGTTTCATTCTGTTCCTACTGCCTCTAAAACCCTCATATGATTTTGTTTTATTATTTTATTCTACTTTTTTTTTGTTTGCATCTGCAAAAACTATTTGCCAGCAGTTAGCATAAAAAAGTTTCAACACAGACTTTCCATGAGATAAATGTTTTGAAATATTTGAGTCTTTCAGACTTCATAGAGCATCAGTCACTCTGCTTATATAAAATTTGAAAGTGGAGGCATGTTAATTTTTGCATCCACGATGATTTGTTGCTGAATTAAAGCCCAAGCAACACTAATGCAAATAAGATATGAACTTTGTCATAGGATCATGTTTTGAGGCTGAGGAAAATAAGTATGATTATATAACTGGCTCTGCAAAACAGAGGTAAATTAACTTTGCCAGTTACATCAGAAACAAGCCTGCTAACTATGTTTTACAAACAAATTAAGACCTAAGAATTTTTGGACAACTGAAGTCTGTATCTTTTAATCCTTCCCCATGCACAATAAATAATCATTAAAAAAGGGGAAGGCTTCACATTTAGTTTAGATTTGCTTGGCTTCAACCTCATGTTTTCTATTTTCAGCTATCTTAGAAATGTGGCTAATACAGGAATTTTTTTTTACTTATTCCCCATGGAGTCATTTACAATTGATGACTCAGTCATCTTTTGCCTCACTCCCTCTATAAAACTCTACAGATCAGAAAGCTTGCCTTGCAGTGGGAAAATTTAATTTAAAAATGTTGTCATAATACTTTATTATTATTTTTATTTAAAAATCCAAAGGAATGCTCAGTGCTTGATAGGAAGTCTGGATGCTAGATTTCTGAAATATCTACTTTTGCTCAGAACTGCCTTAGTACCAGTGGAAAAAAAAAAAAAAAGGATAATATGGTTTAAGGAAAAAAAAAAAAAAGCAACAAACCAGCACACATGTGTGAGGATTCTGGAGAGGACCACCAGAACTAACCGGCAGCTCCTTGCCAATTCACAAAAATCATAATGAAAGAATGGATGTACCATGATATGCCAAAAAAAAAAAAGTCACTTTTACTTTTGACAGGAGAAGACATATTTTGCAAATCTATTAAAGGTCATTGGAAGAATCTCTTGCTGTATGTGTGGTATCATCAGTTGAAAAGCCCTATATTGCTGTGTCGGGTAACAAAATTGCAAAAAAACATTTAAAATTTTCTGTAAAAGAGCACACCCTTGGTCTGACATGAATGTGAGGCAGCACAAGCCTAGGCTAATTTTTGTTCCAACATCAGATCTCTTGCAGGGATGGCTTGCCCAGTAGACAGCTTCTGATTTTCACTCTGCCTAATGCCCTTGTTGTAAATTTTCCTTCTCAAAGACAATTGAGTCAGGAGGAAACACAGATCACAGCCAATATTTATTAAACACCTTTTACTAATTAAGCTGTTATTAATAGAATCAAGCTGTTATGATTAATAGCAGATAACTATTTCACATTGTCTTCACCTACCCGCTCCCAGCCTCCATGCAGACAGCTACTGGGCCAGAGCACCATCTGGGAGGTCCACCTCAGCCTCCCCAGGTGCAGAGGGTCACACAGATACACCAGTGGCTCTGGGAAGTCAATCAGCAAGTCCTTCAGGGGATCTTTTTCTTGAATAATAGAATATCCTGAGTTGGAAGGGAGCCACAAGGATCATCGAGTCCAACAATCTGAACTTACTGAAAAGGCAGGCTTGCTGGCAGCATTGGAGAGGCCACCTCCAAAGCAGAGCTGGCCACCAGGCTGTGCTAGGGACACTGCCAGCTGTTTTGAAGCTCCTGCAGACCTATGAAGCACTCATGTGAGGTCTGGGGCATCACACCTGCTTCTCCCTGTGTCCTTCCTGCTCTGCATCAGTCCCAAGGGCCCTTCAGTCTTTCTGAGCACCACGTTCATTCTCCCACAGAGGAAGCAATCATGCTGCTGTTGTAAAGCCCACAACGGTCTGCAGACAAGCATGGCAACGTTTGCAAGGGAATATAATATCTTTCATTAGCCCAGTTGTGGCTGTTAAAAATGGGAGACAAGCTTTTGAATATGCAAATCCTTGTGTATTTTTTTTTTTACAACTATCTCACTTGATGTAATAAAGTGTATCGCCTCCCCCAGCAAATCTCGGCTTGCTCAAGAAATAGAAGTCATGGAAGAAGTTTCAGATTGTATGTATTGCATCTCCTAAACATGCACACTCACATGTACGTAGTTTAGATATATCAGGAGAGGTGTGTGTAGCAGATGCAGTGTATGTAATCTAGCTGTCATGTATGTTACGTTTTTATTGAAATAATCTGGGTCACAGGCATACTGGGAGGGAAAAGTGATAGCAGACATTTCTATAATGAAACCATCTAAGCCACCCAATGTCAGCAGTTCCCTGCTACATTTTTACTGTCTATTTATATGTATGACAAAGACACGGCCCTTACCCTGGAGGCTATTGCCAAAAAAAAAAAATAAATAAAAAATGGACTGGTGTAAGAGAAAAGCAATATATGATTCAGTAAGAAAAACAAGCCAGTCTGAAACCCCATACTCTCAAAAGGTCCACTAGATCCCTCAGCTCGGGTGTCCCAAGAAGTACTGTTGCAACTAACCCAGTGAGTTAATTCTAGTTTATGATTTTAATGGGTTTTATGGCTCACTGCTCTGCTTGTGTGAAATTTCATCTGGGGTAAGAAAGGAATAATATCCTCTTGACCTAAAATCTTTATCAGCAAAGAAACATTTGCAGCTTGATCTACAAAATCTCAAAACCCATTAATTATTTCAAAAGGGAGAAAAAAAAAAAAAAGTGCTTGGCACTACACAGTAGATGAGATGAAAGCATGTGCCCTGCCAAGAACTTGACATAAGCACATTACAGATAATGGAAACAGTGGAAAAATTAAGAGATATGAAATTCTGAGTGGAAAAATTAAGAGAGAGGAAATTCTGAGTGCCTACTAAAAAGGTGTATTATGAACATGTTTGTTAGCTTGGGGAAGGATTTATTTTTCACTGGGATGTGGTTAGGGGTGAATCCAAGCAAACAAAGCATTTAACATTTAGGAAAACCACAGTGGCCTTTAATGAACGTATGCCTCCATGAGACAGGCTGGAAACACAGCCTTTTCCTCAGACAAAGCTTTACTCAAGCCTAGTCAAATTAAACGTGATTAACAGTGCACACATCTGAAGAGCGAGGCAGATATTTGCCCCGGGACAGCGGTTTCAAGCCGGAGGTGCTGATTAGGCTCCAGACGAGGAGAGGCAAGAGGCTTTGGCCTCCCCTTGGTGTTGTGCTGCCGTCTTATCTGGGGACCTGTGTCAGATCCTAGCCCCTGGTGCCTCGTTCCTCTTCCTTGCAACGCCAGTAAAGAAAATCCTGGGGACTTTGGTGGGCATCCGCTTATGAAAATGTGAGCTGTGGGATTAAGTAAATCCGATCGTGTCACCGAGCTCAAAGTTTTCAAAATTTGCCTTTTTTTAGACACTGCTTTTTTTTGCTTTTGACCTTTGATGTTGAAACATCCAGGTTGAAATCACCCATGCAATGGATTTGCTTTAGCTTCTGTTGAAATCTGTGACTTCTAAGAAAGTATATTGTTTCCTGCTTATTTAAAAGAACTGCAAAACCTGGAGAAGCTCTATCGCTTTCTTACTAAATATGGCTTTAAATTCAGCAAAGGGCATGTCCCCTGCATGAGATAATTTCCACTTGTTATTCCTGTGGAAAATATGCGAATGTTTGGCTGTGCAGGGAGCCTGGAGAGGACCAAGGAATGGGCAGCTGGAGGAGGAGCATCCAGCAGAGGACACTGAATGAGACAGGAGCCCCTGGGGAGAAAATAAATTGGGTGGTGATGTTATCAAAGATTGCAGCCTTGATGCACGTGGGGAAAGGACAGATTTAGGGTAACACGGTTAGCATTAATTCTGACACTTCCTAGGTTTTTGCCTGCTTGCGTTAGCAGAATTAATAAGGTTTTTAATGTGTGTATGTGCATGTAAAGCAATGTTTTTTGACAATGCCCCTTTAACCTGGTAATCCTTTTCATAATTTGCAATACCTTGACACACGGTGTTACTCAACGGAAATAGCTGTTTTCCAAAGCGCACCCTGAGACATAACTGAGGAGCACATAAAATTACAATGAAAAGCATGTTTTCGCTGTTATGGCAAAAAATAACCAATGCCAACAGAGGTGCATTTCGTTTCTCCTTTGGATCTTATTTCCTACTTGCAGTTTTCCTTACAGCTGTGTCTGATGGTGTGCTGAAGAGGAGGAGGGAAAACTGTCCACTGGAGTTCTCATGAGCCTGCAGTAAAAGCAACCTGCAGGCTTTTCAGAGTTACTCATTTTTGCTATTTTGGCAATCAGATCTACATTTTGCTCCTTCTTAAGTTGATTTTTTTTTCTTCTCCCCCCTGCCTCTACACAGATACACACACACAATAGGCCAGTGTCCCCTCTCCCACATAGCTTTCCATAAAAGATTCTCCCTGTTGTTTGCAAATAGGAATTTGAATCACAAGAAGCATTGGACTAATAATTCCCTGCAGTGAACTACAACAGGTGTTTTCCCCTCTGCACCTCTTCTAATTACTCACTGCTTTTTCTTAATGCTTTTATAGCTTTGATAAGTTTTTACATTTAAGACATTTCTCCAAAATATTTTGCTGATGAGCAGAGTTTGTTTTATGGTTGGTCCTTTCGTCTCCTTAGCATCTTATTATTTTATCCGTTAGGATTTTACGAGTAGTAGTCCTATCTTGCTAAAATTTGCAAATCAAATTCATTTTAATTTAAAGGAGAATGATTTGATGGTAGTGTCTGTTGGGTTCAGTTAAAATAAATCAAAACACACTCCGTGTAGCTGAAATTGTCTTGAAAGCAGAAAGGCAGTTGCAGTGTAAATCTGTGGGGGTGGAGGTGATGAATTATACTGTGAAGGAAAATGAAAACCAGATGGCACTTGCCAAACACCAACACAGCGCAATTATGCACAGTGGAGGCATAACCATGTAGCACGTACGCAAACCTGTTATCTACACCCTCACCAGACTGCTGAGAGGAGTGCAGCTCCAGTTTTACTGAAGTGTCTGGTGACCCTGGAGTTTTGCAAGATGAAGACAAAGCAGCAGCTTGGGCTGAACGAGCCCGGGGTGGAGAAGAGATGGGGCACAGGCACTTCGATGAGAGCTCCACGGCACCGCTGGCTTTGCCCAGTTATGAATCCAGCCTCGATACTGGAGGAATCCAGACCTGATATAGAAGGAAGACCCCAAAGAAAAGAGTAAAATCCCAACTGCACTGCGGTCAGCAATAAAATTGTCACTGACAGCTACAGCAGAAACAGGATTTCCCCCCGTGCAAACAGACTGCTTTTGTTGTTGCTGTTGACCCCGCTCACGAGGACTGCAGAAAGCACGAGCAGGCACAACCTGGTGACAAGGGACTGGCATCAGGGCTGGGCTGCTTCTGATGCCCCAGAGCATTCACAGTTTACAAGCTGGGGAGAGGAGCTGTAAGTGAACAGAAGCTTCTGCTCAGCAGCGAGTTACTGCTTATTAAATGCCGTTGCTTGAATTTCTTTGCAACTTTAAAGTAGATTTTCCAATCACCAGATGAGTCATCCCCCTAATCCTCTTTATTTTGCCAACAGACAAGTGAAAAGACCCAACTGATATACAGCTTGGCATGTTGCCATTTTACGATTCAATTTACTATCGTAATTGTTTGTTGTTCTGCTTTGTTCCTGCAAAATTGATGGATTATAATAATTATTTTGCATATTGTATTTCTCTTTCAGTCCTTAGATCTAGAGAAAGGTATTTGGGCCTTTTTTTTTTTTTTGCAAGTGAACCACAGCAGGGGCATGCCATTTTTGTTTAGAGGCATCTAGGATAACCTTTATTATCAATATATGCTATTAGCAACATTAAGGAGGAAAATTGATTCCCAGGAAAATCCTTCTGGGCAGTTCCCTATCAGCAGAAAGGTCACGGCACTGCAGAGTTAAAACCTAATCATCTCCACATGACAATTCTTGCTGGGTTTGTTTCAGCTAAAATATCTTGTGAGACGGTCATATGAGTGCTTTATGACTGAATGAAGCAATCTGCAGAAGACACTTCCCCCTTGGCAGGGACTCGCCACTCTGCAGCTGTGATGCAGTGACTGACAGCATGCCTGCTGCACGGGAAGATGCACATCAAAAAGGGAAGGGCTGACACACCGTGTGGGTACACATTTGTAGGGGTTCTGCCATGCAAGGAGCTCAAGGTGAAGAAGTTTGGTCCATTTACATTTCAAAACTGGACTCTACTTCAGCTTGGGTGAATGTTGCATGTCACAACACAGAGAGGCTCTCCGCAGTGAGGACTTCCAGGTGAGACCTCTCATCCACTGCATTGTGCAGGCAAGGGCCTGACAGATCTATCAGCTATTTTCTGGCAAGAACCTCCTGGCTAGGAGGCCACCTATGTGTGGCATGAGGCCATATGCCCACGTTGGAGGGGTCACAGCTTTCTGGGGTAGGGTTGAGTTCACCCATGGTGCCGTCTGGAAACTGTTGCTGGAAAAAAAAATGTCCCCAGAAGCATGCATGAGCTTTGTCTTGAAACAAAAGCCTAGTGGAGAGCTAGCAAGCAAACAAAAATTTCAGCAGAGTTGGGGTCCAGTACTTAGGCTCACTCCCTGCCCCCCATTTCTCAGCAGTACTGGCATACCAAGACTCATCACCTTATTTTAGCCAGAACAGTGTCACCAAATGAGCAGAAAGGGGGTGACAAAAATCATATCCAACACTGCACACGCCCATGCTCTGCAAGGAAGCAGACATTCCCATCGGGTGCTGTTAGTTTAACCCAGAAAAAAAAAAATAAAATGTTGGCAGGGAAAGACTCTTCCGTCTCTCAAGTCAAAGTGCCTCTTGGGACTTCTTCCAGGGAACACAGCACATGCCCCACCTCCTGCTCAAGGTCCCATCCAAAATTATGGTTTCATCTTATGCAAAACAGCCTAATTTTTTTGGCAGAAAACTTGAAAATGAATACTGCAGCTTAATCATGGAAATTCTTCTCTTTTTAATAGGATTTTATGCCTGGCTAATAAATAAGTTGTCTTTCAAATGAAATCTGCCCCAACTCTGTTCTCCCACTGGATCCCAGCCCAGCTAGGAGAGGTGGAAACTCTGGAGAAGTTCTGCTTTCTCTGACAATAATCGATGCTGTTTAGTGACACACAATGGCAATATCTTTATTTATTTATTTATTGAGTTGCTATCATTAATCTCTGTTGTACTACTGCCTACTCTCTATCCCCATGGCTTTAAAACAAATATTACAACTTGGGTTATTTTTTTTTTTCTTCCCAAGTGCTTTTGCCACCTTGCCTGTTTGCTGTTGCTGTCTCCTGTCTTCCATCCCTGGGGTAGTTCTCTGTTGTCTTCATGTTTTATCTGTCTTAGGGTTAGTTCTTGCTGTCCTTTTCCCCTTGGGATGGGTGAATGGACTGAAAAATGGGGTCAGCAGTGAATGGAAGGAGGATGGCTGCATAACCCAGCAGGGTAAAATGCTGACTTAAGCAGCAAAGATTTTGACAATCAAACTATCTTCCCAGCTACCTTGCTGGTCGTGATCTCCACGGGTCACTGTGGTGCTGGGTGTACACAGGCTCCTCAGAACAACAAAAATGTTTTTATTTATCTGTGAGGCAACCAGCACAGCAGCAGCACTTCTGAATGCAGACAATAATTCACTTCTGGCACTGTCTTGTGCCGTGTTAATATGAAAATGCAATGCTGATTTGGTTTGTTTGTTTTGTGTATGGAGATTGATGCTAAATTTCCCCCTGCAAATCCAACAGGATCGTTGTGGTTTAAGATAATTGCATAGCTTAGCAGAGTTGTAAAACTGCAGTTGATTCTGGCACTGAGAGCCTGCTTTCATGTGCCTCAGGTTCATCGCCTGAAATTGAGTGCCAATTTGTTCAACAATCCACCATTTATTTATTTATTTAAATTTAAAATAATCAAGATAGGTTCCCAAGGCTCTATGGTCCTGCCATAATAAATTATGCAAAAAAATACCATTGAGTGAAACCTCGGCAGTTGAGCCAGCCAGCTATCTACCTCTGCTGTCATCTGGAAAGCATGCTTCTATCTCCTTTGAAAGCCTCTCACATAAATGTCTTTTGCAGTCTTGCTTGGAAAGTCAGCAAATTCGATGTCTTCAAACGGAAAAGAGGAACAATTTCCAGAGCCATAAGACATAGCACTTCACAAGCTCCCCCCTGTGCTTTTCCCAGTTTCTGGGTCCTAGGGCTTCTGAAGGCAGGCTGTTTTGGGGCATACGAAGCCCAGACCACAGAGAACTTTACTGTGCACACAGATAGTGAGAGTGTGGGAGGACAGGACACTGCACTGGAACGTAAAACCACAGATGTACTCTCTCTGCTTTCCCAGGCAAATATCATAAACTCCAAGCAGACTCCAAGGCGCTGAACACAACCCCTGGGACACCAACATCTTGTATCTTGTATTTAGATACTTTGCCTGGATTTCAGCTTTTGCTCTGCATTTTACTTTAACCATCATACATTTACTTTACTAACCACCGTAAGGGTCACACTGTCAGTGTCTGTGCCCAAGAGGGAAGTCTGTATGTGCCTAATGAGACACATGTGATGAAAACTGGCTGGAAAGGATGCTTGCAAAGGAAGAAGAAAATCATAAACAAAGTAGGCTTAAAAATAGTGAACTTATTTTAACTAGGACTTGGTATCCTGCTTGGTCTCCCTAAAGTTCAATTCAATGACACAATGGCACACTGGCATAAACAGCATACGCATATTATAACATGTCCTTACCTCTCCAAAATGCATGCCCACATCCAGTCTGCCTACAGGCACTGACCTTTGACCTGTAATAACTCCTGTGCTCGCAAATTGTCTGTGAAAGTGCTTGTAGACCTCCAAGATAAGGTCTCCATGCAGCAGTCCAGCACAATTCAGGTAGTTTCACAAAGCACCTTCTGCAATCAACAGAGAACAACAGGCCCTGCCCAGCCGAGGATGCTGCCTACCCAGCAAAACTCCTGACTCAGGGGTCTTAAGCTTTGTGGCTGAATCTGGGCTTGTTGCCCACCTGCATCTTTTGTCACCTCAGTGGCTGTACCTTGGGATGGACTGTAAAAGCCCCAGTAAACTAGAGGCCCAGTACTAGGCATTAACAAAGTACCCTTCTGAAACCCAGTACGAAAACCCTAAAAATGTAAGGGTAGTGGAAATGTGACTGAGAGAAGACCAGACTTTAGCTAGATCCCTAAGTCCCCTTTTTACAGATGTGACCTTCAGATCTTACAATACCAAGTAGAGCCAAGTACAAACACCTTCCAGAATTAAGGAGTTCTACATTCTTTGAAAATCCTCCTCTGCAGGCTTCAGCCAAGGCCATGTACCAAATGTAACAAAACCGTGGGGCTCTGTCCTTCAGCATTTCTGTGATTCTTCACAGGACTGTTAAACACTCCGGGCCCAAGATATCTTATTGTTTCATGTTGGAAACTCACTACTTTCAGTAATTTCAGTAATTTTCTTTCTGAATGAAAGACTCCTTAGAATGTGGAAAAGGGAAAGACTGTGGCATATTTCTATGTATTCAGGGATTACAAAATCAGAAGCAGCAGTGAGATTATGTGTTAGACATCCTTTTAACCCTGGCTGTACATTGTCATTTCTATTCTGGCTTTGCTGAAGCCTCTGAGGAAATCCCAGCCTTCCAAGCTAGGTAGGGTGGTAAAAAATTATTAAAGAGTTAAGGAGCACGATCCAGAGAACTGAAGTGAAAGTGTCTGCAACTTGTTTTGCTGAAATTACCAGTACGTGTAATTAAATCACATGTATGCAGGCTGTATGTTTCAGCAAAGTTGGGTTTAAGCTGTTTTTCTTCTCAAAAGACAACAACAGCTCCCTCCTTCCCACAGGTGAATGCATTTTAGATATGTTAGTAGGTAAAGCAGGCAGAGCAGCTGCAGGTTTAATTAAACGTTTGCCTAACCACGTAAAGAGACAGTGATATATCTTCATAGCATCTGGCAGTTTAACCATTCGCTAGTCATCCTATAATTAGCATGCTGGTGAATTTAATAGAAAACTGTTCTAATGTAGTGCCAGATGGTCCTTCTGACTGACAAGGGGAATGACAATTTCTGTCATGTTTACTTCAAGGGTAGCAGAACAGTCAAAAAGATCCTTCTTTGAGCACAACGCTGATGAAGTAAGAGGTCGTGTTTGCTGTCTTCTGAAAGCAATAGCTTTGCATATTGCTATATGGAGTAAGAACGATTCATGAACTTCCCTTCAAAAGTTTTCCTTAGCTTTCCTTGTTTATTTCTCTTACGTTATAAATGAATTAGCTTGCTCGTGTTTGCAGAAGAGCTCTGCGTAAGTCAACTTTAGCATCCCAAGGTCCTGAGGGACAGGAGGAGGTGGGGGACGTAAAAGCAGTGCTGAGTGAGGTCTGCTCCCCAGAGAGGCCTGGGTGTCAGCCCCTGACCTTCACAGGGGAACTTCAAATTAGCTCTAATGCTACACAAGTGACTCAGCTACAGCTCCGTTCATTAGAGAAATTAGCTTTGACTAGGCAACTAGTGAAATGGCAAGACAATTAAAATAAGGAATATCAATGGAGAAGAAAATTAGAAGACAGAGCAGTTCTTGTTGTTAATAAATGAAGAAAATTGTTATGTAGCCACTGGAAAATTTTGATAAACTTCAGTGTCATTCTGGAGTTTATAATAGATTTTACTGGATTTAATAGACTATAGTAATCTTGTTATCAAAGAATGTCTTGTAACTAAAATCCTCTGGAAGAAGATACTGTATGGAGCTGATAGATCTCAGTGATTCTTTCATTTTGAAGCTGGATACAGCCTATTAAGCCAAAGACTCTTTCATGACAGGTATTGATCAAGTTCCAGTTAAGCACCAGCTAACATTTTGAACAGTAAAACTTGCTGGCTGGTTTTCATACAGCCTGTATGTACAATCCCTTTTCCTTAAATAATAAAATGGATGGATTGATCCATCCATCTCTACTGTCAAAATGTCAGTGTAGGAGCTCATTACAGCAGACTGTTACCTTATCAACATGAGCAGCACATTCCTTACTAATATCCTGAGCCCCTCTCTACAGAGAACAACTGCTCTTAATGTGAGTCTCTTTCAAAATACATCCAGACTGATGGAGATCTCCAGCTGCTTTTATGGGCCCCTGCAGTGATCCTGATCGAAAGACCATTGTACATCAAGGATCCACATAACAGTGAACCTGAGTAGGCACAAGTCTTTGCTGCACGTATAGCATCACCTTCAGGCCTGTGCCGTGCTGCACATCTCCCTCAGCCGCAGGACAAACTCAGCAGGGTGATGATAACAGGAGCCTGCAGGCAGCTCCCACTCCGACCTGGCGATTGCACCACCTGCATGGCCTTGCCTTTATCTAAAAGCGCGCTGAGTTCTCATGAGAACATCCTCTGTGTTTGACAGAAGAAATGATGAATAGAGCTGTTTTCTTGTAAGAAATCCTATATGAGCTTGAATGAGCTCACCGAGGTAACCTCTTCTACCGACGGTGTCTGCACAGCATGCTGCGCGTGGAGGGGAGGCCTGCCCGGTGCTGCACAACTCAGGGGTCCTGACATCTGAAGGGACGTAAGATTTACTAAAATTTTCTCTTTCTTGTTACTGTTAGCTTTGATACCTAGCATTTCAGATATGTTACAAAGCCCGGCTGCTTTTCTTACTGGGAGTATAACTGGCCCAAAGCACCCGGTGCAACAGGCAGGTCCCAGCGCAAAAAGATTTTGTGGAGAAAGGATGCAAAGGGAGAGGGGGTGCCTGGCTGGCCCGCACGCTGGGCTGGTGGCAGCCACCAGGCCTCTAGCCCAGGTGGCTGTCACAGAGGTCTGGGAAAGCGAGATATTGTCAGATCACCTCACTGCCGAAACATTAACGTGCCTCAGGAAACGTGGGGTCAGGGGAGGCCAGGCCGGGTGGCCCCACAGCAGCGGTGGGCAGCGAGCAGTGGGGAGTGCGGGACATGGGGGGCAGTGGGATGGAGGCCTCGGGGGATGCGGGGTGGGCGGTGGGGTCGAGGGATGTGTGTGGCTGCAGCAGGCCTCTCTGGCCGCCGGTGATTGCTGGGGTGACGGGGGGCATGGAGCCACCTGCGGGGTGTGCGGCTTCCTTCATTCCCCCTCTGTGTGGCCCCCTGCAAACCAGGCTGGGGAGGCGGCGGCCCCTCTCCTGCACAGCTCAGCCATTTGGTCTGCTCCCCCCACACACTGCGGGGGATCGGTGCCTGCACACTCCCCTCTGCGTGTAATACAGCTGAGCTGGCAAAATACGCAATGGGTTGTGGCTCGGCTGGGCACGGGGGCAGAGGTGGCCCTAATTCACAGAAATCCACCCTGCTACCCCAATAATGAGCAGGCAAATATTCACGCATTTTGGGGTGGCAGGGTGGAAGAGCAGACTGGAGGAGTCTGTTGGGGGGGGATGCTGAAGGTGAGGTTGGACATCAGCTTGCTGAGAGGGTGATCAAGCACTGGAACAGGTTTCCTGGGGGAGGGGGAGTGTTGTCACGGCATCAAGTCTGTCGGTGTTCAAGAAACATTTGGACAATGTTGTTAGATATAAGGTTAGATATATGTTGTCCCGTGCAGGGTCAGGAGTTGGTTTCAATGATTGCCCTGGGTCCCTGTGAGAAACACTCTGTGGCCAATAACGTAGGCTCAGTGATGATCTCAGTGAAGTAGTACTTTTTTATTCGCAATTGCAATGGCGGGTATCCTGCAAGCAGGAGCGCACCTACTAGTTCCATAACACAGTTTATATAATTTATTTCTCGACTGGGACCCTGCCCTGTTTCCCTATTGATTGCATGGTCCAGGGTCACAATCTATCCGATGCTTTACAGATAATACATGGCTTTCAGTTGCCAGCCTGTTATCGTTCAAATTTCTAGTGACTTTTCACTCTGTGAGGTGGTAATGTTTCTTCCCTTATCTGACTTGGCTTGACACCCCATGATTTTTGCTTAATTGAGCTAAACAGTCTGATTGTTACCTGCATTTTTCAAGGTTTTCTGGTAAGCTTTCTGAAGCATATCAATGCCACATTCCTTCCCTCTAAAGAATGTAACATCTCTAAAAAAAAACCCTCTTTCTTACATGGTCACATACACCCAGTAAATGCTTTTCTTTTGAATATAGATTTAGTACTTGTCTTTCTTCTCCTCCTGCCTCCCATACATTGAGCATTCCCAAGAAGCAGCATGTCTGGTACTTTCTGTGCTTATGTTACCAATTCTGGTGCAAAAACAACATTTTTGTTCCCACAGTCCCTTCCACCTCAGGATCTTCTATGATTCTGTGATCTGTCCTGGCAGCCAGGGCTATTAAAACTGCCCACATGGTGGGACAGGGTAACTCTGAGTGTGCCCACGTCAGCTTTACCTGAGCCGGGGCTGGGCACTAGCAGTGGGGAGGAGGTTCAGGAGGTTCAGTCTGTGGACATTGTCTCTTGTCTGGTCACTGGATACCACAGAAGCTTAGGGGTGTCCTCCTTTCAGATACTGGTATACACTGAAGAGCTATCCCTTTGCCTTCTCTTCTCTTTCTGAACAGTCTCATCCCTCTCAGCCTTTCCTCCTGTGAGAGACTCCCCAGTCCCCTCCTCATCTAAGGTGTGGCTCAGAGGAGAAGGATCACAACCCTCAACCTGCTGGCAACACTCCACCTAATGCAGCCCAGAGTACCATTAGCCTTCTTTGCAACAAGAGCACTCACGTTCAGCTTGGTGTCCACCAGGACCCCAGATCCTATTCCAACAAGCCACTTTCCAGCTGGGCAGCTGCCAGCATGTACTGGTGCCCGGGGTTGTTTCTCCCCAGGTGAACTTTGCTTTCTCCTTGTTGTACTCAGTTCTGTTGTACAACAGAACTGAGGTTCTTGTCAGACCATTTCTCCAGCCTGTTGTTTTGGTAGGCAGCTAACCACCAAACACTCTCTCAGGTCCCTCTGCTCAGCAGGATGGGAGGTGGGGGGGATGGGGGGATGAATAGGATGGAGGAAAAAACTTGCAGGTTTGAGATAGGAGTAGCTTAATGAAAGAATAGCAAAGGTTGCAATGAAAAGAAGAAAAAAGTACTCTCTACTTCCCACCAGCAGGCTATGTTCAGATACTGCCTGGGAGACAGGGCCTCAGTGTATGTAGAAAACAAACAGCTTCATAACAAGTGTTTCCTCCCTTCTCCTTTTTCCCCCAGCTTCTATTGCAGAGCATGACATCATATAGAGTCACAGAATGGCTTGGGTTGGAAGGGACCTTAGAGATCATCTAACTCCAACCTCCCTGCCATAGGTAGGGATGCCACCCATTAGATCAGGTTTGCCAGGGCCCCATCCAGCCTGGCCTTGAACACCTCCAGGGATGGGGCATCCACAGCTTCTCTGGGCAACCTGTGCCAGGGCCTCGTTACCCTTATACTGAAGAATTTCTTCCTAATACTTACACCAATTTTAGTTTAACACACTCTGGTCAGATCTGTTGTTATGTCAACCTTTTGTGCCTCACGTTGGGTGCCAAAAGGACTGTTGTGGTTTAACCCAGCCAGCAGCTAAGCACCACACAGCCGTTCACTCACCCTCCTCCCTCCCTCTCTGGGATGGGGGAGAGAAACAGGAAAATTAAGCCTGTGGGTTGAAATAGAGACAGTTTACTAAGACAGGATAATAATAATAATAATGTGTATGAAACAACTGATGTGCAACGCAATTGCTGACTACCCGCTGACCGATGTCCAGCTTATCCCCAAGCAGCTGCCCCCACCCTGGCCAGCCACCCCTATATATTGTTTAGCATGACGTCAGATGGTATGGAATACCCCTTTGGCCAGTTTGGGTCAGCTGTCCCCCCCCAGCTCCTGCTGCACCCCCAGCCTGCCCACTGGCAGGACAGAGCGAGAAGCTGAAAAGTCTCTGGCTTAGTGTAAGCACTGTTCTGAAACAATTAAAACATCAGCATGTTATCAACACTCTTCTCATCCTAATCCAACACATAGCACCCTACCAGCTACTTGAAGGATAATTAACTCTGTGCTAGCTGAAACCAGGACAGTGTGACATCAGGTGTTATGGAATTTCCCTTTGGTTGGTTTAGGTCAGCTGCCCTGGTGATGTCCCCTCCCTATCACTTGCCCACCCCCCGCCTGCTGGCTCTTGGGGGCTTGGAGGGAGTCCAGATGCAGTGTCAGTATTATTCAGCAATAGACACAACACTGGAGTGATACCAGTGCTGTTCTAGCTACGAGTACAGAGCACAGCACTGTGTGGGCTGCTGCAGGGAACGGTGACTCCATCCTAGGAAGACCCAACATAAGGACCTAGCACTTGCTCTGTTGCCAGCCTGTTATCGTTGAAATTTCTAGTGACTTTTCACTCTATGTGGTGGTAATGTTTCTTCCCTTATCTGACTTGGCTTGACGCCCCATGATTTTTGCTTAATTGAGCTAAACAGTCTGATTGTTACCTGCAACTCCACCATTTCGTGGTCACTCTGCCCAAGACAGCTTCCGACCACCACATCTCCCACCAGTCCCTTTCTGTTTGTGAACAGAAGGTCTAGTGGGGCACCTCCCATGGTCAGCTCAGTGTCCAGCTGCGTCAGGAAGCTATCTTCCATGCTCTCCAGAAACCTCCTAGATTGCTTTCTCTGGGCTGTGTTGTGTTTCAGGATATGTCTGGGAAGTTGAAGTCCCCCATGAAAACAAGCGCTGAAGATTTCGCAACTTCTGACAGCTGCCTGTAGAACTCCTCATCCATCTCCTCATCCTGGTTCGGCGGTCTATAACAGACCCCCAGCAGGATGCTTGCCTTGTTGGCCTTCCCACCAATCCTAACCCAAAGAGACTCAACCTTATCATTCCCAGTCTCAAGTTCCACAACATCAAAAGATTCTCTAATATAGAGAGCCACACCACCACCCCTTCTGTGCTGCCTGTCCCTTCTGAAGAGCTTATAGCCAGTCATTGCAGCACTCCAGTCATGAGAGTGGTCCCACCACGTCTCCGTGATGGCAACCAAGTCGTAGCCTGCCTGCTGCACGATGGCTTCCAGCTCCTCCTGTTTGTTACCCATGCTGCGTGCATTAGTGTAGATGCACGTCAGCTGGGCCATTGCCTTATCCCCCAGCCTTACCATTGTTCCCCCTGGCACAGCCCCAACAATCCTTGCTTCAGCCCCATCCCCCTTCTTACCTAGTTTAAAGCCCTATCAATGAGCCCCGCCAGCTCCTGGCCCAGGATCCTTTTTCCCCTAAAAGATAGGGACCCGTCTGCGGCCATCAGGCCAGGTGCTGAGTAAACTGCCCCATGGTCGAAAAACCCAAGATTTCTGCGTAGGCACCAGCCCCGGAGCCACGTGTTTAACAGGTGGGCTTTCCTTGTCCTCTCCGTACCCCTCCCTGACAACGTAGGGATGGACGAAAATACTACCTGCACTCCCGCTCCGTCCACTAACCGTCCCAGCCCCCTAAAGTCTCTTTTGATAGCCTTCAGGCTTCTGTCATCAATGTCATCACTGCCTGCCTGGACTATCAGGAGAGGATAATAATCAGAGGGGCGTACCAGGTTGGGGAGCTTCCTGGCAACATCCCTGACCCTGGCCCCAGGGAGGCAGCAGACTTCCCTACGGGTAGGGTCAGGCCGACAAATAGGGCTCTCTGTTCCCCTAAGGATAGAGTCTCCCACGACAATCACCCTTCTTTCTTTCTTGGTGGAGGCAGTCCTGATGCGTGGAGTTGACCTCCTCGCCCTAGGCATCCTCCTGGGAACACTTGCTACCTCTTTCTCATTACTGGTCTGTCAAGCTCCAGGGCCTCAAACCTGTTTCGTAAGGGCACCTGGGAAGGTGGGGCCGGAAAGGGAGGGCATTGCCTGCGATGTCAAGCAGGGACCTGTTTCCACTCCTCCTCAACTCCCAGATCCCCTCCCTCTGCCCGACGGTGACAGGGCAGGGGGTCCACCCCCATTTGGGGTGTCTCACCTCGATACCTCTCCTTGCGGCCCTGCAGGGAGTTGCTCCAGAAGTCTATCTCCCGCTCACACTCCCTGATGGCCCTCAACCTCTCCACCTCCTCCTTGAGCTCCGCCACCATGCGGATCAGGTCATCCACCTGCTCGTACCTCACGCACGCAGTGTCTCTGCCTCCCGCCGATGGCAGCAGCAGGCTCTGACACTCCCTGCATCCTGTGACCTGAACCGGTGCATTCTTTGACGGGCAGTCGGTCTGGGTGTGTACCGACCTCCTGCAGAGCACACCGTGCCTGGTGAAGACCATTATCACCTAGCTAACGGCTGTCGTTAAGAGGTGTTCATGTGGGCAGGGGTTGCTCTCCGCCCTGCCTGCTCACCCTGCCTGCGCGAACTGCTGCGCTAACTGCCGCGTGCATCCAGTGACCTGAACTGCTGCATTTTTGGATGGGCAGTCGGTCTGGGTGTGTACCGTCTTCCTGGAGAGAGCACCATGCCTGGTGGAGACCATTGTAGCCTAGCTAATGGGAGACTGTCACACAGACACAGAATCACACAGAATTTCTAGGTTGGAAGAGACCTCAAGATCATCGAGTCCAACCTCTGACCTAACACTAACAGTCCCCACTAAACCATATCCCTAAGTTCTACATCTAAACGTCTTTTGAAGACTTCCAGGGATGGTGACTCCACCACCTCCCTGGGCAGCCCGTTCCAGTGCCTAACAACCCTTTCAGTAAAGAAATTCTTCCTAACATCTAACCTAAAACTCCCCTGGCGTAACTTTAGCCCATTCCCCCTCGTCCTGTCACCAGGCACATGGGAGAACAGGCCAACCCCCACCTCGCTACAGCCTCCTTTAATGTACTTATACAGAGCAATAAGGTCACCCCTGAGCCTCCTCTTCTCTAGGCTGAACAAGCCCAGCTCCTTCAGCCGCTCCTCATAGGACTTGTTCTCCAGGCCCCTCACCAGCTTCGTCGCCCTTCTTTGGACCCGCTCAAGCACCTCGATGTCCTTCTTGTAGCGAGGGGCCCAAAACTGAACACAGTACTCGAGGTGCGGCCTCACCAGAGCCGAGTACAGGGGGACGATCACCTCCCTAGCCTTGCTGGTCACAGTGTTTCTGATACAAGCCAGGATGCCGTTGGCCTTCTTGGCCACCTGAGCACACTGCTGGCTCATATTCAGCCGACTGTCCACCATCACTCCCAGGTCCTTCTCTGCCTGGCAGCTCTCCAACCATTCCTCTCCCAGCCTGTAGTTCTGCTTGGGGTTATTGCGTCCCAGGTGCAGGACCCGGCACTTGGCCTTGTTGAACTTCATACAGTTGACCTCAGCCCATCGGTGCAGCCTATCCAGATCCTCCTGCAGAGCCTTCCTACCCTCGAGCAGATCGACACACGCACCTAGCTTGGTGTCATCTGCAAACTTACTGAGGGTGCACTCAATGCCGTCATCCAGATCATTGATGAATATGTTAAAGAGGACCGGCCCCAGCACCGAGCCCTGGGGGACGCCACTAGTGACTGACTGTCGTTACAGGAGGTTTTCGTATGGGCCGGGGGGGAACGCTCTGCCCTCCCTGCTCACCCTGTTTGCCCGCCCTGCCTTGCTAACTGCCGTGCCACTCTGTTTGCCCACCCTGGTCACTACACTCCTGGTCGCTCCTGCTCCCTAGGGGCTGCTTTTGAATGGCCAAGGGGAGGGGCGCTGCTGGCTCTGCCTGCGCCTTGTCAGCCTCCCTCACGAGGGCTGCTGGGTCCTGGCAGCTCCCTCAAGTAGGCTCGATGCCGGAAAAATTAGCCCTGCCTGTCCCGATCCCCCGCTCTGCTGCAGAACGCATCTGCCCCGCAGCTGATTGCCTCGGCAAGATGTCACTGAGAAGAGACTGGCTCCATCCTCCTGACCATCACATTCTACGTATTTATTGTTATAAATGAGGTCTCAACTCAATCTGAATTTTGTAATATTTATAAAACAAATATTTCTAAAAGGTATAAAAGGCAAGTAAACAGCATTGGGCGTGCAGGGAGTCTACACTCCACCAACACGCACACAAAAACATCAAACATTCTAAATATACAGAACATTGCTTTACATACTAAACGCAAGTATGCCTATACATACGTACAATCAGGAAAGATAACAAACAATCCTCTAAGTTCCATGACTTACTAAACTTGAGTACACCTATACATACGTACGATCAGAAAAGGTAACAAACAATTCTCCAAGTTCCAC
Organism: Anas acuta; assembly: GCF_963932015.1. NCBI lineage: Eukaryota > Metazoa > Chordata > Aves > Anseriformes > Anatidae > Anas > Anas acuta. Next base: position 26,825,847 of record NC_088979.1, read on the forward strand.
GACTCAACAGTCCCCATTTTGCACTCCTTTTCTTGATTACCTACAAGTCTCCATTTTCCATTCCCTTTGAACAATATGTCTTGCTTTAAGTTGTCAAGCAACTCGGTCTTCAGGCCTTATGTATCCCGTTCTTCCCGGATCAAAGAAAACCATATCCATCTCCTTTTTAAGGCCAATAGGCCTGGGTCAAAAGGAACGTTCAGCTCACCAGGGGGCGGAACAACAAAGGCCTTTGATGGCTGTAGCAGCAGAGGGGCCCATGGCGTAGCAGTCGGATCAGATGGGGTCTCACCAGGGCAGAGTAGGGGAGAAGGAGAACCTCTCTTGAGTTAGTAACCCCATATTTACAGATGTCCAGCTTGCTTAATCGGTCCTTAACCCAGTACTCATCAACCAAGGCAAACTCCTTTATTCTGACTTCCTCTGGGGCCTCGGGGTGGGGGTGGGGGGAGAGGGGAGGGTTCCTCAGGGCAGACTCTGGCAGTATAGACAGAGACCAAGAAGGCATTCAGTACCTCTGCCTTCTCTGTATCTTCTGTCATCAGGGCACCCACCTCGTTCATCATTCATTCAACCTTAAAGATCATCTAGTTTCAACCCCCCTGCTCTGGGCAGGGTTGCCAGCCACCACAGTAGCCTCCAGGGATGGGGCATCCACAACCTCTCTGGGCAACCTGTTCCACTGCCTCACCACCCTCTGAGTGAAAAACTTCCTCCTAATGTCTAACATAAATCTCCCCTGCCTTAGTTTAAAACCATTTCCCTTTGTCCTATCACTATCAGCACATGTAAGCAGGTGTTCTTCATTCTGTTTATACACTCCCTTTAAGTACTAGAAGGCTGCAATGAGGTCTCCCTGGAGCCTTCTCTTTTCCAAGCTAAACAAGCGCAGTTCCCTCAACCTTTCTTCACAGGAGAGGTGCTCCAGCCCTCTGATCATATTGGTGTCCCTCCTCTGGACCTGTTCCAAGAGCTCCACATCCTTCTTGTGCTGAAGGCCCCAGGCCTGCACATAATATTCCAGGTGGGTTCTCACAAGAGCAGAGTAGAGGGGGACAATCACCTCCCTCTCCCTGCTGGCCACCCCTTTTCTAATGCAGCCCAAGACATATTTGGCCTTCCGAGCTGCAAGCGCACACTGCTGCCTCGTGTCCAGCTTCTCGTCCAGCAGGACCCCCAAGTTCTTCTCTGCAAAGCTGTTCTCAAGTTCTTCTTCTCCCAGTCTATATAAATACCTGGAGTTGCCCCAGCCCAAGTGCAACACCTTGCACTTGGCCTTGTTGAACCTCATTATGTTCTCATGGTCCCACTTCTCCAGCCTGTCCAAGTCCTTCTGGATGGCATCCCTTCCCTCTATTGTATCAACTACACTGCTCAGCATGGTGTCATCTGCAAATTTATGTAAGCCTGTAGTTCCCCTGGTCTTCCTTTCTCCCTTTCTTAAAAATTGTAATGTTTCTCTTTTTCCAGTCACCAGGGACTTCAACCGACAACCACCATTTTTCAAATATGATGGAGAGTGGCTCAGCAACCACATCAGCCATCTCTCTCAGCACCCTGGAATGTATACCATTTGACCCCATGGACTTATACACATCCAATTTCATTAGGCAGTCCTGAACTTGTTCCACTTTCACAGTGGGACGGAATCCACTCCTCTCACACTCTCCTTGAGGTTCAGAGTCCTGACATGTGCCGTAATGACCACACAGACACCTGGGTAAGTTTAAGGATCAATAACTTCAACCACTTTATTGAGGACAGGCTCCCTTCTCATACCATTAGCTCTACAAGCAGTATTTTCCCACTAACTATTCATTGGTTAACAACGTTGCCCAGCAACAGCAAACATTTAGCAACTTCCATATCTTAACGGTTGGAGAAAAAGAAGTTTGAGACAGCAAGGTGTCTTGTGAATCACCACTTTTTTCCTTCTAACTTGTTTACATTCCTCATGGCTTTATTGTTAAGAGTTCGATGGTATGGAATCATAGAATCATAGAATATCACAAAATCACAGAATTGTCTAGGTTGGAAGAGACCTCCAAGATCACCTAGTCTAACCTCTGACCTAACACTAACAAGTCCTCCATTAAAACATATCTAAGTTCACCTTAGTTTTTATCTTAAGCACCTTAGTTTTTCCAAAGATTATAAACCCTCTTTTTATTCTTAAGCTCTAGCCACAATTCTCTGTTCAGCTAGGCCAGTCTTATTCCATGCTGGCTTGTCTTTGGACACGTGGGGACAGACCGCTCCTGTGCCATTAAGGTTCCCTTCTTGAAGAGTGCCCAACCTTCCTGGACTCCTCTGCCCTTCAGAATTGCCTCCCAAGGGACTCTGCCATCCAGTGTCCTGAGCAGCTCAAAGCCAGCCCTCCAGAAATCCAATACAGTGGTTTTACTGGTCCCCTTCCTGGCCTCACCAAGAATGGAGAACTCCACCATTTCATGGACACTCTGCCCAAGACAGCTTCCGACCACCACATCTCCCTCCAGTCCCTTTCTGTTTGTGAACAGAAGGTCTAGCGGGGCACCACCCCTGGTAGGCTCAATAACCAGCTGCGTCAGGAAACTATCTTCCATACTCTCCAGAAACATCACAAAGTGCTTCCTCTGAGCTGTATTGTATTTCCAGGATATGTCTGAGAAGTTGAAGTGCCCCATGAGAATAAGTGCTGACGATTTCACAACTTCTGCCAGCTGCCTGCAGAACTCCTCATCCGCCTCCTCATCCTGGTTTGGCAGTCTGTAACAGACCCCCAGCAGGATGCTTACCTTGTTGGCCTACCTGCTGATCCTAATCCATAGGGACTCAACCTTATCATTCCCTGTCTCAAGTTCCACAACATCAAAACAATCTTTAATATAGAGAGCCACACCACCACCCCATCTGTGCTGCCTGTCCCTTCTGAAGAGCCTATAGCCAGTCGTTGCAGCACTCCGGTCATGGGAGTGGTCCCACCATGTTTCAGTGATGGCAACCAAGTCATAGTGATGACAACCAAGTCATAGATCATCCCCATCAAGTAGTGGACCCGTGTTTTCTCTGGTCCTCCTTTTTCTGTTCACATTTTTTAAAAAGCCCCTTTTATTGTCTCCCACAGTCATAGAATCATAGAATAACTAAGGCTGGAAGAGACCTTCAGGATCACCTGGTCCAGCCATCACCCTACTACCAATGTTGCCCACTAAACCATGTCCCTAAGCGCCACGTCCAACTTTTCCATGAACACTCCCCAGCACGGTGACTTCACCACCTACCTGGACAACCCATTCCTGTGCCTTACTGCTCTTTCTGAGAAGAAATGCATCCTAATTTCCAACCTAAACCTCCCCTCGTGCAACTGGAGGCTGTTCCCTCTAGTCCTATTGCTAGTTACCTGCGAGAAGAGGCTGACCCCAAGATCCCCACAACTTCCTTTCAGGTAGCTGTAGAGAGAATCATAGAATCATAGAAACACAAGGTTGGAAAGGACCTACAAGATTATCTAGTCCAACCATCCTCCTAACACCAATACTATCCACTAAGCTATTACAGAATCATAGAATCATAGAATATCCCAAGTTGGAAGGGACCCATAAGGATCATCGAGTTCAACTCCTGGCACCACACAGGTATACACAAAATTTTAGACCATGTGACTGCACGTTTGACATGTGTGACCATGTTTGCACAGTCCAAACACTTCATAGAATAGAATATCCTGAGTTGGAAGGGACCCTTAAGGATCATCAAGTCCAACTCTTGACACTGCACAGGTCTACCCAAAAGTTCAGACCATGTGACTAAGTGCACAGTCCAATCTCTTCTTAAATTCAGACAGGCTCGGTGCAGTGACCACTTCCCTGGGGAGCCTGTTCCAGTGTGCAACCACTCTCTCTGTGAAGAACCCCCTCCTGATGTCAAGCCTAAATTTCCCCTGCCTCAGCTTAACCCCGTTCCCGCGGGTCCTGTCGCTGGTGTTAATGGAGAAAAGGTCTCCTGCCTCTCGACACCCCCTTACGAGGAAGTTGTAGACTGCGATGAGGTCTCCCCTTAGCCTCCTCTTCTCCAGGCTGAACAGGCCCAGTGACCTCAGCCGCTCCTCGTACGTCTTCCCCTCCAGGCCTTTCACCATCTTCGTAGCCCTCCTCTGGACACTCTCCAACAGTTTCATGTCCTTTTTATACTGTGGTGCTCAGAACTGCACACAGTACTCGAGGTGAGGCCTCACCAGCGCAGAGTAGAGCGGGACAATCACCTCCCTTGACCTACTAGCGATGCTGTGCTTGATGCACCCCAGGACACGGTTGGCCCTCCTGGCTGCCAGGGCACACTGCTGGCTCATATTCAACTTGCTGTCTACCACAACCCCCAGATCCCTCTCTTCTAGGCTGCTCTCCAGCGTCTCATCGCCCAGTCTGTACTTGCAGCCAGGGTTTCCCCGTCCCAGGTGCAGGACCCGGCACTTGCTCTTATTGAACTTCATGCGGTTGGTGATCGCCCATCTCTCCAACCTATCCAGATCCCTCTGCAAGGCCTTTCCACCCTCATTCGAGTCCACAACTCCTCCAAGTTTGGTGTCATCAGCAAACTTGCTCAAAAAAACTTCTATTCCTACATCCAGATCATTTATAAAAATATTGAAAAGTACCGGCCCTAAAATGGAGCCTTGAGGGACCCCACTCGTGACCGCCCACCAGCCTGACGCAGCCCCATTCACCATAACCCTTTGGGCCCTTCCCGTTAGCCAATTGCTCACCCATCGTACGATGTTTTTATTTAGCTGTATGGTGGACATTTTGTCCAGTAGGATCCTATGGGAAACTGTGTCAAAAGCCTTGCTGAAGTCCAAAAAAATCACATCAGCTGGTTTCCCTTGGTCCACCATACGGGTGATCTTATCATAAAAGGAAATCAGGTTAGTTAGGCAGGACCTACCCTTCACAAACCCATGCTGGCTGGGACCAATGACTGCTTTGTCCCCCAGGTGCGCCTCAATAAGTTCGAGAACCATCTTCTCCATGATTTTACCAGGCACTGACGTGAGACTGACAGGCCTGTAATTGCTAGGGTCTTCTTTCTGACCCTTCTTGAAAATCGGTGTCTCTGCTTTGCCTATGTCATTGTCTGTGAGGAGACCTTCCCTATCAAGGAGCGGCCCTGTGTATTCTTTAGTTCTCCTTTTTCCATTCACATATCTAAAAAAAAACTTTTTATTTTCTCTCACAGACACAGCCAGCTTCAACTCTAGGTGTGCTTTGGCCACACAAATTTTCTCCCTACAAACACGAACAGCATCTCTGTATTCTTTCCATGACACCTGGCCCTCCTTCCAGTAGCGAAACACTCTCTGTTTCCGCCTAATCTCCATTAGAATGTTCCTGGTCAGCCACGCCGGCCTCCTGCCCTGCCTGCCTGACTTGTGATATTTAGGAATTGCCTGATCTTGTGCTTCTAGGAGGCATCGCTTAAAGAATGACCAGCACTGGTGGACATCGAGGCCTTCAAGAGCAGTTTCCCAGGGGACCTTGCTGACTAGTTCCCTGAGCAGCCTGAAGTCCGCTTTCCCCATATCTAGGGATGAGGTTTTGGTGGCACTTTTCCTTCTGTCACCGTAAATTTTGAACTCAACCACTTCATGGTCGCTATGACCAAGGCGGCCACCAATCACCACATCTCCCACCAGACCCTCTCTGTTTTCTAGCAACAGGTCTAGGAGGGCACCTTTCCTAGTTGGCTCCGTTAGCACCTGCACCAAGAAGTTATCATCTAGGTGCTTCATGAATCTCCGGAACTTGCTCGTGTCAGCCATGTGGCACTCCCACTTAACGTCTGGCAAGTTGAAGTCCCCCATAAGGACAAGGGGAGTTAATCTCGAGGCCTCTCTTAGTTCTGTAAAGAATAATTTATCGGCGCTATCGTCCTGGCCAGGTGGTCTGTAATAGACTCCCACAACAACATCCCCTTTATTCGTTCGTCCCTTGATCCTTACCCAGAGGCTCTCAACTTTGCCATTGCCGACCTGAAGTTCCACACAGTCCAGCCCGCTTCACATACATCGCCACCCCACCACCTCGCCTACCCTGCCTGTCCCTCCTGAAGAGCCTGTAACCATCTATCGCAACACCCCAGTCACAGGACTCATCCCACCAGGTTTCGCTTATGCCGATGATGTCGTAGTTGCGGGACTGGGCCAGGACTTCTAGCTCATCCATTTTATTCCTCATACTGCATGCGTTCGTGTAGAAGCACTTCAGGTGCGTCTCCTTACACTCAGCACCTTGTGGATCTGACCGAAGGACCTCAGTGGCACACAGCCCCTCTGATTCTAGCGTACCATCCCTTAGGTCTTCACCGGCGTGCCTGGTTTTAGCCCCTTCCCCCTTCAACTCTAGTTTAAAGCCCTATCTATCAGCCCTGCCAACTCCTGACCAAAGATCCTTACCCCTCTCCGAGAGAGGCACATCCCATCCAGTGCCATCAGGCCTGGTGTAGCATAGACCTTCCCGTGATCAAAGAACCCAAAGTTCTGCCGGTCACACCAGTCTCGAAGCCACGAGTTTATGTGAACAGCACGCCTTTCAGCTTCGATCCCCCCTATCGGAAGGACAGAGGCAAACACAACCTGCGCGCCTGATCCTCTAAGTAGTCACCCCAAATCCCTAAAGTCTCTTTTGATCGCCTTCGGACTTCTCGTTGCTACTTCATCGCTACCAGCCTGAAAGACCAGTAGCGGGTAGTAGTCAGTGGGCCGTACCAGGCGCTTGACTTTCTTGGCAAAGTCTCTTACCCGAGCCCCAGGGAGGCAACAGACTTCTCTGCGGGTTGGGTCCGGTCAGCATATCGGTCCCTCTGTCCCTTTCATAAGGGAGCCCCCCATAACAATAGCCCTTCTTTCTTTTTTGAAGGATGATGTGGCAATGTGATGTGTAGGTCCCCTTGTCTTAGGCGCCCCCTCCAACTGGGACGGGTTTTTATCTACTTTGTCATTCAGATTGTCTTGTTCTAGTCCTTCATATCGATTATTTAAGGGTAGATGAGAAGGTGAGGTGGGCAGAGAGAGGACTCGCCTACCACCCCGAATAGGCACCTGCCTCCATTCCCCCCCTTGATCTAGGTCTCCTCCCGCTGCCTGGCAGGAGGTGGGAACCTCCATCTTCTGCATAACAGGAGACGCCTGTGCTGTGCTTCTTGAACTCCGACAGGCTTGGTGCAGTGACTCCTTCCCTGCATAGCCTGTTCCAGTGTGTGACCACCCTCTCGGTGAAGAACCTCTTCCTGATGTCTTGCCTAAACCTCCCCTGCCTCTGCTTGACACCATTCCCACACAAGTTACCCTGTGGTGTGCATCCCGGATTCTCCCTTGCTTAAGCCAGAGAATGCTGGCACTTAATGGCTGAAAGAGTCTTCCGTCTAGGTGAGGAGGAAGTTATGTGTTCTTCTAACCATTGGGAGAGTGTTTCCAAGGCTGAAATGCAGGCCTGTACTGGGGCAGAGAGATTTTCCTTGTATTTATGAAACTGGTTGGACACATTATCCACAGTTGGCTCCATCCCCTCCTCCCAGTCCATTGCTGTCAGTGTGCTGGCATGTAATGAGGGTGCAGCCTGTACAAACTTCCGCCACATGGATGCTTGTTGCAGGAAGAATGGCCGAAAGCACGACAGACACCAGTATGGTCAGATCATGCTCCATTTTATTACCCAAATAGCCTGATTTTTATAGTGAACTTAACAGGGGGGATAGTGTCTCACACAAGATTATTGGTCAAAAGCACTCAGACAAACGACTACAAGAAAACAACCCCACCTGCAAGAAAACAACCCCCTTGTGATTAGCAGTCATGTAGACCTTGTCCTTCAAGCCAGCGGCTGGCAACAATATTTCTCTAAATTCCTCAATTGGGCGATGTGGGAACACTGTCATGGGAACTTCTCATAGTTGTCCTGGTAGCTTGGTTTGCTCAGCTGTGGCGAGCCACGGGATCTTTGCTGTTTGAAAAATCCCTCAACAGATGCTGTGCACTGGACTTCATCAGGGTCTTTAGGTGTCTGGGCATTATTCAAATCACTATAAATCATCTCCAGCACAGCTAATTCCCACAGGTGCTGGAGACCTGTGGGAATTCTCCATATTAAACCACATTATCCATAGTGGTCCACTTGCTTACTTGATATACAATATCTTCCTTGTGGGGATACCTTTCTTTCACAGCTGCCAGCTTCCAGAGGCTGAGAACCTGTGCCTCTCTCCCAATTACTCTATCAATGAGCCTTTGTCTAGAGAGGGATCCCAGCTGCTTGGCTTCACTGGTTTCTAGTTGTTGGCTATTGGCCCCAGTGTCCCAGTTTCAAAGCAGCCAGGTGGGGATGTGCTAATCTGGATGACGACTGAAGTCCTTTCGTATTTCTCGCAACTCACTCAAGGATAGAGATCGAGTGATTTCTGATTCATTTATGATTTCCGTCTCTTCTCCCTAATGTTGCCAAGATGACATTGCTTTAGAACTGCCTGCCTCTTGCTCTTTTCTCTCATCCTTAGGAGGAGCTTCTTCCCTTACTAAATGATCTGACTTCCGTTTCCATTGTTTTGTCTTTACTATAGGGGCGACTGATACCATAGACGGTTGGTCCTCTGGGGTGGTCAGTGTGTGTTATCTCATCATCAAATTCAGAAACTTCCCTATCCCTTTGAGGGTGCTGGGAAGTGTTAATTGACATTTGATAGGTGTAAGCCAGACCCCAGCAGAGTGCAGCAAGCTGGTGGAGTTCTCTGGTATTGGGTCAGGGCATACGTCTTTCAAACATTGTACCAGTTTTCTTGGATTTTGCACTTGTTCAGATGTGAAGTTAAGAACCATTGGAGGAGAAAACCATGACAGGTACCTGCCCATATCCCCACACACACCTTGCCACCCACAACTACTTTGTCTCAGGACAGGTCCTTGGATGATATTCTTAATAAATTGTTTGACCTTAGGGAGGAAGACAAACACTAGAACTAGTAATAGAAGGATAACATCCGACCAAGGGTATCCGAAATACTCAAAGGCTGCTGCAATTAGCCCACAGGGAGAGAAGAAGAAGGCACCACCCCCGATATTATTCACAAATTGACTGCTAGGAGAGAAAAAGAAGGTGGTGTAATTCTTAATATTTCCAAAAAGATAATCTCCATGAGACCAGAATGAGAACAGTGCAGGGCCTGAGTACCAGACGAAACTGAAGGCCAACATGTTACAGCACGGTAAAGAAACCAAACACAGATTTCAACATGTTCTCCGATCAGACATAGAGGAAAAAAGAGAACAGAGAATTCACTACATACAACATAGTCACCCAGAAAAATATTAACAGCAAACCGAATGTTGTGACTAGCAAGTATGTTAGTTGTAAATACTTGAATCAATTCTACTGTTATCTCAACCCTTGAGCCCCATGTTGGGCACCAAAAAAGGACTGTGGTGGTTTTACTCAGATGGGCAGCCGAGTTCCACCACAACCGCTCTCTCACTCCCCCCTCTCCTCAAAGAGGAAGGGGGAGAAAATACAATACAAAGAGCTTGAGGTTTGAGATGAGAATGATTTAATCAAAGGGAAAGCTGCCATGCCCTACTGCCACACCACACCCTGTGTGCCCATCCTGGTTATCCTGGGCTGCCGGCTCCTGGCAGTTAATTCAGCTGCCTTGAATTGCCTCGATGCAGGAAATCGAGGAAACCACTTCACAGAATCATAGAATGGTTTGGATTGGAAGGGACCTTGAAGATTACAAAATCACAGAATCACAGAATGGCTGAGGTTGGGAGGGACCTCTGAAGGTCATCTGGTCCAACCCCCCTGCCAAGCAGGATTTCCTAGAGCACATGCACAGGATGACATCCAGGTGAGTTTTGAATATATCCAGAGAAGGAGACTCCGGAACCTCTCTGAGCAACCTCTTCCAGTGCTCTGTCACCCTCACAGTAAAGAAGTGCCCCCTCATATTGAGACAGAACCTCCTGTACTTCTGTTTGTGCCCATTGCCTCTCATCCTCTCACTGGGCACAACTGAAAAGAGTATGGTTCCATCCTCTTGACACCTTCCCCTTCAGATATTTCACAGGATCACAGAAATCACAGAATCACAGAATGACAGAATCAACTGTAGGGGTTGGAAGGGACCTCGAAAGATCATCGGGTCCAACCCCCCTGCCAAATCAGGTTCCTCAGAGCAGGCTGCCCAGGTAGGCATCCAGACAGGCCTTGAATATCTCCAGAGAAGGAGATTCCACAACCTCCTGAGGCAGTCTGTTCATATGCTCCGTCACCCTCACCATGAAGAAGTTCTTTCGCATGTCAGTGAAGAACTTTCTGTGCTCTAACTTGCAGCCATTGCCCCTTGTCCTATCCCCACAAACCACTGAGAAGAAGTTGGCTGCATCCTTCTGTCCCCCACCCCTCATATATTTATATACATTTTTCTAATAGCAGCTTCCCGGGATCCAACTTGAATGACTACAAGAGGATAATAGTCCTCTGGTTTAATGAGTCGTGGCAGAGCCTTCCTAACGTCTCTGACACGTGCCCCGGGAAGACAGCACACTTCTCTGGCTCTGTTATTTGGGCAGCAGATAGGAGCCTCAGTGCCCCTCAGCAAGGGGTCCCCAATCACCAGGACTCTCCGCTCTTATTTTGTGGCACCGGTTACAATGCGGTGCTCCATCCGGCCCTGATCCTTATGTTCTGCACTTCCCCCAATCTTGACTCTCTTCTTGGGGTTGCTTCCCAGGTTTGGACTACTGTCCAGACCCTCAGCCTCTTCCACAACCTCCCTGAGAGCCTCAAATCTATTTCCCAGGGACACCATGGGTGTCGGGGACAGACGTCTCTTTCTGCTCCTAGCCAAGACAAGGTTCCAGCCCCTTGTCTCTTGCAGACAGTCTAGCCCTCTCTTCTGCATGTGTTCAACGGGGGCAGCCTCTACCCCTTGTCGGGACATAGGAGAGGGCTGCCGAGCAACAGCAGGGGTGGGGAGACCCCTCCTATCAATCACCTTCAGAGACTCCCTCAGGCTGCCGATTTCTCACTGCAGCCCAGCCACCTGCTCGAGGAGTCCCTGAAGCAGGGCACACCTGCACCTGTGATGGTGCCTTCCTCTGTCATGGCCCAGATGGGCCTCCAGATTCCGGAGTTCCCCACAGTCACCTGTCTGGACTGCCACCTCTCCCCTCAGGGGATCCACCTGGGTGTCCACGTGAGCCCAGAGAGGCAGCATCTCCTCCGTTTGGGTTTCAACCTCGGACCGCCCGCTGCAACGGGTGCCCACCATGGCGAGGTCTAGGTTCTCCTCCCTGCCCCACTTGAACTGCCCCGCACAAACTGCCTGTGCTAACCGCCAAGCTGGTCCTGTTAGCACGTCCTGTCTGTGATCGAATGTGTATTTATATACATTGATGAGGTCTTCCTTCAGTCTTCTCTTTTCCAGGCTGAACAGGCCCAGTTCTCTCAGCCTGTCCTCATAGGACAGCTGTTCCAGTCCTCTAATCATCTTCATAGCCCTCCTCTGAACTTGCTACAGTAACTATTTCCATCTTGTACTGACCTACCAGATCACCTAGTTCTAGCCTCCCTGCCACAGGCAGGGACATATCCCACTAGACCAGGTTGCTCAACCCCCCATCCAACCTGGCCTTGAACACCTCCAGGGATGGGGCATCCACAGCTTCTCTGGGCAACCTGTTCCAGTGACTCACCACCCTCTGAGTGAAGAATTTCTCCCTAATGTCCAGCCTAAACTTACCCTCTTTTAGTTTAAAGCCATTACCCCTTGTCATGTTGTGGTGGTTTTTACCTTTCTGGGCAGCTGAGCTCCATTACAACCGCTGTCTCACTCCCCCTCCTTAGAAGAAGAGGGGAAGAAGAACGTATATTGGAAAGAAAACAAACAAACAAACAAACTCATGGGTTGAGATAAGGATGATTTAATTAAATGAGAAAAAGAAGAGGGAAAAATAAAATAAAATAAGCAAAGGCTGTGCAAAAACACGGTGAAGGAAAATAAATTACTCTCTACTTCCCATCAACAAGCGATGTTCGGCCATGTCTAAGGAAGAAGGGCCTCAATATGCATAGCGGTTGTTCAGGAGGACAGTTGTTTCCATAAAGAGAGCCCCCCCCTCTCCTTCCCCTTTCCCACCTTTTATTGCTGTGTGTGATATCATACGGTATGGAATATCCCTCTGGTTGATTTAGGTCAGGAGAAACATTAGCCCTTCTACTCCCTCTGGGGTCCTGCCCAACAGAAACTGGAACAGCAATTTTTCTAGGACACCTCCTTCTTTCTGCTGTATTTCCTTGCAGTTCATGTATCCAAGTGTCTAGGGTCGAGGTAGGTTCACCATCCTATTTCATAGAATCATAGAATCATAGAATATCCTGAGTTGGAAGGGACCCTTAAGGATCATCAAGTCCAACTCTTGACACCGCACAGGTCTACCCAAAAGTTCAGACCATGTGACTAAGTGCACAGTCCAATCTCTTCTTAAATTCAGACAGGCTCGGTGCAGTGACCACTTCCCTGGGGAGCCTGTTCCAGTGTGCAACCACCCTCTCTGTGAAGAACCCCCTCCTGATGTCAAGCCTAAATTTCCCCTGCCTCAGCTTAACCCCGTTCCCGCGGGTCCTGTCACTGGTGTTAATGGAGAAAAGGTCTCCTGCCTCTCGACACCCCCTTACGAGGAAGTTGTAGACTGCGATGAGGTCTCCCCTCAGCCTCCTCTTCTCCAGGCTGAACAGGCCCAGTGCCCTCAGCCGATTTCCTCATATCTTCCCTGTGGTCATGCAGATAAAACCACAGTGTGCCATGTGGTGTGTGTCCTGGGTACTCTTTCCCTTGGGCAGGAAAATGCTGACTCTTAATAGCTGAAATACTACTCTGTCTAAGTGAGGAGGAAGATATATGTTCTTTGAGGTGGTGGACCTGCTGGAACAGTTTCTCCACAGCTGAGATGCAGGCCCATAGTTGGGCAGAAGGGTTAATGTTGCCAGAAGGGCAAGGTAAAAACCACCACACTATCACTACACTCTCTGAGAGTCCCTCCCCAGCTTTCCCATAGGCCTCTTTAAGTACTGGAAAGCTGCTATAAGGTTTTCCCCACAACATTCTGTTCTCCAGGCTGAGCAATCCCAACTCTCTCAGTCTATCTTCATAGGAGAGGTGCACCTTCCCTCCAATCATCTTTGTGGCCCTCCTCTAGACTCACTATAATGTCCATGTCCATGTCCTTCTTGTGCTGGGGGCCCCAGAGCTGAATGCAGGATTCCAGGTGGGGCTTCACAAGAGCAGAACAGAGTGGGAGAATCACCTCCCTTGACCTGCTGGACATGCTTCTTTTGATGCAGCCCAGGATGCAGTTGGGTTTCTGGGCTTCAAGCACACGTTGCCAGCTCATGTTGAGCTTCTTGTCAACCAACACCCCTGGGTCATTCTCAGGGCTGCTCTCAATCCATGCTCCACCCAGCCTGTATTTGTGCTTGGGACTGCTCTGACACAGGTGAAGGACCTTGCACTTGGCTTTGTTGAACCTTTCACAGAATCACAGAATTGTCTAGGTTGGAAGAGACCTCCAGGATCACCTAGTCCAACCTCTGACCTAACACTAACAAGTCCTCTACTAAACCATATCACTCAGCTCTACATCTAAACGTCTTTTAAAGACCTCCAGGGATGGTGACTCAACCATTTCCCTGGGCAGCCCATTCCAATGTCTAACAACCATCTCAGTAAAGAAGTTTTTCCCAATATCCAACCTAAAACTCCCCTGGCGCAACTTTCCTACCCTCGAGCAGATCGACACATGCACCTAACTTGGTGTCATCTGCAAACTTACTGAGGGTGCACTTGATCTCCTCATCCAGATAGTCGATAAAGCAGCCTCTAGGCTGCTTTTGAACATCAGCCTAGAGGGGCACTGCTGGCTCTGCCTACACCTCTTTAACCTCCCTAGCGAGGACTGCCGGGCCCTGGTGGCTCCCTCCACCGCCTCGAGTGGCCTCGATGCCGGAAAAAAAGCCCTGCCTGTCCTGATCCCCTGTTCTACAGAACACATCTGCCCCAGAGACGATTGCTTCGTCAAGGCGTGAACCTCATGAAGTTCACACAGACCCATCTCTCAAACTTGCCCAGGTCTGTCTGGATGGCATCCCTTCCCTCTAGCGTTTCGACCGCACCACACAGCTTGGTGTCATCTGCATTCTTGATGAAGGTGCATGTAAGCCATGTCACCGACAAAGATGTTAAACAGCACTGGTACAAGTACCAACTCCTGAGGAACAATGCTCATCGCTGGTCTCCACCTGAATGTTGAGACATTGACTGCAACTCCTTGAGTGCGACCATCCAGCCAATCCCTTACCCACTGAGTGGTCCATCTGTCAAAGCTATGTCTCTCCAATTTAGAGACAAGGATATCACGTGGGACAGTGTCAAATGGTTTGTACTAATCTCCAGAAGGTCAAGTAGATCTTAAGAAGGTCTCAAAGATCCAGAGCCCAGACACTGTGTGGTGGTTTCACACTGATCGACAACTATTGTCCACCACACTACTACATCACTCCCTCTGCTCAAGAGAACAGGGGGAAAAATATGATAATAAATGTCTCATGTGTTGATACAAAGAACAGTTTAAATAAAGGAAACAAAAATGGGAAAAAAAAATGAGAGAAACAAAAAAGGCATATGTCATGTGGAAGCAAAAGGAGAAAATGATTATCCTGTACTTCCCAACTGCAGGCAATGTCCAGCCACTTTCTGGGAAGCAAGGCCTCTATATGCATAGTGGTTGTTTCAGAAGATCAATGGTTTCATAGAAAGTCCCCCCCTCAGCTTTTATTGCTGGGCATGACATCATACAGTATGGAATATCCTTTTGGTCAGGTTAGCTCAGGTTTCCTAGCAATGTCCCCTTCCCACCTCCTGCCAACCCCAGCCTACTGGCTTTGGGAGGGTAGGCACTGGAGAGCCACCCTTGGTGCTGTGTCTGCACTGATCGTTGTTGTGATATCAGGGCTGTTCTAGCCACAAGAGCAGAGCACAGCACGATATGGGATGCTGTGGGGAAGGTTAACTCCATCCCAGCCTGACCCTGCAACACATTGCTGCTCAAACTGCTGCGTCTGCTGGCTGCCTCTGTTAGCTGTGCTCTTCTCAGACTACCAAACCATTGTGAGAAACAGGGGGGCTGCAGAGGACACATTTGCCTTTAATAGCCCTATTTGGCCTGTCAAGAAACTGTCTGGGTCCTGGTGTGGGGACGCTGGTAACCAGCTTTGGAGCACATCTGCTCCCATGGGCTGCTGTTGCTCTGAATTGTGTCACCCTGCCAGAGCAGTCAGAGGCTGGGGTGAGTACCTGGCTTGCTGTCAGCTACTTGGCACACGCCTCCTTTGGCATCCCTAGTGCTGGGGAGTCCCAGGGCCAGCCTGCCTTCTCCTGGGAAACCCCTTGGTGCTGCCTCGGGGAGATGGGCATAGCCCCACACCTTGCCAGGGGACAGTGGCTCAGCCCTCGGAGGAGGGCTGCCTGTCCCCAGATTGTGTGGGCTGTCTTGTTATGCTGGTGATACCCTGCTGACTGCACCCACTGAGCAGGAGGATGTCAGGGAGGCATGGGAAAGTGTCATGGACACTGTGGGAGAGCAAAACAGCAAAAGCGATCCATGGAGAGCACAACAATCCCATGCTGTAAGATGGGAAAGATATATTTCCATGCTGGCAAAGCCAGGCACCCAGAAAATCAGTACCTTGCAGGAAAAAATAGCCCAATAGGGCTGTCAAATGCAACTCAACCTAACCCTGAGCCATTAAGTCCTGACTGGGCTCAGGAAGTCCCTCCACTCACCTCTGAGAAGAGACAGTGTGCCTGTTTCATGGATGGGTCAGCCAAATACAAGACAGAAGTGGAAGAAGGTCTTTAGTCCAGCTAATCAAAGTAGGGGAAGGACAGTGGTCACTATGCAGAACTAGAAGTTGTAGTAATGATATTTGAGGAGACTTAAATTCCTAGGTTGTACCTAAAAATGCATTTGTTTTTCTCATGTAAAACCCTTTTGTGAAGCCTCACACTGCCACCATACCTCGCTGCCTGCTGTATATCAACGCACACGAAGTGCCGGATGTCCCTGCCCATCAGCTGCGCCAAAGCTCCCTGTCTGCTACATCACACAAGCAACTGGACTGCGTGGTGAAGTTTGCACCATTACTGTCGTACGGAAGAAGGGGCAAAGGGAATGGCAGGACATCTCTGGTGGTCCCAGCCCTAATGTCATTGTTGTTCTACACATGTTGTTACAACCAGTGTTTGTTTTACTTGTTATTATTTTTGTTTATTATTATTTGCGGGACAGCTTTGGGTATGAGAATCTCTGTAGTAGCCAAACAGCTCTCTAATTCAGTCTGTAACTTTTAAGAAAGGTCAATTGTATGTATATCAAGGCAGGGGGATTGTAGTGATCCCAAACAGAAGACCATTATACATCAAGATATAAGTGATCCACATAATAAATGAATCTGTGTAGACCCAGGTCTGTGCTGTGCTGAGCGTATGGCATCACCTTCGGGCCTGTGCCATGCCACACATCTCCCTCACCCACAAGACAAACTGTGGGTGATGGTAACAGGAGTCTGCAGGCAGCTCCCTCTCAGACCTGATGATTACACCACCTGTGTTGGCTTTGCCTTTACCTTAAAGTGCAGCAATAAGTTCCCATGCAAACATATTTTTTGCTTGATGGTAGAAATGTGTAAAATTGCTTTCATGTAAGAAAATAATGTAGTAGCTCAAATAATCAAAATGGGGCAATATTTTCTACTAGCAGGGTCTGTGTGTGGATTGGAAGCAATTCAGTGCTGCACAACTAGGGGTTTCCAGCAGCTAGAGGGGCAAAAATCTATAAAATCTATAATGTTCTCTTCATATATAAGATATATATTGTTCTCTCATATATTCCCTTTTCTTTATATTGTTAGCTCTAATAAACAGATTTTTAAATAGTATTTTACAGAGTCTGTATGTTTTTCTTACTGGGATCTTAACAGACAAGCACCTCCCTTTGCAAAACTGCTCTGGAAGGTTCCCATTTTTCAATAGAAGTGATTTGATGATTTAACATTTACCTCTGAATTTTGAAGTTAATGAGCTAGGGATTGTTGTTCCCTAATTATTGTCTCTGTGACTATTTTGTGTACCAGTTATTTTGCTTTACTAAAGATGGGGAAAACTTAATCTCCTGACTTGGCAGACACCTCAAAACCAGTAGGCAACATGCTCACAATTCTTCTCCAGATGCATTTGCCTACATTTTTGACCAACTGCTTCTCTGTGAAGTGTAAGGGCCAATATGAAGTAATTATTTTACATTAGTATTGTGAGAGTATTTGAGCATGGCTGTCTAGTCCAGGCTTTCAGGCTGTTACTTTGCCTTTACCACTGAGTTTGCACCCTGCACATCCTAGAGTCCTCCACTGGCTAAACATTAAACCAACATCAACACTGCTTCCTGTCAAGGAGGGGTCCTCAGCAGGCAGGAGAGACTAATTTGTTTTCCTCCTTTCCACCTGCAGCAGGGAAGAAACCGAAATGAGCTCCCCTTTGGACTTGTGGAGACAGGGAAGGACATACCTAACAAGAACAAAGGGTTTGTGTACATGAGGTGTGAGTGTATTCAGCCATATCTCCATACATTTTTACAATTAATCTTTCATTTTGAATATAAGACAGATATCTCACAAGTTAATGGATACGATGGCTTGCCATTTCCATACTTGGCCTTTCATGTTCATTGCTGGCATCAAATGAGTCACACCATTAGAAACCATAGCCAGACCTTAGCAGTCCACAATCCCTGATGCTCTGACAAGAGAGCCACAAGAGTTGTCACATTGCTTCCAGTCACAGAAAAATACACGTGTTGATCTCCTGGCAGAAGAGCTGCAGCCTCAGACAGCTCCTCATAGCTCGGGGTTGAAGGAGGACTGGGGTGCAGACTGCAAAGAACAGCAGTTTCTGAAATCTGAAAAGCTGAAGACTGGTGACATCTTGAGAAGAAGCTGCAGTGCTCAAGCGCTGTAGAGAGGGGAGAAAAGGACAAAAGAGGAGGTAAGGATTTTCTGGAGAGGTGGGGCTAAGGCAGAGTAGAGTATGGGGTGAATAAAGGCAGCCTTGCCCAAAGAGTGCAGCAAACTTGCAGGCATGAGAAAAGTTTGAGAGAGAAATTTAAGAGTCAAACAGTAAAAGCTCATTGAAGGGCTGAAGTAAGCCAGGGAACAACATTGTGTTTGATGGTGGTACACTCACTCAGAAGTCTACTCCAGACTCTGAATCTTTCTCTGGATGATATTCAGCTGGAAAATGACCCCGTGTTTACTTTTTGCTCCCTTTGATTCAGCCTGTTGCACTCAATCATATCATACAAAAAAAGACCAAAAGAATGTGAAAGGCCATATCTGACCCCCCTCTCATCCTTATTCTCTCCATAGAAAAAAAGACAGAGTAGGAAAAGACAAAAAATTACTCAAGCCAAATAGTTTTCCTCTGACTCTTGGGAAAAAAAAAAAAAAAAAAAAAAAAAAAAAAAAAAAAAAAAAAAAAAAAAAAAAAAAACATCATGGAAAATATCTGGGTGGTTGAACACACATTCACAGAATGAGCTATGCCACTTAGTCAGAGGTCTAAAGTCAGCCCGGGACCCTCAAAGCCAGCTATTCATCCACCAAAAGCAGGCCTGTCTCAAGTTATCTCAGGAAAGAAGTAAGGACACAGAAGCAGAGCCAAGAATCAGATGTAAAACATTTATTTCTGGCTTCCTGCCTTTCCAGGACTCTCTCATAATGCTGGTTTCCTCAGTGGAGTATTTTGGCAAAGAGGATGCTCACAGAGCCTGGAATCTGAACTATGTAGGCAGCAGTCAAGAGCCCCTCTGTGTGGCTCTCTGGATATTGCTTTGGTTTATCTTATCCTCTGCCCCTACCCCTGTCTCTGGGACGTCTTCAGGGTCCTGCTGAGGCCTTCACAGCTAAACTACGATAACCTGCACACTCGTGGCACTATTCATCCAGACAGAAACGGTTATCAGTATCACCATTGGTTATCTCCAGCATCTTTGGGAACAACACACTAAAAGTCGTGAAAAGAAATAAATAAAAATAAATAAAATCTGGTTAGCATTTGTAATATCTCACATGATTTCAGAGGTTTTCCAAAACACTCTTAGGGAATCTGGGTTGATGTGGCTGCCATACCCCATTGCCTTAAGCCGATCACTCCTGCAGTGGATAATAAGATTTCATATGTGCTGTTTAATTTGAAAATGTCTAGCGCTGAGTGATGGAAGTTGCTATGGACATATAAGATATTAAACATCACTAGAACATCAGACATTGTCTCTGTGTAGTAGAAAATGCCTTGTTTTTTTCATTGAGATTTAAAATTTCAACTGTTGTTTTTAAACATCTGTGTGCCAGTCCGATTTAATGCATAATTCTGTTACATCTTTCGTAAGAAACATTGTTATAATAGATTTGACTTATAACTAGCCTGTGTAGTTGGCAGAGACTATATAACTCTGTTATGATACTTCACAAAAACACTGCAAATATAATACATTCATAAATTATTTCTTACTAACTTAAAAATCCCATCCCTTTCCAGTTGAAAGAAGACAGACTGGCACACATTTCCCTAGTAGCGAAGAGTAAAACTGCAGAGTCTGCTGAAACACATACTGGTGATTAATCTGCTGAAGGGTTAATGTTTGCAATGTGGTGTACATTCTCTTACAATTTTAGTAAAAAAAAAAAAAAAAAAAAAAAAAGTGATTAGAACAACCGGAAAAAAAAAATAAGAAGGATGTTCAGTTACATTTATTTTCCAATCTGCAATTATTTGTTCTTTCATTTAATTTGAGTTAAAAAAATACAGAAAAAAAAAAATAAAAAAGGAAACGCTGCATCACTGGGTTGCTTGCACGAGCTATTGCTGTTTGTTGATCCCTCCCTCAGGAAGACACAAGAGACCACTATTCTCATCACCTCTGCCGCCTGTAAAAGAACTCAGCTGTGTAAGCTAAAATGAGGCATATCAAAGCAACTTTGATCACTTTATTAGCTGTCAAGCCCCCTCCAAAGCCAGCACTGTCTGCCTTAATGGGTTGTATTACTCTCAAATGTCATATTTAATGTGTGTTCCTCCACATCTCTGATACTTTCTGAGGCACTGACTGGGTAGCACAGCACCAAGAGCCTTGCAGGTGGGTCTGATAGTTTCAGTGTGGTCCTGTTTGTCAACAGCAGGAGGTTTAATTGCAGAATTGGTGAAGCAAGGGCATCGTGAGAGTTCATCTGCCTTTTCCTGTGTATGCACAACCACAAAGTTATCCTGCAGCATAGATTTGAATGAGTTATGTGAGCATAAAAAATACACTTAAATTCACAAGGCTACAAACTCTTTATCATGAAACAAAAACACCTGCCAGAAGTGCTTTATTCTTGCTTGATAATCACAGCACAAATAGGCATGAGACAAAGACATCTTTTAAAGGGATATTATTATGCGTCAGGCATGCTGCAGAGCATCTGAGGCACCACGGTCTAAATTTAGTTACTAATTAGAAAAATGCTTTTCACAGATGTTGTAAATCACCCAACGATCTGACAACTGTCTCTTTTAAAAAAGGTGTGTTATACCCATTAGTAAAGTAGCCACCACAGGATTTGACTTCTCTTGTCCAATAGCTCCAGCAAAGGAGTCATCACTCATGTAGGTAACTTCTTGGTTTCCACTGATAAAATTGCTTAGCTACCTTAGGCTAATACTAAAATTTTGCCTTTGGTAAGAAATATCACTGAAGGAACTGCAGAAGTGTGTAATAAAACAACATTCTTTTTTAGTTTTTCAATTTTATAAATTTTAATCTCTATCTCATCTTTCAGGCAGTTAGGACACAATCAGATCATTATTTCATGTTTTTCTCCAACAATACCTGATTTGGAAAATTCCTTTTTCATACATGAAAGCTGAAATGCTGAGGTACTCTCATGGTTCCAGGAGATGGGTCCTTGAGAAGTCATCATTTATAGTGAGAGCAAAACAGCAAAGTTGGCACCTAGAAATGATTAAGTAAAGTTGGAATAAAACTGCAGAAGAGGGAATAGGATAAAAGTTACTGGTGGTGGGAAAATGGCTTTTTGTGTCACATAAGAAATCTTGAATTTTCAAAGAAAATAATATCTCAAATATTTCAACTGAGAGAAAAATCCCTTGTTAAATGTTACAGAGATGATTTATGTGAACTGTGGTTCAGTGGCCAGATGTACTCCTTTTTTATTTTTTTTTTCTCTTTGAGCTGGGTTATATTTCCCACAGTGTCTCATCTTGGAGAGGAAAACGGCTCAAGAAGCTCATGAAGGATTGTATGGCCAAAGGCGCATTTTGAGAAATGTAATGTGCACCTGCATAGCCAAGAAATGGAAAAGTATAAGCACACGAGGAATCTGTTCTGCTGCACTGCTGAGGAACGCTAGTGACACGTACCCTGAAATACTCTTGGCCAACTCTTCATTCCAAGTTTTGATTCTTAGCCTCTCAGTTTTCCAAACAATAATACATATTATGTGTGGGAAAGCCTCCCCTTTCAGGAAAAAAAAAATAAAAAAAAATCTAAATTCAAGTTTTGACAGATTTTTTTTTTCAACTAGCCTTGGAAAATATGAATTGCATCCATCAAGAACATGTCTCCTTCACTGCTTTTGTTTTGTTTTGGTTGGTTTTGTTTTTCATTCTAAGCCAACTTCTACCAATTCCCAGTACTTCACTAAATCATATTTTAGAAGGAACTTGCTAAAACAAAGATATAGTGGTGTACACTAAACAAAGGATTTAGGATTTGTCTTTAGGGTAATAGCAATGGTAAATATATGTAGACCAAATCTAGTCTACTTCTTAGTGAGATGAAAGATGCAGGGATTTAGTGATTATTGACTCTTAAAAAGCTCAGAGACTTCAATTAGCATTGGTTTACTGACAATTATACACTTAGGCTAAGCTGTGCATGTCCTTCTTATAGTTGTGCAAGCTCCTCTCACAGTTAATAGAGACAGAAGGGAACTATACCAAGGCAGTTCATCCTACCACCTCAGATATCTCTTTTAGGTATCTGGGTCAAACAGCCTGTCTTAAGAGCTATTCAGGGCCATTCATTATTGAAACTTTGTTGAGAAACATTTTGCATGTGGAACACTTTGGGATTTTGTCCAGTTGAAAATACTTCAGTGTTAATGTTTTGCTCATACAAAGTGGTGCATATCTGCAGTATCTGATAATCACAGCTCCCTCCAGGGACACGTTCTGTACAAGTAATTTCTGAACATGTGACTAGCTATTTTAGGTTTTCTTTAATAAATTTCCAGTTGACTTTTTCACCTCATCTACATACACACAGTTATAATTTAAATAAGCCCAGCGGCATGTACCTGTATTCTCTATTTTGGGAGATACCTATAAAAAGAGTTGTCTCTGACTTAATTTTAGCAGTTTAAATTCATCTGGTGTGTATCTCTGGAAATGGTCTGAGGATTCTTTAAGATGAGGTAGCTGAGAGGACTTGATTTTGGAAACCTGAGGCATGTTGCTTCACCACAGCAGCTCCTCTAGGTCCAACAGTATTGTTTCTGTTCCCTGGCCTAGAAGAACCTCTCACCAAGCATCATGTGTTCATGGGATAATTCCAGGATCAGAAAATTCACTTTCCTTCAGTATTTGCATACACAGTCAGTCACCTCAGTGAATATTCTGGTTTCTAAAGCTGTTCACTAATACACTCCCTGAAAGCAAATCCAAACCCAATCAAAGAGGATTAGCCCTCTCTGTCCTGTGAGGTGGTCATTCTGCTCCTAGCATTTTTCATCTCAGCTGTTGATTTCAGCTTTTGAGATTCACAGCTCTGTTCCCCTGGGAACCAAATTCATGGATACATTATATGCAAGAAACTCAGAGAACAGAGAATGGCTTGTCTGCTAAAATAAACACAGCTGTGTATGCTAAGTGGCACATAACTGTTTATATCCAAATTTGGGCTATCGTACAACAGACAAAATAAATAAATATCTCAAATCAAAAGAAAAGAAAACTGTTGTTTTTGCCATTTCCTCTCACCTAAAAGCACTTATGCAGATGCATGATTTGGGACTAGACAAGAAGATAAGAAGAAATAATTTGCATGCTTTTGCAGGAGTATCATTTAATGATGTTTAAAGTCCTTGTATTACTTCAACAGGCATGGGAACACTGAAGAGTTTCTGAGAATGTATGTGATGCCATAAAACACTAAATGATCATCTTTCATCTTATTTTCCTTTCTTTGCACATGGCTTGTGAGTATATTAGATGAGAATTTTATACACAGCTTTCCTCAGAATTTTTGTACCAGCAGTTAATACTAGCTTTCTACACCCTGAAAGCTGGGGAAAAAAAAAAAAAAAAAAAAAAAAAATGAAGATCTTTTCTGTCCCAAGAGGGAAAATCGTTTCTTGTCATTCTTGTTTATCAGAGTGAGTACTTATTTGTCAAAATGAGATAGCAATATTCATTTGTCACAATAAGGTATCAAAAATTTCATATATCTTTGCATAAATTCATGTCATGGTTTTGGCTGGGATAAAGTTAATTTTCTCCATAGAGGATTGTATGATGCTGTGTTTTAGATTTTTGGAAGGAGGGATGTTTGGAGTGATGGCATTTGTCTTCCTAAGAAACTGTTATGCGTGCTGAGCCCTGCTTTGCTGGGAGTGGTTGAACACCTGCTTGCCGATGGGAAGCAGTGAATTAATTCTTCATTTTGCTTTGCTTGTGCACACAGTTTTTGCTTTACATAGTGAACTGTCCTTATCTCAACCCAGTTCTCGCACTTTTACCTTCCAAATCTCCCTCCCATCCCAGCTTGGGAGGGTGAGTGAGCAGCTGGGTGGTGCTGAGCTGCCTGCCAGGGTTAAACAACAATTCAGCAGGGTACTAGAAGCAACATATCTTTGTTACTACTGAATTATGTTAGCCAAAGTAGGACTAAGTAGTTGTACTAGTTCAGAGTTAGCTTGGATATTTCTTCATATCAAATCACTCTGGCACACAGAACTAGCCTGTGGCTGGTGTCCTGTGTACACAGCCGACAGCCTAATGATACTTCTGTTGCAGTACCAAGGAGAATAGTTACCAAAAGAGGTCCCCAGGCATGTCATTATTTCTTGAGGAATGCTGGTGAAAAAATGTTTCTAGATTTAATTTGAAGATTAAAAGAAAAAGCTTTAAAAAATCTTCCGCTTTGGATTGTTAGTTCTGCCCTTTCCTGGAAAATCTGTGAGCTGCTGCTTTGATACTGGGGCTAGCAATGGTCTGGTAGGATCCAGAGTCTCCTTCAGAAACAGGTTTGTTGAGTCTTCACAGAGAAGTCCAAAGACAACAGCTTCTTATTCCTAAGAGATCTACAAAGAACTTGTTAAGATAGAGCCAAAAATCAGTAATAATAGAAAAAAATGAAAGAAAATGCAAATTTAGTATAGGTTCATTAACTCAGGTTAACAAGTTTGGGGTTACATTATAATGAAGATTAAGCAATTTGATAACTGTATTTAGAACATTGCATAAAGCCTACTAGGGGTTGAAAGCTGTCACCAAGCTGTCCACCAGGTGATGTGATTCGACAAAGCAGTTGAACAAATCTACTATCTAAAGGGACTGCCTTGCTCCCCTTTTTCCCTTCCTCTTGACTCTCTCCCTGCATGTGTCCTTCCAGCTTGCTGTAGTTCCCTCCCATTGATGTGGCCCTTGCTCTCTTCTGACCCTGTACTGAGCCCATTCAACTTGAAAATAGTCAGAAAATCGTGCTTTTTTTTCTTCTTTTTTTCTTTCTTTCTTTTTTTTTTTTCCTTGAATTAGTTTTCTATTAGATCATCCAGCTGAACTTGCTCAACATGCAGTCAGAGGAGTACTAGAGCTGATGTAAGGAAGGGGTTTCTCCAAGATCCCTCCAAATGTAGAACTGAACAGCTGGGTGTCAGGGACGGTGGGTTCTGACAGTCCTGTCTGTAGGTGTTCCCAGTCGAAATGCTAGTGATCATAAAATTGGATTTCATAGTGGCTAAATTAAACAGAGAACACACTGAGTGACATCCATGTGCTCCAGGAGAAATATTTATTGCACTGCAACAGGGGAAAATGGGTTGAAGAAATAGGCAGAGATGCAGCTCAATCTAAATTTAGCTTCAGAGATAATATAGGTGTGTCTTTTGCTGCTTGTATCCCCAGTGATTTCCCTGAAGCAGAATCAGTCTGGGTAGTGGTTAATATGTTATTCATGCCTTTATGTTGTCTATAAACTATTTAAGATGTACCAGGGATGGATCTTTCTACATAGCCTCTGAGGTTCTGGGCAAGTTATAACCAAATGTTTTTCTTTGCTTAACCCTGTTTATTAAAGAATGCAGAAAAATAGGAGAAACCTTCCTATTGTCATATATGCCCGTCCAAAATTATTTCAGGGAACAAAGACATGCATGTGTTCAAAGGCAGTCTTGAAAAGTCCTGAAAAAAGACTGATAGTGCAAGAAACTGTGGAAGAGACACAGGAGTGGCAGAAGCCTGATGAACATAGAATAGCACTGATGGGGCTTTATTAAACTTTTATTAAAAATGTTAAAGGCTTGCAGGAATAAGAAAGCTTAAACTTCATCTTGATGCAGATTACAGGGAGGTGGAGAAGCAGATCAGTAGTTACAGCTGATCTAGTACAGGTAACAGTCCTGCTGTAAACAGGTATTTGGACTAGATGACCTTCAGATGTTCCTTTTACCTTACATTTCTGAGAATCTTTGAATTCTTGAAGTATCAGGTATGCAATGTTTCTGTGTGGGGGTTTTGATTTGGTTTGTTTTTTCCTTTATTGAAAAGTACAAATTCATTGCACATATTTTCAAAGCTCTCTCCGGATGACCTTTATGCAGGGATCAGGGAAGCTCACAGAGGAAGGAGTGAGATGCACAAGAATGAGTAAGGATGTTGAAGGGTACAGATTGTTGGTGGGCTTTATAATGGGATAGAGAATTGTTAATTTTTTGGAAAAATGAGTGAAGAAAGCTGGTAATTATTACTAGGTGAGAACCATTGGTTGTTCTGTGGGTGTGCTTGCCAGGTCAATCCTATAAGGACAAGTTTCCAGATCACGTACTAATGCTGACAAGGGTTAGCATGATCTGGCAACATGATATGTGGTCTTATCAGAGAGGATGAAACCTGGGCACCTGGGGAAACATCACCATTAGTCTTTGTGCTTCAAATGATCTTTCCAGATGAAGGATGATACACATGTACTAGGCCACTTGAGGACACTAGGTGTCTGTTAAGGTGGAAGAATTTCTTATTCATGGCTCCCAGAATAGCCATAGCTGAGTTTTTCTGTGTCTTTGCTGTCCTAGGACAGCAGATATGAACCTCATGCAAATCCTGCCTCACTTCTAGTTGGGGCTTTCCTATAGTCAAGGAGCTATCTATAAGAGCCCAGTGCCTTTCTCCAGAGAGCAGAGCTTCACCTCCTGCTCCTGAGAGCAGCTGAAAAGCACCCTGTGCCCCCTTTCTTGTTTTCTAAGGCAGGAAGTATTGCCAGAACTTGGGAAAAAAAAAAAAAAAAAGAAAAAAAAAAAAAAAAAAAGTCTGGCAGAGAAGGCTGAGCAAGAAATGAAGCCTGCCCAAGGCTGGTCTTCATTGTGCACGCAGCTGTGAACAATTACAGTCGCACCCACACGCCATAACACACCTAATTGTGCCTTGTAGGCACAACCCACAGCAGCCACAGGACTCTCTCAGCTTCTGTTGCGAAAACCATCCCAATTATTATCAAATCTACTAGACCTGCCACAACGGGCACTTGGTCTCCTTTCCAGCACATTCCCCAATAACCCAAATCAATCATGAATACGCGATTGCGGTATCGCAGCATTTCAGGCAGCGAAGAAGGCAGAGGCTAATGAATGGGAAAATGCAAATGCAGTATCTCTGGAAGAAATCTGTATTTTCTTCAAGGGTTGTTTATTACCCCAAGGCCTAGGACCTGGGGCCTATAAAAGGCCTAATAGCTGCAGTGACAGAACTGTGTATGTGGGTGTGTAATTAATTCTGATGAGCTATTTAGACCAATCTCCCTTTCTGTGTAAACTATGGATATAAATAAACATGAAAGTCAAAGGCTTTATTTCTAGAACAGGGGGAGAGCTTCCTGGCTCCTGGGTTTGATGTGTCCTAATCATACCCCAGTTCTATTCTGGAGCAAGAACTGGGAATATGCTCTTTCTCCAAACCCTACATGATCCCCTTTCCATGCAAAGGAAACTTTACAGCTGCAAGGAGGAGCTGCAAACAGGAATGTAATCCATAGGTATGGCATGGCACATTACAGCAGGTAGTCTTCACACAGCCTGTTAAGTAGGTTACTTGTTATAGGCACTTAATTTAGGTATTAAAACTTCTTTCCAAATTGACTGAAGGACATTGTGATCTAAAAACAAATTGTCCAAGTTGCTTGCTGCTCTCTTCTGGAACTTCAGGAAGCCACTAAAATAAGCAGTTAAAGATGGTGTCTAGAAAATAACCCTGAATATCTTCTGTATTGTCCAAAATACAGGTCTCATCTTCTGAAGTCTTAAATGCAGGTCTCACATTTTTAGGGAAAAAGGTATTTTTTGGATGTTATTACTTAATTTGTGGGTGTTTTGGATAGGAGCTAGAGGACTTCTCAGGAAATAACAAGCCTAGGTTCAATTTCTGTTTGAGCAGGTTCAAATCCACTTCTATCCGGCTACCAATATGGTTTATTTTATCAGGTTTCCAACTTAGCATTGTCTCAGCACTCCCTACACATCTCCATGGGGCAGCATAAGTGTGCCAAGAAATATCCAAGAATCACTAAGCCAGTTAAGAGAGGAGGGTTGCAAGAATGACTCTGTAGTTCAGGACTTGGCTGAAAAGCAGCATTCTCATTTCTGCTCCATGTGTTTTCCTGGATTTTCTTCTAATAACTCATGAATATAAAAGTAATGTGCATATCTAAGCAAGGGCTGCTAAGGACCATACATCAGTAGAGGAAGCTGTGAAAAGAACAGACAGCATACTTTAAGAGACTCTAGACTTCTGACCAAACAGTTGAGGTCAGACTAAAAATGTGAACCATGCTCAAGGACTATGTAGTTCTGGAAAACTGTATGTGTGTGTAATGTAGTCTTGAGAGTAGATGTGTGTACGATAAAGAAATCCTTCCACTAAGAACATGTTTCTGGATTGTTTGCCACAATGTCCTTCAGAAGAGCTCATCAAGAAATTCAAAGTGCTGCAGTGGAGTGAAACTGATAAAATGAACAGTGCTGCAGAGGCTTGGTAGTGTTGAGAGACCATTTATAAGGTGTTTGTGATAGGGAGTGTGAGATGTTTTGCAACCAGCCTTTGGTAAGCTATCTGGATACTACCCAGGCTGTACATCCAGATCTGCTTCAGCCAGCTCTTGCCTTGGCAACTGTTGGGTTCCCCCATTATAGAGTGGTGTCTTCCACTCCAACTTGAGACAACCACCACTAGCAATGTTAGCTATCGAGATGCATAGCTGGTTGATGGAGTAATTACCCATGCTCCTGCCCGACAGCATCAGCTGTATTTGAAAAACAGATAATCTGCTCATTTCCATAGACGAGTCCCCTTAGCAGAACTGAGGAATAATGGTGAACCAGTACAGAAAAGCACTGTGAATGCTATTTAGTATTTCAGGTACTCTTGTGTCAGGCAGGATGTACAAGTGCTGTGTTTTCACCTGTTTGAACAAAACCTCTGGGCTGCCAGAATCTGAAAGAAATTCACTGGAATTCAGACGAAAAAGCTGGAAATAAAAGACCAAAGAGGCATTAAATTATTAGCTTCTATTGGCAGTGCCAGTCATGGCAGCAGATTGGATTTATTTATGCCAATGTTTAATGAGAATACTGCAGTCTTTAATCTGAAATAAATGGAGTCAATATATTTGAATGAGATCAGGGAGAATAAAAAGGTTTTTGATAGCTCCCATTCTAGCCAAAGTTGGCATGAAATTCTCTGTCTTGTCCAGAGTTCCAGCTCTTTTAAAACAAACTGCGCTATATCCATGGTGCATTCAATACATCACCAGTGACTGAAAATGTAATCACTGAAGGTGATACACACAGCTCAGCAGACTGCAAAGGAGCTGTTCAGTGATTTCAAACCCTTTTGTGTTAGGTTTATGTGGCAAGGCCTTGGTAGCAGGGGGGCTGCAGGGGTGGCCTCTGTGAGAAGAATCCAGAGGATGCCCCATGTTAGATAAGAGCAAGCTCCGGCTAGCTCCAAAGGGAGCTGCCACTGGCCAGTCAAGCCATGACAGATATTGTTTGCACCTTTGTGAGAGCAGATTTAGAAAAGGGAAAAAAAAAATAACTGCTGCACTATAGCAGCTGTGAGAGTGAGGAGTGAGAAGCAGCCCTGCAGCCCCCCAGGCCAGTGCAGCAGGAGGGCAGGAGGTGCTCCAGGCAGGCAGCAGCAGTTCCCCTGTGGCCTGTGGAGAGGCCCCTGGTGGAGCAGGCTGTCCCCCTGCAGCCCATGGGTCCCACATGGAGCAGATCTCCATGCTGTAGCCTGTGGAGGAGCCCCCGGTGGAGCAGGTGGATGTGGCCTGGAGGAGGCTGCGGCCCATGGAGAGGCCACGCAGGAGCAGGGGGCTGGGGGGAGCTGCCGCCCACCCGTGGGGGACCCGTGCTGGAGCAGTTTGCTCTTGGGGGATGGACCCCGTGGGACGGAGCCGTGTGGGAGCAGTTCTTGAAGAGCTGCAGCCTGTGAGCAGCCCCCGCAGGCTCAGTTCGGGAAGGACGGCTCCCGTGGGAGGGACCCCATGGGGAGCAGGGGCAGAGAGTGACCATGAAGGAGTGGCGGAGACAAAGCGTCAGGGACTGACCGCAGCTCCCATTCCCTGTTCCCCTGTGCTGCTTGGGGGGAGGAGGTAGAAGAGGGTGAATGGGGGGGAAGGTGTTTTCAGTTTGTTTTCTTGGTTTCTCAGTGCTCTAGTTTGTTAGTAATTGGCAATAAATTACATTAATCTCCCTATGCTGAATCTGTTTTGCCTGTGACAATAACTGCTGAGTGATCTCCCTGTCCTTATCTCAATCCTTGAGCCTTTTCCATCGTATTTTCTCTCCTTTTTCTTTGACAGGAAGGAGTGAGAGAGCAGCTACTGTGGAGTTCAGCTGTGTAGCAGGGTAAAACCACCACATCTTCCAACACTGAGAGTTGACTTGGACTTACAGAGTTCTTTAGAGAAAATATTTTCATCTAAATCTGTCTACAGTCATCAGAAGAATTCTGAATATACACAAAGGAAGGTTTTGTTCTTTGATCAACTTAAAATTTGACTGTGTTGACAGCAAATTTTGTCTGATCTCATCCACATGAGTGCAGAAGTCAGTTTGCTTCAAGTAGAGCTGCTCTGGATTCTCACCAATATATGTCTGAAGAGAATTTGACCTCGCTCTTCAGGCTCTTACAGATAGTTGTTCTCAAATAATCTTTCTGCAGGTTATTCAAATTTACTTCTTCAGTGCTGAATGATCACTCGCTGACAGCCAAATCAACTCAACCTCTCAGAGGCAAGGAAGGTCAACATTCTGTCTATTTGATTTCTCCTTCACCTACAGTCCATAATCAAAGATATATATTTTTTAATTTATTTATTTATTTATTTCGTCAGTTCTTCTACTGTTATACCTCAAGCCTAAGCAGGAGAACTCCCTTGGGGATATCTCACATCCTTGTTTTCCTCCAGTTAGTGAATCAAAAAAGGTATCTGACTTCAGAGCTCCCCACTACTGCTCAGAAGTGAAAAAACTATGTCATCACAGAAAGTAAACCATGGCTGTGTTCTTGCTACTTCACTAGGATGTCAAACCAGTTATCTTTCTGGACAATAGCTGGCAAGTATCCATGAGTGTGAAACTACATTTATCTCTACATCGGTGTTTCAAACGCTTCATATCACCCTGATATTGCTTATAGCATGAACCACACCTGCCACAACGAGGAATTCCTCACACAGAGCAGCCTGCTGCTTGGTGCTTCCCAACTTCTCTGTGGATTTGTCTCACACAAGACAATCTGCAGTGAATGCAAGCAATATGCCACTCAATCTGTGGTTTCACTGATGCTTTTCTAGAAATAAGACATTTCTCTAATTATTCCTTCTTAGCAATCATTTTTAATTACATGTGTTTTTTACTGCACTTATGTCAGTCACATTCTCCACAGTTTACTTTGTTTTATATACAGCAACTTAACACTTTTGGTGCAGGCTAGCCCATGCTCTTGTCACCATGTTGGAATTGCAGGTGAGATCCCCTGTTCTCTGGAGAAACATCAGGGTTTCAAAAACCACAGCAGAGATTCTGGGATGCTCCATGCTCCCAAGTGCCATCAATCTACCATCTCCACAGCCTGCACTGTCTGGATGCAGAAACATGGCTGTAGAGGTGACAACCAGACCAGCAAAGCCTGTGGTGTGCTTTTGAGCCCCCATGTTGCCTAACACACTATGGTGATGTTTGTGGCTGGGATGCTCTGAATGCCTCTGTATCAGATCCTCTTATTGACCATCTCCAAATGTTTTCTCTAAAGCTATGAGGGCTAAAGCTCTCCAGAGCTTACAAAGGCTTCTCAGAAGTGAGTATTGCCATCCCACAGCTCAGGAGCTCTAGGCTAGTGGGGGCACATCCCCTTCCTGAAGAGGAAGGCAGGGATAAGGGGTCTGGAACAGGAGGGAAGAGGATTTGTACAGATGAGCTGGAGTCTCTACTTCAGCAACTAAAAAGCTGGGAGGGTGGACTGGTGACCACCAGTCTGTTGCAGCACCTGACAACATTAGCCACCAGCCCCAGCCCTTCACAATGACCTCAGAGGAAGAGCAGAAGCCAGTCTGGTTCTCTCGCATGCTGTCAGCCAGCAGCAGCAATGATGAGTGCTTTGCTTCCCACCAGCAGGCTGCTCTTCTGGGCAGCTACCTGCTTCGCCTGCTCCCAGAGGAGCTCTGGCTTAAGTGATGAGGCCAAATTGGACCATGTTTTATTGATGGCATATTTTTGATATACTGGAGACCTGTAAAAATTCCTGCCCAAAGCTAGATGAGTAAATTCTTGTGACAGGTGAAAAAAAAAATAGTCCTGTAATGGCAGCTTTATATACAGTGCTGGAAGCCATCAGAGCCTCATGGAGTAAGGAACATTCATGTCTAATTTTTCCCTGTACCAAAACAGAGCATAATGCAAGAGCAAACGTGGCCTTATTTCATAATCTGTCTGTTGAAAAGTAGATGTTTGTGAAAGGAAAAAGATGAAAAATAAATGTTTGTCACACTTCCCACTGAAATGTTCTTGTTCTTTATGGACAAGCTCAAGCAATTCAGTTTCAAAGCACCACACCCCAATCTGTGCTATAAATCAAGTGAGCTCCCTTGCATCAGAGAGTCTGTCACTGAATAATGAGTTGTTGTTGCAGGGACTATGCCCTAGAGAACATCCCATTTTCACTGCCCAGGAGCATCCAGATCAAACAAGTTGAGGAGGGGAAACGATCATGCTACCTGTTTTTAAGCACCAAGTTTAGGAGCTTAAATTTAAGGGTTGCTCACACTCTATAGACAATGGAGGTTTTTCCTCCATATAGACAGGTTTTTCCATCTAGTGATCCAGAGAAAAAGTACAATTAAGATGTTGTTGGTCATCTTCTGAAAGAGCTCCTTCTGCCCCTTGACTATAAGGAAAACTTACAGAGAAGTCTATTAAAGTCCAGATGAGTCGTAAAATGTGTTGTTTCTCTTGACTCTCAAGAGAACTGTGGAGAGATGAATCCAGACCAGGCTGCTAAAATAAGCTCCTGTGATTGGTGGCTGAAGTTAGGTAGTAGGAATAAATAATACCTCCTCTCCACCTGGATATTCCTATTTGAGAACCTGTTTATATCCCATTGGCTTGGCACAGTAACAGGGTGCCAGCTATAAAGAAAACATGAGGAAAAGTTTGACAGTGAGGAAGTTAACTGGTCACTGCTACACTCATGTTACCTGAAATAAAGCAACCGAGAAATTCTTTTAAGGTCAGTCTTGAAAATAGTATCAAACAGGAAGCCTTTTTGTCCATTCCCCATCCCAATATTGTCAGAAGCATGTGTAGTTACTGGCCTCATGCATAGTGTTGCAACAAAAGAGAATCCATGCATTGCTATACTGCCTGCTCACAGCAGTCCCTGTCTCAAAGAAAAGGCGGAATACTAATGTTCAACACATGATAAAATGCTATAAACTCTTAGTATATGCTTAAAAATAGGAGACATTCAGTTCTGTAAACATTCGTATCTGTTGGTAACTATAGCTTTTCTTCTCTGTCTCTTCAGTCTAAGTATGGGCACAAATAGAGATGAACAAATGGAGATGACCAGTGAATCAATGATAAAACGCAGAGAAGGTCAAAGCAGTAGCATTTACTGCCATCATCTCTCAGAGAATATATGAGGCATTACAATTCTGATACTGTACCATATTCTAGTCACAAAGATTGTAACGAGCACAAGTAATGGCATCAAATGAATCTCATCTAATGACACCAGCAATAACGAGAGTGAGAAAAGGTGCAAGCACAACCACTTCCAGTATGATCTTAAATAGGTGTTTTACAGTCCATCTCGGAAAGTGGGGGCTGTGGCATCATATTAAGGAATGCACAACACAGCCAAGTTGATTAGTCATCAATTGTTGCACAACAGCAACTGTTGCTTTCTACTAGGAGATACCTGATGTATTACCATGCTAGGCTATGGCTTTTTTTTTTTTTTCCCCACCGTGGTCATGAAATTTCTGTTGACAGATAGTTAAGGCTGCCATAGATAATATAAGGGGAGCTAAGTGTAAATCTCAACTGTGAATCCACAATGACTTCAGGAGAGAAGAGTAAACAATGCAGCTGACATGGCTTGTACCTATCAGCTCTTCTTTAATCAGCTCTTCTTTAATGATATCATAACTTCAGGTAGTACATGGTTGCAGCTCAGAATCACACTGCAGCCATTGATCTTACCCATCTACAGGCAACAAATCAAAGATGGGATAAAGTCTTTTAATTTTATAGAATCATGAGAACCCTAGGCAGAGTACTTCCATGCAGGGTGGATTGGCAGATGTCTGAAATTCCTCTTTTCAAGCTCCATACCCCAGATCCTCTAGAAAATGGAACAGCACTTGGTAAGGCAAAGGCTGAGCTGCAAATTTAATTGCTTTGCCCTGGAAGTAGCACCAATAATTGCAAAAGAAGGTAAAAATGTATTAGAGATTTCATCTCCTCACTACTACTGAACCAAGTAGCATTTTCATCATCAGCAAGTAATCAAAGTGCAGTTATTTAACTGCAAAGCCTACCCTAACTTGGCTGGGATGTTATTTGCCTTTCTGGACATATAACTTCTTGTGAAAACTGTCTGTGCAGCTGCCATGAGCAGGGAAGAAAACATGCCCTCCTCAGTGCTTTACACTATGGCAGCACTACTGGCTTTTATTGGGTACAGTCATGATTTATGTTCTACTTTGGACGGCTTTGATGCTAAACAGGAAATCCCCTGGCCAAACCAAGTCAGATCAAATTCTTACTTCACAGAATCACAGAATTTCTAGTTTGGAAGAGACCTCAAGATCATCGAGTCCAACCTCTAACCTAACACTAACAGTCCCCACTAAACCATATCCCTAAGCTCTACTACTTGCCTACAGGATTTTCCTAATCTACCATTGCCCCAAGCATGATATTAGAGTTGATTTCTTATATGGTGCTGAGATTGTCTCTGATACTTAGTTTTGCTCTGTCATGCTATAGATATGCCTAATTTATTCTTTCTACACCCTGACTCGTCTTTGGCATTGTACTTTCTATTCAAAATGCATTTGTTGTATTAAACCATATATTTGTACAAAATAAATCTCCATTTGTGTTTCTAGTCATTATTGTCTGCTTTGTGTGATTATATGAGCAGGGAGATCTTATTTATGTAACAAAACTAGGTCAGTCTCTTGTTCTGTCATGAAGACATCCTGCCACATAGAAGCACTTGAGTTATGACCCTGGCTTTGCTACTGGCATCTACTCTTGCTTGACAAGTTACTTAATATCCTTGCCTTGTACATATAAGAAATTTAAGACCATACATCAAAAGAGATCCAGTCAGTAGGGACTGTACCTGTGACCTTTGGCTTTAATACATGAGCTCATATTATTTGAGAGATTCAAGTTAGTTAGTCACAGATGAAGCAAATTTATCTTTCTCTGGCTAAAGAAATACCAGGAGTAGGTGTGAATCAGGGGGAAATGTTGTCTTTTATATCCTTTCAAAATCCAATGGGGAACGTACTGTGCTATTGCCTATAAATCATTTTGAAAGTGCTATATGTAATGGCAGCCATTAAGAGTCAACATTTGCCTACAGTTGTGGTGTCTGAGAAACCACACTACATTTTCTGAAGTAGGAATGCTGGGCTATCTCAGCTCTATATGCTGACATTGATGATTTCATGACCACCAGTAAAAAGCTAGGACTAAAGTACTAAAAGTTACCTTCAGTATCGATTCACTTTATGTCATTGCATGGCGACAATGGTATCATTATTCTTGCTGAAATGTTGTTTAATGAAGGAGCTGGGGCTGCTGTAAGCTCCTTCAGATGCCAGTCACTGCCAGTTTACCATTTCCGAGACAGACGTCATGTTGCAGATTGTGAAGTGAATGAACTTTGTCTATGAGCACAGCCACAGGCACAGTCAACAACTGCTTGCATGCTTGCTTTTGGCAAGAAGAGCAATTCCAGCCACCATGGTTTACCCTTGAATTCAACATGAAAAATGGTTACTTTGCTTGTCCTGCAAACCTTAGTGTTCCTCTGGGACAGCCAAATCCCCAGAATACTTCAAATACGTAGAAGTGCAGAAAGATGTGCTGACTGCTGATATTGCTTGTATAGTTTTTGTCTGACATATGGCAGGACCGTGGTCTGCCTTTTAGAAGAAGAGGTGAGTCCTGATGAAATAAAAGCTAAGCTCATTCGCTGGACATTGGAGCATGGTTGTACTTGTGCTTGATTCCTGACCACAGCTTGTTCTGATCTCACTGTGAGTTAGGTGCTAAACCATTGGCTCCCAAACTTCTCAGATAGTCTCAGACATTTTTTATTTTATATATATGTATATATATACATATATTTCACAGACTGCCCATGAATCCTGAGGGAATTCATGAGTTTAAAACCTATTACTGTGTACTATCATTTCACAGCTCAGCCGATAACCGTCAGGACAGGACACATCCATGGCGAGAAGAGTGAGACAAGAAGATGGTGGGACAGCACCAAGCCCAAACCTCTGTAGTACTAGGCTCCAGCTGGTCTGCATTTTTATGGACAGGTATTAATGCTGAACACCCAAATCCTCGACCTACTTAACCGGCATAGGGTTGCAGACATTAGTAGGACTGCACCTGTCCTTTGGGACAGGTTTTTGTTTCTTGTGAATGAAAGTTTTTCCCTAGTTTTGGCCTTTGCTGAGCCTTTGCAGCAATTTTAATAGAGCCTTCTGTTACATACATACAGACAGATCTGTGTTAAAAAAAATGCTGAAGTGAAGTGGTTATTCAGGTGCTACCAGGATACAGATAATAAACGGCATAATAGTAAACTTTCAAAGGTGAGCAATTGCCTAAGGTAAGGCTATGGAATTTAACAGGCACAGCCATGATGCAGATAATCTTATGGTGTTCAAGCACTGGGCATTAAAAGCCTTGTTCCCTTGGGTTGCTTTGTACTACCCTGCAGGCATAAAGGGAACAGAAAGCCACTGAACAGTCTTTTCTTCAGAGCAAATTCTTCAGATAGAGGAGACAGAGGTTGTCATGAGACAAGGCTGTATAACAACATGATACAGAAATTAGAAATATCCCAGCACTGTCAGTCTAGCACAGGGCTCCCAGAGGTCCTTCTTCCAATTTATGACAACACTGAAGATGCCCTAGTTTGGATCAAGGTTCTCCTATAACTAGCTAGTCAGGGGATTTCAAGGTCACAGGCTTGCTGTAGTGTTCCTCCTTGTCTGCAAAGTGCACCCCGTTTATTTATGCCTTTAATTTGACCACAGCAGGTTTCGACTCAGGCCTGTTTTGCTTTGCTTAGCCCAGGGAAAACATATAGATTAGAGCTGGACAATATCTGATCAAAACTTCTGAGGCAATGAGAACAGCGTGTAAAATTTTAAGACCGCACACAACTCTGCCTTGTGCCTTCCTGTGGTTATATTACATACATTTATTGAAATTCAATTTGTAGTTAGGGAATGAGAAGGTTTTTTTTTAAGGAAGTTTATGGCTGCAGGTGATAGAAAAGGCATAAATCTGCTGGTGCTGAAGTTTCTGGCCAGTGTGACTCTAAGCAGTTGTTACTGGGAGTGTTTCACCAACCATGGGAAATCTCAAAGAAATGCCATAAAATTTTTGTTTCATACAGACTCCGAGTCATTGTTAAAGAAAATAAAGTTAAATCCCTATATACTTTTTTTTTGTGAATTTTGTCTTTCTCAAATTTCCCCTTTGAGCCACCAGAAATGCTTGGGAAAGTCACAGGAGCATGTCTTGGAGGGCATAGTTTAATGTAAATAAGACATTTTTAAGACCTTTTGTGGTGAAAAGTTTCTCAACAGACATTTTCCTGCAAATAGCCCAGAGCAGTAAGTAATAGACTTTTGCTGAACTTAAATAGCTGTTTCTGAATAGGGGATAACAATGCAGTTTCCATATGCAGCTGTAGTTCTTAATTGTTAAAGGACAAGAAACCCAGTATTACTCCCCAAGTAGCTGGCAGTGGTTGTCTCTACCTATAGGGAGATAGCAAAGGTTCAGTCCTGGTAAATTAGATGAGATTTCCTACTGTTCTTCTTTCTCAGCACATGAGATGTTGGCCCTGGCATGCACTAGGCATGGAGGTGCAGGGCCACCACTGTTCTCAGGCTGCAGAAAAGTGAGTCCTCAACTTTTCATGGCATTTGGGATAAGGAGTAGGTGTGGATTTGTGTTAATGAGTGAAGCTTGGCCCTAACCCTGGGGAGCATCAAGTAGCAGTTTCATCAGTTTTACACTTCACATGTAAAATACATATTTTATACTTAGATATATTGACACTTCACAGGTCAATAGAAGGAAAACGGACACAAATGGAGGGTCTCGAGTTTGTGGGCACTTGGATAAACAAAGCCCTGGTATAGATGTGGAAAGACTACCTGTCTTCCTCCCATCATGTAAAGTTTTATAGAAGAACTGGAGGAAAAGTTTCTGGGGCACTGAACCAGGAGAAGGCACTTGTGAAAAACATTGTAAATCCAATCCATCACACTACCTCCTATTATTCTTCCTCTCCATCCTCTCTTCTTATGTTCTCTGTCCACTTGTTGCATCTTGTCCCTAGTTAGCTTGTCAGTTCTTTAAGATGAGGATAATCTTTCCTAAATGTTGTACTTACTCAGCATGACAGAAGCTTGAGAACCTCTGGGCTCTCCTGTAATGAACGTAATATATAATAATAACAAGATGTCATTGAAAAATGAGCCGGGTACTGTGCAGAATAATTGAGAATAATGTTAGTTTTTAATAGGAACACTTTTTTTTTTTTTTTTGCTGAACTATATGTACATTTTGTCAGAAATAACGATTATCAAAATGTTGAGATTTGCAGTTTTCCCCCATCATTTCTTTTGCTGTTTCTTTTCTCCTTAATTTCATTCTCTGTTAGATATTTTTCCTTGTTTCCAGTCTAAAATGTAAAAAAGGATAAAATTCAAATTCCAAGATAGATTTTTGAGATTTAGGCTTCGTTATAAAAAGGAAAATACTGAAAATCAATTTTTCTAAATACTTATTTTAATATCAGTTTTCAACCAAATTATTTTAAGTCAAATATTTACACCAAATGCAACAAAATTAGTTAATATTTCTGGTCACAAAATATACACCCCCTTTCCTTTTCTAGTCCTTCCATAATGAGTTATCTATCTTCTCCCCCTCTATTTTCCTATATCCCTGCATTTTATTCTCTCTCTCTCTTTCACTTGTACGTGCAACACCCACTGACACAGTTATTTTGACTGGTGCCTTGTATCTGTGCATAGCAGAGAGACTAAAGCAGAGCTCTGATTTTACGTCTCTGTGTACTCTCCAAGCTCTTGTCCTGCCTCTGAGATGCTCACAGCTACACAAAAGCCTATGGGAATATAAACATTGTTTTTCATTTCTTTGGTATCTCCTCCAGCGGAGAAGAAAAACAATCTTTTCTCCTTCCCTGCTTTGTCAGAGGTAACAAAGAAGCCATTGTCTTCATCTCTTGCTTGGCAAGTTTCAGGGGGAGAGAAAGTTGGGGAAAATCCCTACCTACAAAAATAATAGCATGCATTATTTTTACTATTACAATTCATTACACTGAGTCAGTACCTAGGAGCCCTCCTTATTGCTAGGGGCCCCTCTGTGCTAGGGTGATACACAAAGGACTCTGATCCACAGAGCTTCTTTCTTTTTAGGCATTTCTAGCACAGATTGGTTCCTGATGAAAAGCACTGGCTTGGCAGCAGTAGGGATGAAAGTCTGCTGTTCATCTGCAGACAGTACAAGTTTCCTCTCCCCTGTCTCCTGCTGGCCATCAGTCAGTGAGGTGAGAGCCCTGCAAAGATCTCCAGGTCACTGGGCCACCTGGCTGTAGGTGCAGAGGGCACAATAGGAGGAAGGCATGAAAAGTCACTGTGGGATGGGAGAGGAAAAGACCTCCCCCCTATCACTCTACACTTGGATGTGTAGGGGCTTTGCAGAAAGGCTGAAATATTTCCTTCCTTCTGCCCCTTTTCAGGATTCACGCTGGTAGCTCGCTCACTGGAGCTGGCTCTAATGCAGTGTGGGGCACACAGCAACCGTGGCATCGTCATGCAAAGGGCGTGTACACTGCCTTCAGCATCGTGCCCTTGAAACTAGTGCAAAACTTACATTCACGAGAAACAAAGGATTCTTCAGGGGAATTAAGACACAAAATTGTATGACTTTTTTTTTTTTTTTTTCCTCTATAGCCTTTATTACTCTTAATCTTTCAGTGCCCAACATTTCTCTTGTTTACATTCCTCTGCTTTGAGTATTCCAAACTATTTAGCTTTTGGTTATACTAAGTGGTTTTGAAGTGGAAAATGGGAGCTCAAATCCAGCATCCATTCATTAATTTCAAAGAAATGCAAGGTGATTTTTAACATAAAGTCCATAGTTTTGCTTTTTTTTTTTTTTTTTTTTTTTACTGATGCACTTTTAGGAATTGAAAGTGTTAAATAAATTAGATGGTCCAGTGAATCTTTTCCAAGCCAGTGTGTTGCTGGGAATTTGGAACCGGTCCATTGCATTTCTTTGAAGCTCTTACTGCTTTTATATTTTGTTTTCTCTAATAGCCTAGTTAACACAAAGCACATTCCCTTCAGAGCCTCTCGTCAGCTCTGCATTTTGCTTGGTTTCTATTTGATTTTTGGACTGTTTCTAATTGATTTCCATTAATAAGGTGCAAACGTAGGTTTGGTTCTTTCTTTTTTTTTCTTTCCTTTTTTTTTTTTTTTCTTTCTCCCTGGTGTGAAAGGAAACAAGTAATATAAAACATAAAGTTTATTTGGATTAAATCCAAACAGTTAACTCCCTTTAGTTTATCCCCAGTAGAGGTTTCTTTGGGGATGCATCATCATTTCACCAGCAGTTTCTCTTCTGCTTCTGTATTTCTTCAATTAAAACTTAGAGTACAGTGTGAACTTTGTTGCCTTTTCATGTTAAAGAGTACCACACTTGCTTTGATAATACTCCAGAGTTATACTATGAACTGAAATTATGCTGAATTTTGCATTCTGACCACATTTTCTCTTTCCTGTAAATCAAAAACGTATGTATTTATTTGGAACCTAGTCCATGTTAATTTTCTGCTATTTGCATAGCCACAGAATCTTAATATTTTTTCTTGATACCATGTCATCCTTTATTTTTGACTGACTAGAGGGGGAAAATTAGAAAACAGACATGATCAAAAGTGTTGTTTCTGAACAGAGCTCAATTAAAGCCAAGTGCAAAGCATGATGCTATAAATAAATGATTGCAAACACAGTGTACTGTTACTTACTACAGATTTTTAAGTTGCTGTGCATTCTAATGCTTTAAAAATTATCTTAGACATAAATATTTCTGACCTGGCACCTTCCATTAGCACTTGCATCGGATTTTTTTCAGTATTGTTCCTGCTTTCCAGAAAAGAATTGCCCTCCGGAGAAGAATTAGGTTAACCTGGAGAAATGCATTTAGATAAAATCTAAACATCTCCTGGTCTCAGCATCCTCTGCAAGGACCCCCAGGTCAGTGTCTGTGAGCACCACCAGCAACCCTCACCTCCAGCCCCTGTCTCCCCTAAAGATGCCATGGTGCCACAGGCTGTGCTCCAGACAAACCTCACCACCAGCATTTTCACCAGTCCGGGAAGGGATTTATTGCTTATCTCTGCCTGAGGTCATTTGGCAGCAAAGCAGCACCACCAAGAGCTCACTTATGACTGCTCTCTGTGCCTTTCCTCGGAACAGCAGGAGATGGAAACAGGACAGATTTCACCCATGCTGGCACAGCGTGTCCAACCTGTCTATTTGCTCTTCAGTGACCTACTTTGTCAACAACAGGCACTCGTACTCATGAACTATGGGCATTGTAATTCTTTGCTAGCCTAGCAGAAACGTTTGCTTACCACTGCATGGTGATTTTAAGCTGAAAAAGCCTGTGAGCAGAGCCTTTGGTAACATTAGGCATCCTGGTTATCCATTAGGCATCTTTGGGGACCGTCCTGAGTGGCGTGTACAATGTACACACTAGTTCACGTGCACTGCCACCCACCAATGGGTAGAGGACATCCTGACTATAAAAAAAAATCTTTTTTTTTTTTTTTTAAAAATTCCTTTTGTTTGCTTGTTTGTTTAAATTTGGGGGTAATTTTGCATTTATAACATTTCTTTAGCCTTTGTGGTGCATCATTTCACCGTGACCTCACAGCAAGGCTGTGTGTGCTTTCCCCCAGTGTGATTAGCAATTTTAATGGAGGCAAGAGAAAGAAAACATGGCATTTGTGGGTAGCGGTCGGCTTCACTTGGGGTAGGGAATCATTTCCTTGTGGGTCATTAACATTCACAATAGTGTAGCTTAGTAATAATGTGGAAAAAGAGTCGTGTGTCTGTGGGCTGTGTGAGGTGAAGCCACAAGCCATGCCCAGACCTCTGAGTCACTGCTTCTGCCTCTCAACACAGCAAGAGTGGGGCAGGAAGCCCTGGCTGAGCACACACAGTGCCCCAAAACATCTGTTCCAGCCCTCTTTCTGGGTGTCCATGAGAGATTATAGAGGGGTAGATTTAATGTGTGGCCTGAGAAAGGCACACGTGTCCTCTTCAACACCTCTCCACTCGGTATGGAGTTAGTCTCCCCAGTGTTGACTGGTTTATGTGGGCTACCCAGTGGCTCCCTACTGGAAGAGATGCTTCCAGTGCCATACTTTGAGAACCTTCTTGGACTAAGAGAGGATGGGCTACTGGCACAGTGCTGCTTGTGAAGGACCCTCAATAGCTCTGCATAGCTCCATAGCCTCAGAACAGCTTTGGACCATCCCCACACCACCTGCTATGATTGCCTGTATGAAGTGCTACAGTATGGTGGTGACTACACTCAAGACTAAAGGATGTTCTTCATCATGAAACTGCTGACAGACTGTGCTCTGGAGACTTAAAAAGGGCCAGGTTCATGCACAAGTTGTGCATGTATCAAGTAAATAATGTTATCAGTCTAGGAACTGATCTTGTCATTAGTATTTTTTTGTAAAATATAATGCCAGAAAATTCACGCTCCAGCAGTCCCACATTCATCTGCACAGTGCTACCTAACAGAAACAGAACTTTTAGAGAACAAGAAATTACTTTGATCTGGCAAGGAAATAAAGATTTAATTTAAAATCAAAGAACAAAAGAGTCACCAGATTTGAGTCACTGTGATTTTAGGAGATTGATTACAGTTCCTCAGTTCCTGATCTACAAAGTGTGCACGTTTGATATAAGGCCATATTATGGAGCTCTTCGACAGTATGGAGCCCAGCAAACATTTTTTGGCTACTTAACATCCTGCGCTTACATCCTGATGACCTCTGTGCATGGGTTCATGACACAAACTCTCCCCACATTTGTTCCCATAAGTAGCAGATCTCATTATTTGCCATTCTAAGCAAACCTATTCTTTCAGGCCTGTTTAATGGATAAATGTGAACATCTGATAAAATCAGGGAGAAAATAAGATTTCTTTGCATATTACAGTGATCAAGAGCAGTTCACACACTTCAGCCTTGGGGTTGTTGAAAGACTACAAGGGTTCAAAAAAGCAACTGAACAAATACATGGAAGAAGAATACACTGGGATAACTACATGCAAAGAAGTCATAAATTTTGGGCAAGAAAGCCTCTCAGCCATAGTCCTCAGTAGTATTCTGAAGAAGCATCTTGTTCTATTTTTTTTCCTTGTCCATTGCTATCAGTAGCCTCCAGAGGCCAGATGTTAGGTGAACGCAAGTGAACCCTCTCTCTGATAAGGCAGGGCTGTTCTTACAGTGTTATAAGGCATTCTGGGACCTGTGAAACATTTGGCACACCTGGGGTCTAGGGATAATGGTGGGAGAGGAGGATGGATGTAGGCAGCTGAGTCTACGATAGGAAGGAAGCTCCAGCACATTATCAGAAGGCCCAGCTCAAAGTCAGTAACCAGACACAAAA
Organism: Anas acuta; assembly: GCF_963932015.1. Taxonomy (NCBI): domain Eukaryota; kingdom Metazoa; phylum Chordata; class Aves; order Anseriformes; family Anatidae; genus Anas; species Anas acuta. The sequence continues at coordinate 26,869,810 of NC_088979.1, forward strand.
GAGATACTATCCATCTCCTGCTTTTGGCCCAAGTTTTATACAGCAGTAGCACTGAAGTCCCAAGGAGATCTAATTTTAGATCAGTAAGGGCAAGACTGAATGCAGTTACATAAAATTCTCTCTTACCAAGCAATATCTCTGCTAAATATTGTTATGCTGGGTATGAAATTCAGCTGCTATACCCAAAGCAGATCTGTTAAATAACTAGAAATTATTCATCTGTGGTAACTAATGAGGAAAACAAGATAATTAATTTCAGTATTTTCTTGCAACAGGAAAGCTGTTGGGCAAAATATGCCAGACAAAACATCCATACAGAACTGTGTCAGTAACTTATGTGTTTAGTTCATTCACATTCTTAACTATGAATAAAAGGGAGAAATTAAATGAGAATCTTTAATTGTCTGCATAATTCTTCTTAATGAGTACATTCTTGAGTACCAGAATGATGATGTAAGTTTATGAAACAGAGATCTGTCTTCCCTTAATAAGAAAAAAGGAAATGATACTGTAATATTGGTTAATTATTGCATAGCCTTTCACTGTGGATTAAAGGTCTATGCAAACTCAAACTGCCAGTGCCTGACTTTAAGCATGCAGATTTGCAATGACTTCAGGTTTAACTATCAGGGTCTTCATTTTCCCACCTGTGCACACTTGCATGAAGTTCACTGCAGTGTGTTCCTGTGCTGGCTCTTGACTTATTAGGAGTTGTCCATATGTATCGGCAAATTCCACTTACTACGTCTGTCAGATGTGTGCTCTGGTGTCTCAGAGACAGTCTGTGAAAGGTGCTGAGGCTGCTGCTTGTTGGATTCATCTATAGGGCTCATTGCTTACTTATCCTCACCACTTTGTCTCATTTTACACTTGGTTGCAAGCTCTCTAGGAGGGGCCTGCTACAAAACAGCACCCAGCAAAGATCAGAGCTCCTCGAGGCTTGAAAGCAAGAAAAGTAATTGACTGAGTGTCTTGTTAAGCTCGGGTCTGGATGACTGCAGAGGTGAATCAGTGCAGAATCATGATCAGTCTGTTTTGGGGCTATTTTAAGGTGATGCTTTAAGGCACAACAAATAATCTAAGTGCCTTATTAATTAAGCAAGCATCAGCAGCATAGTGGAGGTGCAAGATTTCTTAGGAAAGAAGAGAAAAAGTTTCTTCTATCTTTGCCTTAAATATGTACATACTTCTCACAAACATGGATATGGATATACACCCCGAGGTGCTACCTTGGTGGTCTGTCCACACCAGCTCATAACAGCAGAAACAATAAATTAATTGTGGAGTAGCTTTACTTGTAACCTTTACCTTGATGGGACCTTGGGCATATCTGAGGGTGGCTTGTCTCCCGTGGGATCTGTGATGCCCAGTTTACTAGAACTGAACCAGAGCCATATAGTGACACATCCACTCCTGCAACACCTCGGTTTTCTGGACCTGTCCAACAAAAGTGTTTCACTGAAACACTTTTCACAGGTGCTGCGAAAGCAGTGAGACATTTTAATCTAAAAGGAGGTGAGTGGAGCAAGGAAATTGTATTTTAACAAGAAAAAAACGGTAACAGAAAGAATTTTGCAAACCCTCTGCTGTGTAGGCTATAGGCAAAACTGTGGCTTCCTTAAAGTGAGTGAAGGTTTTGCCATTGCCTTTATTGGGACCAGAACATCCCACAGTGTATTCGCTTTGTAGCCAATATTTTGTACAAGACTAGGGATGTAACATGAGAAAGTGAAAAAGAAAAAAGAATGTGTTCAAACACTGTTCCTATGGCCTGGAGGAAATCACCACCCTTCTGCTACGTGGCAGTTTCTATGTGCTTTTTGTGAATCTGGAATGCAATATTTCAGTGGGAATTAAGCAAAAACAGAACAAAAGGAAATAATCACAAGGCATGAGGGCATTATTTATGAGTACGTTCTCTTGACATTTTCTGCTCTAGTAATAAAAAAAAAAAAAAAAAAAATGCAGCCGAACTCAAAGAAACCAAGTAATCTTTCAAGCATTCAACATAAATAGATACCACTGCATCCCCACAAGAGAAAAGAATTAGGGCTGAGTGTTTGACCCATGCACAATACACACAGTTCCTTGTCTAGTTTCTGCCTCTCCATCACTGCTGGTTCATTGCTCCTTAGGGACAGTGTGAAGCAGGCTGGTGTGCCACAGTGGGCATGCAGACAGGTGGCAGTGGTGGAGTCCTTGGGAAGGCCACCCTGAAGGTCGGTGTGCTGTTTCAATTTTCACTGCAGTGCTGTGATGGCTCTAAACCTCGCAGTTGGTTTGAAGCTCTGGCACTGAGCCTGGTTAAAGAGACAACTTCTAACTCAGCCTCTCCTTCCATGCAAGGCAGTGTCCCACTCTCGCTTGAGGCAGTGCTTGTCAAGCCACCCTTGAACAGATCAAAGCTTCTGCTGACAAGTATAATTTGTATAATTTAAAAATCACCACCATTATTCAGATAAAAGTTTTGGAACAGTTTGTTGTTTTTTTTTTTTTTTTTTTTTTTTTTTTTTTTTTTTTTTTGAGGAGGTGGGTGTTTTCGTTATTGCTGACCTGCTGGCTCAGAATTGCTTCCAGAAGGGCAGGGTGTTCTTTATATCACTTTGTTGGAGCAGCAATATATTTTGTTGAGGCCTGAGCTGGCTCCCTGCAGCTTTGGACCATTACTGAGTTCAAGCCAATAAAGAGCATGCCCTCTTTTCTTTGCCTGCAAGTCAAATCCTAGTGTTGCTCAGTAGGACACCCAAGTAATCCCTGATTAAATTAGATTTCTCTGAGCAGAACACGCAGGATGTAGCTGATGACACAGCCCCACAAACTGAGCAGTCAAACACTACTGTAAAATACAAGCAGCAAACAAAGGGCTGTCATGAAGACTCAAGACTTGACTCAAGAAGCAAAAGGTACTATTATCAATTTTCACTTACGAATGGTACCGTAGTGACTAGGAAGAATAGCTAACGGGAGGAAACTAGTGCAATTTAGTCCTCATATTATAAATGCACTCCACGAGACCTTTCTGACCATCCTCGCTGTACCACAGAGGGAAGGCTGACAGCAGCACCCACCCTGCTTGCTGAAGCTTGCTAGCGCTCAAAGGAAGCAGTTGCTTGTGTTTATGTTCCACATTCTTCCATTGCTCAATATCCAAATATTTCACAATGCAGATCCAGTTTCTAGAGTTCATTTAAAAGAGAATTCTTGTTCCAAGCTGAGTTTCCTGTTACAGCCTGAATCCCAACGCGGGTCATGTGCAGCAGTTGGCTCATGACTCTCTGGAGATGCTGCACTGCTGATTTTATAAACAACAGAGTAGGAAATGGGTGAATATGTTTCTGATTTGAATAAATTAAATCTGGCAGACGTAATTCAGCCCAACAAGAATACCCGTTGCTCATGGTTTCCAGAGCATGCTGTGTGACTCTCTCTGGAGGAACCTGGGGACAAATCTGTCTCTGCACGAGCGAAACTCCCTTGTATGCCTGTTGGAGTAATGCCGAGCAGAGACAGCCGTTTGATCCTGGAGTCTGAGTCCCTGCAGACCAGAAAATGAACTCTGACCGGAATAATGGAAAGCAGCCTCTGCTTTCAGCAGCCTCAGCACTGTCTGCCTAACTCTCCCGCTGCATGCGTGGAGCCTCTGGTGTGGTAAAAACATAAAACTTCAGTCCTGACCAAGCTGCTGCCTGGCTTGTCTGGTATGCAAGAGGGAGGCAAGCACGGCAGCACTCGTGATGGTTCAGGGGAAGTTCGTGCTTCGGTTCCTCATGGGGAGCCAGAGGAAATCCTGCCAGGGACTACAGCAGGGTGCGTGGGGAGGCTGTCAGGGAGCCTCGTGCAGAGTGGTGGCATTATGCATGGGCAGACATCTGTGAACACACTTGGTTGGATCTTGTCTTCAGCTGGGTGTTGGGCTCCAGTACATGGAGTTACTCCAGCCAACAGGGACGGTCTCAAAGGCTTAGTGGGGTAAACCCTCTTTTAGATTGCTTGCACAAGAGATAAGAACATCAGAGTTCAAAGGGCTATATTAAAAAACCCTATCTGAGACATTACACATTGGTCTTTAAAGACTAATTCACATTTCCTTCCCTCCGGTACCACCTGGTTGCCAATGGTGGTTGTGTGGGTGCCTGAGTGTAACACAGGTTGTTTTCCTAATTTTGGAAGATCATGGTCACTCTACACTTTTGCAAGCCTCTTCTATGTGCTTTAAGTGGAGCAGAATGGAGAATATTTTCAACGCTACCTTGTTAAAAGAATAAATGCATTTGTTGTTCAACAGCATAGGACCTGGTGCTCCAGTCCTGTTCCTGCCCAGTCTGCCTTTGCCCACTCTTGTCTGGCTCCATGAACTTTGTTCTCAAGGGAGAAGTGATTTCCCCCCTTCAGTTCCTTTTTGTCTGCAGGTCTGAACATTTTTCTGGTGTGTGAAAATTGGGAAATCTCCACAGGCTGTGAAAGGTCCCAGACCGAAGCCTCCCACATGCACATTGAGTGCAAAAACCATGAAAATGTGGGTGGCACCACAACACCATGCCAATGGAGATGCCTTGGGGCAAGCCCAGAGACAGCTGTTCCTCTACCTACCTACTTATTTGATTTTATTTTAATTTCCTGGCATTAGCTTACTTTGCCCTCAATATGTGAGGCTTTGCCTTAAAATAGGTGTTTGGCTCCTTATATAGCCCATGGACAGATGCATGCTTCTCACCAGCTTCCTTATTATGGCCCTTGGAAATCTTCAGGGGCAGCTGTGGGGGAAGCTTGTGATGTTACCAAGTGTGAATTTAACAATAAAAATGTTAGCTAGTATTAAAAAAAAAAAAAAAAAAACACTCAGCTGAAACTTGGGCTTGGGTGTGCTGTGGTTAACCCTGATCTACTTTGCTGAGGTTTTATACATGTGCCAACTGCTTCGAAACTCAGTGAACCCAGGGGAGTTTCTCCTGAAGAAAGCTGCTGTAAAGGAGGTCAAAATCAGGGTGATGCCCTACAGCAGCCTTGTGCCAACCAAAAATACTCCTGCTTCTAGTAGTGCTGATCCTGTCTCTCTTCTCTGACTTTCCCAAGATGGGCTGTACACTTTTGGTAGCTTCGGTTTTCCGTGAAATGGAATGGAAGCCTCAATTGATCCTACTCTTTTTTTGCTAATTTTCTTTGTTAAAAATACCGATACAACATGTTGTTTGTGTGTGAAGGAGGGAAGTTCTAGGTGTATACTCTGTGAATGCACAAGCACACGCAGATGAGCCTAACTATGCCTCTTAATGCATCCATTCACCAGCAGGAGCCCAACTTCTCTCTTACTGTCATGAACATGAATCCACAGCAATCCCACATATACAGTGACTTCAAATAAGCTACAAAAAGTTGAACTGGGCAAAAAAACAGACCAGCAGGTGTTTGTTTTCTGAAGATTGTCTGAAATAGAATAGTTTTTTAATCTTTTAACAACCTGGCTTTTGGCCTTTGAGCACTGCAGCCTGCGCACATGCACCGCTTCCACTGGGAAATCTAAGTTGCAGCAATTTCGCACTGCTTCCCGATATTATTTGTTCAGGCATTGAACCCTGGAGACATAGGGAGTGAAAAAAAAAAAAAGGATAGCAGAGCATCGCAGCTAACACGGCCTGTTGCCTCCTGAGCCCAGGGAAAGCTGCTGCCTACAGAGAGCAGTGGCTTGCGGCCAACATTAACATGGCCTTTTGACTCGCAACCCCACGGAAAGCTTCTCCTGTCTCTCCCAGGAGGTGTCACCGGTATCGCTTTGCTGCCATGCCGTTCACAGGCATACGAGGCCTGGCTTAGGGATGAAGCTAGCTGCCAGGGATCTGGCACGGTTCTTCCCCAGCTTTCCCTCTGATGTGCAAAGTACAAGGGCATGACTGAGAGCTGAGAAGTCCTAAATATTTATCTTGCATCTTGGCTTACAGGGCTTTGCAATTCAGCTGGGTTTCTCTGATCCAACAGCCTCTCTAGGCTGCAGGAGAAGATCTCTGATTAATTAAGAGGAGTGGAAAGGCCTGCTCAGCATCTGAGCCAGCACACAAAATCCACACGTGCGATGCTGCACTGCAAGCTTGAGCTTTTATTCCTCCTACTACCATGCCACCAGTCTCCAGCTCTCTTCATTCCCATTTCTTGCATTTATCTTGAAACCTGGAGGACAACAAGCTGCTTCTTGCCACATGCCAGAGAGCAGCCAAGCGGGGCTGTGGCTGTGGCTGAGATACCACCTGGTCCATCCCTCAGCAAAAGACATCCTCCCGTGGGCAGATCTGAGCCCTCTTTCCAGCTCTGAGCACGGGACCGACTCTCCTGCAGACAAAAGAACAAAGATTTGACTCTCTCTGCTTCCTTTTTGCTTCCTATAAGCCCTCTGTGGGAAAGTTCTGTTTTACTTGAATGCGCCATTGTTTATTTATAATTTCACTCTAGATGTGTGACAGATTCAGCATGTGTCACCCAGCAGGGAAACAGTAGTAGGCTGGAGAGTTAACAAATACACTGCAGTGAAGCCAGATGGCCTGTTTTCGTAAGGAGCCTCTGAAAGATACTCTGTCACAGAGATTTTTTTCTTTCCTTTGGTGCCCAATATTTCAAAAAAAACATTGTTGGTGCGTATTAACTCACCTGCCAAAGCATCGCGGGTCTGTGCTCCACTCTGTATTTCATTTAACACTCACTGTGATCAGAAAAACATGCAAACTGGTGCACTGAACCAGCCCACCAACCCATCATGCTTTGGCCAGAAGTGGAGGCAATAAATAAAGTGCATAAAGAAATAAATAAGTAAATAAAATTCTGAGCATCCTCCCAGTTTCATCATACAAGGGGTGCTGAGGTCTCGGGGTGTTTGTGCCCACCATATATATGGTTCAGGAATGCCCCCAGCCTGGATGGGGCTCCCTTGCACAACCAGCTCCATCTCTTCACTGTCAGTTCACAGTTGCCCGGAGGGTGACTTCCTCCTGGGAGTGCCCAAGCCTGTCAAAACTTTACTGCACATCAAGGGGACTTGGCTCAGTGCTTGGCTCTTGCCCTTAAGAGATTGCTCCTGGGAAGCAGCTGACTTGAAAGCAATCTCAGTGCGAGTACTAATAAAGAAGATGTTTGCTGGAGGAGCATGTGGTTATGCTTACGTTTTTCCCAAAGGACCCTAACCCTGAGGAACCAGAATTTTTCCATTTTTCCCCCATCATTAAAGAATGTTTCATCTTCTTCTTTATTTTCTCATCTCTTCCTCTTTCCAGCTACCAGCTGGGATGGTTCCCAGCTTCACAGAGCTGCATGCATTTTCCTTTGGAGAGTGGTGGTACTGATTTCAAGTCCTAGCCAGAGGGCATAGCTTGACAGAGAAGGTGAAGAGTCCTGCTTTCATGAGCACTTTTCAGGCTCATGAAAAATGGAGCATGATCTGATTGCTTTAGGTTATTGCAGCATCAGTACAGCAGGAGGCTGGCTGCTTGGAAAAGAGGTGGGCAAGCTGATGGCTATCATACATGATGTGGCAGCATTTCTTGTGGCCAGCTAGGGGAATGTAGATATTGTTGAACAGGATTGAAATAGAGAGAGTAACCAGCTAAAACTGAGCTTGCCGTGTTCAGTTTTAAAAGGGAGATGTCTGAGGTGGGACAAGAGGGGCTGCCCAGCTGAGATGGCAGAAGCACAGGACAGTGAGGTGGTAGGGGTGGCTTCAGTCAGATACAGAGATGCCAGAGTTAACTTCAAAGGGTTTATCAGATAATCACAAACAGGCAGCCTAGAAATGCAAATAGCTGTCTATATCAAAGAGTAAAGCCAGCTCAGGGCCTTGCTGGGCATTATACCATGTCCCTACAAGCTACTTCCACTTAGAGGTGAGCTTGGAGAAGCCCAGAGCAGCACGTGTGTAAGCAAACCACTGCATTGTTGGGTCACTGCTGACTTTGCACTTCACTTTAATTGCTTTAAGGAGAGAATAAGTAATTTGTTGATTTGAAGGTACAGGCTGTACTGTGCCGCTAACAGGCTGTCACAGGTTTTTGAAGGAAAGCTCTTTGAAGAAAAGGACTGTAAACTAGTGCTTTAAATATATATATATATATATACAATATATATATATTTATATATATATATTATTATATATAATATATTTTTTAAGTTTGACAACTGAACTGCAATAAATATATATATATGTACATTTATGATGAGTCTGAAATACTGGTCTGAACCAATTTTGGGAGGTATGCTTGAAAACTGGAACTACTTATTGGAAATTTGCTTTTGTTTGTCTTCAGCTTAAAAAAAAAAAAAAAAAAAAAAGACTAAGTTCAAAGGGAATTTAGCTCTCATGTACAGAACAAGTGAGAGGTCACAGTGGCTGTCAATGTTAATGAAGAGAAAAAAAGCCCAAACTGATCCTTACCATAAAAGTCTAGCAGCATTGGCTGGCCTCAGTCCACACTGTTTAAACTTAGCCCTTTCCATAGGAGATTTGTCCAGGATAGAGATCATTAGTGATATTCAAAAGAAACCCAGGGAGTGAGACAACTGTTAAGCATTATGGGTGATCAGGGCTCAGGCTCTTTCCCTGTTCTTAGTTTGGCAGTATAGATGTGGCTAGCATTGTCACTTCCCTTCCATTTGAAGCCTTATATTTAATGAACTTACCTAAGCTACAATTAAAGTATTTTGCTAATTGTTTGAGAGCTAGATTTGGGTATATCCTAGTTATCCAGAAAGTACCCCAAATTCCTATTTTGGGGTGAGCCATTCTCAGTCTTTCCTGTTGAGACGGCTCCTTTTCGTTTTACAGAAAAGACACTATTCTGTGACCCAGTGGGGAAAGTAAAATGCTGAGAAACAGACATAAGAAACAGGAAAACAGGTCTTCTAATGCTTCCAATATGTATGACTTTTTTTCTTTTTTTTCATAATTCCTGAAATTCCTTGGTGATTTCATCTCAGTTTAAAAAGAGTTTCAGGTCATCCTAAATGGATTTGTTTTTTAATTGATTTGTTCTGTTTCCTCCTTTTGCAAGATCCAGAGCCCTGGTGGTCCAGAGCCCTGGCAGTTTTCCACTTCCCGAAAAAGGAATGCTACATAGCCAAGACCCTTCTTCAAACAGAGGACAATTATGTGATTGCACTGCAAGAAATGGAAGGTCCTAGGGGAAAGGAAAGATCCTACATGCACACATGCATGGGAGCAGCTGTTCCAGGAAACAATATATCCAGGTAACTGCAGGTAAAGATCTGTTCAATGTGGTTACAAAATCACAATGATGGAAAGCACTTCAAGAAGTTATCTGATTCTTTCTTCACCTGAGAGTGATGCCATCCATAGGTACCTTTTTATCTATCAAAATTTATCTCACTGATAGTCAAGTACTCTCTACTTCCTCTACTAAGTACTCTCTACTTTCTCTAGCAATCACCTCTACTTCCTCTAGAATCACCTCTTCCTGGTGATTCTGCAAGCTATTCATCCTGACCTCTCTTCTCTCCTTTGGATTAAAGATGTGATTCACCCCAGTGGTCTTTACTTGTAGGTCTTTCCTAGGCCTGTGATCACTCCTGGTGTTCTTCTCCTGATGGTCTTCTTTTGGATCCCCACAATCACAGAATCACAGAATCACAGAATTTCTAGGTTGGAAGAGACCTCAAGATCATCGAGTCCAACCTCTGACCTAGCGCTAACAGTCCCCACTAAACCATATCCCTAAGCTCTACATCTAAACGTCTTTTGAAGACTTCAGGGATGGTGACTCCACCACTTCCCTGGGCAGCCTGTTCCAATGTCTAACAACCCTTTCAGTAAAGAAGCTCTTCCTAACATCTAACCTAAAACTCCCCTGGCGCAACTTTAGCCCGTTCCCCCTCATCCTGTCACCAGGCACGTGGGAGAACAGGCCAACCCCCAGCTCACTACAGCCTCCTTTAAGGTATCTGTAGAGAGCGATAAGGTCGCCCCTGAGCCTCCTCTTCTCCAGGCTGAACAAGCCCAGCTCCTTCAGCCGCTCCTCGTAGGACTTGTTCTCCAGGCCCCTCACCAGCTTCGTTGCCCTTCTTTGGACCCGCTCAAGCACCTCGATGTCCTTCTTGTAGCGAGGGGCCCAAAACTGAACACAGTACTCGAGGTGCGGCCTCACCAGAGCCGAGTACAGGGGGACGATCACCTCTCTAGCCCTGCTGGTCACGCTGTTTCTGATACAAGCCAGGATGCCGTTGGCCTTCTTGGCCACCTGAGCACACTGCTGGCACAATCATATTGTGCAGCCCCCAATATTGGACACCACACACCTTGCCTAGGACAATGCACATGGGAGAAATCCTGGTGGCACCCTGCAACCTGCATTCCTGTTTCAGCATCCCTGTGTGGTGTTTGCCATCTCTGCATGATGCTAGTGGCCAGTGTTCAGAGCCTTCAGGAATCTTACGGATAGCACTTACAGCACAACTTCAAACAGTGAATGTTTTAGCTTTGAAAAGCTAAATGTTTATGTGGTCTTTGAAGCAGAAGCCTCCCTTAAAGTGAATGTTTACATTTATCTGATTCATGTAATTGCCAAAGCATTTTGGAAATGTCTTGAGGGACATTTTCTAAAGTGGGGCCCAGTCTGGTGGAAATGACAGGAGATAGTCCTTAAATGTTTCAACAGTTTTACCTCTGTTTCTGTCTGTGGCTGGGAGGCAGAAATGTAAGAAAATATATGCAAACTAAAAATATAAACCAAAAGCTGGGGTTTTGTTGTTTTTGTTGTTTGTTTTTGTTTTGCTTAGTTTTGTTTTGTTTTAATAACAAGTATGTGAGCTATGTGAGCTTGGGTACAAATTCAAAGACATGAATTTCCCATTACATTTCCTCTTACATTCCTTTATATATGCATAAACACTGATGTGTATGTACATGTGCATATACATGTATATTAATGGGAGATATCTGGGCTATTCTATAATGTGCATTTGTACATGTAACAGCAACAGCAAGTATTTGGTTTAGCACGCAGGTATATAGAAACTTCTCCAGCTTCAGTGTGTGCAGTCAGTCAAAAAAACAAACTTATGGCAGATGTACTGATATGGTAGATTATAAAGGTATGGTAGGAGCTGTTGTAATGTTTCAGAATAGCGTTTTAGGCATGAAATAACCCTAGTATAATTTATTCATATGCTTCTGAGTGTAACTGCGTATAGCAGCTCTAAAAAGCTGCACTTCTTGGAACTGAGTATCTTCCTAAGAAGTACAAACTAGAACTAAATATCTTCCTAGGAAGTACACACTAGATACTGTTCAGACTGTTGATCAGGTTTAGTTGCTTGACTTCTACAGGTTATACCAGAACAACACAGTCACAAAGTTCTCTGCAGAAATACAGAAAGAAAGGAGTCTTTGGACTGTAAAATCATTTAATATATTGGTATCTACCTCTGAAAGGGAGGGGAAAGGTTTCTATATTAACTATGCTGCTATCATAGAATCACAGAATCACAAAATGGTTTGAGTTGGAAGGGACCTTAAAGACCACCCAGTTCCAACACCCTGCCATGGGCAGGAACACCTCTCACCAGACCAGGTTGCCCAGAGCCCCATCCAGCCTGGCCTTGAACACTTCCAGAGATGGCACATCAACAGATTCTCTGGGCAACCTATGCCAGTGCCTCTCTACCCTCTGTGTGAAGAATTTCTTCCTAACATCTAATACAAATCTTCCCTTTGTTATAAATGGCTCAGGATTCAAATTAGGATTAAATAAAAAAATAGGATTTATTAAAAGAATATAAAGGAATAGAGGTAAGCAAACAGCGCTGGGTGCACCGGGAGTCTCCGCTCCACCAGGACGCACACCAGTTACATCAAGCAGCTGATTTTTATGCACCTAGACTAATACATATTCATTACTGCTTCTAAAAAAGTAGATTATTATAATTAGCTTCCGGGGTCCAGTTCCTCCTACTGGAGCATGCGCATCAGTCTCCTCTGGGGGTCTCTAGGGGTCTTTCATGCTGAAGGCTCGTAGTCTTCCTCTCACCCTTTGTACTTACTCGGCACTATTCCAAGTTTATGGAACACTCTCTGTACACTCTCCGCAGGTCTTGTCTCCCAACCGTCCTTCAGCTTCTTCTTTCTTCCTCTTAATCTCTTGGCCCCCCTGGCCAGATACCAAGGATCCCATAACAGTCACCAGCAGTCACCGGTTATTATCAGTTGTTCTGAAACTCCCAAACAGGTTGGCGATTCACAAGCAATTAAAACATTCTTTCCCAGCTATTCACAGTCATCTACATAACATCTATAGCAGTGTTAAATCAATCTCGACAGAGAAGACAGAAAAGAAAAACTGTAACTGTTAGAACTAGAAGTCAGGAATAACAAAAGCAAACAGGTTCATAAATTTAAGGAGTGTTTTCTGAAGACGTGATAAACTGACTGGAATGAGGGGGAGACCGGAGCACACTGCATCTGTGGTTCAAGAATTAAATTGCCAGTGCAGGGCCCAGAGGCAGGCAGGATTCAAACAGAATTATTGCAATTATTACATTATTACAGACTTATTTATTTATGGACACGAATTTATGGACACGAATTGGAATTGTTAAAACATTCCTCACACCTTTTAGTTAATGCCATTGCCCTTGTCCTCTCACTATACCCTCTGACAAAAAGTCCCTCCCAATCTCTCCTGTAGTCCCCCTTTAGACACTGGAAGGCCGCTATAAGGTCTCCCCAGAGCCTTCTCTTCTCCAGGCTGAACAACCCCACCTCCCTCAGCTTGTCTTCATAGGAGAGGTGCTCCAGATGGTGCGAGAAATCTTGTTAGCACATAACTGGAGAATAACCAACCCAGGCACTTTGGTCTTTAACTATTTTAGTTGGTTTGTGTACTTACACAGAGATCTGCAATTAAAAGCATCTGTAGAAGTAGCTCAATCTGAAATAGATGCTGTCATTTAAGGAGGGTATTTAATCATTAAAGAAGAGCTTCATGCTGTCTCATAGTATTACTATTCTTTCACTTAAGCCAGTCTGTTTCCACCTACTATAAAATCCAGATTAAATATTGTATCAAGCTACAAAAAGTCCTAGTTCTACTAGAATCTGGCAGCAGTCCTTGCCTTCATAAACCCATCATTGTACAAGATATGTCTTTATTGAATATTTTTTTTAAACATAGAACGGTGGGAATTTGGTTTGATATGGAGAAGGAAGAGGCTGAAATTATTTGGTAAAATAGTTCCTCTTCAGAAACAGTCATCTATTTCTGATGTTCATGTCATTCTTTCCAACTGCAGCAGCTCCACTATTTTTGTAAATAAATAAATAATATTAGATATGTTAGAAACCAGCTGCCTCTAGAATCTAGAAGATGGGGCATGCATACGGATTGAGGAAAATGTCCATGTGTCAGTGAACATTTAATTAGTTATGCAAAGTGAAATAAGTCCAGAGCACATCAGGAGTCCCTCGGCAGGATGGGAAAAATCCAAAAGAGGAAAATATTAATGAGGTACAAAATCTGCTTTCTCCATTCCTTGCAGCACGGCTACCGTCTAATGGCTTTTGAACATCACAGATGCTTATGACCTTATTGCTCTTTACAGATACCTTAAAGGAGGCTGTAGTGAGCTGGGGGTTGGTCTATTCTCCCACGTGCCTGGTGACAGGACGAGGGGGAATGGGCTTAAGTTGCGCCAGGGGAGTTTTAGGTTGGATATTTGGAAGAACTTCTTGACCGAAAGGGTTGTTAGACATTGGAACAGGCTGCCCAGGGAAGTGGTGGAGTCACCATCCCTGGAGGTCTTTAAAAGACATTGAGATGTAGAGCTTAGGGATATGGTTTAGTGGGGACTGTTAGCGCTAGGTCAGAGGTTGGACTCGATGATCTTGAGGTCTCTTCCAACCTAGAAATTCTGTGATTCTGTGATTCTGTGATAAAAATAGCCGCTTTCTGAACTTGGAACCTGAAAAGATCTTACGTTAGATGGAATGGTTGCTTTAGAAGTGGTAAGTTATGCACATGCAGAAAGGATATATCGCACAGCATATTTTTTATTTCTGTCCCGTAATGTTGCAAGCAGAAATAAAAGGTAAACATGACCACTTGAGCAATTTGATATACAGCAACTTGCTTCACGCTTCTCCACTCTACCACAGTCTTCAATTTGATTGTCATCTTTACTTGAATGCAACAACTAGACAGTACACTAAAGCCATCTTTTGTTCACCTGCAAGTACAAACCACAATATGTACCAATAGAGCAATGCACAGGCTGAGACTGCAAGTCTGGAGCTCCTACAAGCATGACTGCAGGGCTGCAGTGCCCAGTGCTGTCTTGAGAATGGGAGGACAAAGATACTGCTAAACCTTTTTTTTCCTCCTGAAAAACACAAAAGTTACTTTTACGGTATGCAGTGATGGAGGTTTTACCCTTGAAAGGAAGCACAACATGCCACCTTATGCTTCTCAGCAAAACACTGCTCCCCCTCAGACTATTCTACATACGAAAAGTCTTTCTGCTCTAAACGACATATTTGTTTGTGGGTTGGTTGTGTCTTTTTTTTTCTTTTTCTTTTTTTCTTTTTTTTTTTTTTGTCTGTTTTGTTGTTGTTGTTGTTTGTTTTGTTTTGCTTTTGTTTGTTTGCTTGTTTTTATTGAGCAGCATGGCAGTCTGGAGTCATAGCATCTCTGGCTGCCAGGTTCAGTTTAGGCACACGGTGTTACTATAAGGTTTTTCAAACTGTTAGCCCTGTAATGCGGCATGAAGGCAACCATCAGGCTGGTTTCCTTCCCACTTGTACCTACTTGCCCATTCCAGAGGCTCTATAGAGAGCTCTCCTGCATGTCTGAGAAACCAGGTCTGTCTTACAGCAAGATGAAGTTGAAGAACAAAACATACAGCTAAACTCTGGATAACACTTGTGTCTTTATTTGCTACCCAAACAAGTTTTCATACATGTAGACTGGAAAATGGTGCTGTGTCTTCCTAGCTTGTAAGCAAGATCTTGGAGGTCTTTTCCAACCTGACTGTTTCTATGCTTCTCTGTTACACTGGTGAGAGAGAGGATCGAGCCTGAGCTGGAAAATGTTGCGTGGAACATGTGGAACAAGGTAGATCAGGCTGCAATTTGCAAGGTCCTGCGGTTTTGCCACCTAACCTAATCTAGAAAGGTGGCCTAAAAGCAAGCTGGAGACGGACTCTGTCAGGGAGTGTAGCAGCGGAACAAGGAGTGATGGCTTTGAGTAAATGGAGGGAAGACTTAGATTAGATGTGATGTGAGGAAGAAATTCTTCACTCAGAACACAAAGCGCACATGGAAATTAGGGCTGAAGATGCACCTTGCTTCTGTTCCTCTCTGTAAATTAATGTTAATTACATAAAAATCAGTGTTAAACATAAAGCCAGGGCACAGGATGGGAGGTGGAGGGCAGTCCCTGTGGCCAAAGGACAGCCTTTCTCCCTGGCAAGCCAAATGGCCCGGGGGACCCAGCCCCAGAAAAGGGGCCCTCAGCCCCCCCAACCCTCCTCCTTCCTCCACCTGAGGCCATCTTCCAGGCTGCTCCCAACACAGCTGCCTTTGGCCACGCATGGGCAACTCCGTCACAGAGGCTGGCTGAGGTCACAGTGGCCACCACTGCCCCGCCTTTGCTCGGGGCCCTATAAAAAGCCCCCCCTGCCACTGGCCCGCCACTCGCTGAGCTTCTAGGCACTCTGAGAGCCAACTTGTGTGGCGAAGAAGAGCCAAAGCAGCGAAGCGAGAGGCAGCCCTTTTTGGTGTCAGCAGACAGCTATGCAGTCACAGCAAGCACCAAGAAAGAAGGCAGCTGATGAGAAGGAGAAGCATTACGGGTGGAGGCAGAGCGCTGGCGGCACAACTGACACCAGTGCCCGAGGAGCGAGCTCTGGCATGCAGCCCACAAACACCTATAAGCGCTACCATTGGCACCGCAATGACGCAGGGAACGGGCCGGCCCCTCAGCCATCCAACAACAGGGGGCCTGCGCCTTCCCAGCGGCACAACGGGGGCACGGGGACAGCGCAGGAGCATCAGGCAGGCAGCCGTGTGGAGCACAGGCACGCCTATCATCCATACCACAGTGCGGGACCCAGCCACGGCCGTAACAGAGATGGCAGCATCGGACCCACGCACGGAAAACAAACACACAGTGGCATGGCACCTAGGCGTGAAAGTGGACAACCCTCCGGTTCAGCACCCTGGTCTCAAAACTTCCCAGATGGAAGGCACACTGTGCGTCCTGTGCCAAGAAACGATGGACTCGGTCATCAGCCACTCCAGGCCATGCACAGTCCTTCTGACAGACAACACAGCAACAGCGGGTCTGCGCCTTACTACCATGGGCACAACGGCAGCACGGGGAGAAGGCAGCAGGACCAGGCAGACAGCCGCGGGGAGCACAGGCACGCCTATCATCCATACCACAGTGCGGGACCCAGCCACGGCCACAAACAAGATGGCAACATCGGAGCCGTGCACAGAAATCAACCTGGCAGTGCACGTAGGCATGGAACTGGACGAGCCCGTGGTTCGGCACCCCAGCCTGGAAACCTTACGCATGGAAGGCATCCTGGTTGGGCAGTCCCAGGCAGGGACTGGCTGAGCCTTCTGCCCAACACTGAGGAACCCATGGAAGTGGAACCTCCAGCAAACGTGGACGAACCAATGGAAGTGGATATACCTCAGCCAGAACAGACCTGGGACTACCGCGGTGCATCTTTTCTCTCTGCTCTCCGTGCACAAAAACGGCGTCTCAGGAGTGTCCGGCCAGCCCCCTACTTGTCGTCGCACAGGCTCCATTGCAAGCATTAGCTTGGAGCCCCCAGACACCATAGACATGCCGGCAATAAACCACTCTGTTGCCAATTCTCAGGGCTTGTGTGAGTACTTTTTTTCCCATCCCCCAGCCCTTGTGCCAGAGGTGGCATCCCTTCTGCACAGAGCCTCGTGGAAGAGCACAAGAGAGGACCCAGCTTCCTTTGGGCTGCTGCACTGGGGTGACAGCAGGAGCCCCCAGGGGCCACAGTGCACCTTTAACATTTGTGAAAATACACCGAGGGGTGAAAATAGGAGTGTGTCAGCGATTATAGGTGGCTAGTTTCTTCTATTAGCAGTGAGTTTCTGTATCTGAGTAATTGGTAATGACAGACATGGAGAAGTCTGAGGTACTCAATAACTTCTTTGCCTCTGTCTACACTGGTAGGCGATCTTCCCAAGTCTTTCATTTCCCTGAACCCATAGATGGAGGCTGGGGGTTCAAAGTCCCACCAACTGTAAGTGAAGAGCGGGTTCGAGACCACCTGATGAACCTAAACAGGTACAAGTCTATGGGACCCGATGACATGCATCCCAGGGTCCTGAGGGAACTGCCTGACGTAGTTGCCAAGCCTCTTTCCATCATAGTTGAAAAGTCCTGGCAGTCAGGTGATGTTCCTGGTGAGTGGAAGAAGGGAAACTTCATGCCCTGTACTCTTCAATGATTAGGAAGAAAAAAAAGAAAAAAAATGAAAAAAAAAAAAAAAAAAAAGAATTGAAAAAAGAGCACTACTCTTCAACAATTAAAACAAGTAGGAGACGTTTCTTCTCAGAAAGAGTGGTCAGGCATTTGAACGGGTTGACCAGGGAGGTGGTTGCATCAACATCCCTGGGGGTGTTAAAGTAAAATTTGGACTTGGCGCTTAGGGACATGGTTTAGTGGGTGTCATTGGTAGTAGGGTGATGGCTGGCCCAGATGACCTTGGAGGTCTTTTCCAACCTCAATCTTTCTAGAATTCTATGACCTGATGATTCTAAGATACTTAAGATATTAAACATATAATACTGTGTGCCTGGATAAGAAAAATTTGCTATATCATCAAGGGAGAGAGAGCAGTTTCCCCAGAAGACAATTCAGAGGAGACGAGGAGACCGCTGTTCCACATCACCATCAAGAGAATTGCAGGCTAGCCTTCTAGGCATTACAGTTAGGTACTTCATGTTGGTCACTGTAGAAATATTTTTGCAAGTGGAAAATGGACAACACCCCTTAAAAGTAGCTGAGGTTCTTCCATAACATGCTAATAGACAGACATTGCACAGGCAGACTAATCTTGTCCTTAAAGCATGTCTCCAAGTTAGCGGGATACCCAGGCCTCTGAAAATGCCTGTTTCTCTACATTGCATGGAGAAAACACTCACATGATTTCCATGTAACAGATGTACAACTTTTCCACAGCTACACTGAAATGGGATGAATCTCTTTAAAAGACAGCTCAGTTATGCAATTCAAATTAGGTTGGCGGACAGCTGAATTTTCAGAGTGAGGTGTTGTTCCATTCAGAGAGTGAAAGATATTTTTTCTGTATAGGAATCCCTATCATCTTACAAATCACTACTGAATTGTGTATGCTTCTCAGAAGATCTGTTACGCTTTGGACTTACAATGACACATACATTGGTGGGAGAGGAACACAGTATCCCTGAGGAGAAGCTACAACAGTCTTTCCTATATACCTAGGAGCCCGAGGACATTCTTTGTCTTTTAGGACATGCTGGGGTCCAGCCCAGAAGGAATAGGGGTATGTTTTGGTGCTAGGATAGTAATGGGAAACCAATACAGGGACAGAGCAAAGTTGAGTTCCTTGAGTTTTCTTGCAAAGGTGGCATTCATCATACACCTAGAAATTACATGCAGGCTATATCTGCAAAGAATTATCTCTGGACAGCAGGGACTCTGAGGAAGACACGGGTTCCATAGGTGGCAAGCACCAGTCTCCAAAACTAAAGGAAAACAAGTCACATGCAGTCCATCAATGAATAACTTAAGGACTGGCCAGTAAGCACAAGAAGACAATTTTATCTCTGTATTGGAGCCTTAAACTGTGGCTTCTTGCTTATCACTGTGCTCCTTCTAACCCTAAAATTTTCCACATCACTGCTCTTAAACAAACCCCGCATTCAACATTCAAGTGTGATAGGACATGTGAGTTCCCCTCATCTATGTTATGGAGAACTACTTGACAAGTAATCTCTAAGTATCACTAAATTCATGATAAGCTTCCATACTCAGCCCAAGGACAAGAAGCTGCATAGACATTTGCATATCAATTTTCTAACACTGGTTTTACAATAGAAGCTAGAATCGGGCAGCTGCAGCATACATTTATAAAGCTTACAGCTGTGTTCAGTGATAAGATAAGAGGTTCTTTTGTAGAGACCACAGCAAAAAGCTTTGTCAGGGACTGAAATGACACTTTTATCTCATCATGAAAGATGCCCCTTCCAATGGAAGTCTATCTGGCATAACGTTATCATTTGAATTGCTTTTTTTTTTTTTTCATGGAAATTAGAGGAAGGAACCTTGCTGATTTATTAAGTAGTTTGTCTTGTTTTTATTATTATTTGTAACATTAAAAGAAAATTAACTGCAGCAGAAAGATTTTATATTCATCTATAAACTTGGTTATCAGCATCATAGTATCAGCCAACATATAAATAAAACAAGTAACTCCAAATCTAGAAATGGAATATTTAACATCACTGTGCCACAGAGGAGATGCTCTGGTTATGGATGAACAGAAACTTGGATTATAAAACAATTTTTTATGATCATTTTGCTGCTTGTAATTTTCTGGAGCAAAAATTTCCCAGGCTTTTTCTAAATCCACAGGCATATTTTTTATTATTTTTATATGTTTTTAAGTCTGTGATCTTTTTCTCAGTTGATTGATAGCAACGCATCATGAGAAGGATTGAGAAGTCATCCCGTTAAGGAAGCCATCCATTAAGGAATGAGTCTGATATGCTGTATACATTTGTTCTTACCTAGCTTTAATTATCTGCAAGGTAGGCATCTAGTTTAAGCTCATGATATGGTTCTGCCGCTAGTGAGTGGTGGATAGAAACACTAAGAGAACAACTCATTCCACCCATGCTAACACCCATTTTCCATTCACTGAAGTCTCAGTGTTTAGCTTAGATGAGCTGGCTACTTAATACATAGTTTTAACATAACTGAGACGAATTCCACACAGAATTTATATTATGGCTTAGGTTTCAGCTTGTAATATTAAGGGTCCAGGACTTCTGCCTAGATGGTCTGTCAAAGAGAAGGCAAATATACAGGATCTTAGGGGATGTAACCTTTGTTTGTGTTTGCTTCAGCCTCTCAGGAAAGCATCTAGTAGCTAGAGGGTGAAGCTGAGGTACAGTTTTTAATTATGAGTAAATAAGGAATGCAATGACTTATCAAGGGTGGTGATCAGCTCTTTACTACTGGCAATTTTAAGTTGAATGCTAGGTGGGGTTTGTTTGTTTGTTTGCTTTGCTGAAACAAGAATTAACTCCAGGAAGTCTTTTGGTCTGCTATTGCAATCTTCATTCCAGGTTATATCAGCCCACCATACATCCACTGTTGTATTAAGTCAGGTTTGCCTCACAGCTTTAGCAACTTAAGAGTTGAGCAATCTATGTTGTCTACAGTCAATGGAGAGAAATAGGTACTTCCAGACAGACATTTTGAGTAACATCCCATATATACACAATAGAGCTACTCTGCAAATACAGGTCGCCTGGCTGATCTCCATGGATCACTGTGTAAAGAGTGATTCATATTCTAGAGCTTATAACAATGGAGACCCTAAAGAAAGTGTAAAAAAAAAATATGATCATGGAAAGTGCTGAGTGCCATTCCCAGAGCAGTTGTACATACTGGCAGATGAGCTGGACCCTCCTGTGCTGCTTTCAAAGAGTTTGAATTTCTGTTACTGCAATTCAGGACACATTTCTGATGAAATCTACATGAGAAATGATAATGCAAGTATGTACAATATGTAGTAGATTCTTCTGATACACAAATCTTATATTTGGATTTTGTTATCCATGTCAATTTATATTCCTTGCAGCAAACTGAACACCTGAAGCCTTTAGTTGGGAATAAAGGCATACCTGATAGGAACTGTGCAACTTCTATTTTCTTTTAAATGAGCCACAGGTATTATTCACTTCCAGATTATTAAAAACACTTTGCCTGAGTGAAAATTTAATATTACAGGCTATGGTGCTAACTATTGTATAATACAAATGACAAGTAACATCATGCCTCATTATTACACTCCTGCATTCAGTAACAAGAAGAGCTGTGGTGTTGCTGTGATCCTCATGCTTTCACTAATCTAAGCATTGGAGATGAGACCAGACCTCTTGCCCTTTAATTCTGAAATCTCAATGTTCTGCTCAGGTAACAAATAATTCAGTGGTCCAACTACTAAAATTTCATCCATAGGTACACAGGAAGGAAAAAAACGATCTGTACTGTATAGACCTGTACAGCATACATCTGCCCTCCTTTACCAGTAGAGAGAATCTTCTCAAACAGACAAGGTGAATATTATAGAGCCACAGAGTTCACACTCCAGCTTAAAAATTACTGTTTTCCAGAGAGCCATCTACCTGTAATTTCAAAACTTTCTCCATTCTCTGGAGTAGTAGACTGCTGTATGTGTAAAACTGCAGTCCAGTAAAGCTTATCAGTGTAATTTTGTGTTATATTTTTTATCTGCTGTCACAAACTCCCAGTTTCTTCAACAAAACTCCCAACTTCCGAAATCTCCCAGTATTTCTATGGTGAGGACAGTGAGGTTTGTGAGGAATGGCACTGCACAGCAGATCCTGAACTAGAGCTAAACAAAAACTGAAATTCCTTTTCTATCAGTTCTGACATTTTCTTTCCTTTTAGATCAGCTCAAAAAGATGAAAGAGCAGAACAAGCTCTGAAAACAGGCTTGGAATCTCTCTAAAGTATTCTTTTTGATACACAGAAATAAAAGGTTCTGCTGTACCCCAATTGAAAGGTTTTATTTAAAACTAAGGTGACATTGAAGTGTATCTGCCCAAGGAGCCATGGCACACCCTGTACATTGCAATTGCAATGCCTGAGATCCTCACTCTCCCTGTGGATGTGGCTACAGGCAGACTGTGAGAGCCCAACACACTACAAGGAGACAAAGAGTTTAGATAAAAAGCAGATATGCACTGCGCTTTAAACTCAGACCGCTCACATTAAAGTATTTCAGTGGATCACAGTGTTTTATTTTTGAGTAAAACCAATAGTGACTAAATCTAATATTCTTGTGATGCATTTTTTTCAAAAGAAGATTAGGAAGGCAGGAGGGCGTAACAAGGAATGTCAGATTTCCTCAAAAAAAAAATATTTATTTTGATAGAACAGCATTACCTTTAGAAAAATCATTTCATTGGAAAATTCACAACATTCAGAACATAACAATTTCCGATGCTCTCTTTCACAAAGATATGAGAGACTAATTCAGTCCCGAGAGAGCTGGAGGGATTTGCAGTTTGTGTTGTTTTTAAAGGAGGATATATATGCAGTCCCACTGGAGCTGAAGGAACATCGCAGACCAGAATAAAGATGCATTCCAAGAGATGTCGAGAGGAAAGCTTTTCCAGAGCCAACCTCTTCAAGGGCTTATTACAGTCAGTGCTCTCAGCCAATTGTAGCTTTAATAAGAGCTGAATTTACACACAAACTTTTGGAAAGCAAATAAATAAATAAGAAGGGGAGAAGAGAACTTCTTAGCGTTCAGTATAATGTTACAAGCATAGCATCAGAGAAAGCCATGCATCTGTTTTATGGCTGGTTTATATTCTTCTCGTGTGTGCATTTTCTGCACATAAAAATTAACAACCTTTGACTATCCATTTGTATTTATAACATCTGCAGTACCAATGGGTGTAGTTCTCACTTCTCTGTCCCAGGCCTGCTAAGCATCCTAATTTAGAAAGAAAATGCCAGATAACTCTCTAGGGAAACATTCACAATGTCAACGTCTCTTGATTCCTAGACATCCTAATGCCACCAATGGGAAGTCTATAATGAAGGAAATCCCAGTGGCAGCAAAGCATGGTACAGGCAGAAATGCTGGGCTTTGCTTTTTTTTGTACAAACCAGCTGAGGTATAACTAGATGCAGCCTGGGATTGGTGTGGTCTTTCTCCTTCTGGGATAAATAATATATTTTGTTGACTACGTAAGTGAAAAATTATCATTGAGCAAGATGAGCTCAGATATTCAGATACTCATAGTATGAGTGCTTCCCCAGTGATCCTAATCAGAGCTGGGTGGATTACCCCAGGAAAACAACCTTGTCTGGGAGTGCCTGGACAGTGAGTTCTCTCTCCCATAGAAAAATAAAATATAATATTAATAATAATAGTAATAATAATAATTAATAATAATACCTCCAGATAATCACTTGTACAAATATCTGAATCCAGCGAGTGGGACTATTACTGTGATATTTTTAAGAGAGATTTTAAAACAGAGAGAGAGAGAGAACATTTTCTCCTCTGCTACAAATTGCTGCAATGAAAATGTTCCAGGTGGCATGCAGCTGGTTTGATTCAACTGTTTTCATTTGCTGAGAGGCTCTCTAGCTGTGAGGAATTTACTAGTTATTTTGCTGATAAATTCAAGATTTCTTTGGAGCACGCTGTGCAGGGCAGTATCTCTAGAGGGAAAATGAAAAGTTTCTGATGAGCTGCATCTAGGTAATACAGTTAAATTGCATCTGCCTGGGATTGCCAGCATGTACTTTGAATGTTAGCCCTTTCTCATCAGGAGCAGCCAGCAGTGAGGTAGTGGATTACGGTGGGAAGCCGTTTGCAGAGAAGTGTTGGTGAGGAAAAGGTCAGCTCATAACCTTCAGGTGAAGATTGAGTCAGCTGAGCTGGGAAATTCTCTTCCCAATATGCGGGGAAAAATCACTTATGCTTCCAAAATTGTACCAACCAGAAGATGTAATAAGGCTGTCTCTGAGACTGCTGTTGAGGCTGGCCATACCCGTGCCCCATGGCAGTGCCAATGGGACTGTCCACAGAACACAGGTCTCAGAGTGCTCCAAAGAGCCAGCCTGCAGGGAGACCTTCATGAAAAATAAAGAAACAACCAAGGCATCCATGAGACAAAGAAATACAAATTTGGGCAGAGTTTCCTTCACGTTAGTCCTTGTAGTCAGCTGTGAGAACCCAGCAGATCTCCTCAGTTGTCACAGAACCTCTCTTCCGCTGATGGAAAGACTCCTTTGAAACTTTTGCACTAGAGAAATAAGAACTGTGTTTGAAAATGTGTTTTGCCAAGCAGGGCTTGTTGCTTGTTTATTTGTTTCTCTCAGCAAGATGAATATCGCCCGGCTTAAAAAAAAAAAATAAATAAAATAAAAAAAGCCAGAAGCTCTGCACATTTATTTTGCTCATGTTTGCTGTGCTGTGGAGTGAGTTTGCCTCGGCTAACACATACTCACAGGAAATGAAATAAAAACTGCACAGAGAGGAATAACTCCAAAATGAGCAAAACAACTGAGATAATTCTTAGCAGTCAATATTTGCTGTGTGAAGCAGTGGAAAGGAACTGGGGCTCAGAGTTATTGGGTTGATTCTTGTCTTGGCCTGAATTAGGGGTCATAAATTACATGTAAAAAAATAAAAATAAAAATAAAGGAAAAAGTGAAGGAAGGACATTAGGAAAAATGGAAATATTTTTTCTGTAGTGACTAAATGTTGCTTATTATTAAAAAGCAATATTAATTTTAAGATGGAGCAGGTCCTTCCACCCTGTGTGCAGTGTTCCCACTCAGACTGGTGCTGCTGCAAGGCTCACAGAGAGCAGGAAGGGGTTGGTGAGGGCAGCAGGCTGCTTTTGGGGCAGCTGAACATGTCTGTGATGTCTTAGAGTGTTTGTCAAGCACAACCTTACTTCCAAGTCTTGCAGGCTTGGACTGTGACTCTTAACCAACCTTTGTTCCCTCCAAACATGTCTCCTTTTCATAGTCAGTAAATTATAGAGAGCAGTTTATCCAATGACAAAGGCAGATATATATTTTCATCAATGCCAGAGAATTCAGGTCTTTTTTTCATTATAATAGGGTTCTCCAGATAACATTAGTGCAGATTTGCATGTATGGGAACATTAGTTTTTGACTAGGTCTTGGAGAATACTAAACGTATTATTTTACGGTAAAGGAAAATAAGGAAGCAAGAAACTTTCAAAGGCAGTGCTTCATATTTTATTGTGAGCTTAGCAGCTAGTAAAATGCATACATTTATCAAATTAGGCATCAGTTATCAAGAAGAGCAATTATCAGAAAGATTCTTCTCTGTGTTACAAAATTAGCTATTCAGCTTTGGAGACCGCCATTTCAATAACCTGCGAGAAATTCCATGCTCATTTTTCTATTGAAGTAAATGAGGTCAAACTGTACCTGTGACCTCAATACTGGTGTGATTTGTGCTGCAGAATTCTGGAAGTCCCCTTGAGAATACTTTTCCAACTCAACAGAAATATTACACATAATTACACAGCATAACAGCTCTGCTTTTGTACTTACTGCATTTCAGAAACCTGGTGTTATAAAAGCATAAAATTGTACTAACTAACTAGCAAATTCTGAAACATGCACACAGCTATTTTATTTTTATTTTCATCTGTTATATTAACGTTGATTTCTCTAAATCGTAAGACACTAGATTCTGGCCACCAGTCCATACAGACAACCAGAGTCTTCTTTAGGTCCAAAATTTGAAATAACTGAGCCCTCTAGCCCTTTGATATCAGCTTTGTTTCCTGACAGTAAATTTCAAATGACTAAAAGAAGTTGTTCTCTTTCTGAGAACTGACTTTTTACAATAAGCCCTTCACATGCTAAGCTGGTACTTGGTAGGCTTTAGTCAGCAAAACATGAAAGTATCTGAACAGTAATCCAGTGCCACTAAAATCTGTCCTTCAACTTCAGGGTGTATTGGAAATTACTTGTCAATCATACACAACATGATATGGAAAACAGATAGCTCTGTATTGCTCTTTCACATCCCAATATTCTGACTTTATTTGACTTAACAAATGCCTGCCTGTGATGAATACTAAAATCAATGAGCAGGAGTTCCTGAAGGCAGAATCCAGCATGTTGTTCAAAAGAATTACCAGTAAACAAGCTTCAGAAGTTCATTTCTGGAAAACAAGAACTTACCCTGGGCTTTTCTGTGTATACACCCATGCTTTTGAAAATTGATGTAGTCAGATCTTCTCCCTCCAATGCGAAGCTGGCTAACTTTGCCAGGCTGGAGTTGGCAACTCCAGCAATTTTCTCCACCGAGTGAAGCCAGGAAATGTGAAAGCTGAGGAATTGTTTGTCCCTTAAAGTGTGTTTTCGACAATTCACATATGTAGTATTCAAGATACGGGCAAAAGTCTGCTTTGCTTAGCTGAATATCAGAACTGGGCTTCCTGCCATCCTCATCCTCATAAACAGGTTTGGCTCAAGTCTCAGGACTGTGTGAAGTGGAGGAAAACAAACCTACTTTTTCAGACTTTTGAATTACTTCGTGTCTTCTCTATACAACCCTGGGCCACATCCTATTTTAAGCATACAGGAAGGTCATTAAAGAATTTTCATTCCTTGATGGTAATTCTAATCCGGCATATCCCACTTCATTTAGCTCCAGGCAGAAAGTCCAGTGAATGTCTTTAAAAAGCATGGTTTTGCCAGTTACACCACATGCTTCTCACATTCTCAGTGACAGTACCAATCTAATTTCTGTCAGTAATAAATTCCCAAGAAGGTCTCTTGGCTTGAAAAGGTAAAACATAACCCGATTTTTAAAAAGGGAATAAAGGAAGCTTGGGGCCAGTCACTCAGTCCATAGAGAAGGCTCTGGGGAGAACTTATAGCAGCCTTCCAGTATTTAGAGGGGGCCTACAAGAGAGATAGGGAGGGACTCTTTGTCAGGGAGTGGAGTGATGGGACAAGAAGGAAATTATCCACTCAGAGGGTGGTGAGGCCCTGGCACAGGCTACCCAGAGAAACTGTGGATGCCCCATCCTTGGAGGTGTTCAAGGCCAGGCTGGATGGGGCTTTGGGCAACCTGGTGTGGTGGGGGGTTGAAAGATATCTTCCATCTAGTTGGAAGATGTCTTTCAACCCAAAGCATTCTATGATTATTATGATATGATTCTTTCTTAGAAAATCTTTCAAGCAAACCATCCTTTTCTAGAGGAATGAAAAAGAAACAACCGCAATGTTTACAAGTAAAAAAAAAAAAAAAGAGAGAGAGAGAGAGAAGAAGAGAGAAGAAGAGAGAAGAAGAGAGAAGAAGAGAAAAGAAGAGAAAAGAAGAGAAGAAGAGAGAGAAGAGAAGAGAAAGAGAAGAGAAGAGAAGAGAAGAGAAGAGAAGAGAAGAGAAGAGAAGAGAAGAGAAGAGAAGAGAAGAGAAGAGAAGAGAAGAGAAGAGAAGAGAAAGAGAAGAGAAGAGAAGAGAAGAGAAGAGAAGAGAAGAGAAGAGAAGAGAAGAGAAGAGAAGAGAAGAGAAGAGAAGAGAAGAGAAGAGAAGAGAAGAGAAGAGAAGAGAAGAGAAGAGAAGAGAAGAGAAGAGAAGAGAAAAGAGAAAGAAAAGAAAAGAAAAGAAAAGAAAAGAAAAGAAAAGAAAAGAAAAGAAAAGAAAAGAAAAGAAAAGAAAAGAAAAGAAAAGAAAAGAAAAGAAAAGAAAAGAAAAGAAAAGAAAAGAAAAGAAGAAAAGGATTTGGTATGATAGGGTGAATGTAACACATGACATTATCTCAGTTACCCCAAGGGCTGCTCTTGTACTTGCTAAGCAGATCCAGGCCACTCCTATGTTTCATTGACACTAGGCCCACAGAAGCTAGTCTTTCCTGAATATGACCCTGGCTGTGCATTCAGCCCCATCACTTGAGAAATGGATTTAGTTTCTCTAGGCCAAGGAAAATCACCATTTTAAATAGAAATAATTTAAGAACACAAAAACAGTTTCCAGTGGTGCTTCCTTTCCCCTGTCTTCCAGGCCCCTCTCCACCTTGGAGCTCCTGGATTCATGATTATTTCTTTGCAATGGCCATCATGTTGTTGATTCAGTCCAGCTTCATTTCTTTAGGACTCTCAAATTCTCCTGCAAGAACAGCTGCCTGTTGTTTCTGCTCCATAATTTTCACCTTTCAATGCTTAAGTGAAGCTTACCCTTGTTGCAATCCATCCATTCTACTTATATTAGTTCACTGAACCCATTTGTCAAGACTTTTTGAATGTTAATCTTCTCTTCCAAAAATTTTGTAGTCCTTCCCAGCTCAATGTCATTTACAAATTGTCACAGTCCTGTTTTTTATTCTTATACAGGTCACTGATGAAAATTTTGAACAGATCCTGAGATGGATCACTGCAGAGCCCTGATCATCTCTCCTTTCTGACAGTGAATCATTAAAAAATATTGTTCACTTTTCATTGTATAGTTATGTTCCCAAATGTATTAAGACTTTCCATGCCATATTCACTAACTTTTATTTTAGGGCTGAGAACAGGAAGATCTGATATCCTAATTCCCAACTCTTCCACCCCCATTTTATTTTTTTTCTGATTGTGAGGCCACAATAAAGCCTTTACCTATTATCTGTTTCACCCATTGTCAGAGAAATGTGGGTAATGCTGTCTGCTAACATGCCTCACAGGTGTGCTGCAGGGCTTCATTACCTGAATTGGAGATGCTATGAAGGGAAGAACTTCTGCAGTGAATGCTCCAAATTGATATGGGTCCTAGTGAAGAGTACCCATCTATAAAGATGGAAAGAACATGATTACCTCTCATCCCCTACCAAAGCTGAACTGTTTAATTTCATTTCTTCAAGAATAACAACAACAAAAAGAACACAAAATAAATCCTTAAATCAAGGCAGTGTTCATCCCCCTCCTGTCAGCCACAACTCACTTCTATCACTGAGCTGTAGAAACTCTGAATGCAAGTTGTAGAAACTCTAAATGCTTTCTTTCATCTCAAAACACCACTTCTTTATCAATTTTATCTCTCAGAATTTTAAGATACTCCCCTCAGAGCACTTGCAAACACCTCACACTGGCCTCCTCTGCCACTCTCTGTCTCTGATGTAGAACATAATTTCGTGAATGACAAGTGATGACCTCTCTCTTTCTTCCTGTGTGGGCTGTTTTCAGATGGTTTGTTCAGCACAGTTCTGGTCTTTATTGCATAGTGCTTCATCTTTATAGCCGTTATCAGACATTTATATCACTTTCCTCGTATGCTGGGTATTATTGGCAGAATGTCCATTGTACAATGCATCAAACACATACTGGAAAATTGCTTTTGGCAACAGTTCTGGATTATTATTGTTGTTTGCTTCAGCAATCAGTCTGTAGCACTCATGATTTGTACTTGTTGCTTTGCAGGGGCTTGGGACTCAAAATAGGGAAAGACAGCCTTGGTTTTCATATCCTCAGCACTCCAGTCTTAGACTGGAATGACTCAGAAAATGGGATTGGATGTGATAAAAATCTGATACGTCTAACACTCTGCTTTATAGACTAGAGTTTTCATATACACAAGGAAACATTATTTAAATATAGGTCCTATTTCTCTTGTAAAACAAGAATAACAACACACAAAACATAGCTGCTCCTGTAGCACAGCTATAATCCTTAAAAAGAATTTGCTGTCCTTTCCTTCCTGCTCCCTTTGCCTCATTGAGGATGAGGACATGTATATAGCATCACGCTGAATACCACAAGCGTTTTAGAATGTTTTCATTGAAGATTAACCTCCTTCTTCTCAAACACAAATGTTTTCTTCTATGTGGCAGAAAACATTACCAGACTCTACCTAATCCAAAGTCTGGAGTTTGGAGAAAACCTAGGAGATGACATGGCTAAACCATCTAAATCAGTCATGAATTGGCCCTTATCACACATTTTGAAGTTTATCACAGTTTGACTGAGGCTCATCTTAGATCAAAAAAAAAAAAAAAAACCACTAAGAAGTCAAAAGGCAGGTGTTCCCATGCCCATGTTAATTATCTTTACAGCTGAAAATTCATGTTTTATTCCCAACTTGAATTTGAGTGGCATTAACAACCATACAAAGGTTTTCATCATGTCTTTCTCTGACAGGTTAAGAAAAATAATAATAACTTGAATATTTTCTTGTCATGTTAGAATGTAGGTTGCCTCTTGGTGGTATATGCAATGAGTAAAGGCAAGTCCATGCATCTTTAATTATAAGGCATTTACCTATTCCTCAACAGTTTTTGTCACTATTCTCTGCATTGTTTCCAGCTTTTCACAGTTTCTTTAAGTTATGAGCAACATATATGTCTATTTGTTTTGGAGAAGCACTGTTTACAACTCAAACAACACTTCACCATTCTCACTGAAGATTATACTGACTATTCAGGAGTAGGTCATAAAGTAGTTTGGGGACGTCGTGCATCTAGGCTTCATGGCCTACCCAAAAACATTAGGAAGAAAAAAAATGTTCTTCCATCATCTTCCTGTTCCAACTGACCAGGCACATAGGAAGAAGTAAGCCCCTGACACATCTCCCCCCACCCTCTGGCCTTTCCCCGTGAGGGATGGTGGTTTAGCTCCCTAAAAGGAAAGACTGGTACCCACCTGGATCAAAACTTCACAGACATTCCTGCTTCTTTCTAGGTATAGAACTCTACAAAGGGTGGATTGTATCAGCACAATTTAGCTTCAAACATTAGATCACAAAAAAGAAATACAGGCAATCCATATAAAATATTCTACGTGGTGTCTCAAGCTGCTCACTATTAGTTTTTTTTTTTCCCCTTTCTTCTACTCCTTCTGTTATTTTGCCTATTCTAAATTCTGGTTGTAAAGTCTTTGGGAGAGGTACTTTTTATGTCTCTGCAAAGTAGCTGGCACAAGAGATCTGTCTGATCTAAACAAGGTCTTTTGAGTGCTACCGCAAGGCTCATGAATAGTGATTACAGCTTCCAACTAGTAGAGAACTCAGCAACTTTTTCAGAGAAGTTGACCTATTTAAATTGTATATCCAGGTAGTGCTTACAGCATTTTATTAATTTGCTCTAACAGTCATAGAGGAAACATGGAGGATACCCAGTTATCCTGCAGGTCAAAGAGCCTGCAATTACAGAGCTGGTTTTGTGCAGAGACACACTGCTTAAGAGCTTGAGACTAAGACTATCCTCATGGGAATTGTAGGACCAAATATGAAGTACTAACACTAGATCTTGTGCACAAGACAGTGACTGGTCTGATGGACTAAAATAGCTGGAAAATTAACTCCTCAGAGCACGTCTAGCTTGTCAAACATTGTTAGTGTGACCCAGATCTAGCACAGGCCCACGTAGTTTGACAACGATTTGGCCTCAGCTAAGTGTTTCTCTGACCTGCTGTCGTTCATTCCAGGGTTTTCAGATTCTTAGTTCATCTCAATGCCCTTAAAGGAGCTTCTGAGACTTCTGGAAAAATTATACCATGGTTCAGGAATGGGGTTTTAAAATGCTGTCATCAGACAGCAGATATACTTACTCTCTTTCAATCTGCATTTTTACTCCTGAATTGTATCAGAAAAAAAAAAAAAAAAAAAAAAAAAAAAGGATAAATAGCAACCAGTAAAAGGCAAGATTCTGAAGAGCTCCCTTTTATGAAAGATATAATTTTTGAAAATGTAGAATTTATAAACAAGTTAAAAAAAAAAAAAAAAAAAAAAGGAATAGTGAAACTCTTGCTTTCCCTCAAAACACAGAACATAGATTAATCATTCTGGTGCATGTGTTACATAAATCCAATGTATGAAAGAGAAGAGACAGATGTCATGCTGAAAAATAAACTACTAGGGTGCTTATCAAAAGTGACAATACTCCTACAGAAAAATACTGCTGCTCTGTTGCAACAGACATTAGATAGTGTTCCATAAGCAAAAATAATTGTCTTTATACTTTATGTCAACAATTTACCACCTCCTACAGAGATGTCAGCAAATATCCACCTAATCCAAAACATTTTACATATGAAAACAAAAAGCCAAGTTAGAAAAGTAAGTGTTTAGCCAGATGTAATGTAATGGATTGAACACTGTGTTAGAAAGGAATGGGTGTCTAATGCCTGAACTAAACAACCACATTTACACGTACAGATTGAGATGCATGGGGCTACATCTATGCTAGAAAATAAAACAGGGCAGTTAGCATACTCTTGTTATGGGGACAAATGGGATGACACACTTGGCATTCATATGACTACAGTCTCTTCTTCTCCCTAACCAGAAGATCTCACCCACTCCACCTGTTGGGAACAATCCTTGGCATGTGATGTTTCCTGAGATGTGCCTCGACATTACTTTTGAGAGTGTGAGTTGGGAGGGTTAAAGCTGGGCCAGGCACTGTGATATCCAGTTACAGCACAGATGTCCATGTGCAGGCATTGCTGTCCTGTTAAACTTAATACTGAAGCCATGATCTGGGCCAGAGCTGGCCACAGTTGTCCGCATTGCTATCCAGTAAAAAATGTGGGTGCAAAAGGGTAAAAATGAGGAGAAGGCAACATGAGATGTATCTCACCAGTCTGCAGGAGGTGTTATACAGATGACTACTTCTGTTCTGGTCCTTTGGGTTTCCCTTCATAGTCAAAGAAGACAAACAGACATGCCAAGGCCAGGTGGTCAGATGACTTATGGTCTCATTGCACCCATTTTTCTCTACAGATTATACAGGGCCTCTGGACTAGTTTGTGTATGTATGTGTACATCTGAAGCTAGGAGATAACACTCCCACCCCAAATGAACAAAAGTAAGAAAATGACAAATGGGATATTTCTGGTGTGTTGTTCCCAAAATATAGAAAAACTAAGATTACAGAAAAATGTCACTTCAGAGCTCTAAGCTACAGTAATTATATATGTCACACAAGCAAGAAACCACAGACAATGTTAAACAAGCTTATTCTAAAATAACCTATTCTCCCAAAAATATTGCACTTCCTCCTTATCAGAAATAGTATCATGCCAAGTCATGAACAGGTTGAGAGTTAATTTTTCACACAGTGGTAACAATATTCAAAGTCCATAGGGTAATAATAATATTTGTATGATTGATACGGAGTACAAATTTATGTGGGTCACACTTCTGTCCACCTTATAACTGTCTACAGCGGTCTACAGACACCAATAAAGTAAGGTCAGGTTAGTATCTTATTGGTAACTGGAGCTGCTGATAAAAATCTCATGGTGCTAAATGCGCAGCTGCAGATAGGAGTGCATGCTGCTAATAAGGGGTTAAAGTAGGACTACAAGAAATCAGGCCAGATGTTGACTGATTTTTGTTCCATCACTTTTTTAGCATCCAATATTCTATTTTATGGGAATTAATATTCATATTAATGAGTTTTTCTTCATTAGCAAAAACCTGAGAGGTGTAACACGGAAAAATCATTGATTAATTTTGAAAATTTTACTTCAAAGCTATACGTGAAATGTCTCTAGTGTGTAACAGGCTCCTTGTGGTTCTGTGTGATAAAATGTAAGACCTATCATTCTACGTAAATAATTTGTCTTCGTTAAATATGTAGTGATATGTTTGAGTGATTTTTTTTTTTTGTCTTGCTTTGGTTTTGTTGCAGAAAAATGGAAAACCATAATCAGCAAGAGATGGAAAACAGTAATGTCAGCACAAGTACAAGCTCAGCAGAATGGGAATTTTCTACCTTCTGAATATGCAGCTAACATTAATCACCAGGCTATGTAGCCTTTGGCCAGGCTCCAAGGGTGAGAGATGTATTACTTTAGCCAATGGAGGACTCTCCACCTCCCTTAGCCATGAGTGCTACAAACAGATGCTGAGGATGGTTCCAAGAGCATTGAGAGCAACATAGCTATAAAAGATTTAACACATAAATATGAACATCCTTAACATACACCAAGTCTTAATGGTGGATGTTATGGTTTACTTTCAAAAAAGTGATTACAATACTTAATTACGTGCAGAACATTCTTACAAAACAAAAATGAGTAACTGTTAGGAACACAGTGATCTATTTTGCACAGACAATAAAAGATAAGGAAAATTTCCAATAAAACCATAGCTCCAGCAGAGTTTGAATCTTCCTTGGCTCCAAACAGTTTAAAAACTGCTGCTGGAAGGCCAGGCTCTGATCTTCTTTTTAAGAAGTCTTTTAAGAATAAACTAAATTGATTTGGATTTGCCCCAAATTAAATTAAAGCAGGATATAGTCCATGAAGTCCATTATAGTCATTTATAAAAGTTAAAATGAAGCTCCAGGAAGATCTGAGCATTTTTTTCTATTTAATTATAAAAATATTTTATTGAAGAAAAAAATAGACCTATATTTTCAGTACAGACTACAGTTTTTAAGACATAGCTTGTCCAGTTTTATGTTTTAAAATCCCATATTCTATTCAAATTAATTTCAATTTAATTGTAATTGTTTTTAGGTTCCATTAAGCTACAAAGCAAAACCAACACTGGCCTGAAAGGTCTCCAGACTTATATTTCTCTCAGGTGAATACACATTGTCCTCCAGAGACAGCAAAGGCTGTGGCAGAAATTTAAACTTGTCTCTGCAGCCCCAGAATTTTTCAGCCTGGAGCTTTTGAAAAAGCTCCTCCAGGTCCACTTTTATGTCTTGCTTGAAGGAGCTGAAGAATGCAAAGTTGCTTATAGACAGCGAGTGACTCCCTTAAGCTCTTGTTGCTGCTTCTGTCCAGGAAGAGGCTTGGACAAGCCTTAGCTTCCTTAGGAGCAGACTTTCTGCTGCTTGGAAAAACAGGCATCTATTGGATGCATTCTTGAATTGCAGAGGGTGATGGAGGGAAGAGGGAAATATTCCCTTCTCTGATATGGACACTAGTCTCTCCAGTTTTGCTTATTTGTGATGTCTCACCCAGATCTGGAGGGAGGGATGGAGGGATAGAGGGAGAAATGGAGGAAGGGATGAATCCTACTGAGTCCTTCTTCCAGTTGCATCAGCTGAGGATAATTGTTATGCATATCCTGTTAACCTTGGCATCTATCCTAGGAACTGCCTACTGGAGTGTTACAGAAAATTTAGAGTCAAACATTTTAAATATATTGATCAGATTTGGCTCTAAAATCCTTTTGAAATGGATCTGGATGGCAATGTGATGTGACACCATCTGGGTTTTTCTCCTGTTTGGACATAGAGTGGGTGGATGCTTTGGCACTGACAAAACAAGAATCTTATCAGAGCAGTCCATGTTGACACTTCTCCAACGAAGTCAGTGCCAAATCTCTTTGGGTGAAATCCTGGTCCTCTTGACACCAACAGGAACTTTGCCATCAACTTCACGATGACACACATTCTGTTTCTATCTTGAGTTAGCATAAGCTCAAGCCTCATATCTGGAATAACCTCTCAGGAAAGAACCTATGAAGGATGGGTCATGATACGTTTTTTTATGTGGCCTTCTGGCACAGATAACACAGCCAGGAGCACTGTTCGCTAAAAATATAGCAGGTGTAAAACACTTATTTAAAATAAACTTATTGTTTAGTCTTCCTGCCAAGAAGCTCTTTGTGTGCATTTGCTTGAAAACAATTGAAAAAGGCCACAGCTAGCTGGAATGTAAATGTTTGGGTTAAAGGACTTCATAAAAACAGAACTGGTAACTGGACAAAACAAAAGAAGAAAAGCACAAAACGCCCTTACTTGGCATGAACACTGACAGAGTAATCTCTAAAAAAGACAAAACCATCAAATACTACTGTGTGTTCTGCTTCTCCAGTTACATTTTCTATTTACCTTGGCTATAGTCATTTAGCACCAATGAAGCTCTGACAGAGAAACAGTGATGACTAATGGATGCTATGGCAGGTGGTATACATTTGAACTTTCCAGACATCAGGCAATAATTGCTCACATAGGGTTGTGGAAAATATGTTAAAAAGGAAAATCTGGAAGGTCCAAAGGTCCTACATTAGAAGAAAAAACAACAAAAAATAGCAAAAAAATGAAGATTCATGTTGCTTTCATTCTGGTAATAAAGCTGCAGATGTGAACTCTGAATACGTCAACAGCTAATTAGCTGCATCACAGCGGTGCAAATCATGTGCTGCAAAGAAATGAATGAGAAATCTCTTGCTGTATCATGGGAGTCATTAAAAGTATATATAGCTTGAAAAGGGAATACCAGATTTGTGTTCCTTAGTGACTCCTATTGTCATTAAGAATGCACCATTAATGCAGGCATAAAAGCAAGGGGGAAAAAAAAAAAAAAAAAAAAAAATAAAAGGCTTTAAGTTCTTTAGAAAAGCATGTTCTTGTAATGTCAAACCTTGGGCAGATTATTTAATTAAAACCCTTACATAGCACACTTCATTTTACACAGCACTTTTCATCCTGGAGGATGCAAAGTGCTTTCTACACAAAGGTTAGAGCCACCATGTAAACCCAACAAAAATGTGTGCAAATCTAGTTCCAATAAAGCCAATAGGCAGAAGCATAAATTACAGTGTGAGATTCAAGGTAGCATTCAAAGAACAAACAGCCTCTAAGAGCAAAGAATAAGCATCAATAGGAGACAAATTGAGTATAAATGAAGTGAAAAGTCCATGTAGAATCAGTGAGACCAGTAGGAAGGAGCAGCTAATTAAAAGGAGATTGATGAGAATCAGGATGGTTCTCTGCCTCGGTTTTAACCAGCAGAGCGGAGTGGTTCCCTGCCTCTCACCCCTGATAGCCACAATGATGTATTCCTGAAGGAGGAGATGGCAGAAGAGCAGGTGCTGGAATAAACTCAATACTTACATGGCATAACACGCCGGGTTCAGGTGATTTACCCCCAGGCCACGTCTACAGATGCTCATGCACGAAGCAGCTGAGCTGCAGACTGCATTTGTTACAAAAAGCAGCCACTTTTGCACAGAACTGGGAAGTAGTAGGCATTGCATACATTTTAAATTTGATTCTGGAAGTGATCCAAGGAACTACAGATCTCAAAGTTAATGATTTAGATGTGGGATTCCAATTGAACTGATCATAAAGCACAGAAGAGCATAAGCATATGGACTTGGCCCAAAATCCCCCAGTGGCAATGCAAATGGCTTGCAGTTGTTGACCCCACAATGATGTCCCAACATGGGATAAAAAAGTTATAATTTAATGAATGACACTGTTCCAGAGCTTCTTTTCCTACTGCTTTACAGTGCAAGGATGAGTGGGGTCAAGAAAAATAAAAGGTGAGAAATTCAAACATTCTTCTTCGTGCCTTATGGAAAAGACTGCTCCAGGAATTTGCTGAGAGGATCCAGCACACCTGAACAGCAGGAATGGCCAGAGCTGTCTGAATTAATAGAACTGTGGCATTTGTAGAGGTGCACTGAGCATCATCCTTCAGAACAGAGGCTCATGGCTGATCTTGAGAGATGAGTACCCATGAGACTCATAGAGGGAAACAGCGCCCGTTTGCCTCTTTCGGGGATTTAATGCCATCTGCTGAAGGCAGAGATTTGTTGCCATCCAGGGCTAGAAACTGACCTAGGCTGAGCAATGATCAGATCCACCGAGATGTTGCATCTATGTATCATAAATACTCGGCACACCAGTGGGAGGCCATATGGCAGCATCTGTACTCCACATCCCTTAAGGGATAGGATGTTTAGGAGAGGCCACTGGGTTACCATTTTTCTTAGGCAAGCATATGGCATGTTCTGAATGACCCCCACACAGGGAAGTACTTCATAACAACCCCAAGTGATGGGGGGCTGCTACACTTTTATCTGTGTTTTCAAGAAATCTAAGCACATTAAAAGCGAAATTTAGGCCCATAAATTAAACTGGCCGGAGCCATGATTGTTCCCGGAGACCATGTGTATGCCCACATCCGTACAGGTAAACCGTCTTTGTATCACTAAGCCTCTTAGCACCAGTTCAGTCTGCCCAGTGGGAATAGCCCTTTGACCATGTTAGTCCCAGAGCTGTGCCTGGGGAAAGTCCAGAAGATTTTGGGCTGACACAAACAAAAATTGTGCAAGGAGCCTGTTGACGTATGGTATGGGCAATTGTATTAGTGCCTGGGGATGTGGCCTCGTTTTGTTTGTGTCTGCAGATGCAGGGCTTGAGACCAGGCACAGAGTTAATCTGATAAACATGGTCAATCTTTTTTAGAAACGTACACTCCCAAGGAGCATAGAACAGAGAGCATTTCATCTCAGCCTAAGGTAAGGACCTAAAATAGGATCAAGCCCTTCAAAAGCCTATCTCTTTTCACTCGATTCAGAGAAAATTAGCTCAGAAGTGAGTATCCACAACTCAGACATTAAAATTAAGTGACACGAATCTTTCACTGAAGTTTCTGAATCTGACTGTAAGAATTAAAAGCCCGTAATTTCTAGATTTGGCTCCATTGCTGATATTGCCTATCACTACGCATTCCTTCCTCAGTTTACCTACCTGCAATTAAAGTTAGGAACAACTGTATCCTTCTGTAGCACTGAACCATAACAAAGATTAGCTAGTGCATGTTGCCAGCAATAGTTTTGCAGAGGAAAGGGGTTATTAATCAAGCCTGATACTTAAAGCAAGTCTCTCCATTGTGCTTTCACTATAGCAAAGTACACATCAAGCAACAAAGGGTAGGGGAGCCGCAGACATGCCATCGGCAATTTCCAGTACATTTGCTCCACATGCCATGGCAACCACATTATTGTGGCCGTCTCTACCCCTAATATGTGCCCTTGTTTCAGACATTTACATTGTCATGCGTATTGGATATGCAAGCTTCAGGCTTCTGCCTCTAAGTGAAGGCATACACTCTTTTTAACCTGACCTCCCTCATCTAAATACTTGTTGGCTCTTCCTAATGAGCCCATCCATCTTTGCTTGGTGACAATTCAAACATGTCAGTTCTTTGAATAGCAGAAAAGATCTTTAAAACATTTAGGAGTGATCTCAAAGCAATGAGACATCTTGGCTGAGCTAATAAATATGCAGCTAATTTTACAAAAGAACCAATGGAAAAGGAAATGTATATATGCAATCAATGGTGTCTCCAGTTCTTGACATCTTTGGATAGATTTTTTTTAACTTTTTTTTTATTATTATTACTTTAATCTTACGTCAGCTCCAAATAGAAATTATTTTTAAACATTTCTAGTAAATAGAAAAGTTGAGTAATCCTTGAGAGAAGTTTATGGAATATCACCATTTGGGGGAAAGACAGGATTCCGACCTTGTGTGCTTCTGACCACACGTAGTCATGAGCATGACAAAGGTGGCAGCAGTTGGGAGGAGTGACAGAGGCATTGCATTTTTCAAATCCTCTGAAAGGTCCAGTTGCTTGTACTTGGGAGGGTGTTTGCTCACAGCTATTCTCAGAATGCTGCCACTTGTCCCATCACTATTTCCCTTCCTTTCCAGAAAAGAGCCTCAGCCAGAAAGCGGAAGGGAAATGGACTTGGTGTACACTGAATGCAATTTTTGGAAATGCTTCATTGAGGAAAGGCAGAAGAAAGACAGACAGCTTCTGGTTCAGAGACAATGAAGAAAGAATATTGTATATTGAATTATTCTTAAATGTTTTTTAACAAGATTGGCTAAGGTGGTTGTATAAACAAGGTTCAGTGCTTTGTTTTGAGCATCGATCAGTTAGGCACAACTCTCCAGGAGATTCAGTTTGTCTGGAAAAAAAAAATTCCTAAATATAGTCCACAATATGGATATGTCCTTCCATAGGTTGCTTACTTTGCCAGTGAAACTTTTGTGCCAAGAATTTCCTCCTAAGAGAGCTCTATACATTTCATTATTAAAAAGAAATGTTTTCCTCTGCAGGATGACATGTTAATGTACAGAATCATCAACAAAATGAAAAACACAAATCTAATTATGTCTTTTCATTTAAAAGCAGTCAGATGTCTCAGATGAAAATGTGCTTTTTCTGTGTCTTAAAAGACTGTAAAACTCTGTAAACCTTACTGATATCTCTGAAGCCATAAAGAATAAAGACCGCATTATATTAAATAATTTGAAAGCTAAAAATACAGTTTTATTATCAAGTACTTGTAGAGAGAAGGGACTTTAATGGATATATTCTTTTATCAATTCATTATTGTTATTGCTGTTGTTGTTTTTATTGCTATTACTGTTGTATTGTTATTCTTGTGTCTATTTTAAGCCACAGTCAGGACTGAGGTTTCACTGTAGTTTGTATAAGCGATCCATAAAATCTACATAATAGATTACTTGTACTGCAATACATTAGAGCATGAAGGGGAAGGCTTATTCGGTGAATGTTTTCTCAAAGGATTATGAAAGAAGTCGCAGGAATAAAGTGTGACCAAGTGTCCTCCTCCCATTGCACCGCTCTGTGGCTGCATAGCGGCCATTTGGGCCAGCTCGTCTGGTAACACTTTTTTTCAAGCTTTCAGTCATTAAAAAGGCTATGTTTAGTGTACACTTGTATTAAGGTGGAAGAATATAAATCCTCCCTGCCTTCCTGAACATACACCCGAGATATTAGTGTTTGGGATTTCAGTGAGAGCAGGGTCTTCTCAAGGGCTTAAGTCTTCTCTGCACCAGCTGTGAAATCCTCTTTCATCATGAAACGTCTTGCAACATGGGCTGCTGCAAGCACCTGAGTCCTGCTGGGAAGAGACCAGACATTGGAGCAAGGGAAAGGGGGGATGTGCCTGTCCTCCCCCTATATAGGGTGAAGACACTGCTGGGATAGTGGAGGGATATGTGGAGGGGAAAGCATTCCCAGACACTGCAGTCTATGCAGCCACTTCAATTGCAGTTATTCACCAAAAGCATTAAAGTGGGGAACTTCCTCCACAACACCATGTCTCTCTGTGCGTGCCAAGCCAGACCAAACCAAAGCAAACCACCTGACTCTTACCTTGCCACCCACCCCTGATGCTCATGCCCTCAGCACATCATGCTCTCCCGTGGGAGTCTGCAAAACAAAACTCCTGGGGCTCAGGAACAGACCTGGGCTACGGTGGTGTTACAGGCCCTCAGTCTGCCCATCAAGAAAAACAAGGAAGGGAAAAGGAACTTGGTTCCAAAACATCATGGATCTGGTGACAATGCCTCAAAGGGGAGCATAAAGTAAGGCCAGGTTTATTTTGTGCATCACCTATCCTTAGGTGATATAAAAGCCCTTAGGCCTTACCCCAAATCCTTGTTAATCATGGGTTAACAAGTTTGTGTGGATGGATTAAAGCCTCTGTGGCACTTTCTACACCTACTTGCTCCTCCCAGACACCCCTTGTCCTTTATATGTATCAAAAGGCTGACAGAAAATCTTGAGACAAACAGAAAGACCCTCGTCTGGGTCTGGGGGATATGCCCGCCCTTCAGGTGAATCCCTTGTGGCTGCAGAGCTGCCAGCAGAGGCAGGACATGTCCTGCTGTGCCCACACAACTGTGGGCTCACTCAACCCCAGCACAAGGTGGAGAAAATGGGGCCCTCTCTAAGCATAAACCCACACACGGTCACTGTTGCTGTTTTCTTGGGTCAGGCAAGGACAGTAAGGATGAAAAAATGTGGAAACAACAATAACTCTCCACAGAAGTATTGTAACAACATGCTCCTCACACAGCTTCGGCAAATCTGCTCTGTGATGGCCGCTGAGGCTGGGGATACAAACATGTTTCTTGACAAATGCAGAGAAAATATTTAGCGCAAAGCCGAGTGTCCAGCTGGTATATTGGAAATGTTTGACAGATGTCACTGTCACATCCATCTGGATTGATTGTGAGGCCTTGGCAGCATTGTCATTTTCTGAATTACTGCTTGTGAAGAATGACAGTCCCTCCTTCAGCCCTTGTAAAAGGCGTTTCATTTCTCAGTCCCTCTGACACTAACCCAGAGCAGACACCAAAAGTGCTCTGTTCATGAGCTACCTCCTCACAACCTTTCAGGGTCCTCATCTCACCTCTCTACTCCCCTGTCCTTACTGGTCCCCCTCCAGTACCTCTCCCTCCTGGATGTCCACACAGTTTATAAATAGGAGGAAATACCAGGAAGTCCAGCCTGGCAATGCAGCTCTGACCTGGGATCAATCACCTCAACCATCAGCACAGAAAATATTCAGGAAAATACCTGTGAATCCATTGCAGGCAATCTGGGTCACACTTCAGGCAGAGATTTCTCTCTTCATGAGGATGGTATGTGGGCTCTGATCCTTACCAGGCCCAGAGGCAAAGAAACGTGATCAACAATGATGACACAGAGTTAATTAGACATATCAGATGAGGGTTGATCAGAAGGACTTGTCTTCACTTGGGAGCCAGTCACAGGAGCCAGAACTCCATAGATCTGTCTCTCCCTCTCCCTTTTCCTCCCATGTGGAGATGAATCTATAGCATTCAGCGATAAAGTTTTGCTCTGTTTTAAACCCAGCTAGGCCACCAGGCATGGGAAATAGCAGCCAGTGACACCTGAACTGCAGGGAACTCTGAGCAAAAAATATGACCTAGGAAAGGGCTGAGAGTGGATTGAGAAGAATCCCAACCCGTGCATTTGCTGACAGCTGAAAAGTCATCAGGCATCTCCATGAAGCAGCTTTCCCCCTCCTGGGCTGACACAGTGCTGTTGGATCCAAAGGGCACAAATGCCGGCTGCCTGACGTGCTTCAGCAGGGAGAAATGCTGCAGCCCGCATTTGGCAGGGTGATGTGCTGTCAGAGCATTTCATAGCCGTGGGGCGCAATTACCAAAAGCTCTGGCGTCTGCTGTGCTTGATCTGTGCTTAGGTAGAGTCAATAGGCTGGTACCCGAGGGGTGCCCAGCCAGAGGCAGAGGGCAGGGTGTGAGGAGCACAGGGTGAGCATCCTGCCCCATGCAGGGCAGATGAATTTGGCACCAGGCTGTGGGTATTCTGCAAGGGCTGTGGAGCAGAAAGGGGGGAGCACTGGGCTGCGTTTAGTCCCAGTAACTGCTGAGGGTCTCTGGCTGCATGCAGGGCTGGGAGAGGGGAACTGAGCAATACATGTATGCACAAAGGTCAGCCCCAAGGGAAATAGGAGTGGGGAAGCAGAACGGGGGCTGGCAACTTTCCAGGAGAAGGGGACTGAATTTTATTGGTGGTTATTTTATCCAAGGGGCTTTGATCCTCTGGTGGGAAACAGATAAGGGGACTATGAGGGTCTCACGGGTGCTGTGGAGGTCCCAGAGGTGCTGTGGAGTGGACTGTCAGCCCATGTATCCCAGCTGCTTGGTTCCTGCTGCCCACCAGCAGAGTGAAGAGGCTTTGAAGTGAGAGC
This sequence comes from Anas acuta, assembly GCF_963932015.1. NCBI lineage: Eukaryota > Metazoa > Chordata > Aves > Anseriformes > Anatidae > Anas > Anas acuta. Next base: position 26,912,884 of record NC_088979.1, read on the forward strand.
TGGAGCTGTGTGTGCCCCAAACTGGTGTATCGCTGGGTTCTGCCCATGGTGTGAGACTTGTCAGAGTGTCTCTATTTCAAGCTGGTTCAGCTACAGCTGATCCATTAAGGTCCCATCAGCTCCCAGGAAGACATGAAGACAATGCAGTTTATTTGGCTGTAAAGCTACCATAAGCATTGGGGACCCCAGGATAAAGCTAATTTCACTCTGTCCCATGTTCCTTTCCTCAGCTCCACTGCGCACAATCTTTGGCTCCTTTAAAGCACTCAGCAAATAAAATGTCAGAATATGTCAGATATTTTTTTTTTAATTTGAGAGGCTGGAAATTGCATGTAAAATCAAAATGAAAAAAAATAATGTAGTTCAGTCTGCTTTCTTATGATGCCTCAGTAGAACGTTTTTCTCTGCAGTCTATGCATAGGAACAGCTGAAGATCTTTTTTTAAGACATCCTTTACTGAAAAAATCCTGTACTGATGAGTGATGTTACTAAATATAAAAGCGGATCTCTACAGTGGCCACATTAACAGATTGCTAAGTATTATGAGACAAAAAGTGCTTGTGTAGGGCTGCAAAGAGGCGAAGATAATACAAACTTTGGAATCAGATAAAGGTGACCAGCGGGACCGTGAGTCAGTAGTCACAGTATGTGGAGTCAGAGCCAGCACAATCTGGAGGAACCAAAACAAACACTGCAGTATTTTTGGAAGGGGAATGCTGGCAAGCATAGCTTTACCTGGGCAAGATGCAGTGCAGCAGATGGCAAGATCCTGAGGGGGGAGAGAAACTCAAAGGTGGGAAATTAAGCCTCATGGTCTTTGGCAGTCAACCAGGAAGTTGAGAAAACTCAGTTGGAACTGTACAACAACAGCAGCGGCTTTTCCCCCACTCGCACGCTCCGAAGTCATGCCCTGAGCAGATGCAGCAGTGTGCAGGGACACAAGGCCTGGTAGCTGTGCGTTGCTCATGACTTGCTGGTAGCCGTGGTGGGCAGCCATCCCGCTGCTCTTCGGCTCTGGAAGGCTTCTTCCTATAAGGAGCTCTGCTCACTGCAACATGATGAGGGAGTCAGAGTCCTGGGAGAGACTTTTTTTTCCCCCAAGACTAAGACCTTCCACCCAAGTTGCCAGGAGTTATGTGGAGAGATCCTTGCACAGCTAGCTCTGCTTGTTTGCAGGGTAAACTGTTGGTTTAGAGGGGGTACTTATGTCTTATTATGTCTCCCTTCTGGGAGGGGTAAAGTGAGTGAATGGCAATTTCTGCTATTGACCATGATCTCAGCTGCCTTCCTCAGTAAAGATAGTCTGAGATCTACCCTGAAAAAGTAACTTCTGCTGTGGACAGGCTGGGGAGAGTTACAGAATTCATGAGAATTTGGGGATGAGCAAAACATAAATGAGCAGAGAAGGTACCTGACTCAAATCTCCAAAGTCAAGGACCTGGGAAGGGAAGATGAGCAGAACAGTGTGCATTGCACCGTGGAGGGCATCCAAAGCATCCAAGAAGATGGTCAGCTTTGCCCTGAGGCCTGGCAATGACAATGAATGCAAACAGTCACCAGAGTCACCAGGAGTCCTCCCTGCTCCCATTAATCCACCTTGCATCAAGCCTCCTCCGCATGCTGTGAGGTGAGGACAAGGAATTCCACCAAAGTTAGCATGGAGGGTTTTCAGAAAGGGAAAATTGAGAAGAAGGTAGGGCAAACTGGCTGAGGGAAGCAAAGTTATTAAAATGCAAATCAATGTAGATAAATAGGTTTGGGGGAGGGGAGTCTGAGTTTAATTCATTTAAGAGAGCAGAGATGTGAGGAACAGATCTGACACGAATTTCAACAGAGGTAATGCCATTATGAATGTTATGTGTGTTTGTGTGCTTCAAAATGGTAATAGGGGACACTGAGCTATAATGTTTGCTAAAATGACTTTTCTCAACACCTCTTAGTGCCCACTCCTGCACACACATGCACTGTGACAGCCCATCCAGAATCCCAGTTCACACCACTGGAAAAGCACCCAGCAGATTTTTTAGGAGGAAGGTTTATTGTAACTACTTCCAGTTAAGAGCACTTAAGCTACATTTATTTGCCAAGTAGTGTTGACTTCCTGATTTTTATGTGGAAGCATTTTTGTTTCAAAGGCAAGCCATAAAAGTAGATTCCCCAGTCTCTTTTCTCAGCAGCCCAAGCAATACAGCACTGAAAATCTGTCTTAGATTGAGGTGGGGATAACTTTTTTTTCTGAAAACCTGTTGTTAAAATATTGGCAGCACAAAGCTGTTTTAACACCACTGATTCCAAACAAAAGGAGACACAGACATGAAGAAATTAAAAGACTAAAAACAGAAGCATATTTTGATTTCCCAGAGAATACAAGACATGCAAGAGTTGTGTTTGCAAAGGATTGGCAGGATGAGGAGTTGCTGAACTGGGAGCAGCTGTCATAGCAACCACATCCAGGCGGAGAACTGGTGTCAAGTCACCTGAAAGGAAATTTCCCTGCTCAGAGGAACACTATTTGAGAAGGAAAACTTTGGAAGCTGTGGGCTGAGACACCTTCATAAAACCTGGAGGATGCAGGTGAAGGAGTGCTTGCTAAGTGATGCTTTGTAGGAAGGACAATGGTTTGAGATAGAGACCTGGCTCACAGGCTTAGTTCAGCCTTTGGTTTTCACAGGCAGCTCTCAGCAAGACTACATGAATGTCCACCTCATTTTCCTCCCTCTCAAATGGGCAGAACCATTTGCCACCTTTGCAAAGTTCTTTGAGATCTGCCAGAGGAAAAATTCTCCATCCTGACATGCAACAGCAAAGATGCTCAAGCTTTGATAATGACTTTTGGGTTTCAGCAGCAGTCTTTTCCTTATCTGTGGAGTGGTTTTTGCACTCAGCAGCTGAGGGACATCACCCACTGGGCACACCTGGCTCCTCTGGGAACAGAAACCTTCCCAAAGCAGCCTTCCTCTCTAGCTTCAGCTACACAAGATCTCAGGTCTTATGCGTGCTGCCCTGGCACGGGCAGCCCTGTGCTCACAGATTCACTTTTAGTGCCCTGGTCCTTTTTCAATGTCAAATGAGAACTATAGACTTCAATAAAAGACAAAAATAAAAAATAAATAAAAAATCCACTAACAGACTCACAAGCTAGCGGGAGACAGGTACCAGCATCTCAGGCATGACTGCATGGCATGACTAGCTCATAAAATAGTATAGCTATATCTGAATGGTATTTTGTCTAGGCTAGTTTATCCCATTTCTCAGAGTACTCCTACCAAGTTTCCCTGAGTGACTGTTCAAAGGTGTCTCAGCATTCTTCTTGTAGTGCCATTACTTTAGATAGGTGTATAAGTTATATTCTTATGAGATCTGATTGCTTGCATTTAAGCCCAGCCCTCGCACATTGAGAATAAAAATTGTTGTCATTGTGCAAACGGTAGGATGCTAAGAATAAGTGGGTACTTTGTCACCAGCAGTAACACTGCAGAAACCAGTCCAATTTTTTTCTTGCCTCCCTCAGGTTGCTCCTCCATTGCAAAAGCTCCCCAGCATGTCCCCTCGTCATGTTCAGCTATTTTTGGATGCCATTTCTCCACAGGCAGTTGATCCACAAATCAAACAAAGCTGTGGAGTCTCCCAGTGTTACGGAGATTTTCTGAGGTTTAGTCCTGAACTGATATCACATGACAGCTGAGAATATCTTGACTTTTTTCATTAGGCATGGCTCACAAGAGGGAGCCCATGCTGTGCCCATAATCCAAAGCCTCCTTAAGAAACCTCTGTCAGGTTGTGACATAACCTAAGTTCTGTCAGGTTCCAGAAAAGAACCAACTTCAGAGTTAGAGAATAATGATGCAACAGGGCCAGTCTTCCTAACGCCAGCTCTCATGTTCTGTGCAAGATGCGTAGGTTTTAATATTGGTGAAGTCAACAGCTACATTCATGAAACTCACAGGATGTTTAAAATGTTTGCAGCATTTTTCTGTTTACCCTGCATTAATTTTCAATACAGCAGTGTACTAAAAAGAAGACAAGTGATACAATGGAACACTGACAGTGTGGGACAGTCATTATGATATCCTTCAGATACTTGAGGTGACATTGTTTTCCCACAAAACAAATGGCTTATCACAGACTCCATTACTCAGGAGACAGTAAACAGTTTCCACAATGCATGTTTCTTAGGAGCTAAAAGGATCTTCAGGACATGCCTCCCTTGACTGTTTGGAGGAATCTTTTTTATGCAAAGAAGTCTAATTTCAAGAAATAATACTGAACAACAGATACACGTTTCTTCTTCCTTTTTTTAACCCATTAAGAAAACACAGTTGTCTGTAGATACCAGTGTAGTTCAGAAAACTGAATTAGAAAGGAGATTGGTGAGGGGTAAACAGCTGCAAGGCTAGAGGTAAATAGGTTGGGGAAAAAAAATAAATATATATATATATAACATCTGGAAGTGATCTTAGGGGTATGAGTCTCACAAAGCTGGGCAAAGCAGAAAAGATGGTTGGTGGACTAGGCGTTGCAATTTGGTCTCCACAGCAGATTATCAGTGAAATGTAAGCTAATTAGGAAACGTTCCTGCTAAATACTTGAATGCCCTTTTTAATTTCCATGGTGCTCAAGATTTTGGTAGTGAGTATCCAGTCAGTATTCTCAGTCAGGCAGAGCACAAGCACTTCAATTCACATTTGAGTCATCTAGAGGCATCTTGTGTGGAGACAAGATGTACTAATTCAGTCTTGCAGGTGGTCTGAGTTGTCATTTTGGACACACCTATTAAGGTCACGAGATATACTGGAATTTCATATCTTCATGGAACTGTTACCTCCTCATCCCAGCTAAAACCATAGGCATAATATCATAGGCAGCTCCCTGCCCTGAAGAACAAGTTACAGAATCACAGAATGGCTGAGGTTGGAAGGGACCTCTGGAGAACATCTGGTCCACACCCCCCCCACCCACCAAGCATGGTCACTTAGAGCACAGGATGGCATCCAGGTAGGTTTTGAATATCTCCAGAGAAGGAGACTCCACAACCTCTCTGGGCAGCCTGTTCCAGCTTGTGTTCCTTGCTTCTTGTCCTATCACTGGCCACCAATGAGAAGCAAGCTGAACAGGAGCCAGCAGCATGCCCTGGCAGCCAGGAGGGCCAACCGTACCCTGGGGTGCACCAGGCCCAGCACTGCCAGCTGGGTGAGGGAAGGGATTGTCCTCCAGCACTGTGTGCAGTTCTGGTGCCACGGTGTAAGGAGGGCACAAAGCTGTCAGTGCCCAAAGGAGTGGCTGAGGTCCTGGGTTTGCTCAGCCCCAAGCAGAGCAGGCTGAGGGGAGGCCTCATGGCGGCCTGCAGCTCCCTCACGAGGGGAGCGGAGGGGCAGGCACTGAGCTCTGCTCTCTGGGGACAGCGACAGGACCCGAGGGAACGGCATGGAGCTGGGACAGGGGAGGGTCAGGCTGGGGGTTAGGGAAAGGATCTGCACCCAGAGGGTGGTCGGGCACTGGGACAGGCTCCCCAGGGCAGTGGTCATGGCACCGAGCTGCTGGAGTTCAAGAAGCATTTGGACAATGCTTTCAGACACACGGTCTGATTTTTATGTAGTCCTGTGTGGTGCCAGGAGTTGAACTCCATGATCGTTGTGGGTCCCTTCCAACTCAGGGTAAGTATTATTCTATGATTCTGTGATGGAAGGGAGAAAAACATCTCAAAATTGCCACACTGATCCTGAGGTCTGTCCCCACCCAAAGCACTGCAGCTGGTTAAAGCATCATCTCAAGGTCAGCATGAGGGACCGATACCTGTGCTGCTGAAAACGCTGGACGGCTTAAAACCAGCTTCCCAGCTGCCCCAGAAGCTGGATCATGAATTGCTGTGTTTCTTGAGCAATGCATTTCAAAGACTGTCAGCACCTTCACTCTGCATTGCTATAAAAGGAAATAAACATTCAGATTGACTGAAATGGCTCCAAGCAGCTCAAAACATTTTATAATTGTGCTGAAGGCAGCTCTGAATGGTCCTGCTGTCTTAGCAGCAATGAAAAAGGAAGAGCATGCTTTGCTGCTAAGTACATTTACTTCTTGACTGTTGAAATCATCTGTCTGAATGAGGCTCAGTCAGCAATGTTTCCTAATTATGAAAGCTAGTGAAGTGCCCTGCATTGAGTGCTGCATTCACAGGAGTTTTACTGTGGCTCCCAAAGGAAACTGTGTATAAACTAGACTGCCAAGTCTTTTGTGTAAAGCATTTGTCTATTTTAAAAATACAACCCTGAAATGTTCATGTAGAGAGTGAGAGCATTTGTACTGATGAATACAATGGCTTCCACCAGGAAGGGCAACATTTTGTAGGAGCAGGATTAGAGGAGGACAGAAGAAGGGACAAGTGCAAGGCTAATAAACATTTAATTAGACCTCAATCTTGCTAATATTGGATGAGCTGGAAAAAAAAAAAAAATAGCTTCACTGTCTGAAACATAAATTATTGAAAAAATGGGAAGCAGCCACGTTTTTTATATACACAAGTCTTCTGATGCAGCATTGGGAATTTCAATACCAAGGATTTTCATTCAAGTGTATTAACAATATCACTTAAAAACAAGTTTTCAGTTTATCTTATTTGTAGACTCCTATCATTTTTCAGCAGTTTCTGTCTAGTCATCTGTTAAGTCTCTCTGATTGCTTGTTTGATAGCTGCAAGTTAAGCATAGCTACGCTGCAGGCCGCAGGTCACACAAAATCGGCTCCTGAAAGGTATGCTTCAGTGATCTGACACCATTAGCTAAAAACTCTTTCAGATTCCCCTTGAGAGACAGACTAGCCCAGAAAGCTGCCCGATAATTCACATTACTAGATGTCGACAGTATGCACAGGCATAACAACCTACAGATTGAGAAGTCATGAAACTGCTTACCAGTACATGATAAAAACAGTCACTCTTCAGAGAGAGGCAAATATTGCTTCTACATGTTGACAACAAATGCAGATTGCTTAATATTTCATTTCAGTCCTAAACGCTTAACGTGCTTCGTCTTAGAATGTCACTACACATCTGGGCATGGCTGGCTTTATTTTCTATATGCTGCTGCCTTGTAAAAAGGTAACTTCTTCCTTTTTTACCACAGATTGGCCTGTTGCTTGTGGCGTGGCTTCTTCTTGCACATTTTTTTGCCCACCAGGACCTCAAAACAAATTAAAAGATATTAGTGATTACTACTATATAGACATTGTTGACATTTTCATTGTTGAATTGTTGAGACTGGAGTATAACAACAGCTCAGGAAGTGAGCTCACTTAATTTACAGCAGTATACTATGGCATCTTTTGGCAACGGATTGTCATAACTCTGAAACTAGGTACTCTGATCAGTTAGTGTGAAACAGCTTGAAACCTTCCAGAAGTGTCTGCCGTGCTCTGCAGCAGCAAGTTGCAGCAAAGGGTTGGAAAGTATGATGTGGAGAGAATGGCAATAGATGCTCCCTTCACAGCAGGCTTTTGAGAAGGGATAGGGTCAGGTTCCTGAGGGGGCTTTAGGGGACACGGATATGTTGAAGTCAACACACAAGCAGGGTGACAGAGTTGCTGTGCAAAAGAAGCTCTGATTTTAGCCAGAGAGGTAGGTGTAGCAATGCACATAGTCTTTTTAATTCTTCTGTTCACCGTAATTAGATATTAATCCTAGCAGTGTAAAAAAACTAACAATACGTTGAAAACAAAGAAGCTGGCTGTATCTCACACTCATAATTCTTAACGTGGCCTCTGACCTCCACAGAAGTATTCTGTCCTTTCAAATATTTTGTCCTAATTATAGCTTGTGTTTCAACTGAGATTTCCTTTTGGTGTTTCCTTACCACTCAGCAGAAGAAAGTCCTTTACTAATGCTTTCTTTTACTGGGAAGTGGGAGTTATTTTACTTTAGGATAGGAACCAGAAGCCCTATTAATAGATTTGGAAATATTTGTCCTAGGTGCTGTACAAATAGAAAGCTTACTGATTATTTTCAGAGGTATAACACAGAGGAGAATAACCCCAATGCTTCATATGAAGAATTACTGAACCATAGTGAGTAGAAAGTACAGAACGTCTGCTACCACCTGTAACAGGGTCCTCAATGATCCCCCAGTATATGACCACATTTCTACTTTCTGTTCTTTGTCCTTTCCATCTGTTAGTAGAGAGTCCCTTTAGACCAACCCAGCATGGTAATATCAGCTAAGCACTGCAGCCTTACATCATATAACAGATTTTACTTTATATTCTTTGAAATGTTCATTATGTTCATTAATCCAATTTTAATTTTCTTCTTCTGGAACAGGCAAGATAAGGATGCACAGCTGGCTTGCATCACAAAAAGGTGTGATGTGGACTTTATTATCCAAATTCAGCTGCTTGTTTTGCTTGTAAAACTAATAAAACATTTTTTTTTAAGTTTCTTATTTGTGAAGACAACTCATAAATAAAGGCTAATTGTGAATGTTATGTTCTGTATATTTTCCATTTGTAGGACCTTGTTTTAGTTAATTCTCAGATGATAAGGAGCATTTAGATAAGTGCAAAACCAAGAAAGGACATTTTTGTTTATACAATGTACCTACATATTTACAAATATGCATGTGTGTTTTCTCCATAGGAAACAAAACTGGACAGTTAACCAGAACTTAACACAAAGCCAGGTATAGAAATTTTATCTTTATTCCCCCCCCCCACCCCCGAGTCTGTGCCTGAGTTAAGCCAGTGGGCTTTTTACCATTTGCTTCTATAGCTTTTGGATCAGGGTCACAGAGTTTGGTCCAAGTCCATTGAAATGACTGAGATCCTTAACAGCAAACAAAGTATTCACATGAACAATTTGCTTTCCATTTAGCAGCTATCACACTTTCGAAAGCCGTAGGTCCTGAAAAGCAGTCATACCTGACAGAGCTTTAGGGTACAAAATAAAATTATTGGGCTTAGGGGCAGAGGAATTTGAACAAAACCACACGCTCTGATGTCCCATGTAGCATGCTGCCACCTGTGACATGATGAAGCACTCAGTTCTTTGGTGATGAGCGAGAACAAAAGTGTTTTGCAACAGGATCCTGTCTACTTAGCCCTACAGTCTAACATTATCAACTGTACTTACAGTTTTGCTGGCCAGTGTGAAGATGGTCAAAGTTACCCATAGCTCCTGGAGAATGAAAAGAGTGTGAAGACATTCATGTATGCAGAGAAGGGCTGTGTGCAGTTTTTAAAATCACCCAGATCACTTGAGCACTTGTAGCCACTGCCATTGTCTGTACCCCTGGTCTAAGAGCTCAGGCCTGGTGCAGGGTCTCATGCACCAGGGATGCTGTGGGATCTGTGTGTGAGCATTTCCTTCTGCCCAAGGTGGGACTGCCTCTGAGAGGGACCAGGCAAGATGGGGTTGTTCTGTCTTTAACTTGTTCTCTCTGTTCTTGTCCCCACAGATTGTGTGAGGCACAGCTTTGTCCCTGCAAACGTAGACTTGCATTTAGCACGGGCTTCAGGTGAGAGGTGGCTGCTTTCTGCTCTAGAATTGTTTTACCATTCCCACTCTGACAAAGCCAAACTAATTTATGACAGCTCTAGTGGAAGATGTTCTTGGGACATGCTTGGAGACGGTCATACTTTCAGTGATACTCCTTGAGAAGACATCTAAGGGCTACAAGTTATCACTATATGAAGGAGGATGCTTAACATATAGTTCAGCTGCAGCCAAGGAAAGGAAATAGCAGTGCTTTGGGTCCCTGTGATGCAGATACACATAATGAAGTTGTGCCGTATGTTCTATTCAGATTAACTCAGATTAACATTTTCCTTGTGATGGCTTCATTTAATATGCTCATCGTAACAGCATATCCCTAACATACTCATATTCTTAGCAGATACATCTAGCAGACTAAAAGGCCATAAGCTTGTCCTTGAAAGGAGTCAGATTCTGTCCTTTCTCAGTGAAAACATCTCTGCAAATTAGCTAAAACACCCCTATAGATTTCATTTTGTTTCTTGATGAGGAACATGAGAAAAAGCTACTGAGTTATGTTTAACCAAATAACCATGCTTCCTGCCACTGACAGGACTGAGCTTGAAGCCATGTTCCAAAGTTTTCCTCACTTTCTCTGATCCACCATTATTTAAATAACGATAATAAAAACACTTAATGCTTACCAGAAGGCATATATTTAAAACCCTGTCTGCTTAAGGGATTACACTAAAATGTCTCTTCTAAAAAAAGACATATCTAATTTCACCATTGTCTCTCTGAAAGGTTAAGTAGGTAGAAGAGAATGAATGCTTATTTTGATGTACAGATTATCTGTCTTGTCATTCAGTTTGATGTTTTCCATAGACTATTTCAAACTCTAGAATGACAGATAAATTGCAGTTGCAACTGGTTTATGAATTTTCTATCACGGAAAAGGAAATAGAGGAGTTAAACCAACACAGGAGCCAGCTAACTCTCATTTCAGAGTCAAAACATTTTTTTTTTTTCCACAGACATACATCGGTATTTTTGGGAGGGAGCAAAGTCTATGGCATTTAGTGAAAAACTGAGTCATCTGTTAACATGCAAGTCTTGAAAAGTAATGGCTTTTATTACACAAAGAGCACAATGCCCTCTCAAACTCCAGACAGGGCCTTCACATGCCTCATATTTATGCAGTAAAGCTTCCCTCTGACTTAATGCTTAAATAACAGAATTTGCACTTTCTCTCTCAGGAAATAATGCTCAGGACAAGAAACTCAGCACTACACACCATGCTGTTTGGGAGATGAAAGTCCCCAGCTCTCTGAGGCTCGTGTGGGAGAGTTTCCTACTCAATCTGTGTTCTCCTGAAGCCATTCCCAAAGACCTCACTTATGCAAATAAACTATTGCAGCAAGTTCCTCCACCTCCACTTGTCTCACTCAAATTTATGTATAAATTCTGAACCTCCACAGTTCACTTTTTCTTCTACCCTGAATATTTCTAGCTGTATTGATGACCAATTTTTCCATATTTGGTTATTCAAAGCAAAAGCTAAACACACAAAGCAACAGGAACCCAGTCTCATTTCCGCTGGTAACCCCCTGTGACCTAGTTTCACTGACTGGGAGCAATCAGCATGCATTTATGAAGAGTAAATTCTGCCAGACCTAAACATTGACTTATATGATAAAAACTATCTTTGTGGTTGAGGGAAGAGCAGTGGTTATCATTTGCACTGATTTTAACATGTTTTTTCACATAGGCTTGGCAAATGCCGAGTTCCATACTTTTGAAGGAAAAAGCCCCTGCAGTGACACAGGCCGGGGACTGCATCACCAAGGAGCTGCTCTGTGGAAAGAAAGGACCTGGATTCTGGGGACAGCAAGCTGAGTAGGAGCCAGCAGTGTGACCTGGCAGCAATGGTGGGCAACAGCTTCTTGGGATGCATTGACAGGAGCAGAGACAATATCTGCAGACAAGTGATTGTCCTCCTCTTGTGGCACTTGTTAGAACACATGTAGGCATCGTGTCTAGTTATGGACTCACTTTTACAAGTCTGACATCAGCAAACTGGAGCGGGTCCAGCAGAAGTAATCAAGTTCATGGCTGGAGGGCTTGTCCTGTGTGAGGAGGCCAAGGGTTGGTATTTACTTGGTTTGGTGAAAAGACAGGTTGGGGGGACAGAGGTGTTAATGATGACCCAGAAGGTTGGACTAGAGACCTCCTGAGGACCATTCCCACCTGACTTATCCTGTTGTAGCTATCCCGTGACTTATCTTAAAGTATTTTCTGATAGTGAACAGCAGTCTATGGCCATACGACTTGTTTCTATATAGATCCTGTATTAGGAGTGATGGAGGAAACTTGCTGCTTGCTCAGTGTATTTGTTGGAAGCATACTATGACCACTGATCTCCATGTTGCCAGTGAGCTCTGGAATAAAGGGTTACCTGGAACATAGAAAATGTCAAATTACACAGAGAGTGAGACTTTGAAATAACAATGTAGTAGTAGAGGGAAGACTGCTGAAATAGTTTTAAAATAGAGCTTGATAAATTTCTGAACAGGATTACATGATACAATTGCCAGTAATGGCAGAGACAGAATTCAATAATCTAGGAGTCTGCCCAAGCTAACATCTTTTGTTTTGACAAATATAAGGCCAAGCTCCTCATCTTCAAGAATAAATAAATGAAAAATTAAACATACTAAATATTGTAAATATTTAATTGGCACTTCATACTGAGAAATTGAAAGCAGTCTTTTGTCCAGTTCAAAGTTATTGGAGTTCGTAGCTGTGATAAGCATGATAACAAATGTTATTTATATTCTAGTGCAAATAGATATCAGAACAAAAATGAACAAATATAGACAAACCTAATTAAGCTGTGATTGGTTTATTCATATCACAGCAGCTGAAGGTTATATGATAACCAGCTACAGAGCAGGTGCAGCACATATATCATTGGCCTGATTATTAAAAATCAGTACTTCATTCAACTCCAAATTAAAAAGGAGATTGTATACAGATTCAGAGAAAGTCAGTCATGTTATATTGTATGGCATTGTAACAAAACAAAAAAAATAATTTTCTTTGTGAAGTAATTGCATAGTTCCAGTTTATCATGATAAATCAAGCCAGAACCTGACCACAGGAAGATCGAAACAAATTCAAAATGTTCTCTATGATGCAAGGACAAGGATATAATCTAGGGAGGGTCAAATTTAGAATAATAACACATACTTTTATAGCCAAGTCATTGAAACTTTGTACAGCAAACTGCAATATCGGTGGAAGGAAAGACATGTTTCCGCAGTTGCATGCCGTTGAAAGGCAGCATTTTTCTGAGATACTTGCCAAAGATCTAGCTGGCGCCAGGGGAACCACAGCCAAAGTTGCGTTTATACCTCTTTTGGTTTTAATAAAGTGTCAATTCACAACTCCAATGGGCAATCTTGTACTTACCATGAAGATATACGGAATGCCACTGACCTCGAGCAGCAGGTTTGGAAGGGCCCTGAGCACTCGTGAAAAGGGGTGAGCCTAGAAAACCTGGAAGCAGGAGGGAAGAGTGCAGTGCTCAATATCCTACTGCTGCTGGTACCACTGGAAGATATTACAGGGAGGCAAGTCCACATCTCCATAGCATGGTTGGTGTGGTTCTCAGCAAAATTGTAGTTGGATGTGATGTGGCTATTATGTGCTAATTTGTGAAGGGTAACGTACAATTTTATATTCACCACACAGCACCATAAAGTGAATAAATACTGCTTAGTCTATAATGAAACTCAATAAAATCTAGTTCAGCAATATCAGGATTGATCTCTGTAACTGACGTTGCTATTTCTACAAACTTCTGAAAAGCTGCCGAGAGTAATGTATGGAGCAACTGCACAATTTCAGAGTTACAACAGCTTCAACCAGAAGAACCAGAATCACACAGAATCACAGAATCTCTAGGTTGGAAGAGACCTCTAGATCATCGAGTCCAACCTCTAACCTAACACTAACAGTCCCCACTAAACCATATCCCTAAGCTCTACATCTAAACGTCTTTTGAAGACTTCCAGGGATGGTGACTCCACCACCTCCCTGGGGAGCCCGTTCCAGTGCCTAACAACTCTTTCAGTAAAGATATTCTTCCTAACATCTAACCTAAAACTCCCCTGGCGCAACTTTAGCCCATTCCCCCTCGTCCTGTCACCAGGCACATGGGAGAACAGGCCAACCCCCACCTCACTACAGCCTCCTTTAAGGTATCTGTAGAGTGCGATAAGGTCGCCCCTGAGCCTCCTCTTCTCCAGGCTGAACAAGCCCAGCTCCTTCAGCCGCTCCTCATAGGACATGTTCTCCAGGCCCCTCACCAGCTTCGTCGCCCTTCTTTGGACCCGCTCTAGCACCTCCATGTCCTTCTTAAAGAAGAAGAACTGTAACTAGAACATACATGGTAGCTTTGAAATACACAGTGACAGAAATATCATATCAAGTAAACAGAGCAGAAAAACACATTTGAACCGGAATAACATCAGTTAAAGCCATGATTGAAAAGCTCTTACAAATTGCTATTCTTCATGTTTGTTTTTTTCTTAAAGAAAATAACTTTTTTGTTTTGAGTTTTGTATGCACGGTGCCAGTGCCTTGTGGAGGGATTACCTCCTGGCAGGCATTTAATCAGTGCAGCTGCTATTAAAAAAGGAAGGGCTTGTTTCAGTCAACTAAACGGGGGTACACAGCACTGTGTGAGATGCTGAGTCGATAGCTGACAAGCCAGAATGGAGAAGGTCTCCCTGAAGTCCTGCATCCCGCCTAACAGCATCAGGAAAACTGTTGGATATGCTGGCACGTCTCAAGTGATAATAGACATCTATCCTCGGGCAATGCAACTGAACCCTAAATGTATATGTTTATATGTTTTACAGGGAAAAAGGATACAGCATGGTTTAAAAGTCATGATTATTTCCGTGACACAAGCACAAATTGCAAATACTGATCAAGGAAAAATTTATTTACAGAGATTTTTCAAATACAAACATAAAATAGCACATTTATATATATATATATTTTTACAAAAATGAATATTGAAATAATAAACATGGTACAGCACAATACAACATCAATGAGCTAAACATAACAGCGACAAAAATCTATGTCTGGAAGAAGTTTTCCTGTCAGTCGTACAGAACCAACAGAGTTCTACAGTACTGTAAGTGGAAATTTCGATGGACAGAAAAACGTCCATTTACTGCACTTCATAAAAGTACTATAGGCAAAGGCTACATATGCCAAGTTATTATGTTGCATTTTTTGTAATAACGCTGAAAACACAGAGGCTTAATAAAAGATCTATAGGGCTGAATAAGCAGTGGCTAAATGTTTGGGGAAGAGAAATGTGTAGAGAATATACAAAATACTGAAATACTGATAAAGTGGCTTATTGGTCCTTTTATTAAGTTTAATGTATAGATTAAAAAGTGTTGTAACACTGAATTTTAAACCACCAAAAAGAAGTTAAAAAATAAAAAATAAAAGGAAAAGAAAGAAGAATCGCACCAAAAAGGTTTCCTCTCTACTCATTTTGTGCCATGGTCAACATCTGTGTGTGTGTCTGTGCTTTCAGGAACACCGTGCTAAAGGGACCACCAGGTACTACCCCAGGCCTCCAGCACCATCTTCTCACCAATCCCTCACTTAACTGGTGCACGCAGAATGTCACAATTTGCCAAAATGGAGCTTTCCTTGCTTACACAGTCATGTATTTGTGGAGTAGACCACAGGTGCGCTCTGGTGAAGAAGCCCTTCCCCATCCAACCTGGTGGGGTGGCTTTGGTCCACAGTCCACCCCATTCCCCAGGGCTCCCAGCACCACCCACCATCCCTCCCTGCACCGCTTCAAAGTGAAAGCACTTAAAAATTTCCTTTTTGTTGTCGTTGTGGTCCAGAAGATGCCTGCAAGCCCCTCATGCTCCTGGTGGCAGCCTGTGCCCTGGGCTGCTCAGTAGGGGTACTGCTTCTGCTTCTTGCCCGAGAAGCAGGCCAGCCAGGTGCACACCAGCATGGCTGCGGCTGCACCCCCGCCTGTGCAGTAATAAGCCCAGCCGATTTCGCAGGTTCCTGCAAGGGAAACAGAGAGAGAGATGATTGAGAAATCTGAGGTTGTTGTCTCCACAAACATGTCAGCAGTGGAGAAGGCGCCCCTTGGCCTACCAAGGCCAAGGAGAGCCTGTGGCACCATTTTCCACAGCAGCTGCTGTCAGAAGAGGGCTTTTCCCCCTTTCTCATTTTCTCCTTCTCCAGACAGCTTTTGAGGGTTTACTTGTTTGTTCCAGGAGTACACCCAATGCTACTGCATGTCATACAGGATGAGGCCTGGCCCCCTTCAGAAGGAGCCAGGCGGATCCACCTCTGCCATCACTCAAACTGAAACCAAGTGCAAGCCATCAAGTGACAAGGACAATCATGTCCCAATCCCACCAGCATAAATCCTGACCAGGCCACACTGAAATGCTTTCTTTTATTGCTTTGCCCCTGCAACCAAAACCTTGAGGAAGTCAGGGCAGAGAATTATTTAGAAGCTATTTTCTCTCCCTAAATCTCTGCTCTAGTGGTATGCATTTACTGACCAAATGAATGAGCTACCAGACCTCTAAGCATATATTCAGGATGTGTGGGCTCATCTGTGTTGGAGATGCTCCTGCCTGTGTAGTCACACAATGAGAAGGGCCTTTGAAAACTGCTTTCCAGGAAGACTGATTTGGGGTGGCATCAGAAGCAGCACAGCTATACCTGCCATGCCATGCTCCACAATCCCATGCATTAGGACCATATGGCAGATGTCTCCATCTGGCAGAGCATGATATGGCATGAGATAAAGACCAGAACAATGGATTTTCAAGAGATGAAACAGAGGCTCTCCGGGGTGAAGGAGCACAGGGGCTTCTATGCAAGTGGAGTCTACAAGTCCTGCCTCTTACGTACCCTGCCAGTAGGGTCAGCAGGCAGTGTGCACGCAGAGCAGTGACAGAGACATCAGCACGCCAGTGGTATCGTAACAGTATAGGACTAATAGTGACAGCAAAATGGTTGTGTGCTGGTGCAGTGCAAGTAAAGATCCCAGTGGATCCCAGTACTTTCACAAGTTGCCACCACAAACAGAACAGACTTCAGGACTGATCCTTAACTCCCACTAAGGTCACAGTGCCAGTGAGCACAAGTTTAATTAAAGTGCAAAAAGCAAGACACTTCTCTGTCCCTAACTAATGACTCCACTTAAAACTTCACAAATCTTTAATCCAGTGTGTTTTAATAGTGTCACAACAATATGGCCTTGAATGCATTCAAAGGCTTCAGTATCCATAAGGAGCCAAAGTCATCACCAGTGCATAGTGTTGGGGAATCCCACAGTGAACCATAAAGTCATTGCTCCCCTTCCAGGCGCCACTGTGCATGCAGTAGATGAGATGATCACAAAAACAACAGCTACTGAAGAGACTAAGGCTCCTTGCAGAGCTCTCAGAATATAAAGAGGTGACTGCTGCTACTCCTCAGAATTTCAGCTCATCTCAAAAGTCATTTTCACTTTGGCTGCACCATGTTGGTCATCTCGATTTTGACGGCTTGGGACTCATTACAACTGAAGTTCTCCTTCAGCTGAAGAGTCCCCATCTTGGGTGACATCTCTCTGCTTTGAACAGTGAGTGCTCTCAGGTACAAGCAGAAATACAACATCTTTTTCCCACCCTCTGGAAAAAGCAGCAAAACTCATTTTCCTCCCCTCCAGAGAACAGGAGGTAAAAACAGTTTCCAGCTAGAAAGAGCTGAAACAGGTGGCACGTCCATACTCTGTCCTAATGGTGTGCTCTAGGGTCAGGCTTTGGGTCAGGCAATTATCAAGTCTGCTAATCCTGCCTTAGGCACAAGATACACAAGACGTCTGTACACCCCAACACGTCAAAAGCATTAACATGCCTGAAGGCAAACAGCACGTCCATCAACTGTCTGCAGGATACTGGCAGCCTTGTGAAGAGATGTCAGTGGGAGGCAACGCTTATGCTCATGGCTGCTCTGAAGATCTCAGGACGACACCACAGCACACAGTATACTGCATCTTTTCTTCAAAAGTATCAATTTTTTAATTAAAATGAAAGGTCGAATGAAACAAAAATCCTGACGTGACCGGAGGACTTCAGAAGCTGAGATCTTGGTTTGGGCTCATTAGTCTCTCTCCTTAATGTGCTGCAGTAGAGAGAGATTTATTTGCTTTTGCAATCTTGTTATGCTCTGTATATCGACATCATTTTTGGCTCCATTACAGAAGACCACACAAAGAGTCTGACTTCCTACAGAGAAGACCATCAGAAACCACAAAGAGCTGCCAAGTGCCTGACAATGTCTCTGACACTGATCCTTGTCTGACTGCACAGCAGCTCCTAGACAGACCTGTCTAGAACAATTCCTTTGCCTGTGCACACAAACCTATGGCTTATGTTGAGAATTTCAAAACCAGAATTAAGCATATACTGTACATCTAAATCCATTGGGCTGCTTTGAAAATTATAGTATTTACACTAGAGTGGGAGGTGCTAAAGCATTTCTTTTGATACTATGGAATCCACCTGATAGGTTTTTTTGAACAGCTAGATATTCTAAAACTACTAAAGACTTGTAGTGGCAGCTTGAAAAATTAAATCTTTCTCATCGTGATGCTTCCAAGTAGAGAAAATAAATGTTAAAACACTATTTTAAGAACAGTTTAAAGACTTGCCTGCTTGCACTGCCCAAAGCTGTGACCTATATGGAACAGAATGAAGTAAATTTCACCTTTTGTGTGGTATTATTTCAACTTTTGTGCAGTAACCACGGGAGAGGGGGAAAGAGCGCCTGATACATATTAAGAAGAAAGAAAGAACAGTTAAGTCAGTGTCAGAGATGTGCCAACAAATACAACATGCACATTTCAGTCTTGGATGAGGAGAATAACATTTATTTCTCCATACCATGCTCCATTTACCCTAAGGACCACTGTCCTACTTAGTGCTCTAAGGCATGGCAGGCAGCCCCTTGATCTAACAAATGCAATGCAGTTCACAAGTGTGAGCTGGGTCAAGATGAACAAATGCAAGAACGGGAGAGTGCGGAACAATGGATGAAAGAGTAGGGAGCCTGACCTTAGAGCAATAATAACACAGCAATAAACCTGGCCATTATTTCCAGCCTGTGTCAGGAGCAATGGGAGGCCTTAGACAAAATAGTTTGATCTGTGCTTGGATGACGCTGAGCAGAACAGCATTTCAAGCTATTGTACTGAATAAGAACCTGCAGCGGGGAAGGTGTCTGAGGGTATAGGACTTAGCCATACTTTTCATTTTAAGTATAGCCAAGTCCTAAGTTCATAGCTAAGTATAGCTATAAGACCAGAGAGAATCCATTTCAAAGGTACCTGTTGAATGATTGTCCACACTGCTAGGCGCATGTCAGACTGAAATAATGGCACCCCTTTTGTAAGGCTGTACTGTACAAGGGAATAAAATAAATTTGAAGTAAAGTTTTCTGCTCTGGTATTCTCATTTTAATATGTGTAGGAGCTATTTTAATCCACTGTAGCCTAAAGAAATAGTGTTAGTTGTCAATAATTGGGTAATTGAACTGCAATTTAAATTGCAGAATTACTTTTGTTTCACTGTGATATTAAATTCTCAATTTATAAGAAACATGAAGATTTATAAAGAGCAGGGTTGATGAGTAATTAAATGCAACACAAAATGAGAAGAAATACACTTATAGCAATGTTTTATCATAGAGAAGATAGACTTTGCTTTCTGACTTCATAGTTTTACAAATATTGCAATAACAGGTGATAACAAGTGCTGTTGAAGAACCCTTTCTCATGTTCAGCTTTTATTTCACTGACATCAGTAGAACTAGTCTTGTATTCAGAAGCAAGCAGATGTTTAAGCGCTTTGTAGAATTGGGCTTAAATCTGACCATCAAGTAGGGCACGTCACCTTCATAGAGCCCATCATATTAATGTTAGAAATGTTGCACTGCAGTTTCCCATTTTCCTTGTTTATGTCAAATCTATAAAATAAAAAGCTAGACTACCTGATAGAATTAAAACAATTAAGTGAAAACGTGTCAATTTTCACGCAAACACAAAAGCTGTTGTTTTTCTCAAGGGTGCATAGGAATACGTATATACATGTAGAAGTGTGCCAGTCTGCTGGGGGGTGTGGAGAGGCATGCAAGAATGTGTACATGTTCTTGCTCATAAGATTGCTGATCTGGTTTCACGCCAAAGTAAATTCCCCACCAGTTCAAGTACTCTTCTAGCTGATAGAAATGATGTGCCCACAGCAGCTTCCTTCTCTGCACAGAAGTGGTGTTGCTTTTAATGAAACAGTCTTTTCCTAACAGCTATGGAGGAGAAGTTGTAGCTTCATTTTTTATTTTTATTTTTTTTAGTTATGGATCTTCTTTTGGGGAAAGGAGGAAATAAAGGAGAGGAGAAGGCGGGGAAGAGAACATAAATAATTGGAGCTCTTGCCTTCTGGTTGCTCAGTGAAACAGGGCTACCCAAGTCAGCTCAGGTAAATTTGTAGCTGACCATTAAGAACTCTGTTTTCACATTTGGTTTTACTGGGATTGGCAGTAAAATAGTGTCAGGATTAACTCTGAAATCAGAGAATCATAGGTCTCACAGCTATTGGGCTGGATGGCCACTTTCCAAGCAAATAAAAGGAGACAAGAGTGGCAACATGATGTTCCTCTCTTTTATAAAAGGACTGAAAGAAATTGCAGCCCCTCATTTTAAAGGACAAAAGCAAGGTGAATGAGGACAGTACGAAAAGAAGACTCCACAGAAAGGAGTCCCATAGAATATAAGACAGTACCTGCTACATTCAAAGAAGTCAAAGAATGTGAAAGGTTAGTTTTGGATGGAAGAGCTTATTAGAAAACACTTCTTTGCCTTTTCCTGATTTCTAAGGTAATCTTCAAGGCTGTGATATGTGTCCCTTAGTTCCCTCTCATGCTCCAATATATAAGGCAAATGCAGATTAAGACAAATTTGGGAGTGAGTGAACTTTGGCAACAAAAACTCTGTGGATACTTGATCTCTTGTGGAGCTGTGCCAGGATCCAGTTGCCAAAACAGAGTTTTACCAGGATTTCTATTTGTGATGTCTTATAAAAAACACACAGTTATCAAGGTCCTGGAAATAACATATGATGTTCATCTAAAATAACCAATAATTGACACTTATGGAAAATATCCAGAATATGAAAGTGTCTTGGATGCAAATTTGTTAATTGCAAGGCTAAGTTTCTTAAATATTTGCACCTTCTTTGCTGTTAATGTTAAGACTATCCTGGGCATGCAGACTGCCAGTATTTGGCAGACTATGTAATCATTTAACCCTAGCTACAGCCTCTTTTCCAAGATGAAGAAAAAAGGTTTTTAGAACTACCCAGGCTGAAGAATACAAATGATACAGCTTTAAAAATAAAACCTACAATTCTTTCTTGCAAAAGCCTGTGCAGAAACTCCAATTAACAGCTTCATATGAGAGTCCAGTACTACAGGGGAATGTGAATTCATGTAATCAATGAGGGTGTTGGAAAAAGTAATCAGTGAAGAAAGCAAGGAATGTGATGTTAAGGAATATACAGGGATTTGGAGATATGAAAGCCACGAATGAATGTAAAAGATAATCAGCTAATTAATAAGAAGGCATGATTATTTTGAAACAAAGCCAAGATAAATTAAATAGTTGAAGAATCTTTTTTTTTTTTTCTTGACACAGTTACACAATGAAAAACCATCATGTGAAATCAGCTACAAAAGCAGGAAAAGAACTCAAAACTTGGAATGCATCCAGAAAGGATTAAAGTAGTTTCATGAAACAAAGAAAGTACTCTATGTAAGGTAAAAATGCAGCTGAACAAATAGTTTAATATGCAATAATGAATTTGGCGAAGGTGTTTTCTTTCTGTCTGTTGTATGGATAGGACTTTCTCAAGGTCTTTTAAAAAATGTATTCTTTCCTTCATATGTACAGATCAAGATATTTTGCTTAATTTTAATTGGTCAAGTCAATTGCAAGGGCATTTTGGTATGTAATTAAATGCATGATGTCTCATAAAGTTCAGAAGTGTAAAAATGGCAAGGAAATGACAACGTTGAAATTCTCCAGCTCTGCTGTTTGCAGACACTCCTATGACTAAATCTCCCTTTCTTTGGAGGATTGCATGATTTTGTTTAATAAAAACTCAAATTTGCTGCATGAATGTAAGGTGGAACAATGGAAGGGGAACTGATACCTCGTCCCATACCTCTCCAATACTTCACTGAAGAGTGAACTTCAAGCTTTTTAAAGACCTAGTGGATGAGATCCACTGGAACTCTGTCCTCAGGGACACAGGAGCTGAGCAGAGCTGGCAACTCTTTAAGGATGGTTTCCTTAGAGCACAAGAACTCTCCACACCACCCCCCCCGGGTAAAAAGTGGGCAGCAAGGGAAGGGAACCAGCATGGCTGGGCAAGGACATGCTGGTCAGACTGAGGTGCAAGAAGGAAATGCATAGGCAGGGAAGGCAGGGACATGTGGCCTGGGAAGAGTACAAGTATGCTGTCTGGGTGTGCAGGATGGGGGCAGAAAAGCCTCTACTCTGCCCTTGTGTGGCTCCACTTGGAGCACTGCATCCAGGTCTGGGGCCCCCAGCACAAGAAGGATGTGGGGCTGTTAGAACAGGTCCAGAGGAAGGCTACAAAGTTCATCAGAGGGTTGGAGCACCTCTCCGATGAAGAAAAGCTGAGAGCTGGAGATGTTCAGCCTGGAGAAGGTTCCGGGGTGACCTCATTGCAGATTTTCCGTACTTAAAGGAGGCTTACAAAAAGATGGAGAGCCACTTTTTGCTCAGGCAGACAATGACAGGAAGAGGGGAATGGTTTTAAACTACAAAAGGAGAGATTTAGATTAGAGGTTAGGAGGAAATTCTTCACTCAGAGGGTGAGGCCCTGGCACAGGCTGCCCAGAGAAGCTGTGGCTGCCCCATCCCTAGAGGTGCTCAAGGCCAGGCTGGATGGGGCTTTGGGCAACCTGGTCTGGTGGGAGGTGTCCCTGCCCATGGCAGGGGAGCTGGAACCAGATGATCTCTAAAGTCTCTTCCAACCCAAGCCATTCTAAGGTTCTATGACCTTGTGACTCAAAATCTCAAGAGAAAAATAGCTCATGTCCTGGTAATGAAGAGCTCTCCTAGCTCACTGAAAGAAGTCAGCAGAAAGCTCACTTAGTGCAGCTAAGTTAATTTACTTAACTTAATTTCACCTCTCTTTGGACATCCACAGTGCAGAAATCCACACTGGACTAGTTCTCCAGATTCCCTCAGGAGACAAAGGGGAGAAAAAGCCAGTTATAAAGAGTGATGCATTTCATCTTAAGGTAGTCATCTAAGGTACATATGGTCAACCCTACCCTAGTAGCACCTATTTTAAAATTTCTTTAACTATTAAGGGATCCCAACTAACTACTTCAGTTGCCCTTTTCAAGCAATAAGAAGCAGCAGGTACTTGCTCCCAGGTGGTCTGGGTCCCCATCTGTAAATTCCTGCTTGTCTCCATTGACTCCAGAAGGTCCCTGCATGATCTGACTCAGGCAACTAAGGTAAGTCCTTTAGGTTAGACGGAGTACCTTGACCTTGACATAATCACGAGAGGCTTACAAAGAATTAAGAATAAAAGATAGCTGGGTAGCACCAGAGAGGAAAAGTTCCTTGATGAAACACTTTCTTTACTAGCACGTAGGCTGACTCATGCATTTATCTGAGAACTCAGCAGCTGTAGCTCAGGCAAGCTTACAAAAACTGCACTCAGCCACAGTCAAAAAAACTTAACTGGTAAAACCTTTTGAGTTGTTTGCAGAGAATCTGTGAACAAAGAACCCAGCTTTGTCAGATAGACTGCTCATTAACATACAGCTTTGAAGCCCTTGCCTTTAATAAGATTCTAATAAATTGTCCTACCCTCTAAACACTTTTCTTGATAGTGTTGCCACTGTATGTCAACACTCAGCCAGATGCTGAAATGATTCCACCTAAGGCCAATTAACTAGTTGACAAAGCTTCTTTTTTTTTTTCACTGCTTTCTGTGTTTGTTTTTTTTTTTATGTTGTTGTTTTAGTAACTGCACTGTTTGCTTTTAAAGATCATTTACTCAAATATTTCTATAGAAAAAAAAAAAAAAACAAATACAATTATCAAGTTAACAGTCCTGTTTAAGATATTTCAAGCACTCTAAAAGTGGCAAAAGAGAACCTTAATAACATTTTTTGGAAACAAATAGCCCTGCCTGCACGGAGAAGCTTCTGAGAGCTTTTGAGGACAATTCAGCTGCTTGTTTAGTTCAGGACAGCAGCCAGCCTTTTAACTTTTTTAACCTGCTTTCCAGACAGCCACCCTGGCCAGGAGAGCCTTTTCACAGCAGTTCAAAGATGAACCACCATGGAGGGCAAGCAAAGGTGTGTGTTTGGAGCCATCTGCCTGGGCTGCTTTGGTTGCTGCTGCAGCCTTGCCCCAGGCCTCGGATGTCCCTGTGCGTGATGGGCAGCAATGGAGCGTGACAGCTGGAGAACATGAAACAACGGGAGAGGATCTAGTAGGACTTGCAGAAGAAAGAGGGAAGGGGATGTTCCCAGCCTTGGAAGGATGGCATGAACTCAAACAAGCACTGAATGCATTTCAGGCAGGCTGTGGCAGCAGCACCCAGGTGGGTAGGCAGGGCATGGCGTGCCTACAGCCACGCCTGAGTTGTTCAAGCCCTTGCTGCCAGATCTGCAATTTTCATTTACTTTATTAGCAAATAAAAGCATCACAAAACTCAAAGGTGAACCCAAATGGTCGGTATGCACACCAACCTATGTCTGTGGGATGCTCCTTAGCATAAATGATCACCCAGCAGAAAAAATAATAAAAATAAAAAGAGAGCTGAAGCAGGACACACACAACATAAAAAGTAATATCTCACAAAAAGGAGTAGGACATAAAATATTCTCGAGCACTAATCACCCAGGCTGAGCCCTGGCTGCCCAAGTACACTGTATCCCCTCAAAGGAAGAGGTTTTTCCTTGATGTAGTTCAACTTAAAAATTGGAGCTCATCTTAAATGTAATGTCTTCATCCTTTCAGGTTAATAAGGTAAGTGCATAATATCATTTCTTACATCTGATGGTAGGGGAGTGGCAGCTGGAGGTAAGATTAAATTTCCTAGGGCACCTAAAATGGCATGAGTCATCTACGTTTAGACAAATGAATCTCACTCTAGATAAGCATTTTGCTGTTCAGGCATTTAGGTATTGGTCTTGTGTTGCTGTTTTACCAGATGCCAAACAAGGCTTGATTTTGTGAATTAAACTGAACATGTTCTGTCCTCTCCAACACTTTCTGTGGGATTTAGCTACCTCCACACCCATCACAACTGAGATAAGCATGCAAAAACTGAGCAGCCTCTGCATATGCGTCTAGGGAAATTGATGGCCTAAAATGAAGTCTCTTACTGAGTTTAGACATTCAAAGCCAATTATAATGTAAACACACATATACACCCATGTTGTCCTTTAAAAAACATGTGCAAGTCCAGAAGTTTTCTTTACGTAGTTGAAGTTTTGCAAAATATGCATTCCTTTGCAAATATCTGGTGCAGCCTTACTTTAAGGCAGGTCCCCTCACTTTAATGGATTTCCTGCTTAAAAAAAAAAAAAAAAAAAAAAAAACAAACTCATTTTTCAGCTGTTATTCTTCTGTGGTACATTTAGGAATGAAAACAAACCAAGGCATTAGTACCTCGAGCTCGGCAAGCTCGGCAAAATTGAATGTGTGTTATATGATATGCTTATGAAGATGGTTGTTTTGGGGAAATTGCTTGCTAATTCTTTTTGCAGACCACAGGATTGTGCACACCCCTCAGACAGCAGCTCTGTACTGCTGAGCCTGACATGCCACATCAGTGCTGTCCTGCATGGGCTCACAGGTAACTCTGGGGTGTAAATAATGCAGCATAACAATAACAGTTTGCACAGTGACGAGAGATTACAATTGCAGTCCTTCCTCAGACATTTGGTAGAAGAAAAAGGCAGTCACTTAGCATGTGCACTGGTAGTTTATAACTCCAGTCTCTACCTAAGGCAACGGTAATTAGACAAAGGACTTTCACCCAGTCACTGACCAAATTATTATGTTGGTTTTAAACACGAACATCTTTCTTCTCACCCCTATTTACTAATATTGCCCTCCTTCTACGAGTTACCACCCGAAAAACGTCATCAGAGGACTTCTCTGGCTCGTAGTCTCATAGTTTGGTGGGAACTCAGCTCCACCCAGGATACAAACTGGGATGCCAAGGTGGAGCATTGCCTCCAGACAGGTCCCACCTAATGTTGGGGAGCTGGGAGTCACAAGCAGAGGTGCACAACAGAGACCCAGGAACAACATGACCTCAACCTTCCTGCAACAAAATTTGCCAGAGTTTGTTTGTCAAAGTCCTGATTTATCACTGTGTTTTTTTTTTTTTTTCCCATGTTGGCCAAAACAGATTGCTTGAGATGAGCAGACAGCAGGTCCTTCTACAGGTGCACCAGTCTATTTAGAGGTTACTCCCCATCCTCATTAGCAAAACAGCTCATCTATTGAACGTGATTTAATCAACAAATGGGGTTGTCTTTGGCACAGCATCTTCAACTGAAGAATGAGTCCTCTTTTTAGAGATCGAGTTGTACAAAAGCTTTCATTTGGTTGAAAAAAAAATTAGACCAATTAAATACACAAATGTTTAAGTAAACCATTTGGACGTAGTTCACTTAATAAAAAACAAATATCCAGTTTTAAAGAGAGCAGCAAACCTCTGGGCATTTCACAATGTCAGCTCAGGTTTTCTAGAAGAGAATAACCTAATCCACTTACATGTAAATGAAAGGCATGGTTATTTTTCCTGCAGCCTTTTTAAATATTGCTTTGGAATTTACACAGAGATGTGTGTTTGATGGGGGCGGAGGACAAGGGTCCCCTCTTCACAATCTGGGCTATCTCAGCACTATTTGGAGAGCCTATTAGTCTAATGCCTTTTCAGAGTGCCTGAAGACACAGAGAAGCATTTCTTATCTAGCACACCCACTACGGATTAGGCTTTTTATGGGTTCTTAGCATTGCTATTTATTTCTTCTATCTAGTTATGAGCATATAACAGACTTTTTTTGTCATGTTTTGTTAAAGCCATTTTCATTTAATTGCTAATTTTGGAATATTTCTAGTTAGCATTACATTTCAGGTATCACAATTCAGCTGCTTCTCAACTGAGTCCTTGCAGTCCCTCCTCTGCACCTGCCTCTTGCCCTTCTCATTCTCCTGTGATGTAGATGCAGCTCCTGGTTTTTCTTTTCTACATCCAATGTCAACCTTTTTCTTTTTTTCATCTTATCTTTTGCAGGTCCCCAGAAAATCGTACTAGCTGCTGAAGCCCTATCTTTGCTGGCTCTGTGGTCAAATCTGGTAAGCTTTGACTTTTACTAACACCCGTGCTCTCCAAGGCTCCCTTCATCCATGCTGCTCTGCCATCCTTGAGGCTGAAGCTGTCTCGTGTTCAGCATCCCTCTGCTTTGAGCATAACCACATGCACCAAATCAGGCTTCTGTTGCCGTCCGTGCTAGCACCCCTGGCAGCAGGAGGAGCAGGACCAGCACTCCCATTGCCACCATTTACCCCATCAGCAAGTCAGCCCAGAGTTCACAGCAGCTCCTAAGGGAAGGTTTTGAATGCAGTGCATGTATGCGTGGTTCTTGAGGCAACTCGTTTCACAGACTCGGGAATAGAAGGCATATCATTGTGGCTTAATCAAATTAAATATTCAAATGAAAGCAATAATTACTAAAATTTGTCTTGAGAGTTGGTGAGATTAAGTCTTTGAAACATCATTTTTGGTCTGCAGACTATAATGAGTAAACCAATCTCTAATGATGCAGAAACTACTAGAGGGTTTGGGTTATCATTAACCAAAACATATTTATCAAGTGAGATGAGCATCATGGCTATTAAACAGACTTTGGACAGTACGACTTCTTCACAAATGACCTTGGTAACACAGCATCAACCAAGCACTGACATTACCTTAAAAAAAATCAAAGCCACACATCTAAATTTACTGCTGGTGTATGTGGAAAAGAAATGTTTTAGTGGCAGAGCTTCCTAGTGAAAATCACTACAGCAGATTTCAGCTCTCATTATAATCTGTTAATGAATGTGTTAACATGCGATTCCTGCAGATCAGCATTGACACCAAGTCTAGGCATGCAGAGCACATGCCTTACATGGGTCCAGAATAAAATAGGCATACACACGTTCACAGTTAATATAGTACGTCCCCTGCTTATATCCCTTATGTGTACCTAGAAGGAAAGCTGAAATCTTTCACATGGGTTTCTTCACTGCCTTTAACGGCAAAATGATTTAATTTAGGCAAACAAATGACTCAAGAAGCAGGTGTTGAAGGTGGTCTCAGAGAGTGCTTTGATTGAGAGCACAACTGTGTTTAGGGTTATAGTTTGTAGCTGTCTAAGTACTGTCCTCAAGGAGTTCACACTGGTGTGAGACCCACATCCTCATGGGTTTTCAGATAAAGAACTTGGAGAGGTAACCCTTTTCTGCACTCTGAGGAGAGTGGTGAGTGAAGCCTGGGAAGGGGCAGGCTGTCAGGAGGTACAAGCAGGTGTCATGGGAGCAAATTTTGCTTACTTTGTTGAAAAGAAAATTAAATATTAATAGCTCAAAAGGATATTGAAGTTCAGAATAACAAGGTAAAGGTACTAGGGCACATAACACATTCCCTGAGCAACACCATTAAGTAGATGCTGGTACCATCAGCAGTGGCAGTGGTATAGGTAGATGTTGTTGCTGGTAATGAGAATTTCTGGTCCCATGCCAGAACAAATGCACTGCAATACATCACACGAATAGTGTAAGGGAGGGTGACCTGAAGCATCTCTTCCAAATATATATATATATATATGTGTATATATATATATGTTGGAAGGGGCCTTGAAGATCATCTAGATCATCTAGTTCCACCAGACAGAAGAAACATCTCTGAGTTGGAAACAAAGCCCCTTGCTCTTGAAGCCTGGCCAAAATATCAGAACAAAATTAAAAGACAATGCAGCAGGTTTGCATTTAACCCCAGGAGAATGTTTCTGTCCACTGTTCTTTGCACTGTGATTACTGCCAGGCTTCCATGAGCTGTCCACACAAAGCTATGGAAAAGAGTTTCTGACAGGAACTGTAAGGCTTAGCTCGCAGGGTCTCAAACAGAGAGATGTGTGTATGCCTTCCTGGGAGCTGGAGCTCAGTGTACAGAGGGCTGGGATGATCAGTTTCTCTTGCTCCTGCAGGATGATTGCAGATCCCTCACTTCCTTGAGTGACACAGGACCAAAGAGTACTTATAGAGCAGGATAGCAGCATCTGCATCCACCCTTCTCACTAAAAAAGGACTTGCATGTTCATTCAATCAGATCCTGATCACTCACATTGCTTAATCCTTAGCTCCCTGCTGGGCCTCTGTTTTCTATCACCCCAATGAGCTCTCTACAAGATGCTCACCCCATGCTGTGTGGGTGTGAGCCCAGCTCCACCACATCCTTGGCTCTCATTTAGCTCAGTGCAGACATCACCAGTAAGACCAGTTGCTTGTTGCAGAAAAGGCTGTCGTAGGGAGCAAATGTTATTTACCAGCTTTCTGAGGTTGTGAGTAACCAAAACCATACTCCTACGCTTAGTTTAGAAGCCCATAAGCATGCCAGACTGCAAAGGTAGTTAACTGCTCTTATTGTGAATTACCTCAACCCATTGACATATCTCTGATCTGTCCCTGTCCTGATTTCTAGGGATGTTAACTCACTGATTGCAAGACTATTAAATCTGATGTCTTATAAATATATGTACATACATTTCTTCATTTATTTTATAATATTCTGCTGGAAAACATTCCCAGGGAACCTTAAGTCCCCTGCCTTAGTACCACGTCAGAAACATGCAATATGAATACCCTACAGCACACAACTGTGCTGTTCCTCCAAGACTGCACTCATCTCTTTTGCTTTCATGGACAAGAAACAGAAGAGTATAATGTCCCTGAGATGCTCTGATAATGACTTACCCAATTCAAACTGGTTGGAAAGGTTACCACAGGTTTGTCTGACTTCTTCACTGTCCCAGCCAAGAGGATAGAGAGCACAACCAGAGCCAATCAACAAACCTACAAGAGAACAGAAAATACAAGTTTACACAAGCTGCCCCTTGGGAATCTCAGCTTTAAAACAAAACGCACAAACACACAAACAAACAAAAACCACTCTTTTTGTCCTGAGAACAGTAGGAAATCATTTGGGCTTGTACTGCTTCAATTTGCTACATGGTTTTACAGCTGGTTGGTGTGCTGGAGGCAGACTTGGCTATTCAGTATCAGATGCCAACCTCAGCTTCTGTCTGAGAGCTTTTAAACTCCCCTTGTCTCTGCAGAACTGTTGCATACACTGCTTGGAAAACCCAACACGGGGTTAAACAGAAGCTGTGTTAATCACAGCATTTACAAGCTGATTGCTTCTGATTAATTAAAACAACAATCAACCAGAGTTTATCATGGTTTCAACAGGAGAAAGTGAACTGACAGTTGTGCTAATCCCTCGTTGTTTTCCTTTATTTTTCACCCCTTCAAAAGTCAAGGAAGAGTCATTTCATGTCACCTGATCAATTCATACTGCAGGTACAAGCTGCACAAAGTTTTCTCACATCATTTCAGCAAAACAACCGAGCTCTTGAGCCATTCTACCTGTTGTTGTGCTCAGCTTAGCATTCACAGTATGCTTTGCTTTCGCCAGTCCTCATGCTGTCCAGAACAGATGTGCTTCAGCTAAGTCTTTTCCTTCACCAGATCTTGCTGGGAATCACTCAACGGGACATGATTATTTCGTAGAAGTGGCATTTTTATCATATTGCATTCTCAGCTGTCACTGCAGCAGCTGCCAAAAAGCAGGTGTAGCTGGCAAAGATCTTTCTGTTATTTTATTTTATTTTTTTTTAACAAGGACAGCCTAAAGAGAATAGCTGACTGTGTACTAAATCATTTAATTTTACCTCCTTTGTGTCAGATCTTATAAGACTGGAGGTGAGTCACTATGTAGATAACAGCTTGGGTGCACCTCATGCTTTGCAGGATGAAGAGGCACACAGTTCCTCAGAAATTTCGCAGCATGGGTTTTCAGTAGTGCCTTTTACCTGTTAGGTAGGCTGGGACAGGGTTTCAAGCCCTACAGCCACAGCTGTCTGGCTTTGAGCAAGTTCCTCGAGCTCACACCACCTCACTTTTCCTCTCTTGGCAATAGGAATGGAGACAATGTGCTCCCTGGCAGAGCTATTCTGGTGGTATGCTCTTAGTGCAGCAAAGCCCTGGATGTGGTGACAGGGGCCTTGGGGATGTCACACCAGTCTCACAGGAGTCCTGAGGGTGATTCTGTCTCAGGGCCTGGACGTACCTGCACATTTCTACAGTCCCTACATTTCTACAGTCTCTATCCTGCTGATATCTACATTTTTCATGTTGCTGATGCTCCAGTAAGATATAGAAATCACCTTATTATTTTATTGACTCGCTTAAAGACATAAAGAAGCTCTGTCCCATCTTTCTCCTGATGTTTGATGCTCTTAGCACCTTAGCTGTTAGCAGAGGAACCCAGCAGCTCCTCCAGGCCTACCCGCCCCTGGTCAGGCCCAATATTAGAACGTCCCCCTATAAATTCAGATTTCTTCCTGCTACTCAAGTCTACTTCCTTTCTTCACTGCCTCTGCCTGCTCCTCTCTCCATATCTATGTGATATAATAGAAAAGAAATTCTGGAGGCAGGCCCCTCACGGATGGTGCATTGACCCACAGCTGTACAGGCAGAAAAGCAATTAAGGGCACATGAATGCTAGACATTTTCACAACTTCACCTGACCTGGATATGGTTGCTTTTCATGTCCTCACTAGCAGCATTCACAGTATCATCTGATTTTTTTTTTTTCCCCTGGGGCTGCAGAGCTGACAGCAGCTGGTAGGATCCATGCAAACGAGAGTACCTTACACTTAAATTCTCTGAAAGGATGTTTCCGAGACAAGAGAACTTCAGCCAAAACTGAGTCTATATTTGTCAACGACAGCTTAAGATTCTTGCAAAAAAAAAAAAAAAGACTGATTCTCACATGAGCTGTTAAAGCAAGAAGGGCACTGTGAAACAATTAGAGCATGGAGTGGGGCAGGACCCTGTGGGGCAAGGAGACTCTTCACCATCGGTGATAAGAAAGGCTGGGGAAGGGAGGATGAGCACCCAGGTACCAGAGACAGTCTCACAGGGTGATGGAGCCCTGGCCAGCCCTACTGCCTGGTTTCAATCAGCTTGGGTCCCAGCCCTCACAAATGCTTAAAGGGCTGCATTGCGAGGGGCAGGGAGGTGGGCGCAGGGGTAGGAGGGCAGGCGGAGCAGCAGCCAGCCCTTCTGCACAAATAGGTCCTGGGAAAGCCTTCTGGCCCACTCTTCCAGGAGAGCACAACAGCAGCACTGCAGGCAAGTGAAAGGACTATTAGCATGACAATGCTGCCCCTCCAAACCCAGAACAAGCTCTTGCTCAGCACTTGCCAATTACTCTCCTCAGGTGGCAATAGTCTCTGGTGCACACTGCATTCACAGAAGGCTGTTTGTTTTCAGCTCCCTTTGAGTTTTGTTGCAGCAATAGTTTGTTGCTTGTTGGTTGTGTATTTATTTTATTTATTTATTTATTTATTTATTTTCCCAGGAATATTAATCACAGCATTTTCCTCTGCCACCCTCCAGAGCACATCCTCTTCCAAACACCTCGTACCAATTCACTCCGCCTGCCCTCAATGCTAAATCACATACAGAGGCTGCAGGCCTTGGCTACCAAACGTCAGCCAGGCCTCTTCACCCCTGTTTCATACCCTCTGTCCCTTTTCTGTACGTACATCTCTGTAAACTCAAAGCCCAGTTTCAGTCAAAATAAATTTTGGGGGTCAGGCTGTGCCAGTTTTAAAAGCTATGGGTTCTTAAAGTACCTCATGAGAGTGTCTGGACTTGAATTAAAATCTAGCCTCTCCTTTGGTCTAAAATAAAATTATTATTGATTTATAAGTATAATTACTATTAAAAATAATCCTAGATTTCCTTGTTTCTTTCACAAAACCAGGAAACTCTTATGTACTCTACAGAGTAACAGCCTCGAATGTAAGCCTTGCTTAGGCACAGACATAATGTCTAGCCCTGTTCTCTGATCAAGTCATTTAAATCTCAAAAAATTAAATTAGGGGATGGTTGAGAATGTACTAGGAGAATAGAATCAGGATCTTTTTTATACTAAAACCCCAGAGATACAGTTAAAAATACATTAGTAGTCCAATATACTGTAATGTTAAGTTGCTCCAAAGACATAACTTCATTCCCATGTGGGTGCTTATCCTGAAAGCCAACCCATTTTGTTTAATAACCAGAGTAATTACTGTCTAATAACCCACTGCCTCACCACTACCTGTGCCTCCCAGAAATGAATAAACCCAATACAGACAAAATAGTGTGCTGCGTCAGAAAAACTCTCTATAAATGGGACAACTGCTTCTTCAGTTGAGAATGAAATTTGGCAGGGCTGAGTTTCTTTCATGGAGCACAATGCCAATTTCGCCATGGACCCCTCTACCAAGAACCCATTTCTGAATGACCAAGGACAGCAGGAGCAGAGCACATAACACCATACCCAAGAGACTCTAAGGTCCAAGTAGGATTAGCATCTCTGTGGTGTGGTCCCCAGGTGCAAGGGGCAGCATGCTTACATGCTAAGGTCGAGGTAGAAAGCCATGGGCAAACACACGCTCCTTTTAGCAACCACAAAAGCTGCCAGAGGCCGAGGGGGCTGCCAGGAGCAGAGTGACACGTTGCCATCGGGCAAAAAGGCTTGCATCTGGTTTTGTTACAGGTACCAAGTGGCCACAACTCCTAAAGCTGCCATTTTGACATCTCTTGTGATATCACAAGATATCACAAGATATGTGTGATATTCCGTTGTTTTGATTCACCTTCAAACGTTTCCTGCAGTGGCACTGGTAGGCTGGTATGGATCTAAACCTATTGACAAAGCAGTTATGTTCCTGGTTCTTCTAACAGACAGGGTGAAGGCCAACTCATGGACCTACCTTCTGTGCATTTTCACTGAGACTTAGAGCCCACCAGTCATTAGACTTTAAAATTGCACAAGTTTTGCCTTCTACCCTGTGGTACATATATATGCATGATTGCGTGTGTGTGATGGGGCAGAATCTGTCCCATTGCTTTCAGCAGGATTCTGCATGACTGCAACAGGGCTAGTACCACCGCCCTTATTTTATGCATTAAATCTGGGGTGTGCCTCAAAGCCCATGATGTTAACAGGACTTGGACAAAAGCCCTCAGCCCCTCCTCCCCTCCCAGTCAATCCATTCATGCTTGTAAGCAACTCAGTGTGTGGAACAGATCCTGGGAAAGCAAAAAGACTGCACACTATTACCTCTAATAATTCATACATGTGCTCTCATCCTATCTGTTTAATCACAGAGAACACAGATTCCATGGAATAGCTGCAACCTTTGGTTAAGTAAATTAAATAGAAAGGCCACAGAACTAACAGAAAAAAAATTAAGCTAATTTTGCTGTTTCAATAGAGAAAGGTGGCTGGTTTAGCTCAAGAGTCACATCCCAGCCAGCCCTACAGTTAACGTATTTAGCTAGCTATTCTACCCAGGGCACCACACCCATCTTTACAGCTGCTTAAAATGCTTAGGATGCCTATAACATTCCTTGAGAAAAGGAAAAAAAACACCCATAGTGCTGTAATTACCATCATCTGTCATCTTCCATTATCCGCTACAGTCATTAAAAGAAATAGAAAGAGGAAGGAAATGTGCAGGTCCCTAAATGGCTGCTTCAAAAAGGGGCTGAAGCTTTGAGGTGCTGATTGCTGGGATGGGGCCAGCAGGCAGCAGAGGTGCTGGTGGCACATGGCTGCTCTTTGGGATGCTGCACCATGTGCCAGTGGAGGTGTTGGCACTGTCCCAGACCACCTCTCCTGGAGCAGTTCTGCATTCAGCAGTGAAAAGGGCTTCTTGCTCTGTGCTGAGCCTGAGGGGCCATGAAACACTGCTGTTGTAAGTGTCATGACTTAAACACAACCAACTTTGGCTACGCAAAGCTGCAATTAAGAGCCTGGCTTCAATGTTTAAGAGTCCCATCTAGCCACTTGGTTCTTTTTATAGTCCATGCAGGGAGGTGGATACTTCCAAAAAGCGAGCTAAAACCAGCCGATGTGCTAGGTGAAGAGCTGCCCAGACCTTCTCAACACAAAACACTGGACCTGCTTTTAGAAACCCTGAGCCAGTGGTTTCCCCCACAGCAGCTGTTGTGAACCTGCAGCTGTGCGAGCCCTGCCGCCCCTCCTGGCTGACTGCACTGACCTTATACAAGCAGCACACCACAGCTCCCTGCAGCTGCAGCATCCCCAGGTCCTACAAGTTGTGACACTACAAACCAGGGGAGGGGACACCTCAGTGATAAACTATTCAGAGTGATCCTCATCCACCCCACTGCCCTCCCTGTCACTCTTGCTGCAGGTATGACGCCCAGTTGTACTTTAGCAACCCTTAGTATCTGAAAGATGATCTTGTTTGTCCGGAGGTGTGATTGAAAATAATTGCATCTAGCAGGTTCTGCACACAGCTGATGCTGCTGAGCAGGGGGTGGTAGGGAAGGGGCAGGAATTATATCAGTGGTTTGGCACAGATGGAGGTCTCATCTTTGAAGTGATAAAGGCGTGATTTGTGGCGTGTAGCAATCCGCTTCCTCCAAGAGGTAAATACCAACCACTATTAATAACCCCAGGAACAGCAGTTCTCAAACAGTAGCTAGAGAAGGATTAATAAAACGAGAGACATAACCAGATTTTCCTACATCACTGGGCTCAGTAAGGCCAACAGCGATCAGGAAAAGCCAATGCACAAAACCTGAAGGTTGCAATTCCCTGCAGTGGGCAGTCCTCAGCCTGCTTCTGTGGCTTGAACAGGAGCCTCCACCCAACAACGTGCTTCAATAACCCTTGTAGTCATCACCATAAATTAATTGTCTGTAATTTTCATAACAGTACATAGCTAGAAAGTCTTGGTTTACAGGCTCAGCTCTTCCTCTCTCTTGTTGAAGTCATAGTGTGTCCAGTTGTTTCATGGCTCTGTTAAAATAAAGCCAAACCTTTCCCAGTGTCCTTCCTTCTCCCTTGAATAGGATAAACCTAAGTGCATGATTCAGACAAATCTGATGGGAAAACCCATCAGTTTGATCAATAAAGAGAGGTCGTGATGGCAGTAAGTGGGGCACTTAGCATTGGACTTAGCCTCCAAGTCTTGCCGCTAGAAAATGCATTTTCAAATGGGAACAGAACCAATAATAGTTTTCCTTTATTCTGGCCTTTTTAAGTGTCTGCAATGCTTTTCACATGGACACTGGAAACCATATTCCTCTTTGTACATCCCAGCTACAGTTATACCCTACCAACACAGCCAGAGGGACTGCCTAGGCACCAGGAAGGACTTCTGTGGGCAGCAGGTAAGGACGGTCTGCCTGGCTGTGGCCTCCTGGGAAGCCTTCTGCACCTGGAAGAAGCCCAGGGCCACTGGGAAAACACACTGAATTTGCACCTAGAAACAAAGAAAAGGAATGGATCAAGCATGATCCGTGCACTGCTGAGAGAAAATAACAGAACTGAAAGCTGCCTGTTGTGTGGTTTCTTTCTAGTGGGGAAAAAAAAAAACAAACTTTAAAATATGTTCCTCCTTTCTTTCCCCTTCTCTCCTACTTTCTCCCCTTTCTCTGACCAAAAAGAAACCTTGGATTTTTTTTTTCTTTTTTTTTTTCCTCTAGGCATCTCTAATGAATGCCGCTCATATCTGACAGATATTCAAGCCATCTGGAGAAGCTGTCAGACAATAATTTGGAAGTCATCCCTTTCAAGACCATTTTAATGATGATTTTTCCTTTCACATCTTTTCTCTATTAAGCTGGTCTGAATCTTCAAGGATGATAGAAAGTTTTCACACTCCCATCTGTCACTTGAAGGTATAGTAATATCTACAAGCAAAGCAAAACCAGTTTTAGATGAGGCACAGACTTTGACTCTCTGGTTCTCATGATTTAAAAACTCTTCTCAGCATTTACCTGCTTTAAAAGTGAGCCTGCAGTGTACACATAAAATTTAGCTGGCACATGAAGAACGTCTGCTGCTTTGAGATGTACTTTAGCGTTTGAAAGGGATTGGTTAAAAACCATGATGTGAAGTACTTCATTTTCCCTCTTTAAGGTCACACTCCTACTGCTTCTCCTGACATCATCCCTCTGTCCTTTTTTTTCTTTTCTGTTGCCCCATTAGAGAAAAGTAATTATGTCGGTCCCTTCCACTACTGCTCAGTATGTTCTCCAGGAAATCCAGGCACGCACTTGACCTGGGCTTTTAGCAAGTTTAAGCATGGGATCTAAACTTTGGGCAGCAGTTCTCTGCCAAATCAGTAGTCACTGTACATAGGGCATATAACTGGTTCCTTGGGACTGAATGGAAAATGTGTATGTTGAGAGAGGTACAATTGCATAGTATGTGAATAAACTCAATAAGGGAATCACTTGTCTGAGTGCAAAACACGACGAAACATAAGAACAACAACAGAAATCCCCGAGAACAGAATCCTACAGCAGGCGTTGCAGCTGCCTGCCAGCTGCCATCACACAGCACACCAAGGAGCTGTGGTGCTAACCAGGGGCACCACCGATCTGATCAAAGGTGGTGGGCTCATTACTACAGAGGTGCTTCAGGCTTGGAGGGGGAAATCCTCACCCAGAGATGCTGTGCTACCCACCAGGTAGAAGAGTAATGGCCTTGTCTGTTTTATTTGTCCCTAGGAGGTTTTAAAACAATGCTGAAGGCTTCAGAAAATAAGAGTCAGGGATGGGAAAAAACCAACAGAAATGGAGAAGTGGGAAGAGTAGAGAAATCACAGACCTTTTAATAAACAGAAGTGAATTAGTAAGACCCGTTTGATAAAAGCACGAGTGGCAGCACTGTGACAGCTGATGCCAGGGAAAGGAAAGATCCAGCTCCGTTTTCAAAGCCATTCCAAACCAGTGCTGGTGAGGGGAGATCCAGGAGGCTGCAGCTCCCACCACTTCCAACCACTGAAAATCACCCCTGGAAGAACTTGTAGTTGGATTTTATAAAGCAGCAGGACTCATATCCCACAGCCTACACGGGTTGGTACTAGATAATAGAATACCCTAGAGTTTAATCCTATTTTATGTATGCAGTAGGAGGAGTAATATGATTTTTGAGAACTAGTTGAATTACAACATCTGCTAGATGGATGTTTCACTGCAAACCCCTTTATTACTATTTATTATACAGCACCATTCACATTCAGAGGGATTTAGAGAGATCCAAGAAGACAGGCACCTGCTTGTGCAATTTACATCTTATTGTTTATGGTTAAGCGAGGCTAAGGCAGACCCCAGACTTACTGTGGAGGTCACACCAATCGATTAGAGAATGAATATTCACCAAAGCAGGGACTACAGACTGAGTCCCTTACTATCAGATCACACAGTCCTTATACTTCCATTCTCTCAGACAACAAAGATGCAAGTATTTGGTACCAAGTAGGATGTCCTTGGCTGTTGTCTATGGCTATTGTCCATGGCTATTTCTCCTGGCCAAAGAGTGCTGGGTGTGGGCCAGTGGATATAAGAGATCCTGGCATCACAAGGTTTTCTCCTTTGGGCTTCATGCAATGTGTGCTGGTTATGTCCCCGTGGATGAGGTAAGTGGAGGATTAGCAAGACTGAATGCTCCAGTGTTTAGCCATGAGGCACAGCATGAAGCAGTTTGGATAAACCCAGATTTGGCTGCTTTTGTCAAAGGGAACACCTGGAGGTATGAAAGTGATTATTGTGGTCATGATTCAGGACTGGTCCTGCTTTAAGCAGAAGGTTGAACCATAAGACCTCCTGATAACCCTTTCAACCTGTAAGACTTTAGGAATCTGTTTTTCCATCATTCAGACACCTCAGCTTAAGGCAGTGGGGGCTCAAGTCAAGTGTTTGTATAGGACTACTGGCATTTGAGTGTGGTATCCTACCTGGTAACTAACTCCTGCTCCAAAAGAGGTTTTCCATTCAAGGTGCCTTACATGGCACAGGGCACAGGAAACCTATGAAGATGCCCGTGAAGAGACAAATTAATTTAGACCCTTATTATTATAAGCAGTGGAGTCTGAAAAGCTGTATTTCTCATCCTAAAGAATACATACAGGTAGGTCTATGTTTAGGACACATTGAAGTCTGCTTAACTAAGCCAGCAAAGATATTCACAGGGGACTGAAAGACAGGACACAGGGCCAGCTGGGAAAGCCAGACCCTCCTGGACTGGCAGATGGAGGTCAGATAGCCAAGGACATCTTGAATGGGAGTAGACACGTAGGCCAGCTGCCGAATTATGCTCCACCAGCAGAACTGACTCGGAGTGGGATTTGGCTGCCCAAACACAGCACCTTTGACCAGTTCTAGCACTGTTCAGGATCTCACGTGGCCTCCATCTACCTGTTTAGAGAAATACAAGTCTCCCCGAAGTCCTCTCACATACCTGCCAGCCCATGCAGAGAGGTCTTGCAGACCCTAGAGTATCTCTAACAGCACAAAGCATCAAGGTTTAGGCTAATGAGTTTCACCCTAGATATCTATTGATCTTAATGTAAACTTAGAAACCTACTTCAAGGGAAAATATCTGTATTGTAAACACCTTCGAAAAAACCTGTATGAATCTGTAATTAAATCACGCCCAAAGTTACCTACGCTTTATTTTGAGCCTTATCTTCTATCTTTCTGCCCTCGTTCTGCCCTGAAGATGCAAATGCCTCAATTCCTGTCACAAACCCTGCCTTCCTTTACGGGAAATGACCTGAATGTTAGGGGAGAACAGGCGATTAAAGGAAAAACTGCCTTGTTCCCGATTGGAAACCTGTATGCTATATCTTAAAATTATTTCTATGGAAACAAGTTGCTGCTTCAAAATGACCCTGACCTGTCTCAATTGCCACCACCAAGCTAGACCACTCAGGACTTGCTTTGGTAAATCTCTTCACAGTTCCCCACAGTCTGATAATTATAAAAATAAATAAATAAACAAAATATTAAAAAAAAAAAAAAAAAGATTGACACCTCTTGTTCTGGAAAGGGTGTGACCTGGTCCTGCTAAAGGCAGAGTGAAGCTGCAAAGTGGAACTGAAATGCCTGAAGAACTCCCTTGACTGTCAGCTCATTTTGTTTGGCAAACCATGATCACTGCTTGTACATTATGAGTTTTATGGAAAAAAAAAAAAAATATATGCCTGAGAGTTATCACATGCCATCAGACTTCTTTATGTGACAACCCATCTGTATGCTCACCCCATCATTTTGTGGCTCGGAATCAAATGCTTGACAGTTCAAAGAGTCTAAAGCAGCATATGGCATATGACATAGTGTATTTAAATAGAAATCACTCCATTAGAAACACAAGGATGCCTACTGTAATTAATAAAGAGTAATTTAATAATTATCTTCTCAAACTACATAATTCTCCATCTAGCCATTGTAGTGAAGGGGATATTCTTTTTCATTAATATGAATTTTGATAGCACCTGGTCGCTAGATAAAACCAGCCAGAAGCTTTGCAGAAATGCCAGGCTCTAAGGATTTCCTAGCACATGAACGGATCTCATGCAGGACCATGAGGAGAGAAATAAGGAAAGATAGTCCATGTCAGTGAATATGCCTAGGTTGACAAAAAAGATAAATGGGCAGGCGTTGCCACATCTTTTGAATGCAAACTAAGCAGTCTAAGATTGTTTGTAAGCATGAGGAAAAGTCTGCAGCAGAAATTCAGCCCAACTCTCCTGAGCACCACCACTTCAGTGATGTCGCCTCTAGCTTACCCCAGCATTTGGAAATAATCAGACATGGATTAAACCCCACAGAATTGCTTTTCCATGTTTATTAGGTTAGTAATCTGTGAAGAAGAATAGTTTGTAGATGCTGGATAACGCAACAAAGCTGTCCAGACAATTACTTCACTTTGGTGGCAGATTCCCAGAATGAGAGGGGAACTGGAACCGAGGCAAAGCATATATCCAGTATGGATACACATACCAGGTCTGCTCCCCATCAGTGTCTTGAGGACACTTTTCTATAAAAGACAATTAGTAAGATAAACTACTATAATGCTGTAAAAGTCACTGGCAAACACAGCTGAGACTCACTTTTCCCTTTCCACTATTTTCAGTGGTGATTCACAGGCTTTAGCCTCTACTCTGCTAAAATGTACACACCAGCTTAGTTGACACACAGGCCCACAGTCATCAAACACATATCTCAGAGAGCGTAGAGCTCTCTGATGGATGTCATAGACAACTGAAGTGTTATGAAATACCTGGAAATTGGTGAAGGAGAGGGCAGTTTAATTTATTGTTTGCTACTGCAGCTGCAACACTTTTTAACAGCTTTTTAAAATACTTTCCACATCCATGAGGCTACATGCAGAGCATGCAGTTAAGCACATGAATTAATGTATGCATGACCAGAGGTGTACTCAATGCAATTTGCCTTTGTGCTGAAATTATAGTGTAAAATTAAAATAAACAGAGTCCAATCTAAGCAATAACAGACTTGATGTGAAATGAGTCATTCCTATGGCTTCCCCAGTTAAACTGAAAACAACTATAGACCCATTCCCAGCTACTTTGTTTTCAGTAAGAGGAATAACAAGGTTCCGCACACCTCCAATGGGAACTGTGTAGCACTCAAAATACCCTTTGCATACTGTCAATTTTTCCCCCCACTATTTTTACATGCTCTAAAGTTCGTTTCATATGACATACCCAAGAAAGTGATTTTTTTTATTATTATTTTTTAAAAACAAATTAAAACCACAAAATTTTCTATGCCTACTTTCCAAAGGTGTTCAAACTCAGCAACTGAACCAATTTGCAGAGGAAAAAATGCTCTATCAAGTCAGTTTCCCTCAAATAGGTCCCATTTTTCAGTTTGTCATAAAGTGTGATAAATCATAATTTTGGAGAGGAGCTGTAGTTTGTTACAAATATATTGCACATCTGTAGTTCAGAAACATATGGTGCTGCCACTTATCCTCTCCAGAGAGAATCCATATGGACAAACTTATCAAAATCCCAAGCATACTTAACTCTTTCTAATCTAACTGGGTATGCTTCTTCCATGATGGGTTCAAGAGTCCACCTCTGATCTCATTTTGAAATCTTCTCGTCACCCACCTGTGGGTTATCCCAAAGCAATAGAATGTCTCAGCACCCTCCAGCTCCTCATGTTGAGAGGATTTTGCTTTCTGTCTTTCTCCTGTATCATTTAGGAAATTCTTTTATACACAGAGCATACTTAAGCACACACACACACACAAATATCTTGGAAATGGGTTGGAATTGTCCTATCAAGAAGTCATCTAACCCATCCTTTTGCCCCAAGTCAGGATAAGCTCCCTTGTATCTTCCAAGACAAATAACTGTCTTATCTCTTCTTAAAAGGTTCTTACAATGGAGATCCCACCCTTTTCTATGACAATCTGTTCTTGTGTTTCTGTGTCTGCAACAGAAGCTTTTCATATTGTCTAACCTAAATCTTCCTTCTGATAGTTTAAGTTCACTCCTTAATCCACAGACTTTGCTAAGCCCCTTTATTGGTTTTACATGACAAAGTTTTGATACGGGGGGCTGCAGGGTTGGCCTTTGTGAGCAGAGTCCAAAAGCTGCCTCATGTTAGATAAGGGCCAGTTTCAGCCAGCTCCAAAGTGATCCACCACTGTCTAGAGACAAGCCAATGGTATTTGTGACTCTGCGAGAGCAGACTTAGGAAAGGAAGAAAACTGATATGCAACAGCAGCTGGGAAAGATGAGTGAGAAGCAGCCCTGCAGCCCCCAAGGTCAGTGCAGCAGGAGGGCAGGAGGTGCTCCAGGCAGGCAGCAGCAGTTCCCCTGCGGGCTGTGGAGAGGCCCCTGATGGAGCAGGCTGTCCCCCTGCAGCCCATGGAGAGGATCCCATGCAGGAGCCCATGCATCTTTCTGGTTTTTCCTTCAAAAATTTAAAAACTATGCTAGAATACTATCAGACCAACCAAATAATGAATCAGTCTCATTGCATTCAGCTGAGAGAAGTGAATGAGAAAGAAATCAAGTTAAATGAAGACCTCAAAGGGGATGGTAGCAGTAACTAGCAAAACCCTAAAATGAACTGTCTGGCTCTTAGAGCTCATTGCTATTCTCTCTTCCTAAAAACTTTTCAGAAACAGTGTTTATGATCAGCAAAAGACTCTTCAAGAACAACTTTGCTATAAAGGCTGTCCTTGATAAAAGCCTATCAGTGCCTGGATGCCATCCCCAGCACTTAATATTTCTGCTCCAATTTACAAGATCATTGGCTTAATGGATTAATACTTGGTGACTGGAGCATGCAATTGCTAGGTACAAGCATGCATTCTTATTGGGACCTGGGAG
Organism: Anas acuta; assembly: GCF_963932015.1. Lineage (NCBI taxonomy): Eukaryota > Metazoa > Chordata > Aves > Anseriformes > Anatidae > Anas > Anas acuta. Next base: position 26,956,034 of record NC_088979.1, read on the forward strand.
CAGGGAGTGCTGAGCGGCAGTAGTAGCATTTGTTGGACCTCCTACAGGGACTGAGGGAGAATGTAAGCAAAACACATATACAAAGAAAATAAACCAGGTATGAGATAATGTTAGATGGCTTCAAAGGCAATGAATGATGGCACTTAGACTACTAGTAAAGCCTTTAAGGAGAAAGAGGGAAAGTCCTTTTTTTTTTTTTTTTTTTCTCCTTGTGTAGAAACCATTATCTTCATTCCTCATTCAAAACCAGCTATCACCTGTGCTCCTCACTGGCCATTTGTACCACTGATCCTTGCTTGAATTCCCTCAATTTATTATTTCAGATCTGATACAGGTGACCTTGTTAATGGCACAGTGTTTACTGTGGCACAAATAAAACCACCTGCAAATGTTTCCAAGCCAAAGTTTTTCAACAGAGCTGTTTATCCAGCAAATAGCCCAAGACTGGATCTGGGGCTAGGTTTCTGGTGTGCAGGCTGCCTCAAGCTGGTTACAGAAGCTCAGCTGCAATCCCTTCATTGCTCTTGGTTCCTGCAGGTGGCTCATGCTTGCCATGATTTTCACAAAATGGCATCCTGCTAGAAAATGTTGATGAGGGTCTCATCCTTAGAGCCCTCCTTGACCCCTTTAACATGTGCCAGATATTTACATGCTACTCAATCTTGTGTCCTTGAGTGCTGGATACTTACAGTAATGCTAAATGCAAAAATGGTACGATCAAATTAAACCCTCTTCACAGAAAAAGAAGTTTTACCAATGAATTACAAAAACATGACTTTGTCTTATGGCTTGGACAAGTGCTGGAGCAGCTATGGCCCCATAAGGGTTATGGAGTATATTTTTAGACTTCTCAAAGTATTGCCATTTAGCACACAAAAGTGCACATGACCTTCTACAGGTACTTCTGACTGCCAGAAATTGTTCAAAACCAAGTATACTGCATCATGAGAGAAACTCTGTCCTTCCTCAGCTTTCTGTTTAAAATGAGAATAACACCCAGTAATTGCTTTGAGGAAAGTGATAGTCTCTCCCTCCTGGATCTGACAAGACTTTTCCTTGTCTGACTTATGTACTCCAGGGGCAACTCCACTGTAACACAAATTATCTCCAGAAGGATCAGAAGAGCCCTGTAACTAAGTCAGAAACATGGAGATCACTTTCATCGTGGCTTTTCTGAAATGTAAATGTTCATTTTAAAATGACACCATCACAGCTTCTAGGTCCAGCTGCTCATCCTTTTTCTTTGTATTTTACTTCCACTGAATCCTCGTTCTGAATTATCAGAACAATAATTAGATTCAGGGAAGGGGGGGCAGGCATTCATATTCCCCTGAGAAGGATAGATAAAAGTTTCATTCCTGAAAGCTGATGTGCCAACAGTGGATAGTGGGGAATTGGGAACCCTGCTTAACTGCATGGGAGAGTTAAGTTTATTAATAAAACAATTTAGATAAACTCCATTTATGCATTATTTGAACAAGGATCTTGGCAACTCCTTATTTAGCATCTTGAACACATCAGGAATTTTAAAGAGGAGGACTGAAATGTTGCCTCGAACTGTAAAAGCTTTGACAGAAGTGGGTCTGGGAAGTAATGAGTTGATTTTTTTTTTCCTTTTCTGCTTCTCCTTTTTCTTCCTCTAACTAAAAACAATTTTCAATATCCTTGGCATAACTACTTTAATGAAGCATAATTTATTTGATCCTTACACAGCCCCCTTAGGATTACTTCTTGCAGATAGCCAATTATAAACTCTTACATACTTTATAGCCCTCATTATGTGTGACAGAGGCACACTAATAAATAATGCAAAACCCCTTTTATACCCAGTCTACCTTGTGAGAAAACAGGGGTCTGGTATGGAGGGAAAAAAGCACATTGTAATGCATTCTTATTTCCAAATGGACTGAAAAAACTTCCTAGCTTCAACTTGCTTCCTTGGGACACTTTTTTTTTCTTTTCCCAGACTGGACTCCTGTGGCTTGATTCATTACTAGATAAAAATCAAGTTTAAATAGAAGTGGACCATGACACACAGACTGTCACTGCCCTGTCACTTCCTTGTGACATCCTGTCAGCTGCAGAAAAGAAAGGAGGTCTGGAAGCAGAATGACCAGGTTGAATGTGAATGAATTGATATTCAATTGTAGGCTTTTCACGGTAATGAAGCAGAAAAGGCCAAGGCCCAAAGAGCACTTCTCACCCTGCCTGCTCTGCCTTTCTGGTGCAACTTCCATACTCTGCCAGCGCTTGGGTGAAGGCTGGGTGTAAGTTAAGCAGCTCTGACTGTCCCTCAGCTGGTAGGATCCAAAGAGTGAAGTGGACAGATGAGGTTGAACATACATATACAGTGTCCCAGTGGACTGCTTAAAAAAAAATAAAAATGTTTTTGTCTTTAATTGACAGGATGCTACTTTTTGAAGCAAAAGAAGTTGCTGCTATAATGGCTGAAAAAACATTGCCGTGATCACTACAGAGACCTGATGAGCCACAAAGGTTGCAGCCTGCCCCATCCCTCTGCAGGATTATGTGCAACCGTTGGTACTCACTCCCTTGAAGTCTTCTTTCCCTATATGAGTAGAGGGGATACTAGTTCCAAAAGGCACAGGGATTTCTTGCCTTTAAATATGTGGTGCCTGGAGACGTTGGGGGACAGCAGCAAGAAGGAGGGAAGGTGTTCATACAGAGTTTGAACAGTATGGGACAAAATTTCATTGGGTGAATTGTGATTTTATTAGAGGACTTAGGCTGAACTGAAGCTCATTTCAACTTTCTGTCCTTTAACTAGGAAAAACAAAACTTAAAACAAAAAAATCAAACCAACAAGCAAGTAAATAAGCCCAGCTTTCCCAAGTACAGAGCCCACCACAGCCCTTGCTCCAGGAGGAGTGGTCACGGCTACCTCCACAGCCTGGATGTGGTGTCCTAGAGCCTGAACACACAACTGTTGGCACCAAAATGAAACATTATTCCCCAAATGACACATATCTCCAAATAGTGTCAATGTGGCCACAGGTAATTACACGGTCTGACTCTAGCAGACAGAGATATCTTTCAATATCTCCATGTGGCTTAACACAGACGTAGAATGATTGCATAGAAAGAAGAAAGCAGAAGGAAAAGTGGCTGTGTAACATAAATGCCTTAGGTATGGTTAAGTTAAAGCCTTGCCACGGGGCCCTGCTAGATTATACAATTAACTCAGCAGACCTTCATAGCTGGCTGCGGGGATGGCAATGAACAAAAGAAATAAAGACATTTGACTTTGTGCACAGCTACAAAGAAATTATCTGCCGTATTAACTACAGGGTTTGACTAATGTACACTGAAGCACTCACCTTCAATTAGCCATTTAACCCAGCATATCAAGCTGTGCTCTGAAGAGGCTGGGATACGGTAAGTGTTCCTCTTGCAATAGCAACAAGGGCTGGCTACTGCCAGAGGATGCACTAAGCAATGGGCTGACAAATCCCACATTTCCAGCAATGAAAAAAAACCATGGTATCATTTCTATTTTGTACCCTCCTTCACTTATGATGATCTCAGTGGCTACCTAACTCCTTTTGGAGCAACACGTTCCTGGGAAATGATGCATAAGTATCAGTAAAAGAACTGATCTTCTACCTCAATGTTTATGAGCACACCTTTTGTCTGCTTTTAAAGAAGTGAAATAATAAATTAAACATGAGATACTTTTTGCAGTTCACAGGCAACAACAACAAAACTTATTAGTGTAAACACCTGTAATTTTGGGTTAAAATGTCCCTGGAAATTAACTTTTATCTGAAAACTGACCAAGACAAGGTACTGGTGTCTACAGTCTGGGTCTGAATCTGCCCCTATAAACCCACAAGGGCAGTGTCATAGTAACTTCAGCAAGGTCAGCAGCAGGAACCTGGATAAAGATATCTTCCCACCTGGCTGGAACTGAGGTATGGTTTGAAAGGCTTCCTTCTCCCTGTCTGCAACCCTTCTGTTTACAACTGTCCCATCATCATGTCTTCCTCAGGAGGAAGCACGATAATGCCACAAGCATTTACATGGCTGCTTGGGAACTGACACGGTAGAATATGAGCATTTTTTATTTCCTGAGGGCAAGGGGCACCACAGAGTCAAGAATAAGAGGCCAGCAAGCAATAAATACTTAAACAAGCTTAAGCTATCAAAAAATAAACATTTGTGCAACTTCAGCCTACATCAGATTGCTGTGTCCCAGGTCTCTGAGCATAACAGGTCCAGAAGAGTTGCAGAAATCAGAGATGGGAAAGAACAAATTGCATCCATTCCCTCCCCTCAGGAGGTTTGCTCCCCATGGTAATCTGTGGTGCTCTGTTCCCTGAAGCACGTTGCTCTCATCTGTGCTGAAGACCATGGTGCAGCCAGTCCAGTTTCAAAGGTCCCCAGGCAATAAAGTTTATGGCTTTCCTGTTGCAACTATTCCATGGCCAAGTGGATCACTTTGGTCTGACGTCAGGGGTGTGGTTAAATGGAGACTTATATCTATCTCTCACCAGGAAAACATATTTTGAAAGTTAAGTACCTGCACTTAAGAGCTCTCCTTCTGCGGTTAACAGGACACAAATATGACTTCAGGGTGAATTTCATGTCAAAGCTGAGCAGATCTAATGGTATGCTAACATTGAAAGTGTAGTTGGCCCCTCTGTATGTTCCCAGCTATGTCATCTTGCCTCTTCCTTTGGGCCATTTCAGGCTAATATGAGCCCGTTCAGGGCAATACACAGAGGGGGAAAAAATAAAAATAAAATTAAAAAAAAATAAAAAAGACTGATTTTTATATGGTTATTCTGCTGGCTTTAACTCTCAAACATGGCTTACTGATGGGCAAAAAGATTGTCAAAGGGCCGCCTCCTCCTGGGTACCCAGTGAATCACCTAGGGAAAATGAAAACCATAGTCCAGGCACTTTTAAGCCCGCTGTGCATCCAAGATGACCCAAACAGGTCAGGACTGCAGCCTGCATACATCAAGGGAACAAGGGCATCCTGGCAGCAGTCTGACAGCCCACCAAATCCCAGGGGTGGGCAGAGCCAAGGGGACCCGCAGCGCTGCCCGTGGCTAAGAGCAGCTGTGGAGTGATGGGGTAAATTGGGCTGACAAAATAGCTTTGGAGGCAACTGCACAGAAATGAGACAAGGAGGGCACTAACAGCTGAAAATGTGACATTGAGGGATAGTCAGAGGCAGATAAAATAGGAGCAGGATGAAGGCTAAAAGCTGAAGGGGCACCAACTTTCAAGAACATGGGAATAGCTTCTATATTAAAGGCAGTTAAAAGGCCAAGGAGGAAAAGATTGTGATAGGAGCCATAAACTTAGATTACTTGCATCAATAAGGGAGAATAAACTGTTGTGTAATATGAAGGGGCCCTCCAGTCAAAAGGCAATTGGTGTTGGAAAAGAGGTTTCTTAAGAGATAATCCCTTCTCAGTTCTCTGATATACAGCCTTGCTACTGTACTACCCAAATTCGTTTGTTATAATGACCTGCCTAACTGCCTAATAAGTATCATTCCGTCTGTCATCAGAAAAGGAGTTCATGACTGCAATAAAAAGCTTGGATGCGATTCAGCAATCCAAAACACCACCGCTCTAATTTATTCATTCATTTAGTTTTCAGTGGTGCAATGACGCCGGCCACAATGGTATTACATGAGGCTGGTTTAAGTATCCAGGAGAGCTCAGGGAGCGGAAAATTCAATTCCCATTGCCATGGTGAGCGATGTATATACCACTGAAGGGAGCTTAACTCCCAGGGCAAGAAGGGTGGTCTCCCTGCAATATTCCCTTTGAACACAGGCACTGTACTCACAAAGAGCATTATCAACACTCAGAACTCATTACTCCTACTGGAGGTGAAGATGCCTCCAAATCTCATCTGGGTGGAAACCCCTCCCAGCTAGTGGCAGTACTGAAATACGCTGCTGACAATTGTCAGATAGATTTATTGTACCATGCATTACGAAAAGTCCTCTGCAAAGCTGTGCAAAGGCAATGTTTTCTAATTCTTTGTGACCTATCACAAGGCGGGCTATCTGAGGGCTCCCCCATCATTGCCATGTCACTCAGCTGACAATAATTCAGCTGGTTTGGGATATTTCCCAAACAGAAGACAGTGTAGAGATGCAAACAGCTTTATTTACTGATTCTTTGCATCACACAACAAAGTTGGGTGGACAGTTTGCAATGTTAATGTCTCTCCCAACTCCAGGGGTGCAGCTTGCCTTCCCTCTACAGACCCATTGTCAAAGGAGTCTTTGACACCCATCTTCTGGTGACTACCTTCATGGGGTGATGAAAGTAGGGATGCACGAAGCACCACACAACATTGGTGCTCGTTGCATGCACAGAGGACTCTGTGCCATGAATTAAGATGAGGTTGCTTTGTACCCAGCTGTACATAGCTATTGACAGGTCTACAAGCACTAGTCAAGACAATGTTGTTCTCAGAACTGTAAAAAAGAAGAGTAGCTTCCATGTTCAATTATATTTAAGCCTTCCCCAGTGATTAAATCTGTCTTTGCTTGTCTCTGACAGTTAAAACATGTCCTGTATGTAAAAAGTGACTGTTGCAAATGAATGATGTAGATGAGTGTCAGTAAAATTCTCCCATCAGTAGGGTCCATGAAAAGTGCAGACAGAGAAACTGGAATTTACATTCTCTTCTGAGGGGTTCTCTGGGCTGGAATCCCCTTGGTTTGCATCCTGCCTTTGTGAAGAAGCTCTTCTGCTATGGGAATGCTATGCAGTAATTATTTCCTCCAGCTCTTGAAATCAAGGACAACCCTTATTCTGTTATTGCTACCTAGAGCAAATCCCCCAGCCAGATGTCTTTCCTTAGACAGATGATGCTTTTACCAGCAGAACCATAACACAGATACCTTTTAATGGGAGTGGGAAGAGAGAAAGGCAGCGTGATATTTTACTTAAATACCAGTTCAAATCAAAAGTTAGGGCTGAGCTGTCTGCAGGAATAATCTGCCTCATACCAAGAGGAGAGACAATGAAAGAAGGTCAAGGTAAGTCAAACTGTTTTGCATTTGTGGCAGGGGAAGCGTTTGCCCTGGGGTTGCCGCAGCTCAGTTGATATGGGGCAACCAGTCAAGCCCTGCATATTTCAGTGTCGACACAATGCCTGCATTTCGTGGATATTTCCAGTGAGTCCATCCTGCAGTCCCCAGGGTTGTTAGAGCGGGGCTGACTACACGCAGATCCAGTGGAAGACAAGAGTGACTTCTGTGTAACCTTGTCCCAGCTGTGCAAATACCTGCTCAGTTTTCACTGACGCTCCTCGGCTATTAAAAGGGGAGGTGGGAAACTGGATGATCCCTTCAACAGCATTTCCAGGTGAAACTTTAGAGTAGAGGTGTCCAGAAACAGTCCTTGCACTGGGAGCATTGGGCACCAGTGGCTGCTTTTTGTGAACAATGAAGAAGAAATGAAATGCTTAGAAGTTCCATTTAGCAGAGAGATATGAAAGATTCCCATTTTGCCCATAGTAGAAAAGAAAATCATCATCGTCACAAGGTTTCTTGCCTTAAGCTGCCATTTTATTTTAATAAGACCTGCTTTTCCTGAGTTTCAGTAGAGGCAGATCTTATCTGACACATTTCAGGTGAGCTAGTGTGACTGATTACGTACAGATGGAAGAAGCTGGGGACAAAGAGTAGAAAAAATAAGACATTAATATACAGCAAATCCTATTTCAGCTCTTGGATAGAATATTGCTTTCTCCAGGGAGCAAACAAAATGCTTATGTCAGAAATAAAATATAAGATCCAGAGAGTTTATCATGTGTGGGTCTCCTTCCTCTCCTTCCTCACCTCACCAGCAAAAACAAAATAAAAAAAAAAGTTAATGAAAAGAGTTAATGCTGCTGCTTGACATCAACTTCACAGCCAAGGAGATTATCCTGATCCTGTTATGGAGGTGAGAGCACGGCAGCACCTTTCCTAAAAGGCAGGGACGGGACAGGCAGCTGAGCCAGCCCGCTCCCTTCCTCCTGCAACCGCAGGCTTGATGGATGGAGCTAAATTAGGTCAAATCACTGCAACAAAGGCAGGCAACGTGGCTCAGAAAAACAGTGTGGATGGGGAGCAGCAGCCCTGTGCCCAATTTCATGGGAGGTTGTGGTGTGTGCGGGGGCTGGGTTTGATTTCTGCCCAAACTCCTGGGAGAAATGCATTATCTACTGGTGTCACTTTGCCAATTATTTTAATGCGATACTTTTCCAAATGAGAGTGTAGGGTTTATTACTACATTAATGATAAGCCTAAGGTCTTCATCGAGGGAGAGGAGACTCAGCCTGAAGCAGCACACCCAAACCCTGCAAGGTCCTGCAGCAGCTGGTGACTGAATGCACTGCTCCCAACAGCTCTGCCCCCGTTTCTCCCCTGCCCTCCCCCTTCCCTGTCTTGAACTTCCAGCAAGGAATTGTGCCTTTGTCATCGTTCAGGGCGTTGGTGAACTCTAACCCCCCTCCAGCAGCCCCATGCTATGTGTGGAAGCATCTCCCCTCCAACCCCTGGCAGGATCAGGCCCCAGGGCTGGCCTGTGCCTGTGCCTCGATACGTGACAGGGCTCTTCAGCATAAAAACGAGCTGGGGATTTGCAGCCATTGAGATGGTATCGTCAGAGGATTTAAAGCATTAGTAGGAGGGAGAATGGGATTAATGGACGTTCCTTCATTTCTAGGCTATCTCTCCGTCAAGCACAGCCAAGCCTAGGTGACACATCAGCACCAAAAATGTGGGAAGATGCAGAAGAGGCCTTGCTTCAGCAACACTGAAGTGTCTTAATAATGGTGTTTATTTTCTCCCTCTGATTTTCTTAAGCATATTAAAAAAAAATAACATCAGTTCCTAATTTCCTTTTCTAGGTGTTAAAAACGCTGTGAGGGGTACCTGCTATGCAACCTGCTCTGCAACGCAATTACACTACGACTACAGCTGTGAAGTCTGATTTACATACACATTTTTGGATACAAGTCAGTGGGATCAAAACACAGTTTCTGCAGGTGAAACATTCTGTGGGGGCAGCTTTTAGGCTGTGGTAATTTCAGGGCTTCAGGGGCCAAGAGCTGGACTGCAAGGGTGGAGAAGTTTTTGCCAAATTTTGGTGTATTTTGGTTCAGGCCTGCATTAAAAAAGAGATCACAGCCATTAATGGTTGTGGAAACCAGATGCTACTGTTTGGTTATTGAGGTTTTACTTCCAGGAAGCATGTAAATCCTCTATTTTATCAATGCATCTTTTTTGTAGTATGAGTGACAGATGGAATAAGTGGAAATTGCATAATAAAATGAGCAGAAGCTGATATCAGTTTGAATTTGCTCAGACACTGATGATTATCTCGTGCTTTGAATAGCAGACATCTATCTGCATGTCTCTCAATAAAGCAGCAGTCTTTGAGCCACCATGTCACAGCTGCAAATTTTCCAAAGTTTTCCAAGTAAAATAACTGGTTTAGCCACCAAAACCTCACAGGATTGTGGTATCTCAGAAAATTAGGCAGCCCTGACTTTTCAGGACTCACTGGCTCTTTCGCATTAACATCAAAGTCCCACAATTGCAAAACCCACTGTGGGTTTTATAGCATGTAAACAGCCAAATTAATCTGGAGCTCGGTGAGAGATTAACACAAAAGAGCAGAAAGTTGCAAAGCACGGTTTAATTATATCATCACACTCCACAATGACCAGCAGATGGATTGTGAAGGTTCAGCTTTATTAAAGTCCTGGATTATGCTTCTTTCTGTAGAGAGACAATATTCGCACGTAGTATCAAGTTCATTGAGTAATAATAATTATTATTATTACATGGCTTGGATGCAGTGTGATCAGTTTATGTGGGCAAGCACCCATGTTTTAGATTTCTAGCACTGAAAAGCACTGAATAGAAATAATCTAGCTAAAGAGCCTGGAAAGGAGTGATGGGGACAAAAGGCAAGGGAAACCTGAAATAGGAATGCTTGTAAACTAGGAAAATGCAACTTTTGTGAGCTAAATAGCAGTGAGATGTGAGATAACTGGCGGGAGCTAGAGGGGACATGGGGTGATGGGAGGAGAGGTCATATGGGAACTTGAAGCGAACACATGGGAACAAGAGACAAGCATGAACAAAGTATCAGTTCAGTAGATTAATGAAGAGTCAAGAAAGTAAGAAGTCAAGGATGTGCACAAGGATTTTGCAGAGGGATAAGTTAAACGCTTTTGTCCCATTGGGAGCATTCCCGAGTTTAACTGTACTGCTCAATAAACGCCAGGCCAGGAGGCTGAGGCACTGCGTGCTGGGTGGCCACACCATCCACCACTCAGAGGCATTAAACCTTTTCTCCAGGGACATCTAACTCCCCTTAGCACCAGCTCGGTGTGCTCCTGGGGAAAACCACAGATCCAGAAGGCAGTCCAAAAATTTGTCACAATTCTGCTGGTTCAGGAGTACTTTTAAGTGATCAGAGAGGCCATTTATGTCTAACTCACTGCTCTTTAACTCCATCAAAATGGAACAAAATATTTCTAAGGCACATAAAATTCAGGTCGCAAGCTTCTTCAAAGACTTGAACAGTTCAGTTGCTATGAATCACTTTGTTATGAATCATTATGAAATCTGCGAGACTGCTTTTTATTTATCCAAGAACAATCAAGACCTTCATCACAGGACTCCCTCTGTGCAAGATCAGTTGGTGTATTGAACAGTTTCATATTGTGACATGAACTAATTTTTTGAGAACTTGTAATAGAGTATTAACTGCATATGTATAATACCGAAGTATATTATATTTCTATGTGGTTTTGTTTCCAGCCACCTTAACAGGCAGAAAAAAATACTTATCACTCACAAATGTCAGTTCTGAAAAAGGCACAATAAATCATGCAACAAAAATGCTCTAAGAAAGCCCCTCACCGTTCCATTCATGCCCTGGAGCTTGCTGATCATTACATATAAAACACATGCTTATTCTAATAAAATGCATTAAGATTTTATGGCACAGTGTCTTGAAATCACTCAGAAACAACCCAGAAATGTCATTAGCAAGTGACTGTGCCATGTGAATTATAGCTTTTGCCCAGTGTATTATTTCATACTCTGAGAAATCTGATCTACTCGAATCATAATTATTTTCGTTTCCATCCAAACATTAACCTTGCTCCATCTACGGGTGAGTGACCAACCTGGCTCTGAGTTTGTTCCCCTCAGAGAGGGGAGCGCACGCCGGCCCATTAGGAAAACAAAGAGCCAGGCTCTGTTTCATGTTAAACTGAAAACATCTGGTAACATATTTCTTGTTATATTTGGTACACCCTGAACAGCTACTTTGAGATAGCAGGGCAAGCACTGGTATATCAGAGGAAAAGAGGTAATAATGTGTTATTTTCTCACTTGGCAAAGAAGATGCTAAATAAATCATGCGAATTATTCAGTGCTGAGGGACATGTTGCATTTTCTATTTCTGCTCTTTGCTCAGTCTGACATGACTTCAGTATAAACAGAGGTGGGGAAAAAGGCCTTTTTTAATCCCTGAAGTACGGCTTTCTCAATAATCACTGCAAATTGTTATTTTCTAGGTGAACAGTCAGAATCTGGGTCATTTAACACAAGGTTAAATCCCCGTCTCCATCATCCCACAGCTTTCTCTAAAACTGGGCAGGCTTTCCCCATTTTACTCCTTATTATTTCTGCATCTCTCGGATCGGTGTGCAGAGGTGAATGGCTGTGCTAGCAATTCCCTCTGAACCCTAACATCCCCCCCAAAGTCCTCAGGAGGAGGATGCTCACTGATGCTCCACTTCCGTGCAGCCACATCCTCCTGAAGAGAGCGTGTGGAGGAGGTCCAGCATAAGCAGCATTCCCACAGAAATTTATGCCTCCCTGCTCGGAGCTCAGATCGGGCAAAAAATTATGACACCTGAAAGTACTCTACCAGAATAGCAATAAACATTAACTAATGCAACAGAGTGCCTGGCTTTCATGAAGCCTTTCTTCACAGGCACTTTAAGCAGCGGATTACAGTCCCCTCGACGTACTGTAAATCCTGACTGGCATGTTGGATACCATGAATCACATTCCTGCTCTGAGAGCTGCTGCCAGACAGCAACTGGTCCCTGAAGCAAAGGAGGAGAAATGTCCCCTCCCTGGCCTCGCCAGTGCTGGGTAGGCAAGGGCAGGGCTCATTTTGCACGAGTCCGTGAGTCTAATCAGCATTGTAAAAACATGGTTTCAATGTCTCGTTTTGCTGCCCTGCTAACTTGTCCCAGCTGGCTTCCTCGGTCTGCTTCCTCCCCATTGTGAGAGACACTAAAATCATGCACAGCAACTCAGGCAAATCCCATCTCCTTCTCCATCACCACCCAAACCAAGCCAATGACTTGGCTTTTGCTGCATCCTGACTGTATGTTGGTACAAGAAAAAGTATGCACATTCTTAGCTTAACCCATGGACGCAAACAGGGAGGGTAATTGTGGGGCCAGGACCTCACAGTGCACTGGAAACAGATCTGTTCTGCTTGTCTGAGAGGCTCAGCAAAAAGAAGTCTGACACTGGGGGGTATTTTTATTTTTTCACTGTCCTTTATTGTCCTCCTGGATTCACCCAACCACATTCACAAATTCATGCACACCTGTGTTTGGTGAAGGGAAGGGTCTCGATACATAAGTCTTTTCAAAAGTAAGCACTTTGTCTTACGGGCAGCATACACTTTGAAATGTATGTTGTTCTGAATTGCAAAGTTAGACCAAATGTCAGGCTGGTCCAGGTATTTCAACTTCAGCTGAGATCAATGTCCTTTTCAGGTGTACTCAATTACACTTGATCTGGCTAGGTGGATACTGCTCCTTTGGCAGTGATTACAAAGCAGATTTTTTGTACTAGCCGAATGGGAATAATCCTACAAAACACTATTACAAGTAGATCAAATATAAATAGACCAAATATAAACAGATGTAACACAATTACAACAGATGCAATTTTGAGAAAGGCTGCTTGTCTCTCTAAGAGGCTGGTTACAGTATCAGCCAGATTAATACTTCTTCCTTGAAATTTTGAATAATGACTCAAAATATAGTTAAATGTTATATTTATATTCCCCCAGAAATGATGAGCTTAAAACTTTGAGACGTCACATATACCACGTACTTCTAGCTTGAAACCAGAAAGCTTTAGTCAGTGTGGGCATTTATAATCCACTAATTTCCATATTGTGAAAAGTTCATCTGTCTGGTTTATAGTCTTCCTTCTACATGATATTGCAAAGTCATGTAAAAAAAAAAAATAATAAAAAAATCTTGTAAACTAAAAAAAATGAAAGATTCTAGTGAAAAATGTAAACAGAGGAAATGACTCAAAGACATGGAAGGAAATAAGTAATCTAAACAGCTGTAGTATTAGAAATGTAAAAATAATTTGAGACATAAGAGAAACATGATCCCCAGTGAGATCTGTGCAGCTGTGTAGATATAAAGATTTATAGATACAAAGTTCATATGGTGATGTCTTTTCCACTTGCAGAGATGTAGTCAACTTATGTCATATTTATTTCTTCAGAATAATGAAGTAACAACCCCAAAAATTTGTTTCTAAGGAAATTTAGATTTTAACACAATAGGTGAAAGTACATAAGGGAAAGGTTGAAGAAGTGTTGGGGTAGGACAGAAAAGATTCTTAAAAGAGCAGACTGAGTCTAGTTCAACAATATCAGAGGTTCCATATTGATCTGGAAGTAAGGAATCCATCATCACACTTCCTGTAGTTATGGGACTCTTACTGCTAGAAGAACCTTGGATCGACCAAGATGAGGAACTCAATTACAGAAGATGGAATAAAATAGATTGAATGGAACAGGATTTTACTGGGGTGTCTCATTTTTCAAAGAATATTTTTTTTCCCTTTCATTCTTAAATATTTCTTAAACTGAAAATGGAACCACTGCCCTAAAATAAGGGTGAAAGGCAAGGCCCAATGGGAAATGCCTAGGACATGTGAACTCCAGGATCTCATAACAAAACTTTAAATTTGTTTCTCAGGGCTAAGTGCCCCATCAGGCAGGTTAGGTACTCTTACCAGACAGATTCCTCTCTTTCTGGAATTGTTTGATCTTCCTGAAGTATAACGTAAAAGTCTCACACCACCACTCAATGCTCGCTGCTTATTCACCTTTCATTTAACCTACAAAGTTTTGTTTGGTTTTGAAAAATCTTGAAAAATCTTAACATTCAAAGTTTGATATTATTTTGAATTCTCGGAAATGGAAAATAGGAATCTATGTTGCGAAACAGGAAGGTTTTTTTCCCACAAGCTCTTCCTCATAGCAACTTGTAAGAATAAATCTCAATAGAACTGAAGTCAATTTTAAAACTTTTTACATTTTTTATCAGACATTCCTTTCTGGCCTTTTTAAAGAAGATACTGCTTGTTCTGTCTAACTTTTACTTCCAAGTTGACGCAGGGCTTCGTGTGCTAAAATTCTTATGGATTCTTCACTATTGAGTAGAAAAGCTTATTTTTATCTTTATTGAATTAGCTACATAAAAGCCAGAAGTAGATCTTTTACATTTAACAATTTACAGTCAGATGCAGTGAGATAGTTGCAGTTTTATAGAGCATCCTTCAATAAATGAAATCCTAGCAAATGAAAGTTCAGCACTTAGAAACACGCATCTGTTCAAACTGTCATGTAAAATCTTTTGCCTTTAACTTCTGTCATATCAAAGTTTCCACTTGCATCTAGAGCTACAAAGTCAGACTGATTGCCAATGTTTGAAATGGATGAGTCCTTTAAAAGCTTTCTCCTTTAAAATCATATTATGCAGTCTTCAAAGCAATAACATCAGAGATATTAACAGCCCCAAAGGCTTTATTTTAAAGACCTCATAGAAAAAAGGAAATACTGTAATATTAAAAAGACTTCTGTATAACTCCCAATTCAGGTCATAGGGGGAGAAACTCTTCTCAAAAATTTGAAAATATGTCAGCCCTCTTTTGCTGCAAATCCTGGAGCATCTCAGGCTGGGTGATGGATTGCATTAGGTATCCTTCCATTGCTCCATCCATGAAGAGAAACACCGACTGTGTTACTGCTTATGGCACACCGACTGTGACAGCATCGATAAAGGAAGAGGTACTTGGAAAGTGTAGCAGTCAATATGCAAAATATAAATCGATTACTTTTCTTTGCAGCTTTAATAGCTATTGCCTGCCAGCCTGAAGCTGTTCAGACTTGGTTAAGCATTCCTGATAGAACTTGGAGAACACAGTAGGACTTGCTTTCAATAGGTATTACCTATCTCTTGTCAAATCTTCCTCAACGTGCCTGAGAAGCTATTCACATGTTCACAAACCTTCACTTCCAGTAGCCATGAGCCTTTGGGAAGAGGCACATCACCTTATTGCATGCTGACTTCCAACAAGAAATATTTCTCAGTGACCCAACAGCTGTGTAGTGCCCCATGCAGTGTCAACAAGTGAGAAAAAGCAGATTCCCAGAATGGTCCCTTGACCTCTGTCACATAACGTGACTCAGTGTTCATTGAGGTTTTTTTCGCATTTTTTTGAAGCTTCTGCATCACAAACATGCAAGGTCCTTAGATCCTGAATCTGACCTGAGCTTTAGTTTAGCCTCCTTCTCCTTGGTGGCAGTGTGGAAGCTGTGGTGTGATGGAAATTACTTTAACATTAAAACATTTCAGGAAAAAGATCTTACTGATTCTTCCACATAATACACATAAAATTCTAAGATGCCCTCAGCAAACTTTCTGGCTAATACCAATTGATGTTAACATGTGCAAGCAAGAATGCAGCATGAGATACAAGGATATTGCCCTTAATGCTCTTTCCTCAGCAAGACAAGGATGAGCTCATCGTATTGCTAAGATAACGTCTCTCTGAAGGCAATCTTGTACATGCTCCACGATCTCCGTCTGTGTCCTTACCAGGCACAGATATCAAACTGCAGTAAAAATGAGGACAGAGCTGTGTAGAGACCCCTTCAGCATCCAGACCCAATGGCCTCCTAGCATGTTGAGGCTCACTGATGGTTTGTAGCCCCCTGATCTCATAGCAGTTCTCATGAAGACATAGCAGGATGGTACCTGTCTGCTTTCCTGCAATGTTTCAGTGTCAGACCAAAGCCATCAGCGGACAGATTTATTTTCCCTCTCTTTATTTATTGTTGGTTCATCTTGCTTGAAAAGCGACTGCTTGCCTTCTCTGAAAAGCACCTAGTGTTTTGTGATATCATCTAATGCAGGTTCTTATCAGCTGCTGTAACAGAGCTGGTGTCTCCATAAAGCAGCACTCCTCACTGGATCACAGCAGGAAGCTACAAACCTATAAATATCCAGGTCTTTTTGTCACCCAGATCTCTGAGGACACATCTGAGAGAGAGGGCGAAGGCCGGAAGGCTGCCAGGGTCAGGATCTGTGCTGGGCGGTCAGGCAAGGATGGGGGAAAATCCACTCTGCTACCTCAGGAGGCTTCTTGTCAGAGCTGTTGTGCAAGCAATCCTCAATTTTAAAATAATGCTCAGGAGGCAAATTCAAAAGCTTTGTTCCTTAAGCAAGCCATGTGTTACGTGGGTTTGCTTTGAACTGGAAGAGGAAAAGAGGGTGCTAGACATCTGGAACTCTTCATCTGGTGTATCAATGCATTGCCTTGATCTTTCCCTGATTCTTTGATTTTACTTATTTATTTATTTTTGAATTTTAGTTCTGAAAAGTTTGTGGTGTTTTTTTTTTTTTTTAGTTCTGAAATAAAAATTCCAGTTTATTTCTGGCAGTCCTACCACCTTTCTGTAAGGTACCTTAAAACACTTTCCTCCTTCTCCTTTCCAAAGCTTTATTTGTGCCAGAGAATGTTGCAAAAACCCTGCATACATGGCAAATGAGTCCACAGAAATGCTCAGAGTGATTTAATTCTCCAGCAGGTTACCTGGTCACTACAGTCACTTGCTGCAGAAAGAAGGAAAGCATCCTGGCCACCTCCGCCCCTAGCATTTAGAAGATGTGCAGTCCTTGTGCTGGGAGCAGATGTCAGAGAAATGGTAAGAGCTGTGACCAGGCTGAGTTAAATGTTTTGTCATGGAAGCTCCCAAACAAGAAGAAAGATATGGTTCATCAGTATCTGGCAAGCAACCTGAAGGCCTTCCAGCCTCTTAAACTTTGTTCCAGATGCAAATTGTATTCTAAAAAAACGTGCTCTAAAAAGAAGGACTTGAAATATACTAAGTTTCTATGAACAGCTTTAGACTTAGTATCTACATTTATGACACTTTAAATACAACAGATGGATACACATAATTAGCATCCTATCTGCATATATTTGTAGATAAGAAAAGAATACTCTTAATGAGCAAGCGGAGAGCCTGTATTTTCCCTATGTTCTGCAGTCCTCGGGCCACAGCTCTACCTTTGCACCGTGTGTAAGATTTCTACTGGCATCGCAAGGAGCACTGCAGATGTGAAATGCCTTAATCCTTTAAAAGTGAAGAAGCCTTTTATGTCCTACCTCTTCCACCTGCTCTCTTTCAGTGTTTCAGAACTTGACAGGAAGAACAAGAACAACTTTAGGAAAGAACCAATTCAGCCACTGTTAGACCATCTAGCTTTCTAAAATCAGATGCTTTCTAAAACAGACACTGATTATATGGAGCCTGACAGAGCTCCTGCTACAAAGCTGGCCCGTTCTCTTCTACCATAGCCAGTAGATCTCAGAAAAGACAAACCATTTTTGCTTATATGTCATGATGGATGCTCCAGGCATAAGAAATACCCATTACAGATCATCTTATTTCTTCTTTCAGAGATCAAAATGAATCTTATCAAAAAAGGAAGAGAAGTCAAGAGATTATATGTGCTTATAAAAAATGTATGAAGGAGAATTTACCCTTGATTTTTGAACATTTACCTTTTTGTGCTTTAAGCAGACCAGAGTTTGCACTTCAACGTTAACAGTGTGCATTCTCTGACTAAAATGAGCCTATACTCCATGGGCTTTCATTTATCCTGCCATGAACTACTTAAGCAACCAAATCAGAAGTCAGACATCGATAAACAAGTCAGTGGAGAGGTAAGGAAATAGTTATAATGAGTATTACCTCTGCTTTGATAGGAAGAATATCTACCTGAATGTTGTTTAAGTCAGAATTGCTGAACTACCTCTCAATGAGCACTGTGAAAGAAAGAACAGCTAAGGAGGCAGAGGAGGCAGAGTGATGGACCAGTGAACAACCTCCATGGGGAAGGATGAGAGGAAACATTCGCTATAGCCGGCAAGACATGTGGAAAGAAGTAAGCAGGATCAATTGAAAAAGGAGACCTTGCACTCTTGCAAATCCTGTTGAGGAATTTTCCTCTACCAGCTCTGCATGCAGGAAAAAAAAAAATAAAATAGAATTGAAATCTCTTTGTACGTTAACTTGGAAACTTGACCAGTTTTTTTTAATTGACATTTCAGTAAAAACAAATTTAGATGTGAAATTGTGAATTCGATAGTTTCTGACAAACTTTAGAAGGAAAGTCAGATGAAAAGTTCAGATTTGAATAATGCAACTACTGAGCAGCAGGGACAAGCAGTTACAGACATAATGTGTGGAAGACGATTAAAGTCAGAAAGATGTGTCTGCAGCTTCAGCACAGCAATTCTTCTGCCATTTTTTTAATTTGAAGAAAATTAAAGTAGGCACCGTATGCCAGCAAGAGGAAAAGCAATAGATTTATGGCTAAAAATCTTTCTTTCTCTTTCTTTCATGTCTCTTTCAAAAATGCCTTTTCCTAAGGACTCATGCAAATGGAGCAACTGAACAAAAGAAATTTCCAAGCCAAAACAATATCAATAAAAGTTCAATAGTGTTTGTTACTGGTTCAGCAGAATTTGAATCTATTCAAAACCACTGTTTCAATCTATTTATATTTTATAGGATTTAAAAAAATGAAATTTTGGATTGTTTTATCTCAGTATATTTCATATCAATTTTGTTTCAAGATGTAAATTATAATGACTATCTTTTGGATACTAAATGATTTAACTTTATAGGAGGACTAAGCATACTGATAACTATATACCTTTCCCAAGGAGCAGAATAAAACTAATCAACCACAAAAAACACTTCTGAGTTTAACAGAGGCATTTGCTAACAAATGGCAGTGCAGAGAGTACTGCACCTATTAAAATGAAATTCAGGCACCTATTCTGCATGAGAACTTTTTGACAAAGCCATGCATTTGATTGCAGACTAATTTCAGGGCTGTGGTGTGCTGCACATCTCCATCAGCCATCGGATAAAGGGGTGATGGTAACGGGAGCCTGCAGGCAGCTCCCACTTGGTGCCAGTGATTGCCCCACCTGCATGGCCCTGCCTTTATCTCAAGGTACAGCAACAAGCTCTCAGGCAGAAATCCTCTTTGTTTGACAGCACAGATCATGGATAGAGCTGTTTTCTTGTAGGAGGATCCTATAAGAGCTTGAATGACCAAACTGGAGTAACTGTTGCATGCCCTGGATGAAGACCATCCAACAGTTCACAGCTCAGGGTTCCTGACATTTCACAGGACCCAAGATTATCTGTGCTACTGCCTTCCTTGTTAGCCCCAACAAATGGCATCCAAAACAGTAATTCACAGAATCATCTAGGTTGGAAGAGACCTCCAAGATCATCTAGTCAAACCTCTGACCTAACACTAACAAGACCTCCTCTAAACCATACCACTAAGCTCTTCAAAGCACAGTCTGAGTGTTTTTCTTACCCAGGTGCTATCGAACCAGCACCTCCTGGCCATGTCTGTGCAACTGAGCTGAGACCACTCTCCCCAGAAGGACTTCTGTCTTCACAGAAAATGATTCTGAATGGAGCAATAGTGGGCCAGTGCCAAAAAGCAGATAGAAAAAAAAAACATTTAGTGTTCTCCTATACCGATGGATGCTGCTGGTATTACAATTCATATTTCAAAGTTGCAGCCAGTGAGAAGATGAAATTTACTACTTCACCCTCTTCTCTAAATCCCTATTATTTTTAAATCTTTTTGCAAGCAGAAGAAAAAATGAATTATCAAAACTAATGTAAAGGAAATAAAGCGAATTTGTCCCTTTTTTAGGAGGGAAAAAAAAAAAAAAAAAAAAAAAAAACAGCAGAGATCAAGCTGCCAGAAAAAAATGCCTGCTGCTACGTTTCATTTTGACATTTCTTTCCACAGTAAAAGTTAAAAATTCGTTCAGCCAGGACTCAGTGAGACACAAATAATTGTGGGAGGGAAGGAGAGAGTCACTGCATTATTTCATTTGGTATTAACAGTTGTGTTATGCTCCCCACTGACAGCAAGACATCTGGAGGGGGTCAGCAGGGGAACAAATACCTGGGCTCAGCAGTCCTGCAGATTCAGGGAGCAGTTGCAGGGGAGTCCGGTCCCAGCAAGGCACTGAACACCACTAAGGGATATTCTCATCTTCACATAAGCTCCCGACACCTTCAAATGCTGCCAAGCCCATTAAAAAGGTGGCAAATTAACCAGACTAAAAATCAACTATAATTAGAGATCATACAAAGCCTTGCCTTTATTTCGTTGACAGCTCTCAGCCCTAATACTGACTGAGTGACACAACAGCATTCGCTCAAAGTCTCCCTCATTCACAAAAATTCTAATTTAGAAAATTTTGTCATTAAAACAGGAAAGAGATTAGAATCACATGGTATTTAATCTCCAACACCTATACGTGTATATTTTTAAATGAACTGCATCTATGGAGGAGAGCTCAAATGAGAAGCAGTAAGCAGTTTCCAGAGTTTCTATTTTTCATTCCATTTTCCAGCTGGTCTGAGTCAAGCTCAAGAGGCACAAATGACTTGTGGAAAGGACCGGACTCAGATGAAATCAGTAACCCAGGCAAGGCAGAGAACCAGCTCCTGGAGAACTGGAGCATTTTGCTCCGAGTAGGAAAGAACTGGCTAGTGAAATACTGCTGTGGCATTCATGAAAAAGAGTAGTTGCTACGTGAAATACACACGACAAAGATCTTCCAGGATATAAAGAGCATTGTCCAGAACACTTAGCATGTATAAACCCCCCAAAAGATGCTGACAATGATGTTTGAATGAGTACAGAAAGAGCTTTAGCACTCCCTTGCTGACTGATGTATTTTCCTTTCAGCATTCAGTTTCAACACATGCTGGAGAGTCATTAAACGTCAGGAAAGATCCTGTTTTGGAAATGAAGATGTCTGTGTGGGCGTAAGATTAAATGTTCCTCCATCTTTTAAGCGACTCAATGTCTGAAAGACCCAAATGCAATATTTTGGTAGAAATGCTGCTTAATCCAAGCCTAGCCATAACTTTAACCATTCATAAAGATCTGCAAAAGGGCAAAGTATGCTATCTGTCATTATACTGAATAAGGAGATTTTACATCCCTTCTGTTCAGAGCTTGATTCTCTTGGCTGTGTTCTCAGGATTAAGCAAAACAGCACAGACAGCAGGATTTTATAATATCCTTGACATGGCTGCTACCACCTCTAGTTATTTTTGGGAAGCTATTTGTCTGAAGCTACAATCTGTTCAGCAAATGACAAAAACACAAAGTTGGGAGAGGTAAGAGCTGGAGGGAATTTTCTACGAGGAGCCCGAACTGCGGTCATGGGGTGCAATTTGTGTATTCAGGATTTGCAGTATTTTGTGGGACTAAGTGTGGTCGTGGGTCCACAAGACTCAATATCCAGATTTAGGATATTGAAAACATGAAAGTACTGAACAGGTAAAAACTCACTACGATTATTCAAGTTTGATTAACAACAAAAAAAAAAGGATTGCTTTTTCCTTGATGACTTTGTTTCGAGACCTAAAGCACTCTAATTCAGGCTGTACCACATCTTCTGTCACCCAATAGCCATCACAAAACTTAATATGCATCTTGGCTAACTCAACAGGAATATGACCATGGTTTCATGCCTGTCCCAGGTCACTCTTGTATGGCCAGGTGATTTTGCAGTGCTGAGATCCGGAACTAATGAACATGGAATGATGGCCTGATTTCTGTCCCAAGGACTAATGGGCAAGGAGGGGAGCAGGATACTCATGGTGACCACCTCAGAGAATCACAAATGAAACGAGAGAGGCTTAAAACACTTGGCTGACTCCTTCCCTGGCATTAAGCATTCAGCATCTGAAATTCAGCCTTCTGCAAGGAGATCCCCATCAGTGGTGAGGCAACATAATCACTGGTTACTTTTGAAACTATAAACCGTGTGTTATACCCTCTGGATTTCAGAAAGAAGAAAAAAGAAAAACAAAACACCTGTGGCTGTGATTTGTGGTGAGCTCCCTCCACCAAGAGCACTGCGGGCCGTGCAGATGAAAACAGCATGCCTCAGAAACTCAGCAATTCTCCCCGGCGTTATGTGATGGATGAAGTGTGTTCCTGTGACTACAGCGTGGCGTTGAGTCACATCCACCAAAACCCAGCAGCCCAGCCGCAAACATTTGGAGTATAACTACCCAAGATGAAGCCAGGCAGTTTGGCCACAAGGTTCGGGAAGTTAGGTGGGTCGAGGGGTGCTGACCTGAAGGGATGACAAAGGAATACGGCTGTGGGGCTGAGCTGTGCCCCTCCTTCCTTGCTGGACATCCAGGGTGTCCTCAGGGCTGGATGGGAAGGTGCAGGGAAGAGAAGCACAGTCCCACTGCCTGCGAAGCTCAACAGTAATCAGGCAGGAGCATTATGGAAACAATTACAGTGCCTTTTCTCCAGGGAACAAGGCTCTCAAATGTTGTATTACCTTTTCCTCCAGCAAACCCCATGGTATTTATTTTCAGTTACACAGTGTATACATTATCCACATGAATCATTAGTGCTAAACAGAGTTATAAAATGAGAAAGCAGATGATAGCACTTTTAACAGCGTTAAGCTATAAAGTGAAGGCTGCTGTCAAGTAGGTAAAACAACAAAGCTGAAACTGAAGGAGTTCAGTAAAGAAAATGCAGAGAGAAATAACTATTGAGTAATCCCCTATATTATTTCTAGCAGGATTATGTCATAATTGGCCTCTGTACTGAAAATGAAAACAGCATTGGATTGAAATATTAATCAGATAAAGCCAGATTATTTTTTTTTGTATTTGTTTAAGAAAGAAAAATCCCAAACAAATTCAGCACCTTGAACAATAGCAAAGGCTATAAAAAAGTCTTGCTTCTGGCACATTAATCCCAGGGTATTGCCTATTGCCCACCAGTTCATGAATCCACCCAGAGCACCTCAGTGTCAGATGTAGTTCCCCACTGCGCCTCTCCTTCCCCCAGTCCCACGTAGGGGTCCCCACTGGTGACCCTAGTCCTGAAAACCTCTTCAGCAACCTCAAGGCAAGCTTCCAAATACTTTTAGGATGACTAAAAGCCACACTTTTCAACACAGAAACTGCTCAGCAAAGGGGAATGGACGGGAGGAACACTGCTCAGGGCTTGCGGGAACCGGAGGTTTTCCCTTTTGGTGACTGCTTCACCTGGTTTTGTTGCAGTTCAGTTTCATCAGATGAGGGAAAACACCATCCCTGGCTAATTTGGAGAAGTCAGTCTTTTATGATCTTTCACTTGTTAGAAATGATCCTGGATGAAGAGATCAGTGTGGCTAAAATGAGTTTTAAAAGCAGGCTTTCAGGAGTAACTTGCATTGTCAGGCAGTAAAGGAGTCCCCTGCTAGTGCATTTTACAAGTAAATCCTCTCCTCTCCCCACAGTGCCCACTGTAATATCTATCTATATCACTATTATTGTTTCCCTGACAATTTCTCTAGCTCTCCAAAAAGAGAATTTAAAAGTCTTGCTGTTCCTCTGAGAGTTCGTCCTTTGAAGCCCATTAAATCTTCCTCTGCTATGTACACCTCCGAGACAATAAACTGCTACGCCATGATTAATCAGCTCGGATCCAGATATATTTGTGAGGTGGAGATGCTCTGAGAATGGTTGAAGAAATTGAAGGCTATTAGAGCAAACAGGAAAAGAAAGGGAAAAATGAAAGCCCCTGTGCACTAATTGGAAGGTGGGAGAAAAAAAAAAAAAAAAAAGGGGGTTAAAAAAAAAAAAGGAACCAAAACCAAAACAGAAACTCTTCCTACTACTTGCAGAATGACGCCACTGAACATTTTGCTGCTCTGAGGAACAGGGACAGGGCAGTACAGGACAATGATGAGTCTCATGGTGGAAGACATTTGGACACTACAGTGATGAATACTGTGTTGGAAGGGGAAGGGAAGGGAAGGGAAGGGAAGGGAAGGGAAGGGAAGGGAAGGGAAGGGAAGGGAAGGGAAGGGAAGGGAAGGGAAGGGAAGGGAAGGGAAGGGAAGGGAAGGGAAGGGAAGGGAAGGGAAAATAGCCTGTAAGGAAATGGAAAACCTCTATTTGAAAAAGGAAAGGAGAAAATGATATGATAAATTTCTGATACTTGAAATGAAGAGTGAAAAAATAGCTGTAAAGATTAGATTCCTCTTCTCCTTTTAAATAAAGACCTTGGTTTAATTTTGCCTTCCTTTTAAATATCCTGGGTTAAAACCAATATAATGCTAATTGACTTTGAAGCATTTTCCAAGCAAACACCACTGTAGTAACAGCTGCTTTTAGAAAATGTATGTGCCTGCAGTGGCATGTACCTGCTATGCAGCTCCAGTGGCAGCGTTCTAACAGGAAAGCCACCGTGGAGTGAGAGCAGATGGTAAGACAGAAATAGAGAGTTTCTGCCATTTCTTCTTAAATAAAGAACAACCTGGGGGGGTGAGGGAGGGCAGAGAGAGAAAAAAATAAAGGAAAAATAAATAAATATATAAATAAAAAGCTAAGAAAAGGAGAAGTGCAGAGAAAAAAAAAAAGAGAGAGAGAGCAAAGCATATGCAACTTGAAATTAATGTAAGACATAATGATCTGCACACAATTAAAACATTCCCTAGCACGGACTTCAAAGGCATACTCTGCTTTTTGCAGTTTGCACGCGTCTGTTAGCGCAGGTTTCTTTACTCAGCGACTGTTCATCAGTTTGACTCTTCAGACGCCATCCTATGGCTTTAGTACCCAATATCTGAAATGAGAAAACACTACGTCTTGCTTTTAACTTGTAAGGTTCCTCTCACTCTGCTTCCCCTGTTAGGCAGTTTTCACACTCAAGTTTCACTCCCGTAAGGGGTGCTGCTGTGAAATGATTTAAAAGGTTTCCTATACAACCAAGGCCTGAATACACATCATCCCTCACACACCAGCAGTGATACGGTGTTGCCCCATAAAGGAATGCAGCCTGCGTAGGACCAAAAAGCCCAGAATGAATTCAAAAATCAAATGCGAACCTCCTCTGAGGTGCCATGACCTTGTCTTCTTAAATCTTGTTGGTTTGCCCTCTCTTGAGGGAGAGGACACCCCTGACCACACCCTCTTGTTTTTATAGTTACTTTTTAAAGTGTCCAGCAACCACTGGGCCCTGAGGAATCCCGACTACAACCAAAACCACACCACAACTGCCGTCCACGTGAGCATAGTGAGGACGACTCACTGAGGCATCTGGCACAGCACCAGCACGATTAGTCTTGTTTGGTGAACTCCACAAAGGGCTGGGTGTCTCTAAGCTACAGTCATATCCGAAAATAAGATTGAATTAAAAGGTTCAGTGCTGACGCCAACCTGTGCCAAAGTGATAGTCAAACTACTCCAGCTACCTGCAATCAGCTTAAAATATGACAAAAGAAAGGAGACAAAATACCAGCAAGCTGCATCCTAATCTCCATCACCTTCCCCACTTCATTTTATTTAAGCAGTAAATTCCTTAAGTTGCTACTGAAATCCTTTCTCTGGGCACCAAAACTAATTGATCCCTCTGCAAATGGATAGTGCTGTTCCAGAGGAATTGCAAATATGGTGCTTGTCAGCTCATTTGATAGCACTTGATACATGTGGCAAAGCCTCTCGACTTTGTGATCAAAGTTGCACCGACACTTAGCCAAATGAAAGTCCTCTTAGAAGTGCAGGGGAAATATGCCCAAGGATCTTAGCAAGAATATGGAAATTATTCTGATTTTATTAATTCTCCAGGCTGGCACTCAGTCGAACATCTTTCACAGATACCTTCCCATCACACATTACAAAGACGCCTCTTCTTTGCTTTCACCTTCCCCTCAACAACAGCTTTCTTGGCAGAAAACAGAGTGTAAAACATGAATCCCATCACACAGTGAATGCAAATCAGGAAAAAGGCATTGTCCCTGCTGGCCGTCATGTCACAACTTCCAAGAAGTCCCAGGAACAACATCATTTTGAGGCCAAGAATTGTTAAATGATTAAAACTCAACCAGATGCACCGTGCAGCAGAAGCAGCCTCTGCGGAAATTTCACGAAGGTTATCCTTTGAAAATGCTAATCAAAAGAAAAATGATTCGCTTTGGTACCAGCCACTCTTTAAAATAACAAAGAGCGTGCTCATTTGGGTTGCAAGACTATTTGTGTAAAGACAGGAAGAACATAGGTTTAGCATAATGATGAGGTCATGTTGTCAGAAGTGAGCCCCAATGAACACGTCCCGAGGGGCCACCACCGTACGGCAAAGGAAAGAAGCACCATGCTGGACTGCAGGGATTATTTTTTACTCTGCAAACGGCACTCGTCACTTCTCATCCATCAAAAATAAGGTGATTGTTCATTATTTCAACTAGATGTTGTTGGTTGGGAGATCCAGGAATCCAGATGAGAAAAAAAAAAATCAAAAACAGAGACAACATTATCCTTGTTTTCTACTAGTTCAGCAATAACTTCCCAACTTTTTCTATGCTTGTCATTTGTAAAGCTGCCACCAATGACTGGAAGAGAAAGAAAACCCAAAGAAAACTGACACATCAGAGCTTGACCAACCTTTAGAAGTTACTTTTAATACAGAGCTGCTGCGGAAAGCATGTGTTTGTGATTTGTTAGGAAGTGCCTCCAGAGGCACAAAACACCCACAGCTGAACTTTACTGATTGCCTAAGAAGGCAAAGCAGGTTTAAGTGCAAACCTAATAAAATACATTAGTGAATGAAAAAGTATTGGTGGGAGAGCGCAGTCCTCATAAATGCATCTCTGCAGAGGTGAAGCAGTGTCAGCTCAAGTTGCAGGTTGCCCTGAGAGGTTGTGGGATCTCCATTCTTGGAGATATTCAAAACTTGTCTCAGCACATCCTGAACAACTTGCTTTGAGCAGCAGCTTGAACTAGAGACCTCCAGAGGCCCCTTCCCATCCACATCAACCCGTGACTCTTAAGACAGCTTGGTACACAAGCAGAATTGATTGCAAGCCCCAGTACTTGTGCAGATAACCCCTGTTGTACAGAGGAAGAGACATAGAGAAGAAGGGGACATCTTAAACAAGTAAGCACTCACTAATTAACCCTCTGATCCACTTGAGCAAGGTAGGCATTAGCTGCACTTCACAATTCAGGGAACTGAGTCACAGAGGGCTGGCTAATGTACCCAGACCCACACAGTAAATCAATGGACAGCCTCAGGTCCCAGGGCATTTCAGTCAGTGACCTTGCCCTCACTTTGTTATTCCACGATATTTCTCAGAAGAATCGGGGATTATCAGAATATGCCAGTTAAACAGAAAGTGGTTCCTATTTTGACCTCACTCAAAAAGAGTTCTTTGAAGTGATTAATTTGTTTGTGCATTGTAATTTCATTTACACACAGTTCAAAGGTGGAACGTTCTCCTCTTCTATGGAAGCAATTAGAGCCTGTGCTTTTTCCCAATTAAGTGACCCCCTGTCTTCTTCTAAGGGGTTGTAAACCAGAATTAAGATGATTCTGGAGAAAAAAAAATAAATCTATAATAGTAATTCATGCTAGTTGGCCCCTGATGAGGCACTGAATTCAGATGATGAAGTGAATTCTTCTATCAAAGGGTCTTATTCAGCTGAGGTGTGGGAATACCCTTCTGTGATAAAAGCACATATTAGTCAAGAAATAGCTTTCAAGGATGGCTGCTGCCAACCAGCGTAAATCAAGGGCTGCAATTGATTAACTAATTTAAACACTAAAGACAGCTTTGGTTGCTATGGCAATAAAAGAAAGGTCGAAACCCTGATGACCTTGGAGGCTCATGATCCTCTGGAGATCTCAGAAACTAAAGTCTGGAAATATATTAAAAGATATAATGCTAGCCAGATTGCCTCGTAATGGCTTGACTGTTTTGTCAGCTGGAAGGCAGACTTCGCAGCACGTTTTGCACCGGTCTCCAGTGTGCAGATAGCTCTGACTGTCTGATATCTATTCAGCTTAAAAATCAGCTGGGACATCTGAGAGCCTGAAACATTTTCTCTGAGCTACATTGTTGGCCTGTTACTCTCAAATATCAGTTCCTTTTTAAATCGAGTACTTCATTAGCAAGTTCTTATCACTAAGTTAGCTTTCTGGGTAGCTGCTCCTAAATTCATTGTGCTTTTCATCCTACGTACCCCCTAGAGATTTGATTCAGAGACTTCTGATGCATAAAAAGTCAGGGTAGAAAGTGGCAGTAGTGCTGTGCCTGAACATCCCAGGAGAAAGGAACACAGCCCATGGAGTGCGGTGGACCTCCAGCTTGCACCACCTGAGGATGTGGCCAGTGATACTTCTGAACTACCTGACCAAATGTTACACCCGACTGCTGTTTAATCTCAGCTGTCCTCAGCAAAATGTCATTAGCATCCTCCTCCACTTATGTTCCTTACCCTGAGAGCAGCAGGGAACTTAGAGACTCTGCCTGCATCAGGTCTGAATTCAGCTGTTGTGTTTTATTAACAGGCATCTGTGAGAAGCAAGCAAAAATAAGCTGACTGCGTGACCACAACAGCCTTATTGTGTAGAGCATTTGCCAAAAATGCCTCATGTTTCAATAATCACACAGGCTGGTCAATTAGCCCTTTTTTTGAAAAAGCGCTCTTTATTTCAAGACATAAAAAATATTCATACATCTTGTGTTTGAGGACAAAACCTGATTTCTTTTGTCAACATGGTAGGCAGCTTTTCTGAAAACAGGATCATTACTGTGCAGAAGGGCCTCACTGTTTCAAAATAAATGCCATTTCCAACTGAAAAGCCTCAGAACATCAAGATTATTTTATCCCACGTTGTATTCATAAAGCTTCGGATTACATTCCAATCTCACTTTCTAGAAAATATCTAAGCATGCTTTCCTCAGTTTTTAATTAAGATGTTTATCTATAATTGGCATTACATTAGCATTGTATTGTACGTTAACCAGGGTAGCATCCACACTTGTTCTACTTTAAAACCACAGCCACCAAAATTACCACTGCAGCTGCAAACTGGCAAAAATCCTGGAGTGAATAGATTCTTGAGCACTTCGTATGTCTTTAGATTAACCATTTTGGCTTATTTGTCTGTTTATAGGGTTTAAAATATTTTATGACCTGGTCAATAAACTGGAGGTACATTTTCCACCCATCAGGGCATTTTGCAGACTTCATGAAATGCATGAAAAAAAGTTGTTTTTGCTTGACACCACAAAGGAAAGCAGGAGGAAAAGGAATCACTCAGTTTGTTGGCTTAAGGAGGGTCATAAGTTGGAGGATCTGAGGACAATGCTTGACGTTTTGTGTGACAATGACATTCCAGGCAGTGTCTGATTCACCTTCATCAGGGCAGGAATAGGTCAGCAGAGAGCATCAGATCAGCTGCAGCAGTCCCTTACTTTGCTGAATAAAAAAAGCATTCAGTTGCCTGGCTTTACTTTTCCTAACAAGAGCCCACTCTGGGTCAGCTCTATGGGATACCAGGCTCATTCAAATATAAAATATTTTAATTGCCACATATCTTTATCCTCTCTTTTTTTTTTCTTTTTTTTTTTT
Source organism: Anas acuta (assembly GCF_963932015.1). Taxonomy (NCBI): domain Eukaryota; kingdom Metazoa; phylum Chordata; class Aves; order Anseriformes; family Anatidae; genus Anas; species Anas acuta. Next base: position 26,985,874 of record NC_088979.1, read on the forward strand.
TTTCTGCTCTGCATCCGTGAAAGCCTTCGTGACAGCTACATGCTGTTTATTTATGTGAGAGCAGATTACAGCCCACTTGGGAATGCCAGTCTTGATGCACAGAGCTCCCTCTGCACTGCTCCAGCAACAGCAGAGGGACGCATCCTTCTGCTATAAAACCAGAGGGTGCTGGGGAGGGTTTGGCACATAAGCTTCATAGCTATCAGCATAGCCTTGGACCTTATTGCATGGCACGGATATGTTATAAATCTTCACCTCTATTCACGGGAGAAAGGTGGTCACTGAAGAAATGAAGTTTTCTCTGGTATCCACCCAAATATCCACTTCTTTTCCTCCTGGAAAATGGGGTTTCTGAAGATGAACAGTAGGTGCTTTCTTCACCGTGAAAGCTGAAATTTTCACCAGGAAAAGTGCCAAACAGGAAAGTCATGGAGAGCTTGGTTCCTACATTCCCCGTCCTCTTCCAAGTTCCCAGCTGCTGTTCCTCCTCTCTTTGGCACTTCATAACCCCCAGCTGAAAAATAAAAATAGCCTCTGGGTCTTTTCTACAACATTTCTAAATCTTGTTTCGCATCGGAAGGATACATCAGTAGGATAGGGTTAACAGCCACATTCAGTGGCTGTGCAGTATGTCATCCTTGTGAGTAACTGTGTCAACAACATGGGTGATATAATGATTGAAAATATCCACAAGCCATCAGCGGACCTCATCACAGTATCGTAGTACTTAAAGGGTGGCAAAGGAGAGGGTGGAGGCTCTGTCTTCACAAACAGCTCCATGGAGAAGACAAGGGGTAATAGGTACAGGCCACACCAAGAAAGGTTTCCTCTTGACCGAAGAATGACATTTTGTACAACAGTGAGAACAATCCATGGCTGGAACAAGCTCCCCAGGGACACGGTAGAAGCCCCATCACTGGAAGCTTTTAAGATGCAATTGCACAGGGTGCTGGATAACCTCATTGAGGCTCCCTTTTCCCACAAAAGGTCAGACCTGATGACCTTTCAAGGTCCCTTCCAACTTGGGCTGGTCTACAATTCTATGAACTGCATCTCTTAGCATTTCCACTCCTCTGCTTTCCCCCACCCACACTTCTTTCTTTCTCTTGCCTTCATTCTCCTCCCAACACCAGCTGACATCCCACTACACCACCCCGGGGGCCATGTGTTCCCCTCTTGGCAATAACGCTCCTGGGTTTCCCTCCGTGGTTACATGGCACATGCCCAAGGTTTACAACAGAGGAATGTTAATAGGAAAACCTTATTGAACCAGGCAGACATTTAGCAGATTTTCCACTCCAGGCTGACAGAGCACGGGCCGTCAATGGGGGCTCATCGATTGCTGGGCTGTCTGAGCACGGCATGGTTTATCTCCTTGGACCACCTCACCACAGCGAGCAGCAGTCGCTGCAGCAGTGCCTATGCTTGCTGGTGCCTCATGTACACTCCTGGCCTTTTTTACAGCCCTGCTCTTGCTCGTTCTGCATCTTGTGGCTGTGAAAGGGCCATAAAGGCTTTAAACAGAATGGTTTTACAAAGTAAAGGGTGAGCTTGCATACCTTTTTATAGCCTTTGTGGTTTTGTTCTATCTTTTCTTTAAAATATATTTGTCCACTGGAACTGTTAATCTGTGGGTTACTGAGTTTCATTGGTCATCATTTAATTCATTTTACCTAATATCAGATAGGCCTTTCCTTTGCACCCAGTTCCATGAGGGAGTCACCTGAGGGCCAAATCCAGCTTGTAGTCCCAGCTGAGCCCCTCTCCCTTCTGTGGTGGCCCCAGAGGGGACAGGCATTCACAGCCACCACTGTGCCTATACCTGTCTAAGTGCTTGAGGAAATTGGTCACCACATCTTTGTGGCCCTCCAAATGAAGCCCCAAGCCATGATTTCACCTGAAGCACTTCAGATGATAAGAACATCTAGAGCAGTAAAAAATGAATATGCTTCAGCTTACTCCTCCCTGAGTTGAAACACCAACTCAGCAGTGAGGAGGACTTCCACAATGCCCCAGAGTTGAAGGATCCTAGCAGCTCATAAAAGCCCTGAAGCTCTGTGCTGGTCTAAACACAGTGAGCAGTGTCACCCCAGTGTTTCCAGCATGGGAAAGGGCAAGGCCCATGGGCAAGAAATATCCAGCTCATGTCTCACACACCTTTCTCTGAGCCACCTCTATGAGGCCAAGAAGAGATGGCACCCTTAGCTTGGGACCAACACGATATGTCCCACAGGGCACAAGAGGAAGCGCTAAGGAACATCTGGGAGTCACTTCTTATGGTGAACTGGGGGACAAGGGAAGTGTTACGATGCAGGAGGATGGGAGCAGGTTGCCTCTTTGGCTTGGGCTCTGACTTTAATGGGGCAGCTGAGTTTTTTCTAAACATATATATATATGTATATTTTTTTTGCAGTTTTCTTCCCCTCTGGTTCTCTTGTATCCTGTATGGAACAGTTAAAAATAGCATTTATTACCATGGATCAACCGATCATTTTTATTTGGCAAACATTGCCTTCTCAGTTCCAGAAGGGAGCAATATGCATTTGTTTGCACGTGTTTAAAAGAGGCTCTCATCTGACGAAGGAAATACCAGTGCAACAAGCCTGCTTTTGTCTGGTGCATTCCCTCACTGCCACCAGCAGAACTGGCCCATACATATTACCCTTCACTCCATAATTCTCTTACATGATTCAGTAACCCTAAGCAAAGGCAATGTGTTGTCATCCATTACCAGCGCTTTCCCACCAATGCCAAATTGTTATAATCACTCACTCACCCCAGGCAGTCCAACTCTGTGTTTGATATGCAGCCTGACATTCATAGTCCTGTGACATCGGAGGGTTTTTGAGCTCCCCTTTTCAGAATATGTTTGGGCTATATATTCAGTTGACAAATAAAGTAATAATATTAAGACAAAAGTCATCTTATGCAGTCTGAGCACAGGCCAGCTTATACAGCAGAATTTGATGTGCCTCAAATTTGATTGATGCTCACCACATAAATTCCCCTAGTAATTAACCTGCAGTAATAACTCCCAGCCGTGCTTAGGAGACCACCCTCGTGCCCTCCCCAACTACAGACTCATCATTTAAAGTCAAATGGCTTAGTGGCTGCTCCTGGCAGGCTGGGGAGGAATGAAAGCATAAACATTTCTGAGAGAGCAAGAAAAGGTGGGGAGGAGGGAAATGACAAGGCAGTGGGTTCCCAGCTGATATTTTCATTTTGGAAGGATGCATTCTCTTGTTCATTTCACTGACGTGAATTAGGCAAGTGGATGCAGTATGCAAAGGGCGGGCTGATGATGAGGACGGAGGAATTCCAATCAACAGAGACAGGAGAGCTCAGGAAGTCTCTAAACCTATGTTCAATTTGCCTGCAGCAATCTAGCAGGCCTGACAAACTAAAGTGAGCTTAGATCACCAGCAATAGGCTGCATTTTCAACAATAGAAAAAAAAAAAAAAAAAAAAAAAAAAGAAGAATCCCAAAGGTATTTAAAACCAGAAGAAATGACCCTCCTGCTACCTCTGCTACCTACAGAGGACTCCCCTCCCTTCATCTCTTTGTCCCTTTTGCTGTGTATCCTCTAGAAGCAGACACAAGGAGCAGACAATAAAGGCTGTCACGCTTATGGTCCTCAGGATAAGGAGTGCATCAAGGACTTAATTGAAGTGCACTACTCTCCTGCTACTTGTTTCCCAAAGCCTGTAGAAAGATAAGCATAAATTAGAGCAGCTCTGAAGTAGCTATCTTCATATCAGGAGCTGGCAGACCTTGCAATGCACTCTGGAAAACAGTGGACCCCCAAAATTCCCATGGTAACTTATGCTATCTTTCACTTCCCAAGTCTTTCCCTAGTACAGAAACAGATAATTAAGCCCAGTACATTTAGCTCATTAGTGTATGGCTGTGTTTTTTTTTGTGATTGGGAAAAATAAAAAGAAAAAAAAAATGTTTTAAAAAGTACTACGAACATACTTTAAAAGAATAAGCACAGGATTTTGTTCCATTCGGCATGCCAGTCTCCCAGGCTGTAGCAACAGGAGTGTGCACCCATATGGTTAAACCAGCGAGCAGCAGTGTGCGTGTGGAAGAACAAGAAAACCTTTCAAAATGTTTCAAGCCGACCCTCCTACAGACAAGCCTCTGGAACAGAGGGACAGAAACCCTTCCTGAATGTTAAGACCGCAAGCAGGGCTTTACTGGGTCAGATCAAAGATCCTCCTAGTTCCTATCTGGCCATCTGAAGAAGAACAGAGCCAGCATGTACAGACATTTCCCCAGATACTCCTCCAGGCTTGCAGGTTTTGCAGCTCAAGGACTTTGCCAGCCAAAGGCAATTTCCTTAAACTCAACAGCCCATGTAGAATTTTTTCTGCTATGAATTACTGTTTCATAAGAGGCAGTTCAGCATTTCCACCAACTGCTATGAACATTACTTACTACCTGTGTGAAGAAATAACTTCTTTTGTTTGTTTTCAGCTTGCTACTTGCTAATCTTCTTTGATGCCCTTTAGTTTTTAAAGTGGATGGGAGAGTCTGCTGTTCACTGTTCCTTATAACTCATAAGCCCGTGCCATAACCTTTTCAGTAACCTCTTTTCCAAGCTGAATAGTCCTACCTAGTTAGCCTTTCCTTATGTAAAGGCTAGTCTGAAGCTTTTAGCAAATGTTACCATTTTTATTACAGTTCTCTCATTACCTCTATGGTACCGTTAACCTGTTTCTCCTCCAGACACCAACCACCAAGTTCACATCCCCTCCATACGTATCTACCATGCAGGCACATTTATCACATATGATATATTGTCCTATCCAAAGTTATGTTTCAGATGTTTTCATTACCAAGGAACAACATGATAGCTTCTATAGTATCTTTTCTCTCTCTGCCCCCAAGATCTACTCAGCTGTGAAGAGATTTCCATTCTGCACACACACTGTCCTCTCTCCCCTTCAATTAATTTACGTGGAGCCGAAGCTGTCCCACAGCATTATGGAGGATCAGGGATTAATGAAAAGAGAGAGTGCAATAAAACAGCATAGATAGCATATAAAAGGGGAATATTGACAATGGAGGTGAAGTTAAAGTATTTTATAACAATGTTTTTTCTATGCTTGGAATTAACCATCACCTAATTTTGAACAAAGCATTTGTCGAACAGCTCAGTTCAACTTTCTTTTTGCTGTCGTTCAACTCTCTTTTTGCTGTTTGCGATGAGTTATTTATGCTAGCGTATGCCCTAGTGCTGGCTTTCAATAACAGGGATAAAAGCCAGTCAGAGCATTCAGCATTATTAGTTATTGCTGTGACTATGTAAAGAGATCTGGGGGCTCTGGGGTTTGCTAGGGTTTTTACATCTAATTGTGCTCACCTTGAGAGGGAGAGTTACATTGCCACTCCACTTCTCCGCAGTTGGGATTTTTTACTTGAGAGCAGGAGCAAGCTCTTTTGTGGGGCTGAATGTACAGGAAGGCTAATGAAAGCAAAATCATTTGATCAGAAAACTGACGTTCTAATGAACGCAAATTCGGGCATTGTAAGCAATGTGGATTCCACCTTGATAAATCACCCACCTCCTTTCTCATTGATTTAGTGCAGTAATAAAACACAATAGGCTCCTTTTTTTTATCTTTTTTTTTTTTTTTCCCCTCATTGGGTTGTAATGATTTACAATTGCTTTTTTATTTCCTTTCACACAGTGCCCTGGAGCTGCCTCCAACCTTTTCCCTATAAGCGCAAAGAATCCGGATCCTTTGTTCCCGGGGAATAATGCAATATTCATCCCCTGCCAGCGGACTGGCTGGCGGGAGGCAGCCCAGACGTGAGCCAGCCGCTGCCTTCCCTCCTCACTTTGAAGGCAGGTCCCCTCACCTGTGTGACAGGCTGTCTGCACCAAGCTCCATGCGACAGGGAATAAAATCTCCCCTGCCTCAAAGAGATTGCTCTCCCCTCTTCCACTGAGACACCAGGAGGTGTGGGAAGTGCCCCAAGAGCACTAATAAGTTGCTGTGCTGTTATTAATTCATTAGCTGGAGCGAGGAACTGACGGTGGATGGGCACAGGCATCTGGAAGCCGCTTTTCTTTGCAGCGGCTGAGGGAAAGGCAGCGTGATCCCCAGGGGACTCTTTGGAGATCTAAGCCTAGCAATGACCTCCTGCTGCCGTGGATTCATAGAAGCGCGGCTGGTAAGGGACCACAGATCAAACCCGCTGATGGCTTTGGAGCTTGGTTTCTGGTGGGAACTCCAGCTGGAAGTTAGCAGCAAGTTCTGACATGAGTGCTGAAAGGTAGCGGTGAAGCTCTTCTCCCTCCTTTTCACGTGCACCTACCCAAGCCTCACTTTTAAGACGTCTCCACAGAGTCTCTTTAAGCACAAAACAAAGCAAGATCTTGACTGTCGCATCACATTAGACAGGGCAGAATAAATGACCACCTTCACTTATATCAGTCCTTCTTTCTACCTCTCCATCTTGTCACTGAAGTCAACAAATCTATCACTGTTAGAAAACGAAGGGTAACAACGTCATGCATTTAAATTCGTATTTCACACCCAAATGGAGAAACTTGACTTTGCAGTAGGGTCAAAAATCAGAGGGGGGGCTGAGCAGAGTCCCCAGCTCTGAATATGAAATGGTTTTGATTTGAGTTTGAGGAAATGCCGGATTTTGGATTAAAGGTGCCATTATGTTCAAGTCCATGAACTCTTCAGGTGCAATATTTTCATTGGCAAGCAGAATGGATCCAATAGAAGACCACATGTGTCCACCTGCAGAGTGAAAACACCTTGTCTTCCCCTGTATTTAAAGCCTGATACACTATTACACTTCTAAGTAATAGCTCTAAAATCTCAAAAGCAGAGTCAAGAAAGAAAAACCCTGCACTTCTACAGAAGGAAAAAACATATTCAGCTCTCCAATGACTGCGTATGGAATTGTTCCGTAACATTGAATTTGCAATGTTGAAAACAAGTTAATCTCACGAACAAAAGACAAGGCTACAGGAAAGCAAGTCATCCCTGTGCTGTTACTAATGATAAATGTGTGTGCTCTCAGCCTTGGCAATACAATGCACTCTCCCCAGATGAGTAATACGCTCAAATAACCAGCCCCGGAGACAGAAAATGGGACAATTTATTCCATCTTTATTTAATGGTCAGCAAACAACATATAATTAAAACAGGTTGTATCTTCTATGGCATGCCCAAGGATTTAAAGCACATGGGCCTTCCATGGATACACTGGAAAGCAAGAGGGAGATTTCTCCGTACGTTCTTTTTAAAAAATAGCATGTTAAAATGAATTAAAATTCATGTGCATGGAGTGAGACTACAGCTTGGACCACACACTCTTGCAAGGGAATAAGAAACTCCTCCAGTCATTATTTCCTTCCTATGGCTAATGTAGGCACAGAATAAAAGATATCCACTCCCTTTACAGGGCTGGTAGGCAGCCAAAGATGGAACAGGTGAAGCCCTCAAGCCTACTGGCCAGTAACACGAGATGCTTTACTGCTAGTTCATGGCAGCAGCAAATTGCTTCCCAGGTGCACAAGTAGAATAATTGCTCCTGCTGGGGGATGCTGCTGGAAGCCACAGGCACATGCTCACAACGCCACAGATGATATCCAGAACAAGGGTAGAACAGAGAAGGAAGATGCAAGACCACGAGTCCTCCTCTGCACTTGCTTTTGGGGTATATGCCTCCCTTGGAAATCATTCCTTTATTTCATTGCATAACCACTTATAAAGCACTTTCTTTCAAGGATGATTTGAGCTATTTTCCTTTTTTTTTCCATCCACTAGAACTCAAACAGGGGTGTGTTATCAGTTAGCCCTGGCTGCACTGGTTTCATACTTGTTTTTTGTACTCTGCTCCCTACCACTCACACAAAAAGAGACACACAATGAGCCTTCCTGTAGACAGCTCCAGACTTGATGATAAAGGCTGGGAGATGACGTCCATGTGTCGTCTTTGTGTGTAATACTAGAGAGAGACCACCACACACATGAAGTTAACCATAACTGTCTCAAGCTGAACTATAAGAGCAATTTAAGTGCCCAGGAAAATACATGTAGTGCCACTTTAGACATCCTTGCAGAGAGAAGATACCTGCATAGGCCTGGCAGGTACGACAAAGAACTTACCCTCTGGAGCATCAGCTAGAGGCCCAGTGCGCTCTAAGGTACACAGTGTGCTGCAGGTACCTCTGCTTTGGCACCTAAATGGGTTCATTCATCTAAGTTTCTTCATCTATGTGGTCAACAGATAGACAGGCACCTTTGGAAGATGATTATCCCATACTGGGAGATACGTATTTCGAACACCAGTTTACAGTTTTGGCATTGGCAGTACACAGGTTTTCCATCCCCTCTTTCCTCCCCATACTCCACTGCTCCTCAGAGGTGTTGGTGCAAACATTTTGAGAGGGTATCCTGTGAAACAGATGACAGAACTTGTCCAGCTGAAAAAACATGCATCTGAGGGAGGGGAGAGAGAGAAAGAGAAAGGCAGAGAGAGAGAGTTTGTCCTGCCAAGAGTGCTACTTTAAAGTATTTGTTTTATATGTATTTCATCTATTTAAAAGATAAATTCAAGAACGTGTTCTTTTACAGTACATATTTGACCCTTAGGGAGCCGAAGTCACCTGAGGCAAAGCCTGTCCCCCTTGTCAGGGAGCTTCCCTCATCTAGACTCTTTGGACAATACCACCATTGCTTTGACACTCACAGGTGGACTTTACTATTAAACAGCAGAAAAAGGCATGCACATCTGTTCCTGTGGCAGCAATGGGAGCAGAGGCTCTCCAAGCCGTTTGGGTGGTTGCTCTGGACTTTTGGATTTCCAAAGGCATTTGTCACCGCAGCAATGAACTATGGCACTTGGGCTATATTTATATTTATCAATGAAAACCTATGCTTCCCCCAGTTATTCCTCAGAAATCCCAATTCCTTTCACACCAAATAGGCTGAGGCAGGATGACTGTTTCACCTTGAGTCTACCTGCTTTCCTTCCTAACAGTAGACACTGCTTCTCCTATTCTGTAAGAGGTCACGGAAAATATATATAAGCAGGGTGACCAGGACCTATTATTTTACTGTAAATTAATGAAATTACATCAGCAGGTACTGACAGATTTGGAACTTTTTTCAGAACATTTCATTAGTCTTTGATAAAATGCAAATGATTTTATTAACCTGCTGTGCTACAGCTCACAGTGCTTAAGGGTTGTTTCCTTATGCAACTTAATGATGGGAGAAGAAAATTAGATTTTTCACAAAAATATTTTCCATAGAAAGTTTTTAGACAAAACACCTATTGGCACAATATTACAGTCAAGAATGTACACGAAACCTTGATTCCATTTATATAAATGGGAGCGTTGCCAGTGACCTGGGCAGAAAAGAGGGGATAGGAAAATTCCACTCAACCGCTCCTTCCCCCAGAATTTGCTGATTCATCATTTTAAAATCTTTCATATAGGCAAAGCTTTGGAAAAGTTCAAGCAACCCTGCACAGTAGCATAAGATTGGTTTTGGTTTCTTTTTTTGGTCACCAGCTCCTCTGCAGTCTGCCATGGGAAAGGTCAGGAGACAAGTATCCTCCAGGCTTCCAGCATCAACACTAAAAATACATGGAGCTAATCAATCACATTATTTTAATTGTTGGGGGTGGTTGAACACAGAAAGTCTATTCTAGAAATACCCAGGATTTGTGAAAGCAAGGAAAACTATCATTAATACGTATACATATATGTAAAGGATATATGTATTTTTATATATATATATAAATATTAATCTTTTTTTTTTTTTTAATTTCTTCTGCCAGTGGAAACCAGATACTTTTGGGGGTTGGCAGTTTTTGATATTAACATGTATGCAACATTTTCAGCACTGGTGCAGAATGACTCGTCCTTCAGAGTCCCACAAAACCTAAAAAGGGACCCCGTGTTTATCTCCTCTGACTTCCTGTTTACTGCAAGTTTTCTCTTCCACTCAGATACAGCAGCACAACAACAAAGGCACTCTTCACAAAATAAATGTATTGGGAGAAGAACCCTGTGGCAGAGTTCAAATCTGCTCTAAAGATTAAGTACAGGACTTTAGCACTGGGAACCAATCTACAAGGAAAGTAGACCACATCACACTAATGATTTTTTTTTCACACTACACTCAACAGGAAAAAAAAAAAAAAAAAAGTGTTTGGTATCCCAAGCATATGTCTCAACCCAGCACGGTAGATGCCTAAGTTACTGATGTCTCCATCCCTCCAGATATAATCTGGAAGCTATGCAGTACTATTAGTCTGGCACAGTGCTCGAACTAATTATGTAGAGAGACACGGCAATTTTGCAGTTTTCAAGTACAGATGGAGAATCTTCGGTTGGCTCAAGGCTGCACCTAGTAACCTTTCTGAACATTGGTAAGACACTTAGAAAAAGTGGAAAGTGTTGCAACATGTACAAATAGCAGAGAAGGATATGAGTTTGAATGTCTCCACATCCTGCAAAAACTTAAAAGCAAGTATCTCACCTGGCAAAGGGGTTGCATTTTTTAGTGAAATGCTCATAGGAACAACAGACTGGACCTATTTTCCAGGAGCCTAAAGAACAGACCAGCAGTTTTATATTTGTCTTGGTGCTTTTAAACCAGTAAAGTCTCCTCCTTTATATTCTTCCTCCAGCCACACACTGATTTTCTCATTTCCTGAAAGCCAGCTGAATTCAAGTTTTTATTACACTTGTTGGGTTGCAGCAGTCTGATTTCTACAGAAAAGGCTGATTCCCACCCACACACAGAAAGGGAGAATACACGCAAATATATGGTTATGGCTGGTACACACTACGAGAGGCCTCATCTTACTTCAATTTGGATTTCTTCATCTGTTCTGCTCACCTAGTCTTCCTTCACAGTCAGCTGAGAGAAACAGAAGTTTCTGAGACAAAGCAAGACATTTAAAACTGGCCAGATGAATCACAGCTCTGAAGTGCCCGTTTCCTCCCTTGGAGTATGAAGAGTGTCTAGATAATTATTTCAGACATAAATATTACATTGTAAGCATTCCAAGATGGGGTGATGGGTCCCAGTTTAATATTTAAGCCCAGTATTTTTATATCGTACCCTGTTTCTAGGGCCAGCAGTTATGTTTGACTCCTGATCGGTTTAACTCATGTATATTAAATACATGATATTAGATAGTATTAATATCTGATTTTAGATATACTGGTTATAAGAAAGGAAGCTTCTGAGTAGGTTTATGTTATCAGACAACAACACATGGGTCAAAATCTAATATGCTTTATATTTGGCAAGAAAGCAAAAGAATGTGTGATTGAGAACTCTACGGAGAAGAGAAGGGTCCCTCCTCTTGGATCCCTCCTTTGCTGTGACTTAGCACATTCACAGGCCCTCTAAGGAGGTCCTGCCTTGGAGAAACACCCTGAAGATCAGCAAGTCTTGAAGGTGGTGTGGAAGGCTATGTTCTAGGTCCTGTTCTCTCCTGGTATGTACAACATCTGAGCAGCTGAGGATGCAGAGGAATTTATGTGGCTTTTTGGTGCCATCTGAAAGTAGCCATTCATGCAACTAAGCAACCCTTTCAAAACTGTCAAAGCTTGTAAACTTTTTCTTTTGAAAGACCTTTTCAAAAACTCTTTAGAAAGTGTCATCCAAAGGCTTTAATTTCTCAATCACATGGTATATCCATTTGCAACAGCATCTACTGCAGTGCCTTAAGTGCTATCAATAAATAATGGATGACTCACCCATAGCCTTCGTTCTTTTTAAATAAGTGAAGAGGCTCCAAGAATACCAAATTACCACATCGTTTGTGATGTCCTAATGGAGTCCCCACTTAAATCGGTTAGAGACAGGAAGTCAGAAAAGTGCAGTGATCAGCTGAGGTTTCCAAGCACAACATTAACATCAAAAACCCAGGCCCAGGAGTGAATTGATTTTAACATATCATGAAAGACGTTCCCCGAGCCTTCCAACCCTTCACAACAGCTGCATTCTGGGCCTCGAAGAGCACTTATATTTAGCTGCTTACAGTGACACTCATCTTGCCAAACCTCAGCCATCTGAGTTAGCCATTTAGTCTGAGCAGCATCAAGACTCCACCTACAAACGATGATGTGAAATAGGTACCTGGAGTGAACAAAACTCCTCCCAGATATATAAAGGTTGCTCAAAAAGATGCTGACTGCAGCAGCAAGAATTGTTTAGAAAATTTCCATTCCCTAACACCTTCGGTAAAGTGTTCATACTATTGTGATCCGGCCTGCCACCTTCTCAGTTATGTTATTACAGCCAGGTTGTAAATCCTATCACTGATCTGGCTGACATATAAAAGCCATATAAAAGTGGGAGACAGTTCCTAATCAGGGAACCACTGAGTTGTTGAGGTTGGAAAGCACCTCCTGAGAACCTTTCACAGAATCATAGAATGGTTAAGGATGAAAAAGACTTCCAAGATCATCTTATCCAACCATCCACCTGCCACCAATACTGCCATTAAGCCATGTCCCTAAGCACCACATCCAACCTTTCCTTGGGGACTATGACTCCACCACTTCCCTGGGCAACCTGTTTCAATGCCTAACCATTCTTTCTGAGAATAAATTTTTCCTAACTGTTTCTTCCAAACTAAAATTTCCTATTTTTTTCCCTTAGTCTAACCCCTCTGTTCAAGCAGGGCCACCTAGAGCAGGTTGCCCAGTCAGTGACCATGTCCAGTCAGGTTTTGAATATCTGGGCATGGTCCAGGGCAACCTGCTCTAAAGCACAGCATAAAGCACAACTCAAAATTTATGATCCTATGATTGTATAACCTTTACCTCTCACCCAGTGACCATGTAGTGGGTTTCAGGAGTCATTTTGCATCCGAGGAAACACGTACTACCACCAAGTGGTTTGGTCCAACCTCCTTCTATGTCTGTTCCCTCACCGCCAGTGCTACCATTCTGGTAGATATAACAAAAAGGGCTTGATGTGGCTAAATAAAAAGTTGTTATTTGTTATATATTTATAAAAGTTATTATTGGTATCATTCATTTTCTGCTCTATCACTTCCCTGACAAGTTCATCATGCAAGTACAGGAGCATCGTGCTGACAGAGGACACAAACACTCCTGTCAGAGAGGAGAAGGGGAGATGACTGAGACCTCCACCTCTCGGTGCTAATTAGCCATTAGATCAACTCAGCTGCCTGTGAAACCATATCCTTCATTTCCAGAAGAGTCTCTTGTGAGGTGGAAAAAAACCAAAAAAACACAAATCTATTCAGATCTATTTGCCTTCTTCTAGCATGGTCCCAGCAACAGCTGTACCAGCATATGCTAAGAGACATGAATTGCAAATTTGGGAGTGGCACCTACTTAAACCAGTTTTGCCACTGAAACAAGAATTACAGTAAATGAAACATTTAAACATGCTTTTTTAGGATGGAATGAACTGCCCTTTGGAGGTTCTTTTCCTCTACAGTGACTAAAGGCATAGCCTAGATAACTAACTTGGATTAGGCAACTGGCAGGTAGACTGCTCCAGGCAGCTGAGATGAATCCGACTCCTGTGGTCATACCTTGCTGGTAAGAAAGCTTGGCCTTCAAATACTTTTGCAGTTCACACATTTCACATGGAGAGCCAAAATGCCCTGTCCCTTAGCAACCACCAGAGACCATTTATTTTAACTTGCTAAAGCTTTTGACCAAGTCCCTCACTAGAGGGAAAAATGAGTAGTCACAGGATGGGAGGTAACATTTTGTCATGCATTGGAAAGTGGCTAAGAGACTGAGATCAAAGAACAAAAATAGTCAGCTTAGTTTTAATGTGGCAAAAGATTAACAGCAGGATGCCCACAAATTCCACACTAGAACTGTTTGTTAATGTACTTATTAATGATACAGAAGCAAGAGCAACAGTTACGAGTGACAAAATTATTCATGCTTAACCTTTCAGCAGCAATCGAGATTTGAGAAGGAAAAATATTTTTGTCTATGTGTGCTCTCTGTTGATACAATTTTGAAAGAGATTTTGTCATTAGCATTCTGAACTTTTCTGCATCCAGAACTTCTTTTTCAGCTACATCAACCATTACTGGTGAGAGGATACTAGAGTAACTTTACTGACAGCTCAGAACAGAGAGTTGTCTGCTCCTCTGTAACCTCCAAGTGGGACATTAAACAAAGATATAAGACTTTGGCACAGAGAAACTACCAACAAACATTCCACAGGCTCAAAACTCAATTCCAACTAGTATATCTGACTTAATGAGGTACCAGTCAATGAGGCACCATTGTGAGGTCTCCTTTGAAAGCCAAATTGCTTTGCCTTCTTTTTGGTTGCCTTTTAATCTAGGTTATTGCCATCCAAGACATTCAGATTCTTCTTTTTTCTTTTAGTGTCCCATAAGGTTTATCTGATCTGGGGGAAATAATTAAATTAATAACAGCATTCATAGCCTGGGCTAGTCTCCAAAGCTCGTAATAGGCCTGAGACCCCAGGAATGCAGTTTTAACAGATGAAATAGCTTGATGCAAGGACAAACTCACATGCAATGCCTGCAGCTGCAGGACCATCACAACATCGCAATGGCCAGTCTATCATGGAAAAATGGCAAAGTAATAACATAGAGAATGTTTTCCCCCTCAACGTGGTTGGACACCTCTACACCATTTCTTTCAGAGGCAAAGACAAAAGCTGCAGAGTTGCCTATAGGGTATGATTAATCCTACATGATATTAAACCACAGGTGTAACAAAGTTGTCCCAGAACCCAGAACAAGAAATTGCGAGGCTTTATAAAATACAATCTGCAGGTGGCTACATGAAACCTTTGCACTAAAATGATAGGGCTTTGCCATCTGAAATGCATAAGCCTATACAAAATCTAACTACCTGCTGTAAATTGAAGCGCTATAAAAATAAAATTGAACAATTACCTTTTGTGGGCAGTGTAGATTGAGCTATATATCAGCTTTAACATGACTCCAAAGCAGTAAAGTCCCACCAAAAGCAGATGAAAGGGCTCCAGCCATGCCCTATTTAAACTTTGGGCTGGGGGTACAGATGGAGTTCAGGAGTTCAGGAGACAGAATTATCAGAGGGAGCATGGCCACGGCAGGGAAAGACATTGTGTCACCACATCTGTTCAAAAAGCTTGAAATGACTAAATGACTGAAGGAACACCAAAAAAAAAAAAAAAAAAAAAAAAAAAAGAAACAGAGAATCTGCAAATGATGAGACCCAATTCTGCTGTCAGATACGTGCACAAGACTCCTACAGATTTCAGTGTTCTGGATGAAGGGAAATGAAGGTGTTCATGCCTATAATAGCTCTTCT
Organism: Anas acuta; assembly: GCF_963932015.1. NCBI lineage: Eukaryota > Metazoa > Chordata > Aves > Anseriformes > Anatidae > Anas > Anas acuta. The sequence continues at coordinate 27,001,206 of NC_088979.1, forward strand.
TTCTTTTACTCCTTCCTTTGATATCTCTCCTTAAGCAAAACTGGCACTGGACAAAATGATTCTTCTCAGGAATAATAACAGGGCTTTAGAGATAGTTCTCTATTGTTAGCCAGTTATCCACTAATTCAGAAGGTGCCTCCGGTTGTTCTTTATCCTGGTTTGTAAATTATACTGATGAGCTTGCCGAAGTAGCAGCGGTTGTGGAAAGGAGAGGAGTTTGGGGGCATAGGATTTCTGGTTTGGGGCTGTGGGACATTCTCTGCAGAAAGTAGCAGAGCAAGAGTATTTCGTCACTGCAGGGGCACACATCTTTCAAGGTAATCATGTTAGACACAATCTTGTTCAATCTTGTTACAGAGAGAGAGGTTCACTGCATATCTAACAGACAGGTAGGCATACCCTGACCTCCACTACTTGTGTTACGAGCTAAGCAGCCTACTACCTGCTCTGGTCTGGAAGTCTTTATAGCCACATTACCGAAGTAACGTGCTAAAGCTAAATCTTCTTCCAGGTCTTTCAGATAATATGCTGAGAAAGATGCGCTTAACCCAAACACAACCTGGTGCTAGGGCAGCTTTACAGATACTGAAGGCATGCTGCTACCCTGCATTTGATGAAATCAGAGTGAAGGCACAAGATCTCTCATCAGTCTGATATCCTTTACATCAAAGTGATTCCTACCAACCAAAATCTGATAACAGAAAACTAGCCTGAGGAAGGCTTACTCATAGGAGTAAAGCTCAGCTCAACCAGATCTTGGGAAGCCAAGGTGGCAGCATCTCTATCACATACCAATGTGGAATAATTTCCTTGACAGTCTACCTTCAGCTGGGAAAGCCCCTGATCCCCAGAGGATTTTGTCTAAGACAACCATCACAAAATAAACACAAGCTACCACCCATAGTCAGCTGCAGGCAACTTCTGCCCACATGTATGGAAATATTTCGATGCCAAAGTATGCAGTAGATGCTTTTGTTATCTCTATCTTGGCCAAAGGTAATCAAAGAAGGAAAAATAAAAATAAAAAATAATAATAATAAAAAAAGCAATGTATGCATGTTACCACTTATCATCAGTTATATCCCTCATGGCACCTAAAATTCATACCCCTCCCAAGCCTTTTGGCTGTTCTGGATTAGGCTGAACTGGAAACATGCTTTCCTGTCCTCAAAAATTCCTGGGATTTCAAAAATGTTTCCTGTTCTCCTTTAGAATGATCTCAGTAATGTTTTCTGAAATATCATGAGGTACCAACACCAACACCTTAATCCCTCCTTGCCTAGAGTAGGCAGCAAGCAGATTAGTTAGAGAGCACATCACACAGGAAAGGGATGCTCAATAGCCTGATAGAGAAAAATTTCTATGGGCTATATTTTCAAAGGTATTTTGGGCGCTTAAAGATACAAGATTGATTATCTCTGGTATATCTGAATAGCAGGGTAGACTACAATAGGGTAGTATCTGGCATCACGCTTGGCCTTGGGAGTTAGCTTGGAGGCTTTTGTTTGTACAGTCCTCCAAAAGATATTAAGTATATTAAACAGTGGTAGGTTCTATGACCTGCCCCTCAAATAATGGGCTATTTAATAAAGGTCATCTGAGGCGCTATCTTGCATGTTATGGGTTTAGGTAGCAATTCACAGATCTATATAAATACATTCCAGTGATCGCGCCCTATCATGGTTTCCTTTGAAGATACTTCTACAAGAATTAGTAGGTTTCAATACTATCATGACTATTTAAGATTATGTTTAAATGCCTCAAGGTCAGGTCTGAACTTTTTCTCCCATGTAGGAATGTAAGACCTCAATCACACCCCAGTGACTGAATGCACTTTTTTCCCTACTTAAAAATCCATAATGCCATTAAAAATGAATACATTGTTGTTAAATAAATGTATGAAGCTCAGATTAAAGCTGTTTGTATTTCCTGCCCTCTGTCAATTATTAATATTGCCTATAATAGAGAGATTAATACCTACACAGTGGGGGATAAACATCCAGAAAACAATATAAGCTTTCTCTTTGGAAAGAGAATTATTTGCTCAGGTTTCACACCCAACAGGAAGCAATTCCAAGGCAAGGAGCCTACTCTTGCACTGGTCAGCATACATTTGAACAGAATGAATTGCTGCTCAAAGTCTGGTCACAGAGAAGGGGCAAAGGCATGGCCCGTTGGTGGATAAAACCCACGCGTTAGCATCCACAGAGTCAATATGGGAGGGGAAATGCATTTCTGAGTACAAGAACCAGAGTCAGAAGCTAAGCAATTAACATTGTTTTCATGCCCCTCTGTAATTAACATAGATCAAAGAGGACCCAAAACCATCGATTTCACCAGAAACGGGAAACAGCAGAGTTAGCACCAGAACTAGCAACTCCACAGCAGGTGTAAAAACGCCGATCTCAGTCACTGGCACAAGGCTCTAATACTAACACAAAGCACACAGGAAAAAAAAAAAAAAAAAAAAAAAAAAAAAAACACTGAAAAGAAACAACAGTATTTTAACACTCCGAACTCTACCAACATAATGACTTTGAATTAAAAACACTGCTGTTTCACAAACAAAGCACATAGGGTTTATGCTACCACAACTTGTATTTATTATAAGTGTGTGATGAAGGAGAAAATGATGTGAGATGATCATGTTATGGGCAAAGATATTAAGCACAAAACAGAAAGAGAAGGAGGGAAACAAAGGAAAATGTGTCAAGTTGTTCTAATTGCATGTTTACAAGCTGATCTTCTTTATTTGCATGTCTCAACTGTATTGGTAACAGTATTTGGTTTCTGCAAAGCACATTACATTTAAATTCAGCAATGATGAGTTTTGTGTTTGGCACCACCAAGGAAATGTGTTTTGACATCCCGTTTTGTTTGTCCATGAGAAACCAACTAACACGGGGTGCTGGGCAATTAAGAAGAACAAAACTTGGAAATGACCTGGAAAACAAATCAGGATGCTTTGTGTAGAACACAACTAATACGAAAGAAAGGCTAACTCAAAACGTGAAAGCAACACACAGTGGCCTTATTTCTTTAAAGGAGAGAATAAGAAGAAACAAGTACTTATCCGCTGCATTATTCCAATTCCACAATTGTGTTTGAAAAGTGACGCCTGTGTGAGCTACACTCACAGGCAATATTAAAGGTAATAAAAGTGCCACAACTATAAATCAGCAAATCTATATGGTATACGTGAAACAGAGAACAGCTTGGAATTATAGAGCAGGAAAATTTCCCAGCAGGAGATAAAGGACAATAAAACAGAAACTGCTTTTGCCTGTATTTGGTGCTTTTCTGCTGATACGGTTTCCTGGCGTCACTTTATCTGTCTGCTTTTTTTGATCTGCAAGGTGAAACTCTCATCTGCTCCATGATATTTTGTCAATGACTCCTCGGAATCATAAAACATTGAGCTGGAAGGGACAAAAGATGCAATCCAGCCCTTGTTCTGAGGCAGGATCAAACATATTTTGCACTTTGCACTAATTCCAGGAAACTCAGGTTTGGCAAGTAAATTCTAGGCTGAACTTTGAGTCCATCCATCCTTTATGTATAGCACCTCCAAATGTTCTTTTTTGTTTAAATAAAAGGAATCATAATGGATGTCAACCCTTACCAGAACCATTCCATTTCATGGATTGTTATTAGGGGCTACTAATGCGGAGTTACGTTACTGCCGAATACTTCATGTAGCAAAAGCTTTGACAGGTTGTGTTTCCTATCAGTCCACTGTCTGTATACACTAGGAAACAAATAATGGGTTTTATATTCAGTAAATAATACGTTGCTTGGCACATCCACAGACTTCCGTGTACAATAAATTATCATGGCAGTAAATGATAAAATTGGTCAGATTAATCCTGTGCTTTGCTCCAGCACCTTGCCACAGATAATACGAATAAGCAAGACAAGAAATTAAAAAAATAAGTGTTTAAATCCTTTAAAATTATTCCCATTCATTGGGCTTTACAAAGGAGTATGATCATTTACAAACTGAATCTTTAATATTTAGATGCCAATAGTGGTTTCCTTTTGATCAGTGAGCCTACAAATGAATTCAGATCATCTGAGAGGCTTTAGCCGCAAAGCTCCTGAATCTCCACTGAGTGCTGCTACTGCATGTTCGCATGTACCTGATCAAAAATTACCATGAATTATTTCTGATAAGTGTTTATTAAAAGCCGGAGCATGGTAAATTACTAAGTGTACTAGCTTAAAGCAGTTTAAACAGAATATGGCTTCTTGTCACAGTGATGTGTTCAAGCAGCTATTCCAGATGAAGAGACCCGTATTATCGGAGAGCTCCAGCATCAGAGAGCAACCAGTTGTGTCACATAACCTCTGTGCTCCTCTCTGCTGCCTGGGCTAGATTAGCATTCAGTGTGAGCCTGTCCATGCCAATGGCTGGCACTTTAACTATCAAATGTTCAGCCACTATTTTTTCCACTAAACGGCATTTCTGAGCACATTTCTCTTGTGCTCAGAACAATGCCACATACTTTTATGAAGACCTTGAAAGAGGCTTCATCAGATAAAGCACAGTGAAAGTGCAGTTAGTTCATTCTCATCTCTTGTGAGGGCTAGCAAAAGTGGAAATTTTAAGGTTGCAGTAACAGAGTCACTTCAGCCTTGTTACAAATCTAGGCTGCTCAGAAGAGGTCCTCCTGCACACCCCTGGCTCTTCTTCCCTACAGTGCCACAGTTCCAGCTCCAGTGTTCGTATAGCTGCATGGTGGGGCTCATCTCATCAAGTCAGGTTAATATTTTTATTTTTTTTCCACAAACTTATCTTTCAGCTGCATCACTTATCTAACCTGTATGGCCATGCAAGTGTATGAAAGCTGATGCTGCTCAAGGGAGTTGGCAGGAACAAGCCACCTCTGGTAGAGAAGAAGGTGGGCCAGCCACTCTTGGAGGCAGCACTGATGTCTCTGGGATGAGAGAATCTGTATAACCACAGATTAATGTTCAAAAGGCAAAATCCCATAACGAATATAGCATTCATCAACATGCTTTCCTAATTTAAGGAGACAAACATCCATCTCAAAAGAAAGTAAGGCTGTTGTATGACGTGATCACCTGCAGTACTAAACTAAACTCAACATCACTGGAGTTTCTTTGTAATTTCATAATCTTATTATTATATTAATAATATACCATGACTGACCTCAGGATCAGTGCTTTCTTCTATTAATGATTGTACAGTCACACAAATACCAAACATAACGGCAACCTACTAAATAAAAGAGGGGTAGGGACTGAGCTCCAGCTCTGGGCCGTTGGTTGCCCCTACTCCTAAGGTAAACGCACCTCCCAGCTCTGTTTTTGCCAGATCCAAGTAGTGTTCTCCAAAATAAACCTACTCTAGATATCTTAAGAATCAGAGATGCAGTCATTCAACACTATTTAGCCTGAGGGTCAGGGACATCTTCCAGCCCCTCTGCCATTTAGTCAACACAGAGGCAGAAGATCCCTGCCTGGAAAAATTACAGGCTGTAGTCCCAGTTATCTGAGAGCCATCCCAGTGGGTGTGTGGAGACTCTCTGGAGTCCTGGGAGCCCTGTGGGGGTACCACAAGGCAGGGAACGGACCAGAACTGGGAGGCAGGACCTCAGGGCAAGCCAAGGAACACAGGGCTGTTGATCTTTGGGGATCAACAGGCTTGTTCACATTTGAAGGAAAAAGAGAAGAACAGGAGAGAAAGGAAGGGGGAAAAGTGTGAAGAAGCAGAACATGAAACAGCAGGGAAAAAGGGTATAAGGTACAGGAGCGAAAGGAAAAGGAAAGGCTAAGGGATAATAAAAAGAAGGATTTGGGCTAAAACATTTATCAAGCACTCAAACGAGAAGCAAGGCGTGACAGCATTTTGCACGAGCGTAATGCAGTAACATGGCAGGGTGGATCTGAAAAGCAGCAGCAAGATCCCAAGGAGGGTGAGCATCTGTCAGAGTCGGTCTCAATCCAATTTCACACTCCAGAGAGAGTGGGGAACTCAGGCCACCTCATTTTCCACCCAACCACGTCGGGCTGACACCCTGCGGCATGAAACTTTCCATGTTGTAGGCATTTACTCCTTTAGCTTGTCACCTCGTAATGAACAAGGACCACAGCTAGTCATCTGCTTATTCGAGGGAGCGCCGGGATCCTGACAGCCTGTTAAGCAAGCGGCAAAGCTAGGGAGGAGAGGAAAAGGTGTGGAAAGAAATGTGAGAGATCTCGCAGATAATGTGGAGCGGAGGCAGCTATGTAATTATAACCCTAGTTTTATTTTCACTTGACGGCACGAAAAAGGAAGGTAAGGAGAAGCTTTTAAATGAAACATGACATTCCCTTATTAAAGTCTGATTTAGACTTCGGCAGGCTTGCTGCTTTGTGTACGTTCCAGTGCTCCTGCACTGTGGGTAGCCAAACAGTAGAAGTTTAATAAAATAAATTTAAATGGTAATTTCCTGAACCATGAGGGCTTGTTTTCTGAGCAAACAGTCCTTCTGGTGTTGATACCAAAGACAACAGAGCTATCCATGTTGTAAATATGAAGAGGAGAGATATGGTCTCATTTATAGACTTAAAAGTCCTGTTATGCTTGTTTCCTGAACAAACAAAAATCTTGTGGGGACTACATGGAAAAATCTCATTTTCCAGGCAAGTTTGGGTTACCCTATTTGGACAATAACTGCATTGCTGCTTGTTTGTCAGAAGCATCATAGTCCAGCATGGGCCACTGTGGCTGCACGGAGGTCCCAGTATTCTTCGTTGCTGCAGTCTGACCCAGGCAGCTTCCACTCATGTCGAGGTGGAGCAGTCAGCAGTCCCTGCTGTTTCTTGGGGTGATGTTTGGTGATAAATCTGCTTTGTTTTGGCCCATGAGCCAGGGAATCACAGGGTCTGTCTGGATCCAGAGACAGCAATCAGTAATCCCTCTCAGTCATTCACAGTCATCGCCTTTATGCACCACGAAGGGCTTCCCAAGCAGAGTGTTTACACTAAACAGGCAGGTGTCCTTATCCTTTAGACAAACTCAACAATAACTGACCAGCCTTCATGAATGCTATTAACACCACTTTCAGACAAGGAAATGTGGGTTTCCCTACCTGAGCAGCCTGTCACTGCAGCCACGGTTTGCCCTAACAGGTTTCAAAGCTCCTCCCTGGCTTGTATCTGCCCCCAAGGGTGGATAAATCAGAGCTGGCATCTTCTGACACAGCTTTGTCACTGGTTTATGAACATTGCCAGCAAGTGACCAGAGAGCATAACAATTATAAGCAAATATTTCCTCTAATGAAATTTGCAGCAGCCAACAACTGAACAAATGCCACTGGGAGGCTTTTCTCACTTACTTTTCTGTGGAGTCCGCTTTTACCAATAATGCACAGTGGGAGACTCCTTTGTTGTTGCTGAGTTCAATGGAAAATGCAAAGTTGCCACATAATTTGATATTATATACATTTAGGGCCTGACCCAAAGCCAAGGGACATCAACGGAAGGATTGCTGTTGTAACTAGTAAGGATGGTGAATTGGGCTCTCCCAGACAGGTTTTCCCAAGCATAAAGCCTTACAGAAGATTATCAGTTAATTAACAACAGCACTGGAGGGATGCAACATTAAGCTCTCAAAATTACTTGTTTTAAAAACTGGGTTTTGGTTCAGGTTTGCAAGTCAGCCTCTACCTAAGGAGTGCTATGAGCATTCTTTAATCCTTATAATCCTTTCCAACTCACACACATTTCTAAGGATGCTATTCTGGTCTCTCCTCGGGGAGATTTTTGGGCTTTCTCCCAAAACTGCAACATAGCAAAGCACTGCTCTGAAAAGCTCTCAGAGGTCATGAGTTTATGCTTAGGTATTCTTAAATGCTTTGTTATTCAGTGCTGCTGAAAAAAAAAAAAAACAAAAAAAAAACAAAGAAGTCTTGATGGTCACAAAACTGAAAATGCAGCTCAGGGTTTATAAAGGTTACCTGGGGTATGGATTAAAGAACAACCTCCTGTAGGTCCCAAGACACCTCTCCCATCGTAACTGGCTCTGAATAGGCTTTTCATTCCATTGCAATGTCCTGAGGTTCATCAAAGTATCTGGGTTCTCGGGAACAAAACAAGGTACCTCAATGTCACAACCAGGTACTGTTGTACTACTGTCCTACTGTGTCAGGACAGAATTAAAAACAAGTCTAAGCACAGGCCTGGGACTAGGACCAGATTTTATTTCTGTCCAAACAGCCATGGAGAGGAGAAGGCACAATGGTACTGCTGCAGAAGTGTTTCTGCCAGTGTCCCCAGCTCCTGATCAGAAGAGCTTGATCTTTCCAAGCCAGCAGCTCTTTCAGATGTGCAATTCTGTACACAACTGCATAACAAGATGCATGCGACAAGAGGCAAAAGCTAATTCATCCCAGCATCATCCAAAAGCTCATCAAAGATCTTTCACGAGTAGGTGCTCCTTGCTTTTTAGGTTAGGAAAACACAAGTCCACTCATCCAGTGGGATTAGACCACAAAGTCTTTCACCATCTCCACTGGAACTAAACCTTTACACAGAAAATGCTTTGAAAACCAGGAAGGCAAAAAATTCAGTGTGCTGAGATATGGCAGCTCTTGTACAAGCACCACCCTGATAAGAAAATGATTTAATATTGATAAGTAGTTACATCCTTTAAATACCCATATGCTTCTCAAGCAGCTCATGTCATGCAGAAGGCCAGTCTGAAGTCTAAATGTATTTGGAATTAAATGCTAAGTGTGTGCGTGGGGCTTAGAGGATACGTAGGTTTTGTGCTGGCTTGAATGCCAAATTGCTACCAGTGAGGAACTTTTCTGAATGTCTAAATACTAACATTTAGTGTGGTTGTTTTTAGAAAACAAACAAGCAAACAAACAAACAAAATAGCATCTGGAGGTCTTCTTTACTGATATCATCTGTATATAATCAGGTGATTACAAAGGTCACAAAACCTTCTCTTCAATCATTTCACAAAGTCTTGTGCAGCGACTTGGAAGGAGTTTGAACTGGTCATGCAGAGCTGGTCTTCCCTGAACAGTGCAACTCAGCCTCCCTGAAGCTTCTCTACAAACCTCAGCATTTCATTCTGCCACCATATCCACAAGATTTGGGGTCCACAAAGATGAAGGCATTTCTCAGAAAACTTTCAGGGAAGTCTATGTAGATACCAATGGCAGATCTGCAAAGATGTAAGATTCACTGCAACCTCTCCTGCAGATCCAGGTGCACGGCACCCCTGGAAGCCACGTCTTCCTGAACTGCTGCATCCATTTTCAAAGAGACCTGGAGATTTCTGGTTCTCCAGAGATACAGAGGAAGGAGCTCTAGGCTCTGTACTTAATGACCTCACACAGCCTGGGGACAAAGCAGACATTCATCACTTTCATTGATAAACAGTAACTTTAATAATAGAAAAACCTCCATCACTGTCAATTACTTATACGTATGCATATTCTATACAAAGAACAGAGAACAGACTTCTCATCAGCACTGTAATTGGTAGAATAACTTCTGAAATGCAGCCTTGGTTTTTAATAGTTTTAAAATATTGTTTTATATCACTCTCATTCCCTAATTTATCTCTGCCAAGAAGCAAGGCAGGCTCAGAGCAATCTGAATGGTGAGATTAACTAGTGTGCTGATTATCTGTGTATTAACATCAGGTCTGTGATGGTTTCCCATTGCTATGCCACATACTGAAGTGGAGAAAAAATGAGTTGCTCATAGATTATTAAGGGCAAAATTCAATAAGAGATGGATCGCGTATCTAACGACAAGAGTAAGCTCCTTCCCCACACCTCCCTCGCTCACAAATTGCAGCAGTTGGAGTGACTCAGCAGCTCAAACCTTTCTCCTCCTTTGGCTTTGGCTGAGAAGTTACCATACTATGCTCCAGGGCTCTGCTCCAGATGCCTTCCTCACTACCTGGTGGGGTAGGTGGACTGGAGAGGGCAGCAGGGATGCATCTGAGACATGGTGGGCATCCATCCTTCCCCAGCAGGCCCTCTGCACCCCAGGTGCTTTCCCCTCCCATGCCATACTGAGGAATTAATATAAGGATGTTACAAGAAGTTCATTTGGCACTGATGTTATCACACGCTGTGGGTGCTTGTGATATCAGAGGGCTAGATTTGATGGTCCAGGTCCCCTTTTGTTCTCATGTAAGAGAGGGATGGCATTTAGCTATGGCAGAGGTTCAAGAGCAAGGCCTTCTCCAGGAATGATGATTACTGTCACTGGCTGAGAGGCCAATCTTGCTTGGTTAAACCCTTGATTTCAACATATATAAATAAGTGTAACAAGTTCCACAATGCAGAGGTTTCTGGGGAGCTAATTACAAGCTCTGCTTTGTTCACCGTAGGTATTTTTCAATTAAAGTCACACCAAGTTTTCCCTGTGTTAACTTGCATGCCCCAAAAGCCCAAATTCTGTGGAGGCTTAATTACAGTTTCACGCTGCTGAGTCCCTTTGGTGCATCTTCTTGTAAGTCACACTTAACATATGTTATCAGCAAACTTAGGGCCCTGCAGCAACAACAACAACAACAACAAAGACCCTTAACAGCTATTCTGCACATCCAGGAGCCTCCAGGAAAGGAATACAAAACATTTCCAGCCAGCTTTCATACCGTCCAAATGATGTAATTTATTTACAAGCCACCTCACATTCCTCTGCTACGTTTCACAGGCTAAAGCATCCATAATGCCTCTACACCTACTGGGATCAGAGATCTCTTCAAAGCTGACATGGTAAGACAGCTTTGTGTGACCTCAGCAAAGCCATCCGACCTCCTTAGAGCTTGTTAAACCAAGCCATGAAATGAGCTGAAAGAAGGACCCGTATAAAAAATACACGCTATTTCTAAATTAATCCAAACTAGCTTTCTTAGGTAACTTCATCATTTCCACATAAGGGACAAAATAACATAGCTGGGAGGAAAAACACCTACGACTAAACAGAAGACACTTCTTCTGAGCTGTAGGACACCTCTTCCGAGCTGTCCATCTCTCAGAAGAGAACTTAAAGATCAATATGGTGTTAGACAACCCTTCGTTTTGGTATCAAGTTGAAGAGGAGAAAAATGACACAGATAACCACTTGAGCCCTTCTTAGTAGCTGAAGGTGGGTCTGGACTAGCTGGAGCATTAGTCTCATCTCCTATAACCATACCTACATCCTAATACAACTTTTGACTAATGTTGTTAACATGAATACCTGTCTTAAGTTTTCTACAGCATCCATCATGGGGATATCAAAGCAGCATAGCTCAAGGGGAGTGAGTAATTCTGAAGCCTCAATGTGCAGAAAAAGAGTAAGTTTCCTTCCTAGAAAGTTAATTTCAGAAATCCTACAGTGAGGTTAAAGGGATTAGTTCTCCAGCTGCCACTGACTTTGCAAGAATAACACTAGATGAAGACTGGAGGGGGAGAGGGAAGGGGAAAAGGGAGCTGTGACTCTTCAAAATGCTAGTTAATTGCAAAGATTCTGCTACTGCTTCAGATGTGACTTGCTGACAGGGAGAAAAATATATCAAAGTGCAAAGGAGATACATCAAAATTCAGCTGAATAAATCTCAAGGGATGACAGAGGACCCATCGTTTAGAACTCATCTAGAAGGATTTTTCAACCTGTTTGCATGAATCAGTCCTTTTTTTTTTTTTTTTTTTTTGGATGTACTGTAACTCCATTCCTACAAAGTGAAGCATTTTTTCAAGACCTATCAGAAACGATTCTATAGAGGCCAGGGTCTGTGACTTGAAGCTACCAGTTGGTACGGATTAAAATATCCATGAAAATAAGGTTAGGGAGTTACGTATCCAGTAGGGATGGGAGGTAGCTGGATGCCTACCCTTGGAGGTACTCTACATTATCACATCATTGCATTATACATACACAGTATGTATGGAGTGATATTATTCTGAAGGTAGATGAACTTCAACAGTCCAGAGGCAGTTGCTTTAAGAATATGAATACGTTGCCTTGCTTCATTTCCTGATGTGAGGGCTGATCTCTGCTCCCTTGAATTCCCCACCCTAACCTAGGGCGAGGCACCAGTTTCGTGAAAACATGCTTTGGAGACCAAGGGAAAAAGAGGGTGAGAATTTTTCCCCAGGGAACTGCCTTTGCCAAAGAAGCACACAGATAATCACTGGCTGGGAAATTTCCACCATCCTGAGTGACACTTCCAACGGCCTGAATCGGCTCAATTTCTCCATGCAAAGTTACAGTTCAACCTACTCATTAGCAATCAGCAGAAATCAATACCCCGCATTGGCAACCGACATCCTTTATCTAAGGGACACACTGCCATCAATATACAGGCTCAGCAGCATCTGAAGTGACAAGAACAAAGAAACTAGAGGCCTAAAGAAAAACTAGTTCATCTACAAGAGCTGCCAAAAAATATTCTTCTCAAGGTAGGGCAGTGCTGTGCTTCGGTTTGGCTGTAGAAGGACACATGCTTTATGCCCCCACCCCTTACCCCCATGCCCAGGTAGGAGTCTGTGTGAAAGCCATCTTGCCCTCAGGAGGAAGAAATACAGGGGGGAAAAAAAGGCAGAAAAGAGTATTTTCTGGAACTGTAGTGTTTTGGAGAGGCTGATTTACACCCTAACAGCCTCAGTTACTGGGGGCAGCAAACTCTGCCTTGCACAGTCCTCTCAAGCCCCTATCTGAATCACTCCAGGGGCTTCTGGGGAAGACACCTTAGGCTTCCTTCAGTCAGAGTCCAGGTGGCAATTCAGAAATACAGCAGAGTATTCAGGTATACACTGAAAGACCCAGACAGAGCCACCTGGTGCAATTACGAAAAAATGATAGAACCATTTGGTTCATCAAAGTTCACTTAGGTTTTATATTTAACGCTCTATTTCCTCTGAAAAGGCAGCTTATGATTTACTGAGTAACACCAGTGTCTTTCTACCTCAAAGATAAAAGTTTGTGATGAAGGCATCCAGTACACATCACCTGTCCTTCCATTCTCTACCTATCCCTGTTGGGTGCTACCACCAGTTTAGGTAATTCAGATCTTTACTTTTATCATCCTTCCCATTTACGGGCCTAACACCACTGGCATCACTACTGGTTTACACCCCAGCCCAGAAACCATTTGGCACGGGACTGAACAAGACAAATGTGCAGGTGCATTCCTTGCTCAGCCCCCACATCTCTACCAAAAGTTGGCATGCAGCATCCCACCCACTGTGGAGAAGTGTCCTGAGGTTACACCTGAACTTAAATGCCACAGTATGGAAAGAAGAAATAGAATGTAAGTTTTCACAGTTTTCCAATTAATTTCCCAGTTTTCCTTCCTACTTTTCTCTGTCAGATTCCATGTGGCTTCCTGAGCTGCAACTGCCTGTTCCCATTAGGGTGTACATGCAGCATCCCTAGGCCTCCAGCAGAGTACCAGGGAAAATCGCCTGCTTAGGACCTGCTCCCTTTTAGCAGCTTTCAACAAGGAGCTCTTTGTTTGATCCACAATTTTAAAAACAGATGTTTTAAAATCCCTCATGGATTTTGTAATTGGTTTTCTCCCAAGGCCTCCCAGAGACCCTTCCCCTTGCTCTGATGGACGAAAGATTCTGTGGTTCTCCCCAGAAGAAGGACTAAGTTCAATTTTCCTCACAACGTCAGAAGAATTTCAGCTGCAACGGCTGAAAATGAGGAAATCTGCAGAAATCAGAGCAGGCTCCACATCCTGCTCAGGGTCAGCTCCCTGACCATAACCCAAGTAATGAAAGCAGTTCTCCCAAGCTAAAGAGCTGACTGCTGTGGTCAGGTATTTTAGCAGGTTCTCAGGTTTTGACTTATTGTCTGGAAACTAATCTCTCAAACGTTCAGTCCTTTCAGTAAACGAGGCAACTGCTATTCCAAAGGCTTTTCTTTGTGAGCTGTTCTTATTAGCTTCATTTATTTCATGTTTTTACCCACCATTTTCTTTATATTTTGACATTAAATTCCATTTGCTGTGCATTGACCCAGTTTCTCAGTACATCTGACATCCCTTTGATTTCCTTTTGCTGCCTGCTCTGCACTTACAGGTAAGAGCAAACATAAGAAGCCTGCAGCTGGGCTCTTTGTGCGGGTCATTTAGACAGATTAGAAACACTGAAGGAAGCACTAACTCCTCTTCAGGCTTCAATCAAAACTTCCTCCAAGTTTGACACAAGTACTCTCTGTTTTTAAGCAATCCTTTGCTATGCGATGCGTGGACAGCCTGATCCCTTCAGGTTGAATGGGAACCCGGCAAGTGGCACTTCACTGGGTGTCTGCAGAGCCCAAACACAATGTCATGCCAAGTCTCATTACCCAGCCTCCTACTTTATGTATGTGTATATGTGCTTGTTACGGCAAAGGCAATGAAAGACAGAATAAAGCCAACAGAAGGGAGAGGACGTGTCAGCCTTAACCATACCTTCCCTGACTGTAACAATTGAGCAGCTTCCAGGGAAAATATTTAGCTACGTTCATTGTGTGCAGGCTCTGGTGCCTTGCCGTCTCCATACATTTGCTGAAGTCACCCAGTGAGCAGATGCATCTGCGTATTTATTCACTCCACCTGAAACATTCAAGATTCTCAAGCATCACTGTCAGCCCTGAGGATTCAAAACCCACCTGACGAGCCCTCCTTCATCCCCCTTCTGCTGCCTGGGCAGAATTAGGAGACCCAGCGCTGGTGGCACAGGACCATGTGAGCCTCCCCGGATCAGCCCTATGGTGGGCGAAGATTCGAGGCAAAGCCACAGCTGGTCCAAAGTGGCTGATGCTGTAAGGAGGAGACATGCAGGTGCCGTGACTGTGATGGGCCTAGTATCCTCAGAGGCCTGCTGCCTGCCCCCTGCCAGTCCTGGCCTGGAGGTCACCGTGCTCCCCCACCACCCCGCTGTGGCTCCTTCACCCCCAGGGTGGGCCCACCACAGGGGAGCAGCACACACATCGGGATGCAGCAGGGGACCAGTCCTCTTCTCCCTCCCCCGTTCCTTCTCCATGCTCCGAAGCATACTTTAAATTCCTCCCCCTTGCCTCTAAGCCTTTCCAAAACCCCACGTTTTCCTAGGAACAAGCTATCCCTCCCTTCAGCTCCCTTTGGATCGTGCTCTCATCCAAACAGGGATGCCACAGCCCCGATAACGCTGTGCCAGCACAAAAGGCAGCTCTGCCTCTCAGATACCTCATCATCATCCTCTCTAGGGCTTTCCTCTCAATTCTTTCCAGCTCTCTCATCTCACAAAAACCCTGGAGCTTTTTTTTTTTTTGCTTTTTTTTTTTTCTCGTGGCTCTGTGCTTTCCTCTCTTTTAATGCAAGCGTGAGTCAAATTCTGTTCTTTGTCATCCCCACCCAGACCTGGAGACACAGAAGAGATCAACAAAGTTACACTGGATCTACATACGGATAATGAGAGCAAAAACTGGCCCTTTGTCTTTGTGTTTTAACTTTTTCCTGTTGTATTTTTATTTGTGGCAGTGTTATTGTTAGATTTGCTTTGATGTGTCTGTTTGAAATTCATTAATCTGCAGCACGCTCTAGGAAAGCTCTTTATATGTGCTCTCTACTTAGAATATAAAATTACTTCGCTTTACAAAGTATGTTACAATATTCTAAATTTATGACATTACTATTATCTGAGGAATCTCCAGCTATTCATGAATATTCCCCCTTTGTTTCAAGCCCTTCAAAGTTAGTACAGCTAATTCTACATTTTCTTCTCTTGGCATCAATTGCACATTATACTAAATGCTATTATATTAAAGATCCTCACTGCTTTTCCTGGAAACTTGCTGGCTGGCAGAGTAAGATTAGATCTGGATATTATATGCAAGGCTTTTTTAACAGCTTTGGTTTAAGATGCAGATAGCATGTGAACCTTCAGCAAGATGATGTTCTTAAAAGCATTAAAAAAATTGCATTAAGCTAAATGATGTCACTTCTAATCAGAATTTTTATCCCTTTCTTTCCTGATTAGTGCAGCCTGGGCAGATTTACTAAATATCTCTGCTAGCCCCAGCATCTTCACCTCATGGCATCTTGAGTCAGCATTTCTGACAGCGAGCACACTGCCGTGGAGTGAAATGCATAATGTAAATTAGCATTTAGCAGCAGGACCAAGAAGGTCATTAGCAAATGCTTCCAAATGACCTGTGGCAATACCACCTCCTGTCCAGGCCTGCTTTAAGAAAAATCTTAATTATTGCTGGAGGGAAGGGGGAAGAGCTTCTTGGTGTTCATCTAGGCAGCTGGCAGGGAGCGATGCTGGCATGTCATGCTGACAGCTCCGTGGGCATCTGTCCATGCATGGTGGTCCCTGGGATAACAGAATTGGGGCCAGGGAGCTGCTTGTGATGGATGGGGAGCCTCTCACACCTGCATCCTGCAGAGCCACCCGTTCCCCACCAGGAACAAGCTGGACAACTTCATGCTTCTGCTGTTCCTTTCCTATTTCAGTAACACTATGTGCCAAATGTAAATCGCACCACACGTTGTAGAAGTCCAGCTATAAAAGTGAGACCTAGCACATTTGCTAATTATTGGACTTCTGAGAATCTTCTCATTAATTTCATGCATGCATGCCTGTGTTTGCCCGTGTCAAAGCTCTCATCTGTACCCTAACTGATAAAAGCAATAAAAACCTCTCTACAAATTTGCAGCCTACAAATTTATTCTCTCAGAGTTTCTTGTGTAAAGTGCATGCAGTTGCTTTTACATTTTTGTTTCCTTTGGAAGGAAATACAATTCTTCTTTTTAATTATATATAAATATTTTTACTTAATTTGAAAAAAAAAGAAAATACTTTTGGAATATTTAATGTCAGCAGCAAGGTCATTAGCTATTATTGGCTTTGCTGAGAAGGGATTCAGAAATGCCAGGGGAAGAACAGACTGTTACTTCTCATCAACCCAGGACAGATAGTAGAGGTTCACCTAGCCCAGGACTACCTAAGATGATGACAGGCATGTGTGGCATAAAGTAAAGATGAAATGTTTTGGCAGAAAATGTCTCCTTATCCTGCCATGCGAGTTTGCAGCTCAGAGATTTCCAGAGGAAGCGATAACAGCTTTCCAGCTCCACTGATACTAGTGGTTTCCACAGGACTGAGCCCTTCAGATGTTTCTTCACATAATATACCCCAGTGGGATGACTTGCGGAAGAATAATGCATGTGAGTAAGGATTTGTGGGTCTTTTAAGCCAGACACAGGCAGCACAGTGTGTGGACCACTGTCAGTATGCACTAGCACAGGATCAGATACCCAAAAAAGCCTGGGAGAGACCATTCATCAATGTGAAGGCTTATTATTACATTTTGCAGCATCTCCTTTCTACCACCCCTCACCCCAAGCAGCCTCTGGGCACTCCTGACGGAGCAGGTGCCAGATAAGATTGGGATGCCCATGGGGGAGCGCCACGCTACACCACTAAGGGAAAATAAATGGGATTTCTCCCAGGAGAAACGAAGGCAGATAAGGGCTCCTGTGCTGTGTCTGCAACCCACCAAGCTGCTGACAGCTTGGCCCCACGCAGTGATACCCAGTGCCAGGGGAGATTCTCCCGGAGTCATCTAAAATAAAAATACTCGCTGTTTTCCAAAGGCTGCTTCTCCAAAGCACCAGCCTAAAAGCAACAGGTTTCCAAAGGCAAAAGGTGACGTTTCCAAAAGTGGGGGTGAGAAGATAGGAGCTGCAGGCTCCGCGCCTGCACCCCATCACTATTATGGGTGCTGGAGCTGCTTTGGCCAGGGCTTCTCATTTGCAGGGAAGGAGATGAGTGCAGATTTCATCTCAGAGGCATCATACATGACCCTCACTTGAAGTCCAGAATAGCCTGCACCATTGTCTGATCCCCAAGGGTCTCCCAGGCTGGCTTTATGTCTCCAGCTTGTGCTGGTCATGTTCCTCCACCAGCAGCACCGTGTCTTCCACATGTGTGCAGCACAGGCCCCAAGCTTCTCTCCCACCCAGAAAGAACCAGAAAGGACTCGCCACCCAGCTATACTTGCAAGACTATCCCAGGTACATTACCTGCTGCCTTACAGTCAAGCCACAATGCCCAAAAGGGTGCCAGAAGCCACCAGAGCCCTCCGCTGCCACCACCAGCAAGCACCTCCTGTACATCTGTCCTGCTGAGTGCCATCCACCGAAGTGAGTGGCTGGGGAGGGAGCTCACCAACAGCCTCTGAAGAGCTGCTGCAGCACTTTCCATCACCCCTCACATCCCTGTGAGGCTGGTGCATGGACCCAGCCCTCCGCTGCAGGCTCAGCACCCTTGTCTGCACTTAATGCTGTTCTTTTCTTACTAAGAAATATATAAAACACAGGACCAGCTACCCAAGCCCTAGAAGTTGCCTAATTAAATGCATAAATTAGGTGGCAAGATACAAAAATGTGTCTGTGGCTTTGAAGGACTTTGACAATTTCAGGCAGATGGCAAGATAGGAATTAGCACTTCTTTCAGCACCCAGCCAGAACAGATGCAACACATAATGAGGGTCAGACAGCAATGCACAACATAATTCCCTTTGCTCTCCCAGGAAACACAGAAACGCTAAGTCACTGTGTCACTACAGATTTTGTTGCTGGAAACATAACAAGTGTCAATTGTCGAGGTGAATTAAGAAAGCTGCATAAGCAGAAGCTGAAGGTAGAAGAGGATCTGCCAAAGAGGCAGCACCGGAGACAAAATACTTCCTAAAGCAGCTCCTCTAAGCTCTTCTCCTGTACACATATTGCTGTTTTTGAGGGGTTTACAAAGAAGGTAACTCTCCCTGAAGCAGTTGTTTCTTTCTCAGTGCTGATGGGAATATTAAGTTAATTAAAAATTGTTACAGGGGTAGTGATTCAAGAGGCATCCGACTACAGGAGAATACTACAGCTATCTGTCTGGCTGTCTTGTTGGTCCATTTATCTACCAGTTACAGTATTTTAACTCACAAAAAAACATCAGAGCAAAGCAATGGAAAGTTACTCTGTGCTTAACTGCCCAAGAATTATACTCAGGAAGAAGAAAGCATAGATGTAATTTGTCAGCAGCTATAAAAATAGATCTTCTTGAGGCATTACCTGAACTTGGGAAAAAAAAATGTTTAATTTGCTGCCTCAGGCCCTCCAGTATTTTCATTTTTCTAAATTAATTAGAGTACATTCGCTGTACAATAGGTAGCTACAAGTAGGGAAGTGTTTCCGTGCATTCATTTAGCTGTTAATTCACAGCCTGACAAACAAAGCCGACCAGGTGTAGAGAGGAATCCCTGTTCAGGTGGCAGAGTTTCTCCTTTGTTCTGCTTTTTCACTGGCAGCATTCAAAACCCAAATTTGCATGAGTGAAAGTCTTGCCTGGGAAAGCAAGCTCACACTTTGGGGTTCTGTTACAATGCCAAATAATTCAAGCAGCTTAAATGGATTTGCAAGGTGGATGCTCAAATGCAGATTAAAGCGTGAATCCACTTCCCAGAAAATCATCTAATTTATAGACGAGGAATCTTCAGACCACAAGGTAGCCAAAGTGACTTGGCTTTTAAAGGAGATTACTGACAAAAAGCTCTGGCTACCAATCTGCCAGAGACTGACTGCGTGACTCTTAAAGCCCCAGAACAAAAGATCAAAGCCTGCCTCAGTGAAGCCCAATATTCAACTGCTGGGTAAATAACTCCCGCTCGGCAAATAGCATTTTCCCAAATACCATATCATGATTCAGATCTCCTCACAGGTGCAAACACAGACTGGAAACGTGTGAGAAAACGTGTCCCGTGACTTTAGAGAACAGGCCGGGAACCTGCACGCACCCAGCACCTTTGAACACTGGGGTGCAGGTGCCATCATGCTCATGAAACCCATGGGCACAGCCTCACTGCAAGGTGATGTCAGTAACAGCAGTACTTTTCAGGCTGAAGCCTTCAAAAGTGAGCTTTTGGCTACCCAGCCATCACCAAACCCCCAAGGAGTTTCCCCACCTCAGTGCAGTGGCTCAGCAGACTGGCCTCCTGACTAGGCCCCCAAAAACTGCTGCTCTACCTTCTCAATGGGGTTCTCCCTCACCCCTCTCAGTGATTTTGCTTGCAGGTTTCTTTGGCAATCAGCTGAGTCCCACACTGCGGCATAGAAGGCTGTGTCCCCAAATGGAGGGGACAGGGGAGAATGGCTAAAGGGGGCAAGGGAGTGCTTACCCAAGAGACTTTTCCTGTGGGCATGGCTACCAGAGGGGACAACTTCACCTTCCGAGAGGCACTGAGTACCCAAAAGTCTCATTCTGGGACCAAGCTGTCTGCTCTGTGATCATTTTTTGCTGTGTATTGTGAGTACTGGAAGGCTTAAAAAGTGAGTAAGGCTGTAAGCAGCCCAGCAAGGTGCAAGGGATGCTACAACATCTGGCCTCCATCTATACCAAGTGTCAAATATAATTACGTGGACGTGCAATAAATAGTCAGGAGTAATAAAAAGGGAAAGTAAATCTCTTGAAACCTGAACATGAAGCCACAGCACATTCACCTGGTAGAGGCCCAAGTGGCCCAGTAACAAAGAGGCACCTCCAGAGGCTCTGAATCTGTCCCTTGGGACGTGTGCCATTAGCTTAGCATGGAGCAGTAGCGTTCAACACAGAAAATATTTTTCCCAGTGATCACCACTGAGAAGAACTGAAGAATCTTGACCAAAGAACATTAACTGGTGAGCTAAAACATAAACCCTGCAGTGTTGACACAGTCTTCTTGCTACTCCCGAAAAGCATATTTTACATTCCAGCTGATTCGAGGCACGTCCTGGGTAATGGATAAGAGCACTCAGCATGCCACAGAGAAGCCTGATTTTAAAACAGCAAGCTGGAGAACTAGCAGATGTCTGCAGAAGAACAAGTGCAACAGGGCCTTGTTCCTGCGTGGCTCTGCTATTTGCCTTCTGTCCAGTAGTGCCCACAGCACTGGCAGAGTGGGAGCAGAAAAGAAAAATACATATATATATTAAGGAAATAAATGGCAGCCAGCCCTGCAGAGTCAGGATTCGGTGTAATTCTCACATCTTACCACAAAAACACATGATGTGGCCAAGAGAAAAACCAATTTGGCCCACTGCTCCTACTAGCTTTTGGCATGGTCTGCATCCTTAGAAAGAAAACAAAGAGCAAGAACACTTCAAAGCAGCATGCCTTGTAGTCAGGGATACAGCAATGGGTTAAATAATAGTATAAGATAGTGCAGCAGTAGCACATTTTATAATGATTTTTTTTTCCTGGTTTTCTGCTGTCATTCACAATGCTTTCCCTAGGGAAATCATTTCGTCACCTCTGAAATGGCAGGATGAAGGAAGACTGACCCCTGCCTAGGAAGCCAGATTTATTCCTCTTAGGTGACTGCATCCATAAAATAAAAGACATCATTTGCCAGCTTTCCTGCATGTCACACTTTTATTCTTTCTTATTACATATACATTTTTCTCTGTTGCTACCCTAGTAAGTTAACCTGTATTTTACTTTCCATTCTACTGGAGGTTTCTATATAAATCTACCTCTCTGATTTTTGAACTGCATCTTCTATTCTTCCCTGCCAAAATTTATCTTTCGGTGCCAAAATTTTATCTTTCTAATAAGTAACTTCAGCCATTACGGGGCAAAAAACACTTTGCAGTTACTCTTGTCCAAAATAATCCATCAAGGAGCAAAACACGGCCCCTAGAGTGGTCATGTCTGAAAATGCTTTGGTGTGAAATAACTTTCTTAGATGCAGTGCAGAACTTGATACTTTGTCCAGAAGGCGAAAATCATTTCTTCTACCACTGCTCAGCAAAAAGTCTTTCCTAAAAGCCCTTTGCAGATACCCCTATATAGGGAGGAAGGTGTGTAGCATCACATCTCCTCCCTTCTAGAGTGGAGATAGATACCCATTTCTCCTTATTGGTTATCAAGGAGTTCTACACCAGCCACCTTAAGAAGATCTATAATTTTATATCTGTAATACATTCAACCAGCAAAGGGACACTGTGAGGAGGCAGTACGGAGTATCAAGAGCACTGTAAATTTGCATCTGATTCTTATCTTACCTGGGCAGACAGAGTCTTTTATTATAACCTCTGTTCCACCAAGGAGTCTTGCCTATAAATATTAGTCATGCAGCCCAGAAGAATCAATTTTTATGATGATGACAAACCAAAGCACAAAACTGAACATTTATATGCAGGCTGCCGTTGAGCCATTTGATGATTCACAAATTAGTCCTGACCCTCACAGATCCAGCTTTAAATATTTCACTTTAAATGTTTCTACTGTTTCAAGTACCCTTTCACATAGCTGGAATTTGATCTGCCTGCCACTAAGTAATTACTTAACATAGCCTCTGAGTGAGGGAAAATAGATGTTTTCAAGAACAGTTCCTTTTAGCTACTGTATTCAGGGGAGAAAGATTGGTTTTATTTAGTTTCATGTCGTAGGGCCAGATTTCTTCACATCTGTTCAGACTGAGTAGTTCTTTATTTTGCAAGTAGCTCTGTTAAAATCAAACAAAGGCTGTTTGTCTTCACTCTGGCTCAACCAAAAGTACACTGCATAATCTGAATTATTTTGGTTTCACATACCTTCTAAGGGTACAATCTGATTCTTCCCATTGTACTCAACCACTCACTTTAGACCTGTTTGCACTACACTGAAGTTCAAGATACATCATCTGAAGTGTTATGCTGTTTACTGGAAACAAGAGCTGTCACCCTGAGTTAGTTCTAGGATGTTCTGAGTGGATCTTTGGCAGGTGTGAAGCCTCACTGAAAATAGTGGCAGCTTCTCCAAGTTTCACAGTTTGGCAAGAAACAGACACTTATAGAGGATGCTTGCCTTTCTTTTGGGGAAATGTGATCTCTTTCTTTCTCCTTCCTCCACAAAGCTGGGTGATTTTCAAGGCACTTTTAGGGAGAAAAGATTATGAAGGAACAGTCTGTTAGGATTTTTCCCTAAAAGCTTTGTTTTCAGGAATATACGCATTTAGGATATGCCTGAGGGTCTCTTCCTGCTCTGTTCTTGTTACGTATGATAATTTTCAACCTTCAGTTCTTGAGTTCACTCTCTAATCAGGGCCACGACACATCTCAAGCTGTTCACTTTGAATGAAAAGCTTTTCCAGGCTGAAAGCTCAATCTACCCCTGCTAGTGACATTAAGATAAGCAGTCCCTCAAGGGGTCCGGTCTTATCTGATACACTGTGTTCTTTGCAGGCTCTGGCAGAAATTAAGTGGAGTTTCATGTATACACGTTTGGGACATGTGTTCCCTGTTGAACTGGACCTTCCATTTGCACATCAAATGAAGCTTTCGGTAGCTCGGTTGAGGCCCATTCCCTTGCTGAACATCACCCCTATTACAAGAGCCTATGATAATGGCATGCCAATATATCATAAAGACAAAAGATTACTGCACCGTAGGAGGTGGCTATCAATCCATTGCCTATCATCCTGTGTAATGAGTTCCCTATAACAAAGTGATACTTTTTATATCTTTTTTGACAAATGAGTTTTCCCCTAGGGGAAGCTTCATTAGATGTCCTTCACAGCCTCCTATCGCAATGCCGAGACCAATTATTTATGCTAGTAGCACCTAGGAAATTGAGATAAGGTGCTGTGCAAACCCCGAACATGCGTGCATGCACACTACACTCATGCTGCTGCATACTTTACTGGTGTATGCCTCCTGCTATGTCCTTTCTCTGCAGCTATTGAACCTGATCCAGTCCTTCTTTCACCTTCATGCTAGGGAGATGCATGCCACTAGTCTGAACAAGGCTTTGTGCAGCCTTTTGCTGGAAAATGTAGGTAATGTCATACGATGGCAAGATTCCTACTGACAGGAAGCAGTTAAGAACATTAATACAAGTATCTGAAAATGATCGTTTAAATTGAAGTCATTAAACCAAATTAAACATACATCTAGGTGCTGCCTTTAGACTAGAAATGGACTTCCTTTCGCTTAAAGGAGAATTAGTTGTGACGGATATCTATCACCAAAACACCAAGGGGAACTAAGGGCCTGGAGAACATTACGCCTGGGAAGGTTTAAAGGACTGAACAGGGGACTGCCACTTAAAAAAATCCTCTCAGGAGATGTACTACTGAACCCCAGTGTTGCTCCAACTCAACCACTAAATGTATTATGAGAAAAATCTAGAAAATGTAAAGGAAAATAACATTTTCCTGGGGATGTTTGAATAATCTCCCTGCATTGAACTGAGGTCAATGTCTGTCTCGTGGCATGATGCAAAATGGTTCAAATTAGCTTTAAAAAGGGTGTTTACATTCCTTAAAATAGCCTGCCCATTTTAGAATAATTTTAGATAGAATCCTATCAGACAGCCTGGAAGAGTGCTAACTTCCCTGTGGAACATTATAGATGTCTCCATAAGGAGACAAGGTCAAATGCTGTGTGGAAACCAAGCTTGGCTCAACATTAATATAGTGAGTATTTGTGACAGCGGTGGGGGTCAACGTCCTTTTTAAGAGAAGAACTGATTGCTCCAGGACTGCATAATTTGCATTCAGTTGGCCATGGGAAATCTCTCTAGGTGATTTGTCACCTGGCGCTTAGGATGTGCACTGTAGATCATGACAGCTCTCAGTGGAAGAATTTCTGAGAGTAATGGAAGGAACACAACAGGTTTCCTAGGTAATCGGGGGGAGACAGAAGGAGTAAAGGATTGAACCACGCTAAAGGCAACAGCAAAAATGAAATTCTTATTCAAGCTGGGCAAGAACTTCGCTAGATCAGTGTCACATTATTATATATGCTAGATCAAGCTTTATGACAAGTGTGATGGAGAGCAGTAACAATCATATCTCAGAGAATTTCAGTGTTTCTCTTCTGGTTTTACTTACAGACAGATACTGTGATTCATTTCTCAAAGTATCAGAATGCAATATTTTCTTGCTAGGGAGGATCATGTATCCACAGCACTAACCTGAAGCTGGGAAAGAACATGCAGACTCTACTTCTTCCATAAAATATTCCTATATAGTTAACACACTGCATCTCCAGGGTACAACAGATACCACGTCTTCCCCAAAATCAAATCATCACACAGCCTTTCCCATAGCCTGTCAAAGCTCCTTGCAAGGGATCTCAGCATCATGCCACCCAGTTATGGAAAAGGAAGCTGAGGCACAGATCTGTGAAAAGATCTGATCAGGAGCATCCAGAAACTGATCAGAGAAGCAAGCAATTGTGATTTCCACACAATCTGTTCTACAATGCTTGGGCTTGTATCCCAAGCACCTGGCAATAAAGAGGAAGGCAAGGCAAGGCAAGTCCACAGCAGGTTTTTGAAGGTCTCACTTGAACCTTTTTTCCTGCCCCTCTCTGAGGTCAAGGTCTTTTTAGCTAAAGGGGTTAGCATATGGTGATGGAAATCAGTTGTTCTTCCTCTGTTCAAGAACAACAGGCTGCCTATAACAAACTTTGCACTTCCCTCATCCCAGTTTACCCACC
Source organism: Anas acuta (assembly GCF_963932015.1). NCBI lineage: Eukaryota > Metazoa > Chordata > Aves > Anseriformes > Anatidae > Anas > Anas acuta. The sequence goes on from NC_088979.1 coordinate 27,026,650, forward strand.
CAGAATCTAGAGGGCTGTGTAATTAATTCCACTTCCAGTCAGTTGCTTTAACATAAGCACCTGGTGCCATCTGAGTTTCCCTAGGGTATCTAAGATGTCTGCACAAGCCTGGCACATATGACACAAGATCTATGAGAAACCCACACAATTCTGGTGAGGCAGCTGGAGGTCAGTTAGGATTTCTTTGGTCATCTCAAATGATGCTAAACACCTGTGTTACAGCAACTGAATGGAACTTTTCAGGTTGGTGACAGACAGAGTTAACCACAGATACCGATTCAGCACATTTTAGACCTGAATTTCCCATTGCAGGTGGCCTATTTCTCATTGCTGACATCAGAGGACACCTACGGCAGCCACATGCAGAAGTCTGCTTCCATAAGTGCCTGAAGCGGGGAGGGATGAAGCTGAGCCGTAGTCCCCAGTTCTCTGTTGCTTGATCCCCTGAGCACTTCTCAGATTCCCTGCCAATTGCGTGGAAAATGCTGCCACCGGGATTTGGAAGCACTTTATGTCTGCTTCGTAGAAGTATAAATAATTATGCAAGGCAGGGAGGGAATCAGGCCTGTTTTCTCCCCGCCTGGCGGAGATATGAGAAAGACACCATGAAGAGTAAAATAGTTGAGTTGGATTAAATTTACCATGTCTGCAAAATTTTCTATTAAAAGGTTACCTTTGATATAATGCTTCAGCCTGCAGACTTTTGCTTCCCGACCATTAAATTCCGTTGTAATAAACTTTAACAATATGCATCATTATAGGAAACTTAAATAGGCTTAGCTCTTGAGTGAGGCTCCCAGAGACAGTAGACAGTAGAACCGAGAGACAAAAAAAAAAATAAAATAAAATAAAATGCAAGGTGTCTGGCTGCTTGAGTACTTAAGAAAAGGTGTTTCGATTTTAACTAATGCCCATAAGGAGGGATTGGGAATTCTAGGTGTTCAAGGTCGGAATGGAACGGGATCTGCCTGGAGAATTGCTGATCTCAGACCCTGCCTCTGCCCCTGCTGTATGGCCTTGGGCAAATCGCAGCAGCCCAGACAACCGCTGAGCCCCTCAGTTCCCACGGGGATTCAGCCCTTGGGACAAGCAGGTTGTGAATACTCACCCCCCTTAAAGAAGAGTCACGACAACTGCTCTTTAAATTCTTCCTAGCATTGTTCTCATATCTGTGGGGAAAGGCTTAGAAAATATAAAATGGCTCAGTATTATAACAGAACAATTGGTGGAGGTTTAAAGGCAAAATTCAGGGTCACTCCTCTGCTTATAATGGGCATTGCAATGCAGCATGGGCAGCTGCAGAGAGCCTAAAAGAGAATGAGCCTCCTTGTTATTCCAGTGGGTTATAGAGACTTTTGGCCTCAAGTATATTCCCTTTCATATTCTGCTGGTAATTCATTTGTTTAAAGTGTAACATAATTGTCCGCAGGGATCACGCTACACTCCTCTTTAAATCCTTAAGTACAGCGGCTATTTAACAGATCCTGTCACGCATGGGTGAAAAGAGAAAGCCTTTCCTGCAGAAGAGTTACAGTACTTTACACATCTGTTTATGGAGAAGAGGGGGTTTATATCTTATTTTGTTCTTTGTGTGCTCTTGGAACATCAGCGTTAGGATAGCCAGGGAGCATACATACATCAGCTAATGCTGCAGTTCACAGCCTGGTGTAAACACAGAGAATGATAGCTGATCCTCACCGTGTGTGATGTGGAGTTAGACAGGGGCTGAAATTTGCCCACACTCCTGAAATAACAGATTCTTCATCCTGGCTATACAAGGAAAGGAGCAGACACAGCACCACCTCCGCAGTCTTCTGAGAGGCAGAAGCAGGGGAGTGCTAAGACAGAAATAAAAACACAAATACACTCCTTCTCCAATGATTATTCTGCTTTCCCCCCAGCTAAAAGAAGGTACCCATGCCCTACAATAACCAAGTATTAGATTCCTTGGGATTTTCTCTGTTCCTGTGGCTCAGTGGGAGATTTCAGCTACTCAGGAGTCCGTAGGTTGGCTTGGCCACCCGGGTCCCTGCGTACCTCTGGGAGAACTGCTTCTTTCTCTTGATGAAGTGAGCACAGACACGTCCCCGGAGTGGCAAGAGGCGAATGGCATAGCCTGAAACATTGGCTTGCGATTTGCATCGCAGTGTCATTTGCAATCAACATGAGACTCCGGTGCCCTCCATTTAAGATGCTGGCTTTCTTCCCACTAGACTCAATAATACACTTAATTCGTACAACACCCTAACACGTTATTTTATTTCTGGCAGTGCTTATTCTAAAGGTCAAAGGCCTCCCTGGCTTTCTCAATCGGCAATGCTATTTCATTTAATTATTTTCAACTGCAGAAGGCACACCTCTCATCTTTCCCGAGGCATGTTTGTAGACACAAAGGAACTGCAGTCCACAGGGCAACCTCTGTTAATGAGTGCAAACAGGGATTCCCCAAACTGGTTCTTTTTCAGAAGAAGGAAAAAAGAATAGCAAATGAACAGACCTGCTGGTCCAGAAACTCAAACTGACTCACAGGCAGGAGTGAGTATCTGAGCAAAGTGGCTCACAAGCACCCACCCAAGAAGCACAAGTATATAAATGTTCAGTATAGGTGATATTTATTGGGTTTGGCTCTGATTAAGGGAAACAAAAGCAAGAATAAATGTTCATTAGAGACGTCACTCTGGCTTTGCAACTTCACTTTAAATTCAAAACACTGCCTGTCAACAGAGAGGGAAGAAGACACGCTGAAAGGTGGAGTATGCTTTGTCCTCAGACACAAGTGAAATGCTGCCCCTGAAGCCAGCAGAGGCTACGGTTTGACCTTATAAATCTTGGTAGGTCCTAAACTGACATAGAATTTACTGCAAACAGAAAATTCAATTTTCTCTTTAGATTTGAAAAAGAAATAAAGATTGGTGGCCATTGTAGATCCTCTTGATCCTAATAGTAAGATCCAGGAGACTTCAGTCCATGGTCATCATTGCCTATATTTATTGAAGATATCAATTTTCTCTTCTGACGTTGATTCACCTGGGAACTATGATAAACATTCAAAGAGTATGTTCATTGTAATAAAAGGTAATCTAATGAAAACCCGAATTTACCCAGGCAAACTCTGACTTAGTGCACCAAGTGTCCCTTCTTGCAGAGTTCACCCCATTGTAGCTAACAGAATATTGCCAAGAGCAAAGCTCTGAAGACCAAGGCTAGGGGTGAAATTACCCTCCATGTAGGGCCACTGGTATTGACAGGTAAAGATCTCCTCATGTCACTTTGTGCCACCATGTTCTCATTGCTCGGCAACTTTCTCCAGGACTTCTGCTTCAAAATGGAGCATTTCGGAGCTCCATCCATTGGAGCTGCTGTCCTGGGCGAGGAAAGGGGAAGTTCTTGTTTTAAATATGTGGAAACCAGGGCAGTTCCTCGTCCTCAAGCAGGTTTGCAAACCAGTTCAGTGTTTACTTTTGGCAAGGGAGGAAGGGAAGGGTGTTTGCAAGCCTCTGTTCTAGTGCGTTTGCCTTCCTCACTGTTGGGAGGCACAGACTTTGTTCTGACCGTGGGCTGGGCAGCACGGCACAGGCCTGAAGAAGCCTTTCTTCTTGGCCGAACGCGTTGTTTGGAAGCTGGCGGCGGCTGCTGCTGCTGCTATAATTGCTGAGTTTATTGCTGCCCGAAGCAAATGAATGAGTAGGAGGAAAAGTAGGAGGAACAGAAAGTGCCATTAATCTACTCTTTGCTGAGTTTGTGGGAAAAAAAAAAAAAAAAGACAAGCATGATTCCTGCAGGCACTCGGTGTGGTGATGAGCACAACAAAAGCAGTTGGATATTACATATTAGCATATTTGGATTGAAGAGGACAATGGAGATCTCGTGCCTTGGCAGGCCAGAAAGCCTCTCACCAGGCTGTCCTCTACTGGAGGTCTCACTCAGGACCCTGTTGACTTTGTGTCTCCTTGCAGCTGCTGTGGCAGCACCCGATCCCATGCTTTCTCCATCATCAGCTCAGGATGTGACCCTTCCTTCTTGCAAAGTTAAAGCTCCCTTCTGCAAAGCATGGAGGGCCAGGTCTCAAATAAGAATATTATGTAAAAACAAAAAGTATGTAGGTATCATCTTGTCTGTAATCATCTTTGCTGCTAGACACGTTTGCTCAGAAAGTATGAGTTATATTATAACCTCAGATAATTTTCTTAGAAAAGAGAATCTATCAGCATTCTGTATAGAAGGAAAATGTAGAAATCTATCCTTTACTGTAAAGGCCACTGAAAATGATTTTTCAAATGAAGCAAAGTTCATAAAAATAGGAACTCATTTAGAGATCGAAATAATTTATGGGAGCTTTTTAATAAGCTATCAATAGCTTTCCTGCTGCACTAGTTTTGGTATCATAGAGACCACGTAAGGGTATCAGAAAGGCAAAGTATGCAGGAAGAAACTATTTATTTGTTGATGTTGTTGTTAAACCAACTGATGTAGCTAGGGAAACAGGCAAGCTTTTGAGTACCCAGTTCTTCTTCAAGCCATTTCCAGAGAGAAGCAAAGTGTTTAGCCCAGCAGTGGAAACACCACATGATAAAATATTGATTTATTTGAGTGTAACCCTGTGCTGATTAATGTGGAAGGAGGTCTACAAGTCCACTGCAAACTCATCAAGGGATGCAAATAACAAAAGACATGGCGGGAGGGTAGGGGGAGTGCCAGGGGTAATTTTTTTGCTTCTAGGGAAGCAAATGGTAGGTAGAGCTCCCTAATCCAGCAGGTTTCAGACTCCTATCTCAGGGTAACTTGTAATTACATGATTTATTAAGAAGTTTTTTCTTGTTTAAATTGACAGAATGAGATAAGCCACGTCATTGAAACTCCCCAGCCACCTCAGATCCAGGAGCATATCAGGAGTTGTGGCAAAAGAGCCCAGGCAGAGAGGAAGGAGAGTTATTTTAGGTTGTTGCTGATTGAATCTGCTGCTGGGGCCACCATTTAAAATTGGAAGTGTATTTAAAGTGGAATTGACTCAACCAAAACATTCAGCAAATCCCCAGAGATACGGATGCAGAACAACAGTGGCAAGCTTCCAGCCTGCAATAGCAAGCGTTCAAAATCCTCTGCAAATAAATGACTTCAAGGCTCAGAAAGGATAAGAAAGGACAGCCAAGCCAGACAGATCCCAGAGTATATTCCTGCAGGCCCAAGGCATGCACTGCTTTGGCTGATTTCCAGTCGTGTCCGAGGAACATCAGGACCATCGTTAAGTGACTGCTGCCTTCGTGCAGGTGACAACCACGATTGCCTTTCACCACAGCACCGTGGTTTATGTGAGGACATACATGTATGAATGGTCATTTTGGTTCAAGTGAAGGGTCCATCAGTTTCTGTCTCCAGGAGCATCAATAAGTACACACCCAGTGAAAAATAAGAAATGGGCAAACATTTACAGTATTTCCCCCGCAGACTATCTCAGCTTCTGAGTATTTCCAGCTGAGGAGATTTTCTAAGCCTGATGTGCTTTGCTTGGTTAATAATCCTTTGTAAAATCTCTCTTCCAAGCACTTGTCTAGTTTTTCCTTTATTTTCTTTATTCATAACACCCTTTGGCAGGGAGTCCCATGGACCCATTGCCTGTTACACTGAGAACTGCCATCTTCTGAACCTGACTCTCAAATAACTCCATCTGATGGATATTCATCCTTGCTCAGGATGAGACTGTGAATGTTTAGCCTTTATATACCCTCTCCATATTCAGGGTCTGTAGTTCTCTAGTGTATCCCACCTACATTGACTATTTCACGATGATGAGTCCTGGTCTAACAGCCAGTTCCTCTCCTATTCCCTGACCCCACAGCAAGGCAGAGCCAGTTAATTTGCCCCCAGCATCTGCCAGATAGGCACATACTGTACAGGAGAGCATAAAGATGGAAAGAGACCTCAATCCTGGGCTACTGTGGTGTAGACATGATCGAACCCAGCCCCATGCTGAGAGAGGCCCTGCTAGATGGCACACACGCCAGCCACGACCCAGCTCTTGGTGGTCCTTGGTCAGAGAACAGCTCTGTGCATCTCCTGCCTCAGGACAGAGAAGGAGAAGGCTGCACCCCTGCAGTATGACCCACTGAGGCCCTTCTCCATCATGTGGCTGAAAACCTTTCAGTGACCAGGCATGAGGCAGCAACAATCTGCTAGGAGTACTCTGAGGGCTCCAGAAGCTGTTGAGATGCAGAACAGTGGGGTGGTCCCTCATCCCAAAAACTTCATAGTCTAAACAGGCAAACAATGTTGTAGCTTACAACCGAGTGAACAGTGTTGGCTCGATTTCACCTTACACAATTTATGTGTGTATGACAGGAGTTATAGAGATGTCTCCTATATTTCACATTACAGACCTATTCTGAATACCTCTGCCTTAGCATAATAATCTGTTTCTCTCATTATATGCTTTCTTTTCATATTTCTTAAGAAAATTAAATAGAAAACTATTCTCATAGAACAAATAGGCTTTTCATATCAAAAAAAGAAGGTATTTTCTATAATACAAGTTTCCAGAATCATTCTGTCTGTCATTTGTGAAATGACTGTACTTTCATTAGACAAGACAAATTATCTACAGCCCCAGGAAAAATTAATTTCACGGGGATGTGAAAGATTGAAGACCTATTGGTAGAGTACAATATATGCTTGGCAGATGCCCCTGCCTAGGGCATGAAATGGCCCAACTATTATCTTGTCTGTGGTTCAAAAGTAATCGTACACGTTGCACAGAGAGCAACACATGCTCACAGAGCAAGCACCTAGAGGTGATGGATATCACTATTGATACAATTCGCATCTAAAAACTCTAAGGGCTGGAAAAAAGTATTGTAAATTTTAAAAGGTAGTATGAATTCATTAACTGCAAAGAACACACACAGTTGCATTCAAGGAGTAGGGCTGTGACAGTAATTGCTGAATTGAATATTTTTAAAAAGCCCTTTTGTTCTTACTGGCATCAAAGCTATTGTTGAACTGTGCTGTACTGTCAGCAACGTGAATATTAGGGGTTTAGATCCATGCATGTGAAAGATCAAAAGCAGTGATGAAGGATTCTGTAATTATTAGTAATTGCTTCCCAAGTGACCATTTTTTTTTTTTAATAAAGACTCTTTCTAACAAAGTGTTCACTGAAAACTATGGGTTGAACTCATATTTTCATAGCAAGAGCACGAGCCCATGGAAATTATTTCACACATTATCATCATAGCTGGAAACTACCCCTAATAAGAAATACAAATGGTACATAAAATCTGGATATCATTATTATGATTATTACTTGTAATTTTAATGCAGATTACAATGCTACTTTTTTCAGTTAGAAGAATTTAAGGACTCAAAAAAAGAGAAGTCAGTTAAACTAGCTTTCGGGTTCAGAAAAGTCTTAGTTTCTCTGTATTCAGAATGGTTTCACTCAAGCAAAATATAAATGGTGCATCAGCTGTGAACAACCCTTGTCTTGTAAAAGGTACTTTCTAGGCTCAAGTCTCCAGCCTCTCACAGGGATGTAAAACCTTACATGGACATATAACTAAGAGTACAGACACCAAGACAATTACGACAAAGCCAAAAATAAGTGCAAAAGCCAAGTCATGCCCTCCTGTCACATAGCAGCACCCATCCCATTGCCAAATGAGATCAGACATGTGACTTTGGGGCCTCATTTTACATTTGATCCTTAGGTTTGCCTTGGAGCTGCTCTTTCTTATTACAGGACTGAACTGGGTCTGAATAAAGAGAAATCAAAACCATGGAATTATTAAAAATAACTCATGAGTAGAAATAATAGTTGACTATATGTCTTATAGGAATACATTCAAAATATCTATGAAATTGTGGTGTTCTAATTTTAAGCTGTAGCATGAGGCAGTTTTCCCCTACCCTTTGCTGAAGACAAAGATCACTTGTGAGGACATCTCCTCCACAACTTCTGTATCTCAGTCTAGACAAGGAACAAGAGGGAGCAGCTCTACCACAAGCTTGTAAAGTCCTGTACATTTCCTAGTGGGTCATTTTTTGAGTGTACGCCTGGAGCTGTACAGCTCTGGGACTTCTTCCTTCCTAGACATCAAAGCCCAAAGGTCAAAAATCATAGAGTACATGAGACGTTGGCAGAGGAAGGAAAGAATTTGGGCTTTCTGGGGGATATGTCCCAGCTTTGCAGGAGTGGCCCCTACCTTCTCCCAGTTCTGATTCTAGAAACAACATGTATTTAATTTTAAGTGCTGGAATTGTCCTGTTAAAATTACTGCTATGGGTTAATTATACTCTCATGCTCCTCAGGGCAAAAACCTTACTGCGTCTGTCTGCAAAGTGCCTGTTTGGATGCTATACAAATTAATAAAGAATAATAACAATGGTGCCAGCATGAGAAGCCAGCCCTCATGAATGGATCCTGTTCTACTGAAACCAATGGGACTTCTGTTCACAGCTCAGAGCCTTCCATTGTGAGCAAAAAGCAATATTCAGTATGTGGTCTGTTTGTGACCTCTGAAGAAAAACACATAGAAAACCCCTTCAAAATATTCATTAATGTGGGCCAGCTTTTTGTTTCAGTTAAGTAGCTTTGTTCAATATGCTAAAGCACCCTACTGAACTCATCACGTGGCACTGCTATTTCTTGTATTAAACCCTGTTATCCTTCACAATACGGCCTCCTTTACCATGCCAAATGGCTTAATTCCCTTGCATTTTCCTTTCTGTCATGGTTCAGTCTCCCATCTCGCTCATGAGACACATTGATACTATAACATATATATATCTGCTCCAGGGTAAATACTAATTTATCACACTGGGGAGGTATGAGTTCTGCCCTGACATACACAAGGCTGTAACAGGAGACTTTAAACAGCCAGCCCAATAGCTTCATTATTCTCCAATGACTCCCTCAATATCATCTCTCAAAATAAAGCCAATTTTTCTTCGCTTTCATCAGTGCAGATCGGGATGAACACCACTGAACCCGGTGCTTCCCCTCTGGTACGGAACAGGCAGGGCTGGTGTCTCCAACTCACGAAGCAACTGGGGAAACAAATCATGTCACTGTTTTATTTATGTTTCATCTAATTATTCATGGCACAGCTCACATTCATCCTCCTTAGTGACTGCCTCTATTCTACACCTCCCCACCACAGCTCACCCATTTTTCAATATGTATTTTGATATCTGCTCAATGTGCTGTTACTTGTGCCCTGCTTTCCCTGCAAGTTGCATATTCGTGTGCCAGGGTGTGATGGCAAGGGAGGAAATTCTGTAAATCTCATAGGGGAAGCTCTGAGAAAGCCCACTGGGGTGACATATGAGATGACAAGAAACACGGAGGCCCATTTTCCTTTTGATGCAAGGGAGATTTACAGACACAGTTCCCATTACCATTAATGGTAGTTATGCATATAATTTGTCCCCATACTCCGAGAGGAAAATAAACTTGAGAGAGAAGAAATAGAGGGTACTCAAGGGGAAAATATTTAATATGGAAAGCCTGTGGCTGCCAGTTGGTAATGAATGTGGCAGGCATAATAATGGTAATAATAGGAAAAGACACCTACATATCTGAGTTAGGGTTATTGTAATATGTCATACCTATAGAAAATGAAACCATCAAGGAAGCTACTAAATAGAATTTTGAAGAGACAGCAAGAAAATATACTCAAGACTAAAGAGAAAATAAAAAGGAGAGCAAAAGCAGGACTGTGAATAAGCAAGTAAGGGACTCAGAGAAATCAGGAGTGTTTTCACCTGTGGAAACAGAAGCCACCTGCAAGAGCACCAGGAGGACTGGGAAAGGGACAGTAGTATAAGGGATGCCTGCAGCATGAGGCAGAAGGCACAGAAGCATTTCCAGCCATAAGAAGACAAAAGCAAGCACGTTCAGAGGAGACTGGAATAAATCAGTTTACAGGATAGTAATTAAATCAGACTGTTCAATACAGGAGTGTTTAGGCAATGAGATTATGGACCTGAAATAATCACAGAGGCTACAGTTTACAAATCTGTATTAAAGGGGGACTCTCAAGTGGTAGATCCTAGTGGGTCAGATACTTTGCTAACACAGAGTATTGGGGATAACACTGACACTTCAGACAGACATCATACGTGAAATTCCATGTCATGGTGTACTGTCTCCCTGGTGCCAAAATCACTGCCATTTATTCCTCGTTGTTCCTTTTAAAATACAGATAAGATGCAACTGCAGCTGTGGTAGGAGTTATTACAACACTGATATCATTCACTTACATAAATAATGCATTTAAGATTGTCTAGAACACTTGAGAGGTAACTGTCAGTGGGGAATCATTCACTGAGTCACCCAGGGCGGCTTTCAGGCAAGTCCAGAAGTTCATGCAGGAGCACCACACAGCAGGAACACAAATGACCAAACCTCTGCCCTATGGGACAACAATTTTGGAGTGGAATCAGTGATCCAGCCTACAAACTGCTCTCTCCTCTAACTGTAGAGAGAGCCCAGGAGAGCAGCTTAAGGAAGGAATCTTGCCTGCAGGTGGATAAATCCCACCCTGAGGGACTCGGTTAGGATCATAAATGAAATTTCTGGCCTGAATTGTGGCTTCAGGCATCTCTACAGCTGCCTTCTTCTGTCTCTGAACAGGTACAAGCCTCTTTGACATGAGTGGGGCTACATGAATTTTAACTAGGAACTTGGCCCACTGTATGCAAGACAGACAGAGCATAAATCAGGAGTAATTATTCTAGGACAAAATGGAGATCCCATTTAAAATACTGATGAATCTTGGTTACATAGAAAAACTATAACTGAGTTTAAAGCCTCTAGCTGAGGAAAAGCAAAGTAAATCCACGTTTGGGGAACTGTAAATTACGAGGAAAGACTGATCAGATGTTGCTTCTATAAATAAAAACAGCTCATTAATTCTTACTGCTAATCCACACATATTTAAAGAGCTCCCCAGCCCCTCTTACCCCTATGGGGACTCATCCCACTTCTCAGCTGAACTTTAATTTATGCTAGTAGCAAGATCTCATATTTCTAGTACTTCATTACTTTAAAAAAAAAAAAAAAAAAAAACTATTACAGTATGTTTACTGCCAGGCTAGAAGATATTACCATAAATAATTGAAAACCAACTACAGTTGTTGAAGACATTAACAAACTGCATTGGTGTGTGTCACACTTGAGCCTTACTTTTCAAGCACATCTTTTCATTCATGGGACAATTTCATCCCTATGGAGTGGATCATGAGAAAGGTCTACCTAATCCAGAAAAGGGGTTTACATGCTTCATGGCCTTCTGAGTAGTCTGCTGTGCAGACACAAATTTCACATTTAATTGCTAAGCTTAATAAGAGTACAGAAGATGCTGCCATTATCCATGTGGGCAAACACACAGGGTCTCCCATCACGTAGATACACAGACATGGGACCACCCAGAGCAGATCTCGAAGCCCAGCTACAAAAATTAGTAATGCTGCCCCTGATGCTGAGTAAGGCAATACTTGTATCGTCAGTGTTAGCACTCTTCAGAAAGACTTCTCTGATTTGAAGTGTGAAATGCAGATGGAAAATCAATCAGGGAAAGAGGCCTTCCACATGGACAGCAGGCTACCACTTCCTTCCAAAGCTGTCCTATGGGATGTGCTCAGTGCAGCAGAGCGTAACAGATGATAAAGGATTATGCCATGGTATCCATGAACTGATTCCAAAACAGATTGTGAGGTGTTGTCATGCCCTACAAAGCCAGCTTGAAGGAGGAGAACCACATCAATATGTGGCATGGGTGTCATTATCTGCACTCATAGATCATCTCCTGGTCTTACAAGAGACTGACTGCTACCACACATGGCTGTTCAGTGAGGGCAGGATTCATCTTACCAAACTCTAGCCACCTTATACGAGCATCTTATATGAATCAGAGCTAATTGAATATGAACTAATTGTAACGATCTCTCCATACAGGCCAAAGGCACCTTCAGCAGAAAAAATATTCTCTATTAATATAGGTGGGATCTAATACAGGTGGGGCCAGGCTCCTGCTGGAGGTGCTGATCTCCCTTCACTGAAGGTAGAAAACCATGAGAACTGGTGAAACCATACACCTTAAGTACTGAGGGCTGCCAAAATAAAAACCAGGAGCAAGAAATTGTGTGCACGTTTGTGACGAGGACTATCAGAGTGAGGCAGATGACTGCAAACTCTGGCTTATAAGAGAAGGCAAAACAACTCAAGATTTTTTCTTAAAATTGCAATAGAAGTAAAGCCTGACTAGAGATATGATTGCTGTCTATATAAATACATCGGAGCTATTTAAGGTAAGGGTCAACACTGGCCCAAGAGCAAATAAGTACGTACTAACAATACATTGTTCTGCCTGGAGACAAAAAGCCTTCTAACCATCAAAGGGCTGAGGGTCTGGAACAGCCTTTCAGAGCAGTGATATCTACTATTTCTGGAAAGTCACTGCTTGTAGAGAAGCTACTCTGCTATCTTTATGGCATGCTCAAAGACGTTATCACAAAGCATTTAAAACTGCTTGTGTAACCCTGCTTGAAGCACGGGATGCAGAAATATCAGATAACTATTCCGAACCAAGAAATGACCTACTCCACTGTGAGAGACTGCGCGCGTGTCAAAAACAACTCCACATTTAATCCGAAGCGTTGGGATAATTTAGCACGGTGGTTTAAAACCGGCCTCTTTTTGTTTGGCTGCCAAGTTCCAACCCCAGCTTCCCTGTGTGTCAGGATCCAGCTCTGCATTGTTATCACCACCACCGGGATCACGAGTTTCCCCTCGTGCCTGGCTGGTTCCATAGAAAAACCAAGAGATCGTGGGCACCAGCTGCACAATGGGCAGCCACGCGGTAGGAGCTAACTCCAGCAGCCCACTGCAAATTAGAGATGTGAGGAGAAAGCTAAAATAGAGCAAATGAACTTGGGCTATAATTTTGGTATTGTGGTTTTGGTATTTATGTTCATCTTAAAATGACATAGTGTGCCAGCACCGTCAGACCTCAGACTGGACCTGTAGCAAGCAAATACACTGCAGAGCAATGGGAGAGATAAAAATAAATTACATTATTTTGCACTTTAAGTGAGAGATTTGAAATCCACTGAGTCTCTGAAAGGGGCTCTCCTGTTTGCAGACACTGAGCAGTGGTCTGAACTGGTGGTACTTAGAATAAAAGGCACGGAGTCAATTCAGTTCAGCCTGTGATACCAGCACAATTCTTTGGAGCTTGGTAAGATTTCTGGAGCCTTTGACAGCTTCTCCTCCATTATTTGGAAACAGAAAGCTTTGAGTAGATCAAAGTCCCTGGGAACACAGACACTTCTGCAGCTCTCCTTTTTGTAAACAAAAAATATTGAATAATGCAATTCTCAGTAAACTTGTTCTATGTGAGTTTACAACCACAAATAGAAGAAAGTTGCATTTAGAGGATCGTGACTTAAGTTTAAAATGCTACACAAATGCAAGGGAGATTAAGTAGTGAAGCTACTAACACAACATGATGGATCAGTTTGGCGTGCTATGTAAGGAGGATGCTAACAGCATCATAAAGCACCCAAGCATAATAACAAAAACACTTCAGCTGACAGGGCTCTGAAAAATACCTTCTTTATGAGAGCTCACTTTGCAGAGAAAAAGCCTCAAATTTTCACAACCTGGTTGCAGGCATTAAGCAACAATCAGCTCCCAGATAAAAGTGCAGTGATGTATTACGACATTAGGCTTCACAGAGAAAGCCAGCCTGTGTCATGATTACATGCAAAATTAAACCCTAAAAAACTGTATTAGAAATATCCATGACTTTGAATTTCAAATCTACTTTCTTCCCCCTAGAAAGTATTGTTTAAATGTTAGGTACAGGAATCCCACTGACAAGCAGTCAGTACAGGCTTGAAACCATCCTGGAAACAAACAATAAAACTGCTTCACTTAGGCTCATTAAATATACAGTGCATAAACTCTGGCTTTGGAAAGCTCATTGGTGGGAGGTTTCTTTCTTTCTTCCTTTTTTTTTCTATTTTTTTTTCTTTGGGGATTACTGAAATCTGCATTATCCACTGAATAATGACAATGTTCTGCAGCCTCGAGCTGTGACTAAGGATTTGGTCATCGATGCTAAAAGGTAGGGAACCTGGAGGCTGCCACTGCAAACGTTATAATAGTAGCATTATAATAGAAGTTAATTCTTTTCTAAACAATTAAGCATGCAACTGTGTTTATCCCATACATTTTTCACTTTCAGTGTGTACTCAGAAAAATCTGACTGTGGGAGAGAATGTGCCGCTTTTGTGCCGATGCTGTTATGTTCACTGAAAAAGCCCTCTCAGGATCAGCAAAGCTCTGTTAAAACTTCTTGCTCTGCAACTCCCAACATTGCTTCTCAGACTGTTCTGGCTGCCTCACTTACATGAAAACGTTCACTTACCACATTCATCATGTAATTCTGCAAGTGCATGGCCATTTTTTGGGGTGATGCACACAGTTCCTGGTTTCCTCCTTGTAGCTAGTCACTCCCACTCCCACAGCAACCTTTCAGCTGGGCCAGCACAAACATTTGTGGAGCTGTGCCGAGAATCGGATAGGGGAATTGATCCAGCTAAAAATAACTTTTTTTTTTTTCCTAAGTCAGTTTTCAGGCAGAGCAGTTCCTGATGCAGCTCATTTGCGGTGGACTGGTGGAAAGCTGGTGTGCTGCAGGATCAGGAGGTGGGGCTGGGAGAGCAGGACGCCTTCCTGCCACCCCAGTGCCTGGTTACGCTTGCTTAAACTGATTGGGATATCAGCTATGAGTTTTCAGAAGAGGATCACTGTTGTGAGGACACTAGCATGGTTCTCCATCCTGCTTGCCAGGGGTTCTTCTGTGCTGTGACCCCACCAAACACAATTATGAACCACATTTGCAGAACACAAACACCAAAACTGGCAGAAGCCCTCAGGCCTGATGCAATATTGAGTCTTACCAAGGGAGTAGGAGGGCTCAGCATGGAGAGATGAGACCATCCTGTAGCCTTCCTGGAGCATGGGCCTGGCCAACACCCCACCATGGTCTGGCAATACCTGTGGTTTCTCACCCACACTAGGAACACAACAGGCATCCCCACACTGCCATTCCATGACAGACTTGCTAAATTCTTATGCTTGCTATTTATTGCACTGGTCCTTCATGAAATAAACGGCTTAAACAAAAAATGCAGAACGTGAGGAGAACTGCTGGATGTCTGTAATTGTTTTCTAAAACTTTACTAACAAACTCAAGCTAGGCCTGAGGTCCTTATCTCTCAAAGAAGTTAGACAATAATGAAACATGCTATAACCTGGAGCACATGTACAAAAACAAACAAACAAACAAACAAGTAACATTGCTGATCAATGTAAAGACAAGGACTGAAATTATATGAAAGAGAAGTTTCCCTTAAACGCCTTAGAAAAGACTGAAGAGAAACAGTAGAAATAGAGAAGCCAGTGGATGAAAGAGAGGAAAGAAGGTGAGAAACTAGTGAGACATCAGTAAGCAGCATTGTAGGTATTGGAAAATGTTCAAGCAATGGTGGGAGGACAGTTTGGTGAGTAGATGTGATGTCAACACTTCCAGACAAAATGTGTCCAACAAGGAACTGGGCTCAACTTCCAAGTGGTGTTTCATCCTCTCCCAGTGGCAACAACACAGAAACAGAAATTTGTAGAGACAGGTGAGAATTAAAGGAAGGACTTCAGAGTCAGCCTTGGCTGGTAAAGAAAGAGAAAGATCTGAGCCCTTTGGATAATGCCAGGTTTGCAGTGTGCCAGGGATACTGTAGGCACTTCTCTAACAGAGCACCCTCTCCACCAGTCCTGGGGCTCCTTGCCACCAGTTGCTAAGTAATGTTCAAAGATAGCCAAAAATCTATCAATATGTTTTGTATTTTTTGTCTTTAGTAGGAGGATGTTACAGTGCTGTGAGTTGGTCCACTGGCTCCAGAAGAGGAGAGACAGAAGTCTGGATGAAAAAGTTGTCTGTAGCGTGGAAACTTGAAGTAAACAGCAGCAGTACTCCAAATCAAAGGAGCAAGAAAAAAAATCTAAGTGTAGATGTACATCAATGCTGCAATAAGACAGGGATCATCCACAGACCAGTGTTTGGCCTCACAGAGAACAGAGTATCAAAATGTCATCCTGGGAACCCCTTCACTGCTTGTACTCTTCCTCAGTTTCACATGGTTGTTTGGGCTACTCCTCCTGGAACTATTACTCCTCAAGACCAAAATTAAGCTTTTAACTTTGGGAGATGAGTAAGTAAGCCTCTGAGCAAGCCTGGAATATAAAATTAACCAGCGTGAAACCAAGTTCTTTTCTCCTTTCCCAAACCAGGCTGTGAAGCGATTGATGTTGAACACCCGTTTGTCTCCTCCGGGCAGAACCGAGGAGCTGGCTGGCCAACGTGGCTGCTCCGCAAGGAGTCATCTGGGTACCTAGGCTTTCCATGCAGGCCAAGGAAACTGTAAAAGACAGCACAGAGGTCCCACCAGAGCAACCCAGCAGAAACCAGCTTGCACAACTTCCCTGGGTGGTGGGTATTGCTGTCTGGGAACGTGGGCTGAAACTGCTATTACTGGGGTGAGGCCGCAGTGGTTTGTTAATAAAAGCACCCAGATGAATGTGGCCAAGTAGAAAGGCACATTAACGTTCCAAAAAAATAATTTAGAATTTCTTTCATTGTTCCTGTATCAGCCTCCATTAGGCAAATTTTGCTGTCTCTCTGGGAGTTGCCTTTTTAATGACAGTGCATTTTATTTCCCAGTGGGTAACTGAGTGGTATGATGCAGATTAAGACAGAGCAGATTCAAGTCACATTAGAAACCGCTGGGAAATACGTCTGGTTCATCATTGTTTTAAGGTAAGTTCAAAGAGTTTTTCCGATGTTTTGATCAAAATGAACAGATTTTAGCCTACTGTTAAATTAATGAAAATCTTTGCTTCTTTAAATGACAAACTAAGCACTCTTATGGAAATGGCTTGTAGCTCAAAGTCATGGCACTGATTTCAAGTACACTGCTCCCAGAGAAAGGTATAAACATAAGCAAAAGAAAGGCAAAGTTACTTTTGAGGACATGCAATAGACATATTCTCAGCAGCAAAGTTTCCAATAATCTCTTAAATTAATATCTTATTTCCACTGAGCTGAATCAGTGTAGATCCAAGTTATGTCCATGAAGAGTTAGGATATATGTAAGTCCAAGAGTGGAAAAAAGAAAAAAAAAAAAAAGGAACACATGGGTCATACTCCTTTCCTTGTAAAGGGAATTGGGACTGCTTGTGTACCACAGAAAGCAGGCAGATATTTATCTGGATTTCAGGATTTCAGGTGCACTAGGAGCGAACCTGAAAGAGAAATCCCGTGGGAGCCAACAGCATTGTCCTGGCAGTAAACAAGTGACTAAGAAAGTATAATTTCAGCTGACAGGAGTACAGACTCCAGTCACTTCACCACTGCTTATGGCATCAAAAAGGACATATTAAATACAGCAGCATGATAAGAAATACCTTTATTCAGTAGAAAACCCTGCCTTAGAGAGGAAGTTGAAAGCACTCTTGAATTTTAGGCAGTAATAACTTCAGTAGGAGGTTCTCTCTGGCAACTGTTGAAAAGACTGAAGAAGATATTCACACAAAAATGCCTCAAACCCCAGAAACTTGACAAGATTGGGTTACGATGCTGAACAGGAATGTTTAAAGCAGCTGGCAACTCTATAATTTATTTCACCTGTCCTTTTCATACTGCCAGGGAGTCTGCCACGTGTGTGAGAACCAAGCTACATCACTGGATGCCTGATATCGCTCCAACCCTCATGAACAGATGAGACAAAATGTCTACTTCGTTTAATTGCCAGGTGTCAAGCTTACTCTTTATAGAGCGTGGAAGGTGCTATATGCAACCGATCAACCTGAGGAGACTTATCTCTGTGACTGCTGTCTATACAGCCATAATTAAATCAAAGCAGATGGAGGAGGCACTGAATAATTATGATTGTAAGATAAATAAAATGCTGGGTAAGTAACTTCAAAAGTATAATTTAAGCATCTTACATAAATAAAAAGTATCAGCATCTTTTGTGATACTCTTTCACACTGAGGTAATTCAGAAAATTAAAAATAATCATGAAAACAATAACAAGAAGTATTAAAATATCAAATATATGCGACATGCATAATAGGCAACAAGTACAAAGTCATTCTGACTCACTCATTTCACATGAAAATGCATATATTCCATTTCTACGTGTCCTCTGCTAGCTGCTTGTGCAAATTAATCTTGTGATCACATTATCACAAGACTTTCTGTTTGGCACTTTTTCTTACGTGCCAGCACATAAAAGAGCTGCCCCACTTCTTCATGGGCCCACCTCTGTAGGGTCCCATCACTGTGATGTGCCAGAGGGTCACTGGCCTGGTGGGCAGAATTACACAGGATTCCTTGACATTTTTGCCCTGTGGTATCTCAACAACTTTGTTCTTTTTCAGGTATCAGATGTAGATACCAAGTCTTCTCCTTGAACAGGGTGAGGGATATAGGGACATATTTCAAAGACATGGTTCATACTCTGCTGAGACACCCAGGTGAGCATCCCCTTTCTGAAATCAGAAGATTTGAAAGAAAGAAGAACTCAGACTCCTGCAGATTAAAGGCTAAAATGCAAAAAGAGAGTGGAGGGAGGGAGCTTTTCTGCAATGTTTTGTATCTGTGTTCCCCTGCTACCCAGGGGATATCCTACTACAGGATATCTCAAGAGTAGTTCATCTCTGTGTGTTAGCTTGTGACCAACAGTGTTTGTGCAGTTGCCCGTTAGTTGCCCATCAGCTCAGGCTGCACACAGTGTAAGCTTCTCTCTGCCTCAGAAATGCTAAGCAGATAATCCTGTAGTCATGACTCAGTGTAAGGAAGAGGCACATTATTACACCTGTATATTGAAGTCATGTTTCCATATAGCAGCTGTTTCAGTGGCTGCTCATGAGCATAAGACTTGGAAGGTCTCTAATCAATACTTACTTAACCATAAGTTTTATAAGCTACCTTCAGTAAGTTTCTAGCCTCCTATCTGCAAAATGGAAATATTCCTTGCATCTGTGCTAAGAAACACTGTGAAGATAAGGATTTTATGCAAAGGTACTTTTATAGCTTTGAATATTGAATTCTGTCATTCAAGTTTGCCAGAAATGACATCAATTTTTGTGCCTGAATAATGTAAAAAAAAAAAAAAAAGTTTTAAGTTCCCTCAAATCTTACTTTTTCAGCTATTCTGTTTTGCCTGCATTACCCATCTCAAAGACTGTCTTTGTTCAAGATACACCTGCCTCCTCAGTTTTACTTCTAAATATTTGGAGAGAGGCTGCAATGAAAAATCT
This sequence comes from Anas acuta, assembly GCF_963932015.1. Taxonomy (NCBI): domain Eukaryota; kingdom Metazoa; phylum Chordata; class Aves; order Anseriformes; family Anatidae; genus Anas; species Anas acuta. The sequence goes on from NC_088979.1 coordinate 27,046,031, forward strand.
GGTTGTAACTTGTGCATTTGTATTTAAACCTGTTGAGACTGTAGGCGTCTGCCAACAAGTGCTTTCCATTCTGGTTTATGTACTGTTCAAGCTCACTGAAAACCATGCCCCCTCTCCCTTTGGTTTTCAGCAACCCAGCTCTATTTTCAAAGTCAACTTTTATTCACGATCTGGAAGCAACACCTCTGACCATCTGTTTGCAAGATAGAGGATTCTCCATTGTCCTTGTATCTTTAAAGGTTAAGAAAAAAAAAAAAAAAACACTCTGATATCTTAAAGAGCACCTGAGCAGTCTGGATTCAAGTGGGAACAACCACTACCACAATGATTAAGGCATTCTTGCTGGATGTGGAGTCAAGTACTTCAGAAAGTGTCCTGGGAGGAAAGCAGGAAAACGTGCAAAGGAATCAAAGAGATTTTATGAGAGAGGCATTAATGACTTCCAGATGAAGATCAAATCCAAGTCTGTGTGCCAATGGATCAGTACATAGCTCACAATGTGCTAAATCCAGAGGTAAATGGAAGTAGTGAGGGTTGTTATACTCTTGCCAAAGTAGAAGTTAAGACAATTTTGCAACAAGTAAACAGAAAAATGTAAATATTAAGTTAGAAAGGGGAAAGAAACTAACATAGGCCAACACCACTTCCACTGAAACTTCCTGCTCTCCTAGGTCCTCTCTGACTACCTTGATCTTAGTGTTTGGAGTACCAGCTGGTTCTGTGCAGATCTTGATTTCCTTTCAACTGCTCACTAGGTGGTCTCTTTCAGACTGAAAATATAGCAACAGATTTGCAGTTTCAAAACTAATTTAAGAATCAGCTTATGCTCTCTCTCCACCCAAAAACGCCATCAAGCTCCACCACATCCCGAAAGACTAAATTGCATTTCTCTTGGGAAGACTGATCTCAACACACAGACCATCTTATCTTTGCACAGGTACCTGGTGTTATTAAACTACAACTTATACCTCATTTATGAAGGTGGTGAGGCACTGAAACAGTTTTTATGAAGGTATTGAGGCAGTGGAACCGGTTGCCCAGAGAAGCTGTGGCTGCCCCATCCCTGGAAGTGTTGAAGGCCAGGCTGGATGGGGCTTTGGGCAACCTGGGCTGGTGGGAGGTGTCCCTGCCCATGGCAGGGGGGTGGATCTAGATTATCTTTAAGGTCCCTTCCAACCCAAACCATTCTATGATTCTATGATTTATAGTTTTCTTTTTACAGAACAAATAAAACACAGTTATTTGTTCTGATGCTTTTCAAACTGGATCCTAAAAGCTTTCACTGAGGCTGTTAGCAATCTTTCGAAATGCGGAAAGGCCATCACTGACCTATTTAAAACAGAGATAAACACAGAAAAAAAAATAAAGAAAAAAAACTCCGTGACAGTTTGTTCCATTCTCACTACAGACAGACAGCCATGCAGCCTAACATCACAACAAAGTATAAATTTTGACTATTCTCACGAGGGCCACTGAAATGAAAGCATTTGCTTGCTAAGCTTCATTGACTGAAAAATGTCTTGACAGAGTACATTTAAGAACACTGCTTATCTGAACTGTTTCAAGAGATTAGTTTGCATATTAAATATGCTAAAGTTTCACAGATAAGATTTCCAAGTAACTTATTACGGGACAAGTAACTCGGCACAGTCTTGAGTTTTTTAAGCTAGTGCCATAGTAAATACCAGCTCCACCATCGCACACACCCTCACAGTCTGTCTGTGGCAGTAAGCCATTTTTGCGGATCTCTTTCCAAAATCCAGGCTACGTTCTGTCTTTCAGCAAGCTATTTCTCAGTGGTTTATATTTTCGCTGTCACCAGCATGTCAGGAAGACTGCATATCTTTTGAGCTCTGATTAATTTTGCTTTGACACCATTGAAATGCCAACTATAAACTTTAACTTAGGTTCAGAAATGTTAATCAGTTTTGAAATATCCATAGATTGCATACATATTGAGGCCCATAAATACTCAGAGGAACCTGTCAGAAGCCGTATATCATTAGCAGTCCTGCCTCATTCCAGCTGAAGGGCCACCAAGTCATGTGTTCATCAGCACTGATACTGGAATATGTCATCTTGAAACAATAGGAAGCAGTCCTGTTTTAAAGTCTTAATAAGTCATAAAATATGAAGATTAAAACTCTTCTAGGATTTATACCTACCTGCATTCTCAAATAATCTTCTGATTACTCTTTACTCTTTCAGACCTGCCACTGGCCACACTGGAAACACATTTTTAGAAATTATGGATGTCTCAGCTAATCCTGTCGATTGAATACCTGCGTAATTACATGTTAATCATAATGTGATTGCTGTGATGTAAACCTCCACCATTACACCAGATATACAATTTAGAGGAATCTCAAGACTTCAGGACATAAAATAATGATTAATTATCTGAAATGGGAAGAAACATCCCCCAGAGCTATCTTGTTGTTGAGCAGTCTGCTTGTAGGATGCCTGCTAATTACACTGGACCATTTTGTGCTGGAAACAACAGAGTAAAGATACTGAACTCTGTGCCTTCATACTAAGACCAAGGAATAATCCTTATTCTTATGTTCAGCTTAGTAGGAAAAACAAAGCTCACAGGAACTCTTACTTGTGCCTTCACCCTTAACTGAACACACTCAGCCAACCTGGAAAAAACAAGCAAGATTTCAGTCTGTAGCCAGAGGTCCGTGCGCTCCAGCTGTGCTCTGGAAAGACATTTTCCACCCCCAGAAGAAAGGATGAGGCCACCTCTTCCAGCCAGCTGTGAGCCAGGGCTCACTTCAGCAGCACCATGCCAACTTACACACGCCGTTTATCCGGCTCCCTGGTTGCAAGGCTTCTGCAGCTCTCTGGCAGCCGCTGCTCTCTGGAGACAGCAGGGGACATGTGGAGACCCTGCTAGCAAGGCACCCTTGCTTTCTTGGCACTCCCCAACAACTCAAGCCACTGCCTGAGATGGAAATTACAGCCTGCCAACCCACCAAAAATATACATTATATATGTATAGGCTGACCAGTGGGAAATACATGGGAAAACCAGGAGAAACCTTTCCCTGAGAGGGAGGTGGGGAGCTGCCCATAGCCTCCAGCTTCCCCAAGGTGTTCAAGGTCCTGCCCAAGACTGTATGCATTTGGAAATATTTTATCAGCAACAGGAATTATGGAGACCGTTGGGTAGAGGGAAGTAAGCTGCTCCATTTGTTAAACTAATTCCTTTGAAAGGACAGAAGGAAAAGTTTCATCAATCAGAAGTCTCATTCTGAAAATGATTTATGGCCTCCCACGCCCGGCTGCCCTTGGCTTGCAGTGAGACACGGCTCTGTCAGTCTCTGAGTTATGCCTGCATGCAGAGCTCGCTTTTAGGCACTTTTAAGCTTCATTTTAATTAGCTTTTTAAAATTTTACTGAGAAGCCATGACACACTGGTTTTGCATGTTCTTATTACCCCAGCAGACTACAAAAGGCTGGCATTTCAGACAGGCTGACGCTCTGCAAATGAAGACCTTTCAGAGAGAACCTCAAAACCACCTCTACCGACACAAACCTGCCCAGCACCTGCCTTGGGCACAGACTTGAGAAAACACCGCTCTGTGTTGGGGAGGAGGTAGAGGTGATGTGACCGAGAGGTGCCAGGTCCATGCTGGGGTGCCCACCTTCCCTCAACCCGCTTACCAGGGACCAGGCATCGCATACTAAATGGAAAACCACCACGTTTGCTCTCTGTGTTCCTGCACACATACCTGCACACACACCTTCCTCGCAAACCACCTTCCTCATCTGGTTTTGAAAAGAAAACTCCCATCGTTACCTAGCCAAGGTTTCACAAGGCTTGTCTCACAACCTTACACTGTCAATTCAGCAGCACTCCGCGAGCTCTGCTTTTAAAATAAAGCTGTGATTAACCTGAAAGAAATGAAATTTGCCTTTTACAGCAAGTTCTTAAACTGCGCTTTTGACAGTCTTGGATGATAACGACTGAGAAGGAAGGGAAGCAGCTCCTTTTTGTTATCATCACATGCAAAAAACACTTGCAAGCTGACCTGCCATCCCATATATTAGTTTTCTACATGGATTTGCAACAGTATCTGCATCTTCTTCCCCCACCTGCTCTGCTGAATTATTATGGTACAAGCACTTTGGAAAAAAAAAATAAAAAAAGTACAATTTCTTGAAATTACACTAGAGTCAAATGTTGATAAAAAGGTGTCACAGAGGGAATGAAAACTAACTGCTGTGAAATTTAATGAAACCTACTGTGTGCCAAAGGCACAGGCAGCCAAATTGAATTTAAAAAGGTGCCAGGCAGGGAAGCTTGTAATCGGACTAGCCACTGTGTTAGATGAGATAAGCAGAATGACTTTTCTCTATCATGAGATCAAAACAGACGGCAATTCTTATGCATGAGATGAAAAGTTACAGTATTTATCCTCCCAGCTTCCTGTGTTCTTAGCACCGGATCTCCGGCTTAGTGGCCTCAAAGGGAATTTGCCATCCCCAGCGCAAGGCTGGTCCCAGCCCTTGCAGGTCACTGAGCGTTACACAAAAGGGCTCGTTCCCGACACAGTTTTTATTGCAAATGGTTATGGAAAAGGGGAGCGAGCTAAACAGAGTCCTTAATGGCTCAGCATAAACTGTCTTCAGCCATGGTGTCCCTTTCCACCGCCTGGGAAGGGAATTGAAGCCCATGGAAGAGAAGGGAATATAAATATAATGCAAACACAAGAGAAGAAGGAAGCAATGGACAACTTTCAGCAGATGGCTCGGTGCTCACAAGGAGAATGGTTTCCAAAACATCACCCCCCTGTAGGAAGTTAAGAAACCAATTTGCTCCTTAATTACACAGCATTATTTTGAAACACTTAAGAAAAAGCCTGATCTGTCAAACAGAACTGCGCTTACGTTCATTTATGGGAGCAGTCCCTCACACCACGGCACCACAAGGAACTATAAAGCTGTGCAGCCCATCTTGTTTGTTGGACACGGCTTTCCCTACATTCCTTATTTCAGGGCTTTGCAGAGTGATGAGTAGCTTGGAGGATGGTCGGGAAGAGCACATTGGTATTTGCCTTGGACCCCAGCCACACAATGATGCTCAGGGTCTGCAGCTTTGCCTTGCCGATGGGTTTCATCAGCGATGACCTGGCCTGAGCAGCCAGACCCTGCCAGACCCTGCTCACCCTAAAATACTGCACAGAGAAAAAGCTTCTGGTTAGAGAGAGTCTGGGGACTGAACAAAGCTCTCCAAAACCAGCCATTGGGATTCCTATAAAAGGAATTCTTGTAAAAAATAACTTTTATAACAACCTCTTGATTTTGCAGAATGTGCCTGCAACAGTTTGGGGGTTTGTCTTGGCTGTAAAGAGCTTTATGCCAGTGTTTAGTGCTGTTCATCATGTTTTTACTGCTGTGGCAGAAAAATGATTGAAAACGAATGGAATTCCTTGAAAGCTAAAGCACAAGGAGAGGAGGCAGCAGGCAGTAGGTGCTGGACAGCACAGGCCAGCTCTGAAGTTTTGTATTTTCCTACACGCAACCCATTCAGCACCTGAAAACCCCTCTGCAGCTCAGCAGTAGCACACAAGACGTATGTCTGAAGGTATTTAAAGATGTCGTGAACTCAAAGTGCCCCTAGTTTCCTGGCCTAATTTTGCTTCTGATTTCTTTGCAGTAGCAGCTGTCTCTCCTCCCCTAGTGCTCTGCACGAGGAGTTTCTGGAACCGCCTACGTTACGACAACCACCACCAGAACGACAGCAGCAACACTGTATGACTGAGGGTGTTTTTTGCACAAATTTGCCAGGCAGTCGTACAAATCTCCAAAGGACAGATGAAGTTGTAGTCATACAGCAGCATCTGGGCCAAGTCAAGGCAAAGCTCGAAACAAAATCCAAAGAGTGTTACACATGCACTCAGAAAGGTCCCCTAACATCACGCTACCCCAGTTTCTACATATTTTTGAAGCTAAGTGCTTTTTAACATGTCCTGGTAATCCATTCCAATAATTGGCGTTCAGCTGTGTAGTGCCTGACCTAAATTGCTTGTGATGCTCTGAATATCAAGTTTATTCTGATTTTTGTAATGCATTTATAAATAGGCCTTCAGTTAGCTGCAGACTCAGACGAAAGCTCCAACTTGTGAAGAAGTCATGAAGCACATTCTTACGAGGCCTTCGGGCTATTTCTTACACTCCACTGTGCTCGTGGGTTCCACATCCTTTCACAGGGTGCTGTGTTTCAGAAGCAGCTTTTGTTATTTCAGATTGATCATTCACGGCTTTATCTCAAATCCTTTCTCCTCAATGCAAGGGACAAGCGCTGTGACCCTGCGCGTTTATTAGAAAACCATTCTTCTCAAATCAACAATTTCACTTTATATTACAAAGGCATCTTTATTGGGAGACAATGCGAGACAACTGAACTGTCAGATTGCAAAGGGAAGGATGAAATCTTTACATTACTACAGAAACGATATGGTGTTTAGCAGAACACTGCATTTTCTGCTCCATTCTCTCCGGAGCTTTTTGGATCAAGTTAAAAGATAAAAATAACAACAATTTGTAATAGGTTGTAATTGTTTAGGTTTTCTTTCATTAACATTTTCTTTATTTTCCTTCCAGCTACTCCCAAACTCACTTAAAAGTCTGTTAGCCTACAAATTTTACCTACAAATAAATTCAGAGTAGTCAGTCTTCAGGAGAGATTGGGGTTTATCAGGCTTATGCAGAAACAGGTGGACTCAGTTCATGGTGCAGCAACCCTTTAAACAGAAGAAGGTTTTTATTTGTTTGTTTGCTTTTAGTCCTGATGCAATTACTATTTAGTATCCAGAGAATTAGGTAGGATCTGGCATCCCATAAAGTTCTCTGCATTGCTATGCAACACCAACCTCCTCCAAATCCCACTAGCTCAATGAGTAGCAACAGCCCTGAGCTCTTGGTCCTGCCCTGCCCTGGTTCCCATGGAGGAATATTGTTGTTGATTTCAACAGACCAGGCTCTAAGGTTTTCCTTAGAGAGGAAGGCCAATCCAGAGGGGGAAAATGTCTGCGTCTGTTCTCAGAGGTACCTGTGACATCAGGGGACTGACAGTGAACAAACAATGTAAATGAGATCTAATCAGGCCGAGTGAGTCAGCCATACCACCAGCATTGTCAGCGTGCATTGACCATGCCCAATTTCTCATGCCTGAGAAGATACAGGACAGCTGCTAGAAGAGATTTGTCAAAAGCAATATTGCCTCTCTGACCTGCGATGTCTTGTGGTGGCAGAGCCATCCCAAGACCGAGGAGAGGATGCCCTTCTTGGTCCTCTGCAACTTAAGGCTGCCTCCATATAGTCTGAATGTCACTTTGAGCCTTAGACTTGAGCAACAGAGAAAGCTTCACATCTCTAAAGCCAGCAAAGATATTTCAGAGAGCCAAAGGAAATCCTTGAACAGGGAGACAGGCAAAATGATGGCCACTGCAAGGCTTGTGGCTGTGGTGAAGTTTAGGTGGTACGCATATATTCCAACTTTCTTCATTAGGGCGTGCTCCTTCCAGCTCCTCACTGCATGCAAACCATACCTCAGTTGTCTTATTCTACTTTTTAAAGCCAAAGTCAAAGAGCTCAGGAGGTAAAAATGTGCATTGGAGAAGTAAAAGGATATGAGCAAAGGAAGGAAAATTCAGATTGAATATCATGAAAAAATTCCAAATGTAATTTTTTTCACAGCCTTAAGTTGTGTTTCCTGAGAGATGGAAGAAAACCATTACATAGATACTTAACACCAGACTGGACAAAATCCTGGAAAATGCACCGTTGGGAACAATCCCATCCTGTCTGTGGGGAATATGACTTCATCTGCACTGGAAAGTATTGCAACACTTTGATATCTGAGTGAAGCTCCCAGCAATGTTCAAATATCTCAGGGAGCTCAGGAACCAAAACAAGCCAGATCTTTCAACACAGAAACAAAAGTGTCAACTCCCCTCCCCAAATTTTGCTCTAATCAACACAAATGCGGAGGATCTGAAGTGAAATAACTCTGAGTTTACTTTGACTGCACCAGCAAAATAGATTATTTGCTCCCCTGCCTCACATTTCCTGAAGTTTCACTGGGTTACGCAAGCAAAGCCCTTTGAAATGAAGAGCATCACAGAAGTGCTGAGCATCATTGTTCCTTTCTAATGAAAGAGGACAAAAAGAAAAAAAAATCAAGAAGCCTGAACTGCAGATAAATAAAACAGCACTCCAGGACTTCTTTAGATCAAAAATTCTGTTCTTAATGCAAAAATCTACTTTAACCCAACACAGCTGCAACAATATTCAAAACATCACTTTTTTATTCAACATCAATAGGAAAGCCAAGAGAAGTCAAGTGACTCTTTCCAATATTTTAGCAGCATCTTTTATTTTTTCCTAATACATCAGCATTTCCATTTTAAATGTGCTTTCAAGGCATCTAAAATCTAACTTGCTCCAGGCTGAAACTTAGCATGTTTTTTCCTCTGTATTTAGCTGAATATTACATTAGAAGTGAATTAATTGAAATAATTGGGGAAAAAAAAAAAAAAAAGAAGGCCTGTTTGGGGTGCATAATTCACTATAAACAAGTTAATTCACTTGGGTAGCTCTTTGAGAAGAAACAGCCTTGGAGCCTCACCCATTTTAAAGTAATGTTGCAAACAAATAATCTTCTAAGAAATATTGACGTGATTTGCACTAAGCATCATTGACTTCAAAGGACCTATGGAAATCTGCAGCTGAGAAGGGCCTTGACACTTTTTTAGCAAGATTTTGAAAAAAAAAAAAAAGTCAAGATAGCTCAACTGGCTGGTGACAAAAAGAACAAAGACCTAAGTACAAAGACTACTATCAGCATCATTTTTCTTCTTCAGGTTGCATCTCCGATATTCCAAGAGCATTACAACTCTCTACTTGCTCTGTGCTGCTCGTGACCTTGCTGGCAGGGATGTCCTCTGATTCTGCACTTTGTGACCAGTAACATTTATTACTGATTCTTGCTTGCTAACCTGCTCCATTAAAATGGTTGGTGTTAGCTTCAACAGGAAATCATCGCTAACTCAGGTCTCCTTCGGCTGAACTCCTTGGGGAACAATTGCACAAAGAGCTGTGCTGGTAGATCTGGCAGGGCAGCAGCCTTTAGCAGGGCTCCACAGAGGACTGAACCAAGGTGAAGGCAGCCACAGGAAAGGGGATTGTCTCTTGAGAATATGCTGAATGTCAGTCTGCCATGTTTTTGTAAACGCACAGCATCCAAGTACCTGCTAACTTTGATTCTCCTCCAGTCAGATTTGGTGGCCCATGCACAGATGAAAGATTCAAGCAATACAGGCTACACCCAATTAAGTGAGTAGAACTCTTCAGTAATGTCATTGATAAGCCAAGAGCAACAGAGGACATATATTGCATCAGTTCAGCTTTGGTCCTGAATTTGTCTGGTATTTTAACTCCTTTCTGTCTGACTACAGCAGAGAGAGCGGGCTAATCTTCAACAGAACATATGCTACAAAATCCGCTAAAGATAACATCACCTTCTAAATTCCCTTGTTCTGAACGTCTTCCCAAACACTTCCATGCCTTACTCAGCTGGACTCCAAACCCAAATCCAAGAATTTGACTCTGTGCTGTATCACAGTATATGAAGGCGCCTTGTAGTGCTGGGAAGCAAATACTGAGCATCAGCATTAGCAGTCACAGGATGCAGTTCAGCAAGACAAAGTGAAGCACAGTCAAGCTAAAAAGGGATGAAGCTGCAAAACTATACACTGCACTTAATCTCTTGGGGGATACCTGTAGAAAAATGGAGTGATAGCTGGTGTGAAACACAGCAGCGATGAAGCTGCCTCTATACTGGTTTTGGTAAGGAAAGCACAGCATAGCACAGTTTAAAGGGATTAAAAGCAAACTAACTGATGAATCTTGAAAAAAAATAATAATTGTAACGATCCTTAAGCAAATGTGATTTTGCAGTGATCTATTCTTGGTGCTGCACTTTTTAATATTTGCATTAATGATCTGGAGGAAAAGCAGTCAGGGTAATTCTCCACTGGAGCAACTTATGAAGATCCTGCTTTTCTGTAAGTAATTAAATTCAGACTAGAAGGAGAGATTTTTTGGCTATTTTTGTGTGTGTGTGCGGTTTTCTTCCTCTCAGAGATATACTCTTGTTTAAACAGGAATTATATGAAGGCTGTCCTATGACCTATGCTACAGCAGACCTTAGTCTAAATAGTCACAGTGCTCTCTGCTGACCTTATTACTGCTGAATCTACGAGGCTATGACATGACGTATAATCACTCACAAGCCACATTTAATGGTGGCCTGTTCCTTGCATGCTCTTCTGTTACCTCCTGGTGAGGCATCTGTTTCTTAAAAATGCCCCTCTTGCTGTGCCCGTATAGGTGCATGAATACATTGGATTAATACCTAGCATGCAGTTTGTCTTTGTCTAGGATGAGGATTGCCCTGTCACATATCTACATGAGCAAAGTCACTGAAGCTTTCCATCTGACAAGAGGAAAGAGAGGAGAAGACGTGGCAAAACAGCCTTGAGCAGCTAACTTGCAGGGGAAGAAGAGAGCTTGGCTTTGGGCAGAAACAGATGCTGCTCCCTACCCTCTCCCTACAAGTTACCCTTTGAAAAATATTTTAAGCTAAAGAGGATATAAGAACTAAAAAGCTCTTTTTGGGTGTTCTTATGACTGCTTTTTTTTTTTTTTTTTTTTTAGGTGCAAATTTCAGGAATTTGGAGGAACATGTATAGAGGGAGGAAATGGATGAGATAGGCTTAGAAGAACTGTAAATGAGTTTGGGGTAACCATTTGCTTCCTGGAAGCCTCTGGACCATCTTAGATCCTTCCTGCTCCCATCGAGGTTCATTTTCTCCATGCTATTTTCTCGTGCTTACATTTTCTCCCTATAGGCAGAAAATGATCCTGACCTTAGTCTTCCAGGCAGAAAGTCTCACTTCAGCTGTCAGACAAAATAATGGTTACTGGTCACTGCCTGCGGTTCTTTCCCTACAGCTCCACGCAAACCTCCCCCAGGACAGTTTCTAGTCCCTGTAGTCAACTGGAACTACCCTCACCAAAGCCACTGCTGACTTCTTCTTAGCCAGTCTCCAAACCGAGGCTGCCTTCATTCTCCTTGCCCACGGGATGCCTTTGACTGCAAGCCACGTTTCCTGAAGCTTGACTGTCCCTTAGGTTCAGTGACTCCACCTCTCCCAAGAGCTCCTCTTTCTTCTTCAGCTGTTTCCACAAGCATTTCCTTTGAGGGACAGCTTCTCTACATGGTCCCACAGTGCCCTGACCTTAGTCCTCTTCCCCTTTTTTTCCCCTGTATTTTAGAGCTTCAGCATCTCACCTGCTAAGTCAGACCCAGCCACTAATACGACAATTTGAAGATTTCCTTTGGCTCTGTCTCTTTTAAACCTCAAAGGGTTTCTCTGTGATTTCCTGACAGGCAACACAGAGCCATCACCCACACTCAGTATTCTCTCTTGATCAAGCGCTAGTTATTATTCATAACCCCACACTCAGCAAAAACTACTTGTGAGCAGGCCTCCAGAAGGCCACATTTTTCAGAGACAAAATCAAAAGTTGCTAGGCTCTGCATCCTCTTCTTCTCTAACTAAATGCTCCTTTTACCACTGCCCACTTAAGAGCTCTCCATATTTTCTAACCAGCAATTAAAGGACCATTGTTTCGGGAATTTTAGCACTCCCATGAGACACAAGGGAAACAAGACAGAGAAATACGGAGAGGAAGAGAAAGTGCTGCTGAAAACTTTACTAAAAGGAGCAGCAAAACTTGTGCATTTCATGGGTACAAAGAGTGAGTGATGAGCACTAAAGATGACAGACCACATGGCTACCCACAATTACGGAGAGTGCTCGCTTCTCACATGTCACTCAGAATCAAGGTCAAAGTGTCAGATTCAGAGAGGTCTCCAAGTCAGGAGGTTATTTCATGCTCTGTCCCCTTGGATTCTTGCCCCTCTGAGCTTGGCTTAGCTGCCCTACAGAGCTGAAGGGAATCCTGAGCAACTGCAGATTTCAGCCATAATTCCTGCGTGCTGACCATTTTAATGAAAAACTTCACCTTGCCAGCATAACGCTCTTTAAATTGACCATCCTTGCAACGCTTGCGTCTTTTGATCCACTGCCTCACATAAAACTGGCTAACCTTTCAGTTCATTATGTTCTTAAAATTATTGCTCTGTTCTTAAAATCATTGCTCTGCATTCACAGAGTGAAGCTATTCACCAAATTAGTATGTCATATCTGAGCTACCTACCCGCAAATTTCTGGTCTCCTCACTTAAGTGGAATTGACTTGCCAACGCACAATGAAAAGGAGATCAATAATTACAGACTCCAATTTGCCATAGATTTGTTAAACTTCACTTCCTGCTGTCATGCCCTCAATAGTTATGGTCAGAGATGCATCCCTGCAATCTGTTCTAGCTAGATTACATATCTCTCTGTCTTCCAAACATTCAAAGGAAACCAGCTGGAAACGCTGCACTTACTGCTATCGGTGAAGACTGTATCCATCTACATAACTGTGCCCTCAAGAGGTTACAGACAGCATAACTTTCACCTCGGTTGTCAGCTCTTCAAAGCACTTCAGCAGCAATGTTCACGAAGCATGCTGCTGAGATACTGCAGCAGCAGTTTGCAGACCATAAACTGCAGGCCGCTGACAGCCACTGAAGAAATGGCCAGCCTTGGGGTGTTGGCTGCTTCTCGTCGCCCGCTACCATGTTTTGCCTTGGAAGAGGCTCAAAATAGCATTGTTTTTCGTGGAAGCAGTTGCTGCAATGGCTACAGAGCTGCCACGTGATCATCCATGGGAAAGGAAGTGGTTCCTATAATTGCAAATGGGAGGAAAAGTCGTGATGCAACCTTTCTATTAGAGACATAGACTCAGTGCATCCCAGAGTCATCTTAAAATATACGTATGCTCTGTAGCCGGGATTATCTGAAATAGCACACACGGGCTAAGGATGTAAAAACAACGAGTATCTACAGAGCTCTTCTGACTCTGCACAGATCTGCAGTTTCCTGCAGGCTCTGCCACTCAATTTTTTATAAGAGCAGATTTATGGTATAAGCACTCATGAATAATTCACTCGCATGAGTTGCCACATACAACTGGGGGAAATCCCAGCTGTAAAACCTTGGCACCACTTAGCTCGCGCTACTTCTGTACAGGTGCTATTCCACTGACCTACTTGGAGTTACTTTTCCCTTGCCCTGCTGGAAGAAGAGGATCAGGCTGTTTGCTTGCCACCTCTGGAGATTACACCTCCCTGCCACCTCTTCACAGCAGTAAACACGTCTCCAGTATTGGATTAAGCTAGTTTTAGCAGTCCTGGTGCTCTGGCCCACCACAGCTGCAGGGCAGCATACATCTCACCCACCCACGGGCCTCCTGTAATATGCCACTGTCAATTGGCTAAGTTCTTCATCAAGTCCATGTTCTTAGATCATGCTGAGAAAATTATTTAGATCCCGGACTAACAGAACACCATTAAAACTTTAAGCTAGCTACGCTGAGCATGGCTGTGCTAGTTTCTAAGTTCAAGAAAAATACAGTTTATTCAGACACCCACCCTCAGCCACTGAAAGCAGCAATCGTGTTGGTGCAGGTGACTCAGATGAGAAGAAACAGAAAGTGAAACTGCCTCCCCATCTCCTTGCCCAACGCAGAGAAAGGCACAGAGGATGAATTAACAGCATCTCTCAGTGCTCTGCTTATTTTTCCGCAGGCTTTTTCTTCACAATAAAGATGGCAGGGGGTTCTTTTACCCCCAAGAAAAATATTTGTGAGGGTTTTATTTGGTTAGATCTCCAGCTGGAGGCCAATTAAAGTGACAATCACAAAAGTGCCACTGAGCCACAGTCAAAGCACACCCCATGGTATATAACTAAATCTATAATGGTTACACAGGGAACAAAGACCTGGCATTCCTAGATAGCAAGTAATCTGAACAGCTCGTGACTCTCTTGATTTAAAACAACCTAATAATTACAGAGCCTAATTTCAACATCTGGATAAATGTTGTCATGTCATTTAAGCAATGAAGCTATGCTGACTGATGGCAGCTAAAGATCTGATGAAGGATGTAAGGATCTGAACTTTACCTTAATCTGTGCCTTCAGTTCAGCCAAATTATTGCCTGCACCACCTGGCCTCTCTCCCTGATGACCCCAGAGTCAGTTTTTAAGCAGGTTAAGAAATGATGGGTTCTCGCTTTGTTCATTTCTCACACATTTCCAGCAGCGCTGAGCGAAATGAGAGACAACCATAAAACCCAGCAGAGGGGAAAATTGGACATGCTGTGTAAATAATTTCTGATCTGTGAATAAAGTTGTTGGCAATTCTGATTTTCTACCACAGGTTCACGGATCTTTGAATTGTCACCGACTGAGGAGAAGCACTACATGCTCACACCCTTCCTGGAGGGAAAGGATGCTGCGCAGTCACCTGGGGCAAGCTCCAGGAGCGGTCATGGCATGGTCTGAAGAGTCCTCCTTGAGCATCCTGCCTGGCAGAAGGGTGCACACCTTCAGTCCACACCATGGGCACAGGTTTCCCCACACCTCCTGTGTCCCCTGTCCGTTTGTCTGGCCACCCCTTGGGCTGTCGCCTTTCACCAAGGTGGCTGTAACCAGACCCAGGCATGCAGCACCACCAAACGCAAATTAAAACCAGATGAGCAGAGGCAGCAATTGGAAGGAGGGAGGCGGTTAAAGCACAAGCAGAGCCTGTGATGGCTCTCGGTGAGAACAGCCAGACTGAGTGGACTTGCAGAGCGTCACTGAATCGAAAATCCTCTCCACCCCCCAGCTGCCCGACCGGAGTTTTATAAAGGAGCAGCCTTCATGAAGCAGCAGCTTCCAGCAGAGTTAACTCTCAAGCAGCTGCTGCATTTTCCAATTGTCAGCCAGATTAAACACAGGAATGCAGCACCGAGGGAAGGGCGAAGTGACAGGGGCAGTTTGCTGTAAAGCGCGGAAAACACCCAAAAAGTCAGAGCCAGGGCTCCTGGCAGCCAGGAGAGAGCTGTGCCAACATGGCCTGGCTGCGGGCTTGGCACAGGTCCCTTCCAGAGCCTCGGCTGTGTCCCCCAAGCCGCACCGTTTTCATCTTGTGCCTCCTCCTGGCTGCATGCTGGCGATGTGCATGTGCTGCCCTGCCTGGGTGCATCCCAGTTTGCAGGGCAGAGGGGCAGAACCCCCCCCTGAACTGGAAGCAGACCCAGGGGCACATCCCAAATGCTGGCGCCTGGGCAGAGAAACCTGTCCCCTTACAGGGGCGAGCGCACGCCGAGCAGCACGAGGTGACAGTGAGTGCCACCGAGACGCGTGTCAGCGATGACAGGAGCGTGATGATTTACTCGGAAAACAGCCCTATAAAAAACACACTGGAGGATCCTGCTTATTGTCTCGTACCCTTCAAACACTCCATGGCTAAGGCCGTGCAGTTCGCAGGCTAAAAAAAGGAGGGGAGGTAATTCTCCCACGCACTGTCTAGACCACAGGCTCCACAAACCCCACGCCCCACCAGGCAGCATGGACCTGGCAGGGCTCCTCCTGGCAGCTCGTGGGCCACATCTACCAGGGATCAAGGTTCCCTGCTTCCAACGGGGGCCACAGACTTGTTGCCAGATGGTGGAGGGAGCTGTTGGTGACAGGAGTGGGAAGGAGAAGGAGGAGAGCCAGGGCTGTCCTCACAGTCACACAGCCTCTACTCTGCAACACTTTGCAGGGCTCTGCGGCCCCCACACTCCTCCAGGTGCCACCACCTGAGCTAAGCTCTGCTGCAAGCCTACAAAGCCTACAAAAAAACCTCCACGAAGACACAAGTTGGTTGGTCTTCGGCACACAGAGCTGCACCCAGCAAGCTGAACCTGTCGTGCAAGTCTCAAAGGTCATACAACAACCGAGCAGGGATTTACGTGCACGAGAGCGACCACAGGTGACCAAGCCTTTAGGCCACGTTCAAGCCATCCAGACAACCAGCTCAATGGTCAAGGGAGCCAAGTGGTCTCCTTCACTAGTGGAAACTTGGCATCAATCCCTCTTCTCCCCAAAGCATCACACGTGGATACCTGCAGCCTGAAGACGCCCCCGTCCCCGCACGAGCAGGCAGCACTTACCCCCCAGGAACTGGATGCCTCCTGCCACCCTGCCCACGGTCCTGGAGATGAGCTCGGACACGCAGCAGCCCATGAGGGCCGTCAGGGCCACCAGGAGGAGCAGCCCACAGCCCAGCCCCGTCACCACCGTGCAGATCCTCCACTCGGCGCTGGGGATGGCCTGGAAGGAGGCGTAGCGGCCGCACTGCTCCACCATCACGGTCGTCTGGCGGCTCTCGTCCCGCACCGGGTAGGAACACCGCCGGAAAGTGCCGAAGGAAACAGACTTCTCCAGCTGGGACCCCAAGAGCCAGTAGGGCATGAAGAAGCCCACACAGGAGGCCGCAGCACAAAGGAAGGAGAGGAAAGCCCAGACCACGCCGGCGCAGGTGAGGCTGGAGGCCATCTTTGCGTGCGCGCTGAGCCCCCTTGCGATGGGGGGACAGGAAAGCCCCTGTGTGTTTTAGAGGAGGTTTGGGGATAATCCAGAGTCTCTCAGCCTTGACAAATCCTTGCGCTGGGAGAAGCCCGGATCCTAACAGCGAGGGGGATGTTTCCTCCCATCATGAAGACAAAGGTCCCTGATGAAAGAACAACAACAAAAAAAAAGGAGAAAAAGGCAAGTTCAGAACCATTGAGATTAGGGAAAATCAACGTTTATCTGCCAGAGCATTTCTTCCTGCAGCACTTTTCATGAAGACATCTCATGCCTCTGTCCCATCCTTGCGAGCAGCCACTAGCACCGCTGCTGGCAGCTGAGGGGACGGTGACGAGAGGCGGTGCAGCCGTGCAGGCTGTGCAGCCACCGCCAGGGCTTCCCTGCCTACTTCCCCGCTCACTTCTCGCCCCCGTACATCTTCATCTTTCCCAGGCGAGGTCTCAGTTGTTATCCTTCCTCCCGCAACGCCTGGGGAATGTACTTTAGATGGGGCCCTGCAGCTTCAGTGCAAAACCATCCATGGCTTTTTAAGCCCGGACCCCCGTGGCAGCAGAAAACCTCGCTAACACAAAGCCTCCTCTTCTTTGCCTCTTCCCAGCCCAAAGCCAGGACCTTTAACTCCTCTGCTTCCTCCTCAGAAAATTCCCAGCCTCCGAGCTCTGTACCGGCATGACCGAGCGCTTTTGGCTGTCACAGAAACGCTGCTCCCCAGAGGCTGGGGGCACATTTCTTGTTCAATCCATGCTGGATCGCTGCTCCTAGCGCATTTGTAAATTTATGATCATCTCTCACCGTTGCTGCCAAATTAATCCCGATAGCTATTTACAGGGGCTTTTTTTCTAAGCATGATTAGACGCCAATCAGCGAACGCAATTAATGCGCCGGCAATAAAATTAAAACTCCTTCTGCACAAGGAGGGAACGTAGGGGAAGAGTCTGGAAGTGAAATTAAGCATGTGCACCGCACAAAAGTTTTGTTTACTTTTACAACACTGCGAAAAAGAAGTCTTTTCCCTAACGTTGGCAAAGGCCTGTGCCGCTTCCCAAGAAGCACACGCCTACCTCCTCGCAGACGTAGCCCATCTGCAGAAATGCCTCCCAACCTGCAAAAGCCCCAAACCCCGAGGGACAGAAACTTGGCGGAGGGCACGGGCTGCCCCCATCCCTCCAGAGGCATCTTCTCGGCGAAGGATCCGCCCGTGCCTTGGCGTGGCACCAAGCGGCTACGGCAAAGTGGGTCACGGCACGCGGGGAAAGCGTTCCCTCAACCGGCAGAGGAGACACGGCTGGAAATAGGGGACAACATGGAGGCTTCCAGTGGCAGGACCCTACAAATCCAGCAGGACCCTACAAATCCCCCAGCAGGACCCCCCACCTCCCGCGGGCTGCCAGCCAACGCCCGGGACTCTCTCTGGGGAGCGGGACTCGCCAATTTGGCCCCAAAACCCCAGCCCTAAAGCAGGAGGGGGCGGTGGAGAGCTGGGGGGGGGGCCCCGAGGGAAGGCGGGGGCCGGGAAGCGAAACTCGCCGGGGTGATGCGAGGGGAAGGCTGCGGGGCGGGAGGGGGGCGAGGGGCTGGCAGGGCTGCAGGGGGGGTCCGGGGGGAGCAGGAGGACAGAGAGGGGAGAGGGGTAGGGAGAGAGGTCCGGAGCGGCTGGGGGATCCGGGAAAGACGGGGGGCGAGGAGGGGAAGGGATGCGGGAAGGTGTGGGGTTGGGAGGGCAGGAGGGGAAGGGGGACCGGGGGGTCCGCTGGGACGGGGAGGGGATGCAGCCGGGTGTCGCTGCGGGGAAGGGAAAGGGAAAGAAGGCGGTGGGGGAAAGGAAGGGGGTCCCGGGGCTCCGGGGGCAGCCGGGTACTTACTCGCAGGCCGGTGCCGGCAGCACATGGGAGAGCCCCGCCGAGGAGGGGGGGGCGCGGGGGTGGCCGCCCCAAAGCGACTGTCCCCTTGGTCCTCCGGACACGGGAGGGACCGGGACCCTCCCCAGCCCGGCCTCCCCAGTCCTTCCCTGCCTTCCTCGGCGCGTTTCTCTCTCTTTCTCTCCCTCTCTCCCCTCCCTTTCCCCACGTCTGATGCCTCGGGAGGCAAGGCGCTCCGCCGCCTCTCCTCCCACTTCCCCCGCCGCCGCCTCCCCGGGCGGGACCCGCCGCGATCGGGGCCGGGGGCGAGGGGTCGGGGGGTCGGGGGGAGCCTCCCCGAGCCTTCCTCGAGAGGAGCTGGGGGGTCCCGGCTCCGTGGGGCCGGCCCGGGGGGGTCCCGGCTCCCCCAGCCCTCCCCCGGGGTGAGCGGGGCGCTGGAGGCGGGGAGCGAGGGGGAAAAAGCCGGAGGGGTGAGAGGGTGTCAAAAAAGGGAGGCTGCAGCCCTTAGATGGGGAAAAAAAAAATAAAAAATGGGAAAATCTGCCGATGGCGTGTGCGTGCGAGCTGCTGCTGATCCAGCGTTTTGATCGCAACAGTTTTGGGAGGCGAGAGCAAATGTGAGCGGAGTACCAAGCAGCTCAGCCCGGCTGCGCCAGGGCCAGGCGGAGAGGGGAGCCCCGCTCCCTTCCCTTCCCACCGCCTCAAGTGGGAAACTTTTGGGGAGGGATGGTGCGGGCAGAGCCGCTGGGAGACGGAGATTTCCTCCTCCTGCTCCTTCCTCTCCTCCCCGCAGCTTGAACAAATTCCCGCAGACAGAAGACAATTTTATGCCACGTTTAATTTATGGCGGCACCAGACGCGCAAAATCTCTTTGGTAATGTTTCTTTTACAGTCCGGGAACATGGCGTGTGATTTAAGTACTGATCATTAATATTATTAATGCTAAATGGAAGTGAGGTTTATTGCGCTCAGTCTGTATTTACACCATTTAATAGTAACAACAGTCATGTTGGGAATTAAATTATAAAGCCACTTTATTGGATTTAAAAAAAAAAAAAAAAAAAGATTCTCCATTTTTTCCCTGTAATGCAAAGTCTTAAAATCAGAACACTACTGAAAATGTGTGTTTTCTCAAGGGATAAGAAATGGATGGGGAAGTACATAGCAAGAGCTAGTTTTCCACTCTAGCATATTCTTTGAGGAAAAGTGCTTCAAATAAAAGAAGTAGGTTACTTATAGGTTCAGTGCTGGAAGCTATGCGGTGATGTGCTTCACAGGGCAGACAATAAAGGCATACCTCCAAAATAGCCATGCCTCCCCCCCCCACCCCCAGCTACATCCACAAAGCCTACATCTGTATTAGCAACTGTTGTGGATCAGCCTGACCCAATCTGTGCAGCAAACCGGTTGGTGTTCAAAGACCTGATGGATATTCATGTGTTTTCTGATTCACTCTAGCACTCAAGACTCATTAGATGCCCTTCCAAAACCTGTCTTCTTGTTTAGTCTCATCTGAACAGCATCCTCTTTGTGTACACATCACTGCAGGGTAAACCAAAACATGGTTAAGGGAGGATGATCTGGAGACTCGCCCCGAAAGTGTGCCCTTGATCCACGCCAAAACACGAATGGGGATGTGCCCATCGGGTGACTTAGTGAAAGGGCGCCAGGATGACTTTCCCAGGGGTGAGAGACGGAGCCTGCTCTGCCACATACCTTGCTAGCACCCTCCCCTCACATCACCTTTCTGTCTGGTGCCAAGCCTCCACCCAGAAAGTGCACCAGGGCCCGGCTCCACTTTTGCAAAGAGCTGTGCACTTCCCGATGAACACAGGTGCTCTTCAGTGACCGCTCTCGTGCCTTCAGCCAGCACTTGGCTCGGGAGTTTCATCTCCTGCTGGTCATTTTCCCAATGTGGGAAATGACAGGGGTACGAAGCTAATGCTGTGATATTTGAACTGTGCTCTTGGTCTAAAGAAAGAGGAGTTCAGTGTACCATTATTACGTTTGCAATTGCCTAAAGACCTGGTCTTACATTCTGTCTTTAGCCAAAGGCCTTGATTAGAATGAAACAATGATAAATGTATCTAAATTAGGTGCACGTTGGGATTAGATATGGGTAGAAATTGCTTGGCAGCACAGTGAGTGTGCAAAAACTCTATTTCACGCATGTAAAGCTTCTCAGTTAAAACTAACTTTGTAAACCTAGGGAGAGGCAAACAAGTCTGCATTTATTCATGCAATTTATCTCTTCCATGGTATATGCCAAGGTCCCCAAGTCAGTGTTTGCTTTGCTAATGGCATCTCTACAGCAGTCCATTTGCTTCCCTTATATGGCCTTTATATTCACTCCCTGAGCTGCTGCCATTCCACATTCCCTCATGGAGACTGCACACTGCGTTCTGCATCTCTCCTGGAGCATCTTATCTTGCCAACTGTCTCCGAGTGCCCCCGCAAGCTGGCCGCATGGCATACTCACTTGTGGGGGAATAAGCTTTATTTCACCATCCATTTTCTGTCAGAGAGACAAGTAGTTTTGTTTTGATTAGGGACAAATTAAACACATCACATGTATAAGTTAACATCCAAATTCTTATTCCTTTTTTTTTTCCCCCCTCATGTTTGCAATTCAACATGCTTCAACTATATCAACATTTGCTGCCCTTTTCAGGGAACGTTGTGCTTAGATGTATTTTCACTGTGGAAACCAAAATATTTCAGACCACATCTAACCTGTCTGAAAGAAAAAGGGGGTTGCTACATGGCACTTCTGGACCCACGGTCTTTCTTGTAACCACAAAAGCAGACACCTCCTCAGAGCAGAGCAATAACAAAAGTCCTGGTCCCTGGGGTCTTGTCTATACTGAAATAGCAACTGGCTTTAGAATTGTTCAGGTGTTTTGATATTTAAGAGAATCCTCTTTTGATAGAGCCTCAGAGCTGGTGCAGGAACGCGAGATGTGGAATTCCCACTGCTGGAACCACCAGAAATCAGACTGGATCAAACGCCCACGAACACACTGTCAGAAAACTGCCGTAGCAGGGAGATGGGAAAATATGCTTATAGATTTTACCGTCTCTCTTCTCCCTGATCCATTGACTAAGCTGCTGTTACATCTGGGGTCCTCCAGCCTTGATGGAGCTAATCAGTGCAGCAGAATAAAGAGAGAAAAAATCCTGTCAGCGCACCTAAATCAATCCAGCTCGCACACACCACAGCCTCGGCCAAAGAATCTTTCATTATAGCATATCCTGTAAGACAATCCACCACTATATAAAATGCCATAGGGGAGTACGTATGTTCCTGAAAATGAAACAGATACTGAACCTCCATCTCTTTTTTCAATCTTTAACAAGAAAAAGGAAAAAAAGAAGCTTTTCTTTTGCAGGCCACCATCTGTTTTTCTCTTGTGTGGTCCATAGGAGAGTGATAGCGTCTACATGGTTCCGAGCATCTTACAAAACTGGATCTTCAGGTCATGTCTGTACTCGATTTTAAATGAAAAAGAAAGGTATAGGCACAACAACAGACTTGAGGCTATGTACTGGGAGCAACAGAAAGTCAACTCAATTATTCAAATATAGTCACTACAGACCAAGCAGACAAGTATTACAGGGAGCCATCTGATAATTAATACATTTACTTTAAATTCTGCACAGCAGTAGGAAAGAAACAACAACTAATCAGGGGGGAAAAAAAAGTAGAATCTCAAGTCTAACACCTGCAAATTTCTCAGCCAGAGGAACGTAAGAAAAGAAACTCAAGTCACTAAATCATCATACATCTGTATGGTATCTCTTCCAAATCAAACACATTGTATGTTTTCTAGCATGGGTGGAAGTGGACTCCAGAGAGTTGGGGCTGTCACACTTGAACCTAAATCCTGGCCTAAAAACTTAGCTCTAGGCAAAACATCCTCTCTCCAGTTCCTTTCCAATGCTATATTATGATTAGGATCTATTTTTATGGTGGTTATGGTGGTAAATTTTGCAGATCACATTACCGAAAATTCATGAACAGGACGCGTTTCTGAAGCACAGCTGTCTCACTGGAAACACTGCTCCTGTTGCTAACATCAGTCGTGATCTCTGGACGCACCTAAAAACAACATGTCAATGAATAAGAAAAAAAAAGGAAGCATCCTTCGTTATGTGCAATAAGCCCTCCTTATGCTGTTTCATCTTTATACCGTTATTACTTATTATGTATTACATAAAAGCCACCAGGTGCTCCCAAATAGCAGCTACAGCAAATCAAGCTCCTGATTATCTCTTTCATGTCCTGTAGCTAATGAGCCTGGTGGCTGCGGGAGAAGCTGGGGAGGTTCATTCTGTACCAACCCCACGGCCAAGGAGGGGAAAAGCTTGCTCTGCCCTCACAAACTCTGCCAAGACGACGGAGCTCAGGGGTGACAGGTCCCAGACCCATCCTCCTTCAACAGGGAATTGGCTTAGTCCCTGCACAGATGGAGGAGAACTGCACGGGTGATTTTAATCCTAAATTTCCACTCTTCCCAAGCAGGCTTGGAAAAACAAGGAAAGTCTGGATTGTGAACAAGCGATTTCTCAGACACTCATTTACTGGCAGCCCATTCTCTGTGCATATAGACTGATGTGAGCAATTTAATCGTGGCATCTTATTTACCAAGGGAATTTGTCTATCTTCCCCAGACGTTGTTTCAACAGCATGGAAGAAAGATCCAGGGAATGTCCCAAGTGCAGGTCCTGCCACAGTGCCTTCTTGCCCTTTTGGGAGCACATCTTTGGAGGATTGATTGTTTAACCACTCACCTAACAGGACGAAGATTTTCCCTTTGAATTTAAAGCCATGGTTAGAGATTGGTTTTCATCGCATTTAGAAATCAGGGGTGGAAAGTGACAGTGCTCAAGTCCACAAGGGTAGAGGGGGGCTAGTATGCCAGCATGGGGAGACTGTGTGCCCTCGTGTCCCTGCTTGGGTGGGAGGTGACTCGGTCGCTGCCCCTGAAGGGTTTGGTGCTCCTGCCACCAGTTTTTCAGGCTGCTGGTGGGGCAGGGTGGGTGTGGGAAAGGTGGGGGCAGGGATCTGAGCTTCTTTGTGTTCGCCACAAAATTTATCTGATTCATAACTACCCTATTCCAGTCCTAAGGTTCATGAGCTGCGTTTGCAGAACATGTGAGGCTGCCTTCCCTGGCATGTTTTGCATAAACTGTGTCTGTGTGAATGGGATGCAAGGCGTCGCCGTGTTTCTCCCCCCAGCTTTTTGCTGCAGGACTGGAGCTGAGCTGCCTCTCCCCCCGAGCTGCAGCAATCGCCTGCATCTAGGTCACCATATTAGATCACATTCCCAAGGATGAGGCTAATGTTTTCTGGTGGGTTTGAAAGGAAAGCTGAAAATCCTCTTGTTGGGGACAAAGGGCAATTCATCGTACAAGTGGAAGCTCATTTTCCCCAGATCACACACAGAGGTTCATATGGCTCTCAGGCCCTCTGAGAAGCTGGAACCTCTGGACTCTCTCATGGCTTCATTTGTGGAAAAAATGTCACACTAACACTGACTTGAAACCCAAGCAGTGCCCCCTTTCTGGTTTATCCCCATCCAAAACACAGTGGATGCGCTCAGCAGGGGAAGAAACAAGTTCAGTTTTTATAAAGCTGTCTAAAAGTCAATAAATAGCATCCACATATGTATATGTGTATGCATTGATGTGTTATGCAGCATATATAACTATACCTACACATATATATATAATAAATAAAATATATATAAATAAAATATATATAATAAAAATACTGCACAGGGAGTCAGTGAGACTCAAATTCACTCTGTGTAGCTGTAGAGCCCAGGCTACCTGACCTCTGTTGCTGGGGGGGTCAGGCCCCTGTTCAGCCACATATTCTAGCCAAGTCTCGTGTGCACAGGGCAGCTGCAGCAAGCCAAAGAGGGATGTATCTCCGTTAATCTTTGGCTTTGGCCCGTGTTTTCCTTCCACGTTACAAGTTGTTCATCCTGTGTCATTAAAAAACACTTTTTCCTCCTTCCATCAAAAGCAGTGTGCTCTGGAAAGAGCTCTTAGCAGCACGTAAAACGGTTTTCTCTATATTTTGTTGTAGCAAAATAACATAGTCATAGACTGTGCTTCTGCAATATAACTACATATTTCAATATTCCTTTTTGTGATGAAAAAGCTAATTAGCTAGGTCGTTACAGTTGCCACTTGTAAAGGGGAAGATAGTAATACCATTAATGTGCTCACAGGAACTTCATTTATATTACCTCTTAACCTTTACAAGGATATTATCATTTCAATAATTAATTGCTTTTTGCCATTTAATTTGCAGTTTACCATTTTCAAAGGAAATTACCCATTAAACTGAAGACTCTTTAAAAAAAAATAAAAAATCCCTTACTTAACTACACACCACAGGCTGTCCTTAGAAAAGCTAGATATTTTGTAAGCCACTTTCACGTGTTTGTCTGAGATGAGAGGACTCTGTGGTAGCTCTGAATATTAAAGAACTGCCCGTCCTATGGATGTTTAATGATCTGAAGCAAAATGAGGCAGAATGGGGCCGAGACAATGCTGAGCAGGGAATTAATCCTTACCCTCTACCTCCAAATTCAGGAAGGCAATGCATCCTTTCTCTTTGATTGATGCAGTGAGAGTTGTCTTCCCTGTTCACAACCATCTCATTTCTTCAGCTGAAGTTGATTTACACTGCAATATGCATACATGAGTTCTTCTGCTAACTTCAGCGACTGACAAAATAAAGGAACTTTGGCTCAACCTTGGAAAGCACAGAAACGCCGGCCGTGAGTCACCAAGCACTTACGCACATCTTCAAGCCAGTGCCCGACACTTTGGAGAATGAAGCTCAACACACATATTCCTGCTCCCTCTCAAGCTTCTAGTAAAACAGCTATTCATTTCAATGAATCAAACATAAGCTGATATCCCTGTGGAGCTGTGCTGGCACATTATCTCTGTTACAGATAATAAAAAATTGTGCCCAAATCTCACCACGCTAAAAGAAAAATGGATTAATATTGGTATCCGAGAAAGGGAGTCACGCATCCCAAGTAGGCTTATCTATGATAGAGTGAAACACATGCCTCTGAGAGATGGATTTGGATAGGAAGATGGAGAGGAGGTGACAAAGTGAGTGAAAAAATGAGATAGAGAAGAAGAGGAAAGAGAAGAAGCAGGTATGAACTAGATTATACCATTGATTTATGAATGAATATCTAGAAGTTTTTGTGATTTAGGTGCAAAAAATAAACTAGCCTTTGGGCAGTTCCACCTTCGCAACTGGCAAGTCAATGATATGTCACCCAAGATGATATGCATCTGCCTGATATGTCACATGCCCACAGGCACCAAGTGGATCATTTTACTGTGAAAATAAGACTTTCCATTTACTTTATTGCAAAATAAAACATTCTGTTTGTTTTACATTTTTTTCACTCCCTTCCCCATGAGTATAAGAACAGCATTCACATACAGGATGTCATTTCCACTGCGCTGATGCTGGGGCATATTCTCTGTATCATTTGCAGCGAAGTCAAAAGCCACAGTCAGACCTAGTAGGGGTAAATGAGGTCAATGATCTACCACACAAGTGTACTAGGCTCCTAGTTGAGAGGACTAGGTAAGAACTTTAGGATGAAATTACTTCTAACCATCTGTGTATTTCACTCCTTTGATAGATATGAGGCCTGGACAATTAGCTATGGCCTTCACCCTGGACTTTTAGATGGTAGAAGGTCGATGAGATGCATCCCACCACAGGTACTTAATTATGTCTTCAGGCATACAGGCTCAAGAAAGAAGAGACTCAGATCCTATTCAGAGCTCCCTATATCAGCAGTCACCCCACTGCTAAAGCCCCCAAACCGTCTGCTTTTTGACAAGTGGGAGGAAAGCCTAACTCCACATCAGCATCAGCATTTCTTGCCTTCACATTTCCACAGTGAGGCACAACTATTGCTTGAAGACAGCCTGCTAATTTCTGCCAGTTAGTGCTGCATCCTGCTGCTGCTTAAGGCACCTGATGTTTCATTTTACGGTGTTACTCTGCCTATATTACCAGGGCTCTGGATTTTATCATACAAAGGGCCATGTATGGGACAGAAGTAGAAAGAAGCCACTAACCATCAAAATTAACATTAAAATATTCAAAACCTCCAGACTGGCAGTTCACCCAGCATGAACTTGGCTTTCAGAAAGGCATGTGCGCTGCATGCACAACAGTGGTTTAAGGTCTCAATGCTGACATGAAGTTACCTGATGCATGAGGTATAGGCAGGCTGACGGTGTTCTGCAGACAGCTCTACCTGCATGGACAGGATAGTCCTTGCTGGTTGGCATGCAAAAGGAAGCTTGGGGTCTATCCTGGGGAAGTTGATAATCTCTTGTAATTAATACCATAATTGGAGGTGCTGGAAATGCTCGTTGAGTTCCTGCCAGGGAATGTGAGTGTTTCACAAAGCTGTTGAGGCTGTGCTGTACACCAGCCGAAACAACCTACTCGGCTGCTGTACATGCTTACACAGAACCCCTGCGTTGGCAAAATGCTCGTGTGAGCAGTGAAATGTGCAACACTTGTTCCTTCAGATGTAATCACAGAGTGACATCAATACCATCCAGCCTTCTGACAGCAGCCAGGGTGGCAAGGCTGAGCTGTCCTCCCTCTGCATTTCATGGTAGGCAGCCTGTCAGTGTTACTAGGCTTCCACCAGCCATCCCATAGCCACACGGCGAGGCCAGGATCGGACTATTCCTGTCTATTCCTGGCAGAGCTGCCCAGGCCAAGTCCAGCTTCACTATTACAGATCGCAAATGCACACAGATGTACCAAAGACACTGAAGTTTAGAAGAAAGTTGCTTCCTACAACCTTTGCCGTCCTCCAAGGACATAATTATTGGCTTCCACTGTGCCAGTCGTAGGGATGCCAGCCCTGCAATAATGCCATGAAGGCAGAAATGACCACCAGAAAGGGATGGCAGATCATTTTAGCAAGAAACTGCAGGCTTAAACACACTTCTTCTGGAGGTGGGGAGATCTTTGCAGAGAAATTGTTTGCAGCTCATCTGCAGTGACTGAGACCAGTGTCAGCCATTAAGTAATAAGTTATTTTTATCCACTGCAGCTCTCCAGCATCTCTGAGGGTGATGGCATCTCGCCAAGGCTTTGGAAAGGCTGCTTGAGCTGACACACAAAGATGAATTGTTGAGGCAAGCCTGGAGGACACTTCTGAGACAACTTTACAGAGGGAATCAAGTCTAAATATACCAGGTAGTTCCACAGCGGAGTTGCTGAGAGGTGTTTTTTGCTTCCCTCCTGAGAGATGACACAGAGTGTGACTTCTCTTGGCATTTTGGAAACTTACTTTTGCTGCTATAGCAAAGAAGTTCCATTAAATTCTCCCAAACAGAATTGTATTGAGTACTGGGGAAACCTGTTTTTTGCACCCGTACATGCACAGGTTTATGTCATAATGCTGCAATGAAAATGGCCATGTTTGTGAACAGTTTTTGTGACCTGCTCTGGCAACATCTCTAAGGTGCAGTTTCACAAGATAATGGCCTTTGTGGTGAAGCTGCTCCACTTTTGCCACTATGCCACACCGTTGCTTGTTCCTTCAAAAGTTCCTTCTTCCCTCATGGTTCCAGATTCACTTTTTCCTGGCAAAATTGTCAGCTGCCGTTTAAAATGGAAGTGCTATACCCAAGGTGTTCCTAACCGTATACTCTTATCTCTTCTTTGCCAATACTTGCATTTGTGCAGGATTTGCTGGGACACTAAGGTGAGAAATCTATCATTTTATGCAACTATATCAGCTACTGGACCCAGTAAAGCAGTTAATACAAAAGACTGTACTTTGAATAATTCCTGTGGTAAAGAAATTGTCCAGAGCTGAGAGAAGCCAGTCGTTGCACCCTGCCTGCATGGCAGAAGTGTGCAGGAAAAGGCCAAAAGGGCAGAAGTTACACAACAGGGGTTTAAAATGAGGCTCTGGAAAAGACAAACAGGCTTCAAAACAGAGACCAACTAATGAACACAACAGAGAAAATGAAATGGAGGAAGTCTCCAAAAAGCACTTCATCACGCATTTTATTATTAGGTATATATTCGTACATCTCTTGTCCTGGCAAGTAAAGTAATAGTATTTTGGAATCCTGAATGACACAATATATGCTACTTTTATTGTGTGTGTCCAGCAACCTGAACTGTAAACACAGAGCAACCATAATTGGGTTCTGGGGAAAGTAAGAACACCTAAGCTTTGCAGGCATCTCAGTGATGAATAGTCACGGTTCATCACTATCTGTGGGGGCTTAAGGTAGTGGTATGGTCTTCAGTTTCCATAAAGAGATCACAACAAACAGTCTGTTCACAGGAAACACGGCAGAAAATACAAGGGAAGAAAAAGTAAGATTCTACTGACATGCTTAAGACAGGGACAATTTGACCCACAAGTTTGGGTTTAAATACAGCAGCTTGAGGAGCTGTCTGAAAAGGGAACTCTGCCAAGTTTGCAGCAGGTATGGTCCATGTTAAAACTTGTGCTGATGATGTACTTTCTCAAAAGGCATTTTTTCTACTCCTATTAGAAATCCATGCAGTTGGTTAGGCCCATTGCTATGATTTATCTACCTGCCGTTGGCTTCTCATGATCCATGTCATGGCCATGTTATGATCCTATAGATGGCCTCACACTGATGGGCTGATGCAAAGGCAGTGCCCTGTAATTTAAGTATCATTCTCTATCATTATCTGGGTTTTCTCTGCCAGAGACTGACCTCAGCTGAGATCAGAACCATAGTGAAGAGGGCTGTTTCTTTACCTGATGGTGAATATTTTGTTGTTGTTGTTGTTCATATTGTTCAGATGTTTGGACTACTTTTACTTCATCTGTAAAAAGAGAACACTTTCCAGAGACTTTTTAGTAGCAGGACATAGGTGGACATTGTTAGAAGAGAAAGGATAGCAGGTCTGGTATACAACATTAGCATTACATCATGTATTAATCATATCCTGTTTCTACTTCTTCTTCCCCTTGCCTCCCCCCATCCAAAAAAAAAAAAAAAAATCCCCTTCATTACTACATCATTACTATCATGTTAATAATAATCTTCCATATTACAGTTCTTATCAACATGCTAAAGGCATATGCAAAGAATGATAAGCTTTATACCTGAGCACAGAGCCACAAGAAGATACTAGTGCTCTTGGCTCCACCATCTAAGCCATTTGTTTCTTCAGAAAATTTTTCTTCCTTTTTCTAGATGCAAGTCTGGTTCTCACTGAAGTTAGTGGCAGTGCCATGACCAATGTTATTGGCTTTGCTGGGAATTTGGCCACATAATCTAGACAAGAGCTTCCTTGGAGAAGTCCAGTAGAGGTCTAGAGCTGAATATATTTCGACCAAATCCTGTTAGCTTTGCTGACACAGTATTTCCCCTGAAATCAATGGTTGTTTTTTTAGCAGGAGATGAACAGCAAGATTTCATAGGTTTGGTATGCATTAAAGTGCATACTGTACTGCTAGCGTTATCTTTTTCAGTGAGTTATAACAAACAGGAGTTTTACAGCTCCTCAACCAGGTGGCTGATTCAGCATCACATATATTATAGCCAATGCTGCTGACCGTGAGGTATGACAATAAATCCTCAAGTGAGATAGCATGAGCTAACCAAAAACTGCAGAACTTTACATTTTTCTGGAGCTTCGAGGGATGCAGACATGTTTTGCTACATGACTACAGGTTGCTGTCAGGGTGATCTCTGGCCAAATCACTCATAGAGTCATACCTTAATTTACAGATCAGGTCAGATCAGATCAGGTCAATGCTGTCTGAGCTTTTGAAAAGTGGTTAGCTTAAGGAATGGGTTGGTTTGGTCTGGTGAAAAGTATCTCCAATAGTAACCTTTTTCTTGACAAAGAGTCCCTCCCTAGCTTTCCTGTAGGCCCCCTTTAGGGACGGGAAGGCCACTGTAAGGTCTCCCCAGAGCCTTCTCTTGTCCAGGCTGAACATCTCCAGCTCCCTCAGCCTGTCTTCATAGGAAAGGTACTCTGGCCCTCTGATCATCTTCATGGCCCTCCTCTGGACTCATTCTAATATATCTATGTCCTTCTTGTGCTGGGGACCCCAGAGCTGAAGGCAAAACTCCAGGTGGGGTCTCACAAGAGCAGAGCAGAGGGGGAGAATCCCCTCCCTTGCCCTGCTGGCCACCCTGCTTTTGATGCAGCCCAGGATATGGTTGGTTTCTGGGCTGCAAGTGCACATTGCTGGCTCATGTCAAGCTTCTCATCAACCAGTACCCCCAGGTCCTTCTCACCAGGGCTTCTTTCAGTACATTATCTGCCCAGCCTGTGTTTGTGCTTGGGATTGTCCCAGCCCAATGCAGGACCCTGCACTTGGAGAGCCTGGCGGAGCCGAGTTCGACTCACCTGATATTCTTGTAAGCAACCTGATCTAGCGGAAGGTATCCAGGCACATGACAGGGGGACTGGAACTAGGAGATCTTTAGGGTCCTTTCCAACCTGAGCCATTCTATGATTCTGTGAATTTCTCTGGGGACCATGACACAGAGGGCTGCTGTCACCTCACCAGGGATGGGGTAGCTGAGCAGCAAGTTACAGTGGCCAGCTTCCTGCAGAGACTCTTCCTTGATTCATCTGAAAGGCCTACAAACTGTATGTAACAGTAGCATTGTCAATAGTCTTTTTATCTATTACACTGTGAGAAAATACTACTAATTATGCATCATACTGAGGCAAACTCTATAATAGTCTTCCTGTTCTTCCTTCCTTCCTTCCTTCCTTCCTTCCTTCCTTCCTTCCTTCCTTCCTTCCTTCCTTCCTTCCTTCCTTCCTTCCTTCCTTCCTTCCTTCCTTCCTTCCTTCCTTCCTTCCTTCCTTCCTTCCTTCCTTCCTTCCCTCCTTCCCTCCTTCCCTCCTTCCCTCCTTCCCTCCTTCCCTCCTTCCCTCCTTCCCTCCTTCTGTCTTTCCTCCTTTGTTCTCACTTCCCTCCTCCTTCTCTACCTCCCCAAAATATTCCTCAGTCTCTTCTATTAGTCTACTTTCAATGCATTTTTACATTCTCTTCTTCCTTCATCACCAAAATTCTCCTTTCTCACGGTCATTTGCTTCTGATGACATTTATAGCAAGAGCTATTCTCCCCTCTCCATATTTAAGGAAACATTATCTTTATGTCGTGCTCTGTCACACATCTTTTACCACAGGTACAGAAATGCTAGGGAAATACTAGGGGCAGTGAAATACCAGCTCTGGCCGCATCTTTGTCTGATCCCAGACAAGCTATCTATCCAGTGGATTTTTCCTCTTATTTAGCCTTTTGAGAAACAGATTCAGGTGACTACTGCAAATGCTTTTGTCTTTCCCTTTCAAACACACGTGTAACTCCAAGCGTTTGAAGATACAATTGCAATATTAGCTTGGGCTACTTAAACAGCAGGTGGCATTCCACAGGAGTTGTTCCACAGGATAAACTGTGCTCCTATCTGTTGCGCACCAAATGTGTGTTTTGTGAACACTTTCACCATAATAAGGAACTGAGATAAGCGAATTAACAGAAAACACTATGTACCAGACATTTCTTTGCTGACACCTATAGCTTTGCTGCCATATCTAGCTTTAGTGAGGAGAATTATGCTTGCTTAAATTATGCACAATACACAAGGTGTCTTCTACTGGCACACAGAGACTGCTATCTGAAACCAAAGCACCCTCTGGCAGTTACAGATCACAAACACCCAGTCATTTTATCCCACAATATTCATCTAGTTGACTTAACAGGAAACAATTTGCTGGTGGACAAGTAAGTCAGTAAGAATGCCATGTCAAAAGTTCCCTCATGACACTACGACGTTTACGAGCCGTGAGACAGCAGCTGAGTTTTAGGCAGTGATCTCATTACATGATCACATTTGAATATTTTTTTTTTAATCCTTTTTGAGGAAAAATCTAGCCTGTAAACATTAAAATAAATGATTTATTTGCTTGTTATTGTCTTTGTAGATGCATCTAATATTCCTAGACACACACACAATATATATGTGTGTATATATATATATAAGCCCTGGTGCTCTTATACAAATGCTTCTCTCAGTTATAGGAGATTAAAATGTGTTCCCTTGATTATTTCTTTTTATTTTTCTTGGGGAACACATGCACAGATAAACACATACTGTTTCAAAATCCTGTAGGTTACTGACTTATCTAGAAGTAACCTGGCTCATGAAACAAATTCATGAAAAAATATACTTCCATCAAGGAGCGTCTGAAAGCAAAAGTGGATGCTTCAAAAGACAGAGGAAAATGTTTGTGGTTCCTTATATGTCTGTGGTATAACTTGCTGGATGAGGCTTGGCAATGATCTTATCTTGACACTTGTGGTTCTTCAGATGTTAAAGTCCTTCTGAGTTCAAGGTGTGCCTTTGCTGTGTCAACTCATCCAACAGGTTAATGGCATTGGAATCTTTGTTCAGGCTGGTAGCAATATCCAATTTCAAGTTGGGATGCGATCTTTCTAATAATGGAGTTTTCTTTACATGCTTAAATATAATTGCTCACATCTGTGATGGCATGCACCTGTGACTGCATGTTTTATCTCTTAATTTTTTAAAAAATTAAACCTAAATCTGTCTAATCTTTTTAAAGCAGATTCCTAACATGGAGAAGGGAGATCCTGGCTCCTCGAAGCTTGGTCAGAAGTAAGGGACGTCTGGGAAGAGGTAATACCAACAAAATAGGGCAGAGACACAGAAGCTAAGGAGGGAAACTAGGTGTCTAAAAACACATGAAGATCTGTTTGCTGACTATCTACAAGAAGAAAATGACATGACAAGAAGAAAACAAACCTCAGAGCTATAATCTGTTTCAGTAAATGAATGGCCAACGTAAGATCTCCCCATTTTGACATGCTTTTACTGTCATTTGTATAACAATAGCCCATTTCTTTTACATTTCTTTTTTTAGTTACACTCATTTACACAGCAAGCATGAAATGAATATAGCCATGCGACCTCAGGAAGATAATCTTTTTTCTTATCACAAATCCCCAAATTTTCCTTGTTCCCTAAGAACTGCAGGTACCAGGGGGGTCGTGTATTTTGGTCTCATAACCAACCCGAATGGTAACGAACCCCATTTCAGATACTAACAAAGTATGTTTGAAGGATTACGGATAGGTATTCCAGGAATGCAGCGTGTAAGTAAAACAGAGAAATCTTTTACAGTTCCAACTTTAAAAGGTTAATCTTTCAAAGCCCCTCGGCGGCCTCCTTGAGCCCGTGTCCCCTCCACGCCCCCCAGACGGACTCAACTCGGCTCCCGCCCTGCAAGCTGCAGGATCTCGGGACCGTAGCCGGCACCACGCTTGTGGAGCAGGCAGAGGGTGACTTTCTGTGTGTGTGTCGGTGCCTGTCTGTCTGTCTGTCTGTCACACAGCGCCAGCCTTGCAGGAGGAACCAAAGCCCGGGGAGCGCGTTTCCTCGGGAGCCGCTCCGCCGCCGCACGCAGCCATGGCCGACACCGCCGCCCCGCCGCAGGTCGCAGCCCCGGCGGGCCCCGGCATCAACCCGCTGGCCCGAAAGCTCAATAAAATCCTGGAGACACGGCTGGACAACGACAAGGTGGGGAGCCGGGCTCCGGCACCGCCGCTGAGGGGGGCGAAGGGGGCGGCAGAGCCGGGCCGGGGGCCGCAGGACCCCCGCGGGCTCCCCGAAGGGAGAAGGGAGCCCTCGGCGCTGTCCCAGGGGGCAGGCAGGGGTCTGCAGTGGGAATTGGGGATAAAAGTTGGGTTTTGGCCCCTCTGGGTATGCCCCGCATCGCTGCCCGTGCTGGGGACGCTGGTGCCACGTAGTTGGGGTGGCACCGCTGAGGCTTCTCATGGTTGAGGTGTTTTGTAGTCGTGCTTTAACCAGCTGTGAGCTTTCTGGTTAAAGCTGTTATAAGGAAAAAAAAAATTGATAAGAGTCTGTTAAAACATATACAAAGACGAGAGACCTGAGCCAGCAGTGTGGCCAGGTGGCCAAGAAGGCCAACGGCATCCTGGCTTGTGTCAGGAGCAGTGTGGCCAGCAGGAGCAGGGAGGTGATTGTCCCCCTGTACTCGGCTCTGGTGAGGCTGCACCTCGAGTGCTGTGTTCAGCTTTGGGCCCCTCGCTACAAGAAGGACATGGAGGCCCTGCAGCGTGTCCAGAGAAGGGCGACGAAGCTGGTGAAGGGCCTGGAGAACAAGTCCTGTGAGGAGCAGCTGAGAGAGCTGTGGGGGTTTGGTCTGGAGAAGAGGAAGCTCAGGGAGACCTCATTGCTCTCTGCAGCTACCTGAAAGGAAGGGGTGGGGAGCTGGGGGTCGGCCTCTGCTCACAGATAACTAGAGGGAATGGCCCCAGGTTGTGACAGGAAAGGTTCAGGTTGGCAGTGAGGAGACATTTCTGCTCAGAAAGAGCAGTCAGGCACTGGGACGGGTTGCCCAGGGAGATGGGGGAGTCACCGTCCCTGGGGGTGTTCAAGGAGAGGCTGGACGTGGTGCCTGGGGACATGGTTTGGTGGGTCACACCGGTGGTAGGGGATGGTTGGACCAGGTGATCTCGAAGGTCTTTTCCAACCTTCATGATCCTGTGATTCTATACTGTACCTTTTTGTCTAAAGCAGTGAATTTGGGGTGGCTGCAGTCTATGCAATGTGCTTCTTTATAACCTAGTGAAATGTTAATTTAATTTGCCTTTCTACTTTTTAGGAAATGCTGGAAGCACTCAAGGCTCTCTCAACCTTTTTTGTTGAAAATAGCTTGCGGACCCGAAGAAATTTGCGTGGAGACATTGAACGACGAAGCTTAGCCATAAATGAAGAATTTGTCCACATATTCAAGCAAGTTAAAGAGGTAGCAGTTTTACAGTTTGATTAGCTATCTTGTCAGAGTATAATTTAAAAAAGAAAAAAGGGTTATGAGAAATCATGATTTTTTCCTAGACAAATACATTTACAATAAAAATGTTTAATTGTTCATACCATTTGATGAAAACATTGCATACAGGTGATATTTCAAACAAACAAAAAAAGATTCAGGTGAACATTGATCTTTAGGGGTGCTTTCTCTCCATTGATTATATAGAGTAACTATAGAATCATAAGACCAACTCAGGTTGGAAGACACTTCAGAAGATCATCAGGTCCAACCTTTCATGGGAAAAGGAGGGCCTAGATGAGATTATCTGGCACCCGGTCCAGTCGTATCTTGTAAACCTCCAGTAAAGGGGATCTGCCATGTACTTGGGAAGATTGCCCAAGTGATTGATTGTTCTCACTGTAAAAAAAAATTCTTTCTGCTATCAAGAGGAAACTTCTCCCAGACAGTTTGTGCCTCTTGCCCTTTATCTTTTCCATGTGGGTCCTTGTGAAGAGAGAGCATCTATCCTCTCTGTAGCCAGCCTTTAAGTACTGCAATATAGTGATGAGATATCCACTGAACCATTGATTTTTCTAGGTGAACAGAACTAACTCCTTCAGTTTTTCTGCAGAGGGCAGGTTCTCCAGCCCTTTGGTTGTCTTTGTGGCCTTCCTTTGGACTCTCTCTGTTCTTGGACTCTCTCTTACTGTTATTTTAACTTATTTAGGAGCTTGAGAGTATAAATGAAGATGTTCAAGCGATGAGCAGTTGCTGTGAAGATATGTCCAGTCGTTTAAAGGTAATATATGAATAGATGTGCTCTGTGTATTTTTCTTTTTAGGATGTAACTGTTTTCTTTTAGAAGAATAAATAGTTATTTTGGAGGATTAACAGTGACACAGATGTTTCACTAGTATGTGTATTATGTATTTTAAAATATTAGTGTTTCTTTTTACTTGAAAAATGTGTTGAGGAAATCATTTTGCTTTCTTCCAAGTTGAAATTTTGAACATAGCGATATACTTCTCTGAGAATATCAAGGTAGTATTTGTGTTTGAGTGGAGAGAAAATATTTCATTAGATTACATGTGTGATAGATTAAAGGGGTAACTATTTTTGTGGTTTTTGATTTAAAATTTGAATCATTCACATTGACTAAAGCTGTTGAATTACATGTTCACATAAATACATAAAGTATATTTATAAGAAATTATCTTGTTATCCATTGAGCAAGAACAGTCTAGTGTACCATCTTGATTCTGTTGGTTTTGTTTCATAACATGTCTCAGGATGCCTTTGTGCAACAAAAGCAATTTGTTCCATATTAATCCCGAAGCCACAATGTAGGTGTTTCATAACACATTGCTAAATCTTATCTGGTTTCAATGTACAAGTTCAATATTCAGAACAGTCATGAGTTTAAAAGGATTATGGATACTGAAGTGTAGATGTTTGCCAAACCAAATCTGTTATGAGTACAGCACATAAATTGTAGCGTGTGAATGAGGATTCTTCACTAAAGTCTCCTGTGATAACCTTTCCTTTTTCCCCTGATGTGTACTCAAAAGGTAATTAAGTGAAGAGGTTTCATGGAAATGATATGTAATCCTCCTGAGAATGCTTGTAGTTTGATGAACTTGTGCCAAAAAGTGTGAGAATACAGTTAGCCCGCTGCAGTACTTAATTTTCAGTTTTGGAAAGCGATGAGTAATGTAGCTCTGAGGTCTCACATCTCTTTGAATGCTGTTAATCTGGATGTATTCCCTAATGCAGTTCAGGAACAGTTTGACTAAACTGTCAGATGTGGAAATGAGTTGAGTGTCCATGCAGCTTTTTGTTCTTTTCTGTCTTTAGATCATGAAGTGTAGCTGTCATCTGTGATTTTTTTTTCTTTTACGCTAGAGCCATCCCACGGCGATCTCTCTTTCTGTTAAAATCAGTAGGTAGTTTTGTGCTGTGCCCCAGAGGAGGTTTCTGCTAGTGCCCTTTAGCACTCATAACTTGTCTTAATTCAACACACGTTTTCTTTAGCTGTATGAATAGAAAGTAAGTTAACAGGGCCAGGAATTAGCACTTGGTTGTCAAACATTCTGCTGTTTTATCTGTAATAGGACATCAAGACTTCCAAGCATGTGTTATAGTTGAATAAGAAGGCATCAATGTACTAAGAATAGAGAGAAAACAACATATGAATAGGAATATCCATAGCATATAAAGCATAAGAATGCTTAAAAAGTAGCATATTAAGAGAGCAGAACAAATATAAGATATGAAAGGGACTGTATTCATTAATCAGAAAGCTCTTTACCTTTTTTGTTTTGTAAGGTTATGGTATCATGCAGTCCGAACAGGCTGGTGTGCAAATATGAATATATATAATGATAAAAATATGTATAGATAAGATTGTTGTTTTCTTTTTAATGCCTGAAAATTGGGAGAGTTGAGAAATACTTCAAATGTATTATATATTTTAGAAATTGTGTAATGCATTTGACATGTTTGTGCTTTTCACATTCTTGATGATTCTAATTGTATTCTAGGCAGCAAAGGAACAAACCCAGGACTTGATAGTAAAAACAACAAAGCTCCAAGCAGAAAAGTATGTATGCCACCTTATTTATTTCTTGAAAACATGAAAATACTGATGTAATTTTATTTTAGGTCTGGTACTGCCACTTTTATTTTGAGTAAGGACTGTTGGTGGTTTTTTTTTTTTTTTTTTTTTTTTTTTTTTTTGCATTTGTATGTAGTTTTTAACACTCTCCTGTGTTCATAGCTTAATTAGAATAAAAATGCAGAACTCTTAAGTTTATTACTAAAGAATACAAAAAGCTAAGAATATGTTAATGGTTATTGTCATAAAAATTGACCTTTTAGGGAAGAGAAAGAGTTATAGTTGTACAGTGTGCTGAGTAGGGATTTGCTTTACCTGTGTCAGTTGATGATGTAAGTTAAATAATTTTATAATAGATATAGTCCTACAAGATCAAAATTCTTTAAAAAATTCTTTGATTTAAATAATCAAAATTCTTTAGACTTCACAGGAAAGGTAGTAGGGAGGGAAGGAACTGGGATTTGTACTTTTAAAAAGTTTGTGACCTTGGGATAATTCCTGTACTGATGAGACCTTACCAAAAGTAGTTCAGCACTAAGTCTTGCATTAGTTTTGTGGGCTTTGTGGTGGTGTTAATGCTTTGCATCCATTAGAAATCACTCTTGTGCAGGGACTGGACATAAGAAGAGAGTTGGTTTATGACCTACTTTTCCATCTTTAAAGCTAACTGTGAAATATATAAGTACCTTAATGAGCCTAATGTAGACCACTTTTTTCCTTGGTTCTCCAGCTTCTTGTGAAAGATTTGTATTTTGCTATTTTCAGTATTTTTATTCATAGGAAGAAGATAATAATAGCCCATGACAGGTTCATGTAATCTTTATCGTTTTTATGGCTAAGGCATCTTGTTTTACAGCTTTAGCCTTTGTCAGTTTAGAAGGATGAATCTCCTTCCTTTACCAACTTTCTTCTGAAAATTATATATAGCTCACTAGAGATTAGAAGTAATTATTTCCAGTGATAAGTTTCTAGTAGAAGTTATGACATTGGATAGCTCTGGGTGCACTTTCAAAATTAATGGGTTCATGTTGTGGACTTCAGTAGCAAGTGGATTACCTCCTGTGAGAGTCTGAATGTGAGGTTAGAGTGTAATCTGTACATAGTATAAAGTCAAATGTACAATAACTGCATAAAGCACAGTACTGGTTGGTATAAAATGAAGGATTTGGCAAAGTGATGGTTTAAGTAAGTGAGCAGAAGTCGGGGCTTAGAAAGGAGAATTATGCAGACTGTACATCAGTACTACTACAATATATTCCTTACAAGATAACTTACTTAAAAGGTTTCCTGCAAACTAACATGTCAGGTACAGAACATCCCTCTAGCATGAGGAGAAAAAAATGTAAAAGAAGTAACCTGTCTTTAAGGCACTCTGTGACCTCAGAGCGCACACCTAGGAAAAAGTTATCTTTTGAAAGGCAATTCTGTAAGCATACCATGAAAGCACTCACAGTAGCAGAAGCCAAACAGTATTTGTCATTTTACAATGTAATGGTTGTGGAAGACTCACAGTGCCGTTTATTAACAAGGTTAACTTTTTTTTTTCCCTTGGCTTAATTTATGGCAATTTTAAAGAAGAGTTGTTGTTGTTATTAATTTTATTTTGTCAAGCCACAAAGAGAAGGCTGTTTTGTTCCATGTGAGATACCTGAGTCATCTCTTCTTTTGACTCATTGTTTCTTCTTATGCATCTCTGTGATTTAAATCAGGCACAGGAAGAGACCTCTTGGATCAAATGTTGGGGGTTTCTTGAAAAGCTGAAAACTTGCCTACAGTCCGAAAAAATACAGGCCTTGTATTTTCAACCCTTCACCTTAACAGGCAACATTTCTTAGACAGAAAAAGAATAAAAGGTGAAACTGGGAGGCCATACCTTCTCTTCTGAGGGTTGTCCTAAAATGCTGATTGAAATGCAGAGCAAGTGAAAGCTGGGCCCATTCAAAACCAGGGCAACTGAAACAGTGAGTCTTAAAGCAAGAACAGTCAGTCTAGAAAGTGGCAGTAGTTGCTGAGGATATTCATTCTTCAGAATTCTTCCTATAAGAATGAAGATGTCTCTTTTCTTACCTTACTGCGGAAGTTACAGAACTCATCTGCAGATTTCATCAGTCCCAAATTTCTACTTCTACCCTCTGTGGTCCTACCGTTTATTTTATTATATGCTTTTCACAAGAAAATGAGTTAGAAGTTGGTGAAAGTTCAGTATAATGTGTATTTGTATTCAAATAGGATTACTATAATAGATTTTTCTGTGTAATTTTTAACATCTAAATATTTTTTCAAAACCAAATTCCATTTTGCATACTACAAATTTGTATTTATGAATTCTTTAAGTTCTTAAATCAGTGCTTTTGAATTAAATGTTTTTAAACGTTGCCCTGAAAAATGAAATTAATGGTGTTATTCTTTTTTATATTAGTTCTATACTTCTTTTTCCCACTAGTAGTTGCTGAACATTTTGTAATAGCAGAGATAAATCTTTCATTTTGCTGAACCAGATGTTTATGCTGTCCTTGAGGAAAGTTATTTTGGCTCCGACCTCACAAAGTTCTACATTAAGTCCTCATCTCTTTTTACCTTTTTAGCTTTTTTTTTTTTTTTATAACTTCAGAAATTACACCATACTGGGTTTGCTGTACTATCTATAGATGAAAAAAATAATTCCTTCTATCATGATTAGCATTTATCTGATTTACTTCAGCTGTTTCCTCCTCGGTGGAAAATGTTTTGATTTGATTCATTGTTCTAAAATTGAAAGAAGGCAGTAAACTTTCAGATGAATTCCATATATTTAAAGCAATTAGGGATTTACCTTTTTTAAAATGTGTTATTTTTGTATCTGACAAATTTTAGGGAAAATGAGCTGATATCTTTCACTCAGATAACCTGATTAAGTTAGCAAGTTACCTATGTTAGGCAACTACTAGAGTTAGTAGTTCAGAGTTTTATTTACTTCCCTTCATTTTCGAAGAACATAGTTTTGTGTAACTGTTAGCCCTTGGTTTGATCAAAGATGTCTCATCTTTCTGTACTCTTAAGGCTGTTTTCAGTAAATGACAGGTGGAACCTTTGACTTGGGTAAGCACTCTTCATGCCTGACCTGTTCTCAGGCAAGTAAATTTTGTCAAAAAGTGTTGCAATTAGTATCAAGTTTAAATCAAATTGCAATTAGAAGAACAATGTCGACTGCAAAATCAGGGAAAGTCTTTCTAACTGCAGTTGTAACTTTATTCCCTGAGATACACAAAGCAAATACATGAAGGAAGCACTGAAATACTGTGGTCTGTTTTCTTAGATTGCAGTGGTTTTTGACCTTGCAAACGTAAGTATCTCTTCAGAATTTTTTCCCTATGTGGCTTTTGAACCTGCATAGTCTGTTTTTTTTCTTCTCTTTTTTTTTTCTTTTTTTTTTTTTTTTCCCAAGAACAGTATAATAACTGTGAAATATGAACACTTTAACTGAGAATGCTTATTCATGCTTTTGGCTTTGCCAGGTGTTCTTTCTCTCCTGCAATACTTGCAGAGGAGTGGCTGTGTCAGTGGTTCCATGCAGGGATTTGGTTTATTATGCTCATCTGTTATTTTTTTGCATAGTTTTATCACTATTGTTAACTACTTCATTTCCTAAGTTCCATTTTCATGTTCCTAAGCTTCTTACCTGAACTCC
Source organism: Anas acuta (assembly GCF_963932015.1). Lineage (NCBI taxonomy): Eukaryota > Metazoa > Chordata > Aves > Anseriformes > Anatidae > Anas > Anas acuta. The sequence continues at coordinate 27,087,656 of NC_088979.1, forward strand.
TGGTTGCTTTTTCTAGCCTCTCAAATTTGTGATTTGAAGGTGTAGTGGTCCCTCTGCAGCATCATGTAGGTAATAAGCTATTTGGGATTTCCTGTGTTGGTAACATGCACGATTAAGACACTTGGTTAAATAGCTGGGGAAGAAAATAAGATGCTCATCTCAGATTTTAGTTAAAGCTTTGGCATTCTCAAATTGTTTGCTAGTTGAAATAGTTGTATTGTACATTAGAAGCAGAGCAGTTTTCTTTCACATTATTTAAGTTATGGAATTTGCTTAATGTAGGAACTAGTTTTTTTTTTTCTCTAGTGTCTTTAGAAATTGAGATCACAACTTGATAGAACCACGCAATGTGAAATAATGTAGTCTAACCCATTTAGCCCATCTCTCTACAACATAAGATTAATTTATTGATGTTCAGTGATGTGGAGTGTTTAATAGAATGCTTTAATGTGTTTCATAATAACCTTCAATAATAAAGAAAAACTGCAGTAGTTAATTTTGGCAATTTCTGTGAACTGCTGAAAATCCTCTTCAGTATCTTCAGTAAATTGCTGTACATTTACTTTAGCAGGCTAATATTGCTTTCAGGTTGCATTAGGCTTTGTATGTATAGTAAAGGGTAATTTGTTTTCAAACAACATCTGCTGTTTCTTAAAATATGTGGGTTTGTTTATTCCCTTTGCTAATAGGCTGACAGAAAAATGATCATGTTCCTTGAAGTGTGATTTTTTTTTTTTTTATAAAAGATTCCTATGACTTGTCAGTTCTCCTGCTGTATGCAAGTTTAATTCTTTTTTTCTTCTTTGTATGAAGCCAAAAGCCTACTTGCAGTACAAACTTCTTTACCTTACACTGGGAGCAAGTTTCCTAGAGCTCAATACAGTTCCAGAACCAAAGAAATTACAGTGCAGTTCCAAAATTTTGTGTGCAGAATGGCAGAAGCCTGGCTTCATAGTAGTGCTACCAGCTGTTTAATGTAAGGTGTTTTGCAGGATTGTTTTTGAGATTAGCCACGAATGACAGTTGTGGACTTAACAACTGAAGAGTGATACCAGAAGATAAGTTACAATGTAAAAGTAAATACAAGTAAGAAGACTTATAAAAGTAAATAAAAGTGATTATGTGAGCGTATGCATGTGTGCAGGGAGATTACAGGGAGATTTCTTCTGTAAAGAAGGAAGACCATAGTCTGAAAACTGTATAAAAGAATGAGAATGGAAATGGATTGGACAGTTGTTTTTGAGACAGGCTAGAAGATTGCAGGGCTTTCATTGAGATTATGCCCTTGAACACCTTTATACATTATCTTACGTTGCTAATTTATATTAATTGTAATCTTCAATGGAGCAAAATGTGTTTCAGTGTTAGAGTCCTTATTAGTTCTGTTGATTCTGGAAAATCAGTTTTTGTAGTACTAGTATTGTTTTGCTTTAAAAAAAAGTGGTTTCTGAGCCTATCTTGAAATGCAGCATGTACTTCTATTTGTCTTAATTGAATTATGTTGAAACTTGCTATTTATTTAAATTCAACAGCCATGCTTCTTGGAGTTCACTGAATGATTTGAGTGTCACCTCAGTGCTCAGTGCAAGGTCAAAAGTCTTAGGAAAAATGCTTCTCAGTGAACATCTGCTGCTTCAATAGCGCTGCTTCAATATACTACAGGTCTCTCATGCTTGTCTCTTAGGGATACTTTTCCATTTTCTTTTCTGTTTTCAGAAACAACTTTTTTGTCATAGTCAATTTGGAAGTGATTCAGGCAGTTCAGCACTATTTGTAGGAGGTTTAGAGAGGTATGCTGAGAAAATGGTGATCTGGTGGTTTGCATTAAGGAGATACATTTCATGGCATGACCTTTTGAAACTTGTAGTTACATTTATTCCTGTGAAAATTCTTCATGAGGAAAAGCAGTAATTGCCCAAACTGAATTATAATTTGCGGTATGTGCATGTGAATGTTTGAAATTGTGTGCCTGATTTTCTTTCCTGCTTTGTACCACAGTAAAGCATAGGTGATAGGGCATAACGCAGGAATCAAAGCAGCTGTAATGAACCTGAAGGCAAAAAAAAAAAAACAACTAATTTGTCACATTCTGGCCATGAGCAGCAAAAGGGGAAAAAAAAAAAAAAGGGCCTGATTTGATTTCCTATGTGCTCAATCCTGTATTCGCATGAGGCATATTCTTGATCAATATGAAATGAGGCATGGATTTACAGATGGAGAAACAGTTCTCAGAAGTGCGCAGTCAGTTATATGATAGCATTCCTGACTGATATTTGTGTGATCTGCTCTTAGGAGAAAAGTCCCTGAGCAGAGAGCCCATGGTGTTCCCTGGAAATTGATTTGGGTTCTTTTGTTGTTTCCCTAATATCTGATTTAGTTTTCCTTTTGCTGCTGGTTAAGCTCTGATACTGCTCCAAGTCGATACAGAGAACAGCGTGCTGTTTCCATGCCTTTGGTGACATTTTACAATTTGATAACAAATTCAAAGACTAGACCAAGCAGTCCCATTTCAAATGCCTTTCTATCAGATCATATAAAAAATGTGCTGAAGATATCAGCCCGTTTGATGTGACAGTATCTCACCTCTACAAGATGCAAAAGAATCTATCTACTGGAAACATGCTTCTTTAAATTTAATCTCTCTTCACAGGTTAGAAACCATGTATTGTATCTTAAGGTTTGCTAAACACTGATATATCTAGTAAGTATATACCTCAAATGACTGCTGTGAAGTTCTGCATGTGAAAATCTTAGCCAGACTATTCTGTAAACACAGATGATGTCCATAGAAAGCCTGATGGTTATGTCAGGGAAAAACAAAAACAAAAAGCTCTGTGACTTTATTTAGAGCATATAAGCTTTTTAATTCTAGTATTTAGTAATCGGACAAGATTTGAATCATTTTGGTGCAGTTAATATCGCACGTTGTTAACCTTTCCATTTACCATTTTTGATTTTATTTTTTAGATCCATTTGTTTTTAGAGTGGAATGTATTATATAGCACAGCTACTGCATTGCAGGTTTACTGTCTTTAGATTGGGACTTCAGCTTGGAGAAACCTAAGTTCAAGTCCACTTTCCTGCTGTCAGCTCTCATTTGCATAACGTCTTTCAGAAACTCATCAACAGAGAAGTACTTAATTATTTTTACATTTTGTTCCTGCTGCTATTCTTGAAACACTTACCTTAAAAGCTTGTTGGTCTTTCAAGCCTTTTCCTCATTTCCCACTTAATTCTTAGATGTAAATCAACCATTTGCTCATCTTGTTCTTGATCTGAAAGGATACATGTATTTTATTTTTTCCTTATATGTCTTCAGACAACAGTCATCTGTCCTCTCAGCTTTCATCTGGGGAAGATTCTTAGGCAGATCATTTTGAAGTCTCCTCTCATAAAACAGGTTCTCCATTCCCACTGTCCCTGCTAGCTCTGGTTTGATGGGAGTCCATTGTTCTTGAACAATGATAATTGGGTTTACAATGTTTTCCAGATGAGGTCTCACTAAAGCTTTCTGTAATAATAATGCTATTTTTCTTTATCCTGGAAATACGTTAGACAATTCACCGCGTGCCTTCCTGGTTTTTACTCTAGCAGAAAATATAATAATTATATTCTAAGATGGAATTGGTCACCAAACATCTTCACATAATGACTGTGTTCTCTTTTCAATAAAAGATGTCTGTTTGACAGTCAAAATGTGCCATAAACATTTGTTCTACAAATGCATTTTTACTTATGCAGCTGGTACTTTTTTTTTTTTAGGAATGGATACTTGTGTGTAGGTTTTTTGTTGTATAATTGCATATATTTGCCTTCCACAAAAACATCATAGAAAAGTAATTTTTCCAGCTTCTGCTGAAGAGCACTTATATCTGTTGAAGATGGTTGTTATTTTTTTGAGTTAAAAATACTAAAGATATCTTTTGAGTCTTTAAAAATATGAACGTTGAGCCCTCAGTAGTGCAAAATAAAGGACTTTCAGAAAATTATGCTCTGCCTTCCTAAGAAAAGGACACTAGTAAATTGTTATAGTATGCTTTGGTGGTGAGATAGAATTAAATTTTGGAGAAGTCTGTTTCTCCTCCACCTCATTTTTCGAGCTGTCTAGGTGATAATCCTAACAAACAGTGTGCATTTGTATTTAGTTTGAGGGAAAAGTGCATGAAGTGCATAGTTTTCCCAGCCTTTTGAGTTCTCTTGCAAAAGAATTCTGTCTCCGTGGTAACGATTAAAACAGGGGAAATTGCTCTTTGTTGGAGTCCTGTCCCCCATCCAAGCTCAAAAGTCCACCAGTGCTTGGCACTTCCCTGCTTTGCATCAGCGCTGTGCTCCCGCGCCCTGTGAGCCTTTATGCAGGGGTAACTTTTGTAGGAAAACAACCAACCATCCTCTGGGATGACAACACACTCTGGCTTTTCTTCTTCTGTACTGTGTATGCCAAGAATACAGTGTAGAAATGTTTAGGTTGACAGACAGGGCTGGGGGTCTCGAAGTCCCTGAATGTCTCCACGGATCCCGGTTCCTGTGGGATGTAGGCAAAGTGGCCTTATTCCAGCTTGTCTTGGGGCCTGCATTCTGGGCTTTGCACAGCACTTAACCCAGTGAAATAACTGTAGCAAGCTTGAGAGATACTGTAATCAATTTCCCTGGTTTAATAATATTCATTAAATTCTAGTTAAAAATCTGTTTGGTTATCTCTGAGGAAATATCGATGTCATTTAATACCCGTGTGAGTGTGTTGGTCTCATTAATACTGGGTGCTGCCAGGTAGAAGGCAAGGGTACAAAACACGCATGTTTTGCTACTTTTACTACTTTTACTTTACTTTTACTTATTTACTATCTCTTTCTCATGCAGATTGATAATCAAGACAACTTACACAGTAAGTGTAAGCAGGGATGGCTAACCCAGTTTTTGAAACTGGATTCAAGTAGTTTGTTGAAATCCCCGTGTCTTTTGTGCAGAGCCTAAATGAACTGGCTTTATCAAAAGTCAAAGATGTGTGCTTGTGGATTTAGGATAGATGCTTTTCATCACTTCCAAATCACAGTCTTGACAAAAATACACGAAGCATTGCTGCCACCTTGAGGTGGTTATTTTAGGCTTACATCGTGGAACTTTTAACTTAGCAGTATGTTAGAGAACAATGTATTGACTTTTTTTTTTTTTTGTAAGTAGATTGCTGAGAATGTGCAGAGTGGGCCAATGAACAGTTATGGCAGGGGTTAGCCAAGACACAGCCAGAGATGGGAATGGCTTTAAAGCACGAATTTTGATGGAGTCTTGTTCTTTGTAGCAGCAGGAAAAAAAAGAAAAAAAATAGGACTGTGTAGAGTGAGGTCTTGCAGAAGGAGAGAGATTTGGTAGTGAATTTGTGTGATTTTTCATTTACAGGATTTTTCTTTACAGGAGTAAATGGGGCACAGAATCCCAGAGCTGACTAACAGTGCCTTTATGTATGTTTCCTGACTCTGGGCCTTGTACTTTGGAAGTCTACAACACTAATTCCAACAAATAAGCAAAACAAACTGGAAAAAAACCTGTATCTCTGATATACTGCACTTCTTAAAACCAGATTTCACCCTGCCTCAATTCGGTGAAACTCTACAGACTACTGCTGAAAGCTCCTGTAAAAATATATTTTAAAAATCTGACAAATGAGATATAATTGTAAATGGAAATATTTTGTAAGAACTGCTAAAAATCTTTATGCTCAGACCAAATGCCTCTACATCCCAGTTGGTCCTGTGTTTACAGGAGATCTCATTTCTTCAGCTGAAACCAAAGATAATTTTGCATTTGCTTTTTCCAGTCTTTTTTATTTTCTTTCTCTTCCCTAAAGGGAAGGATAGTCCAGTGTAAATCTACTCAGATTTGTAGTTAGATATAAAATAGGGACTTCCCTCACAAGAGAAGAGAGCAACTAATTAAAGGTAATTCACTGAGCAACATTAGCTGTTGTTTCAACCGAATCCAGTGCTGGTGACATTGATGGATTAGAATTCCTCATCACAGTAGTGTGGAGCAGCAACGCATTGCTGAAAGCACCATCATTTCATGAAATCTGAAGTGTCAATGCCTGATTTCCAATTTGAGTAGCTAAGGCATATGCATTTAGTTTATGTTTTTATGCATTGGGATGTTGTCAATGTAAAGGCCTAACAGCCACATCTGCATAGGACCCTTGTGAAACCTGACTTGTCATTTAAAGATGTGGTATTAAATCATGAGAGGTTTTGGTTTTCTGTTTTGTTTACATTTTCTCTGTGTAACTTAAATACTGGGCTTTTTGTTTATTTTCTTTTCTGTTAAGTAGTTTTGGATTTTATATTCTTTTCCTTTTTGCTTTTCTGTATGCTATGACAATTGCAAAACATTTCGTTTGACCTCTGAAAAAGTTTGCACAACTGCAGGGTGGGAAGGTCATCGACATCTACAGAAGGGAAGTCTGTTTTCTGTGCTGCTTCAGCTGAATGCAGTCCAGAGAATAGTTGGATAGTAGAGAACTGGTAAATAAGTAAAAGCTTCATTTTCAAGCTTTGGTCGTGTAAGAAAATTTAATTATGGCAGCCAGTATTAGAAGTGGACCTTTCTGTCTTACCACTCTATTATAGCAGTGTATTTATCTTGCAATAAGTACACTAGAAGCTGAAATGGTCTTAATGTTGTGACAGCACTTGTTTCTGTGCCTAGAAAACAAAAGTATTTGTTTCACGGAATATTCTGTACCCAAACCACAGTTTGAATTTCTGTTGCTAGTGGAATTCCAGTCCCTTCCTGTGGAATAAAGCGAGATTCATTTGGGTCCTTCTGTGGTCGTAAGGTGTGTGACAAAACACATGCTACTCACAAGATGGAGTTTGGATATTAAATCCCTGTTGTGTTTATTTCAGGAAGGGTAACTAAGAAGGCAATTAGCCATTACATTTTGATTGCTTGTGAGATTAGTACATTTGTATCCCATCAGTATATTGTTAAACAGAAATGCATCTCTTCTGCAGAAGAGTAGATTAATCTAATGATCATTTTCTCATTTTGGATGCTGCAGCTTTTTGTGTCTTTCTGAGAACATGAGCTGAAAGCCCATTCTTTCCTGGATGAATTTGAAAGGAGATAATTGCAAGCATTAAATTGTAGAAGCACAAAGTATCAGGATTACATATCTTGTGTTACAAATGCTAAGGGAATATTTGTAAAGAACTTCCTAGTTTTCAGATGCGTTAACTTTGCGTTGTTTTACTTAGTAATATATTTAAGGTAATGGAAAATTGTACATGAAGATGCAACTCAAGTATTTGATGGCAAATGTACTATTAGAATTTAATAGCATTGGTTTCTAATGCTTATTATGTTTCCAAAGGTATGAATATGCAAAATGAGTCTGAGATAAGGATTAAAAGCTAATGTCCTTTTCACTTTTTTTTATTGCAGTCAGCGACTAGAAATGAAAGCACAAGTTGCAGATGCATTCATAGCAAAATTCCAGCTGACACCGGATGAAATGAACCTCCTTCGAGGCACAAAAGATGAGCCAATTACTGAGGTAACTCAGCAAACATTAAAAGCTTTGCCCTGAACTTAAATATAAAAAACATCCTAGCTGAATTGTACATGAGATCTTATTATCAGTTTTGTAGCTTCTTTTTTTTATGGAGGAATGTACCTTTTAACACAGTGGTAAGTTTCTGATGAGTTTGAAATGTGCAATGAAAGATTCTAGTAACAAGAAAGAAAATCAGCATTAAATTCTAGTTTATATAATGAGTTTATGGGGCAATAAGAGCTATCATGTTTCTACACTTCAAAAAGACTTTTATGGAACCTCAATTTTTAGCTAAGATGTTTTAAAATTACTACACGCTCAACTAAAGCAAAAGAGAAATTTGGTTGTCTTCAGTAATATGTAGTACTGCCCTTGTCCATGTGCATCTATATGTATATATCAGTATTCAGGAACTTGAAGTAATAGAATTTAGAATTTTCTCTTATTATTATTTTGTTGATGAAGCTATTAGGTACCCATTCACTTTTAGCAACCTTCCAAAACAAGTTTTTGAATCTGTTCTTTTTTTTTTTTTTTTATAAGAAGGCTTATTGTTCTGCAGTACAAGCAAACTGAATAATGAGAGCATTGAGTATCATTAATAGATTTTATTATTGTAGTTGCATGGAAACCTTTGCTTTAACTCAGACTATCTGCTGAGATGCAGTATCTCATTTCCACAGGCATCCTGTTTGCAGTTAAAGCATTATTAAAAGACATGGAACAGATAACTATAAACAATGCTAATGAAAGCATAAATGGAATGTGTTAAATGATTATGCGCTTGAGTAATTGCTGTATGCTTTTGTACCAACTACTACCATGAAAGAATATTCAAGCAACACTGTGCCATATATTCAGTGCTTGGTTTGCAGCAGAACAAGTATTAGGCCTTGTGATACCTTGAGATACCTAAAAAAAAAAAAATAAAAATAAAAATAAATATGCAGAAGTAACTGAGGTATGATCCTAGCTGTGCTACTGAAGTTGCAGACTTCAGTAAAGTCATGTAGGTGCTTTTCACCTAGGATAGAATCAACCACTGTGTTTAGAACATCATGTAAGTCAGACTCCTGTTTTGGGGAGATTTATTTTTTTCCTGAAGAAAGAGTGATTTGGGTTTTTATAAACACATGGTCTTCAACATAGGTGGTGCAAGGCAGTATGTTAAATCATTGAGTACTTCACTTAGAGAAAATATGTGTTTTTACGTGACTTGAACCAGAACAGAACTCCATTTTTCTGAGGTAAACTGTGTTCAGGTCAAAAAAGAAACATGCAGTTACATCTGAATTTTCTGGACTCTTTCCTAATGTCTGAAAGATGACTTCATTCATAAGACCCCTGTTTGATAATGTTAGTATGTTTCTATGAAGGCTCTCAAACAGTAACAAAATAACCTTTTTGTACAAATGTCCACCTAGAGTTCTTCTAGAGTATTTTTTTTTTTCACTGATAGCAATAAGTTATTTGGGGTGGAAACATCCCTGAAATTCTCAGTTTAGTCTGTATGTGAAATGGAAAGTACAGAGCGCTAGAGGTGTGAACGAGGTGTTACTGCTTCTTGACCCTCTTTTTATTTTATGTATTGGTTTAGGATTTTTTCAAGGCCTTAGGACGAGTAAAGCAAATTCATGATGATGTCAAGATTCTCCTCCGGACAAATCAGCAAAGGGCAGGGTGAGTGTTACTTGGAAGAATGCAAGACAACTGTTTGGTAGTTACAAGCAGAAGTTACAGCAAGGTGTCATTTTTACTTTATATATCTGTATAGAGTATTTCACATCAAAATGAAGAGTAATAATGTTTTTAAATTTTCATATTTTTCTAGTGGTACTCCTTATATTTTCACATGCCTATGGTAGTACTACTAAAAATAGTATTTGCAAATAAAATATTTTTATCATGTAGGTTGGAAATTATGGAACAGATGGCTTTACTGCAAGAGACGTCCTATGAACGACTTTACAGATGGACTCAAAGTAGGACTACAATTGTTTTTATGTTTATGAATATTATGATGATGGTTCCTTTAATTTCTTGATGTGGATTGAACTCAGTAAAAACCCTTTCCAAGATTCATTAATGAAGCTTTGTGTTTGCTTTTGTAAACTAAATGATTAGCTGGAGATTCACCCCTTTTTGTCCTGTTTGTATATCTGTATTATTTATTTCTGTTTTCAGATGTTTTTCCACAGAGAACAATATTTACAATTTGGTATTCTAAGCCAATTGTGAAGTGTATTGCATTTCATTTTCTTGCAGGTCACAAGGAAGTTCTTGTTTTTGACAATTTGCTAGTAACATTTAGTTTAGTGTGAGGAGTGGCTTATTGTTTAAAAACAAACAAAACCATATTGGATTGCATGATTTTTTGATTGATTGTAGGTGATTATTTTTTCACATGTTTTCTGGATCCAAGTCTCAGCGGTTGATAAAACATCTTGATAGTGTAAAATGTAGATGCTTTTGAATTATGTCTCTCTTCTCTGTTGACAGAAAGAGGTGTGAAAAAAGCTGGTGCAATAGGAGATTAATTTAATTGGCTATTCTTTTGTGGATACCAAAGTCTCAGATAATGGTTGCAGTTTCTCCTTAATGAAAATTAAGCATTATTATGCTGTTGTGTGATTTAGCGTATGCGATTTCCACATTCTTGTATGGAATGTACAAGATTATAGAGTTACAACACTAAAGCAAAACAAACAAAAAGCCCTCACAGCTTGGTTGCATACTTGCTTCCTTTTTTTCTCAGTAATTTACCTGTAAAGTGTCAGCCTTTTATAAAGGAGCCTAACAGAGTGTTGATGGTTGAATGAGTTAACACTTACACGTGGGTGCAACCACATAATAAGCTTCTTTTCATTTTTATTCTTGAGATTAGCAATGGGCATCCATTTTAGTCAAAGTAGTGCTTAAGGAGAGTTTAATTACCTTAGCACAAACAAGGGCAGGTAGCATATTCTACAATTCAAAATCAGAAGCCTTTGAGTTTTTAACCCATTTTCTTGTTTATCAGCCTGGTATAAAAAGATATTGCAGTGTAAAGAAAGCACTTTTACCACTGTTATTTTATAGATGAGTGCAGGACTTTGACACAAGAGTCGTGTGACATTTCTCCAGTTCTTGCTCAAGCCATGGAAGCCTTACAAGACAGACCTGTCCTGTATAAGTAAGTAAATGTTCATCATCATCTCTAACAGAAATGAGCATTTTCAGCCTGTGAAACTTAAGTTATATCTCCGTGAGTTGCAGTGCAAAGGACAGTGACAATTTAGTTAGCATCAGATTTAAAAATTAATATAAAATCACACTTCTCTATATTCAGAAGTCTTTTTGACATAATTATGATACAGTAAATGTTGGACTTTCTCCAACTTACTGCTTTGAAATTAAAGTAAACTGTCAGAATTTTGATTTTAACTTAAAAGAATTGTAAATTTCTGCTGCTCTTCTTGTAGGGTTTTTCCAAAGGAAAAAAAAAAAAAAAGCAATGCAAAGCATATGGGTGTCTTCTTTAAAATCCCAAAGTAAAAATTTGACAAATGCTAATTAGCTTTAACTGAAGTGCTCCTGGTAGTGAGAATGTCTTCCATTATGAGTTGTTCAGTATATATTAAAAAAAGTCTACTAAATTTGGGCCTCCGAAGCATAGGGGTACTTAGATATGTACATTACATACTAGTTTTTAGTTCTTGTCCAGAATTTGCTGAAGGGATTGTTAACTTGAATGAAGTAGTTCACAGCTAGTAAGTAGACAACGCAACCACGAGGTGGCACTCTAAGAACGTTTTATATTGGGGTGACCGTACACCTGAGGAGGTACTGTTTTATCGTTAATCCTAGTACATTTAGCTTCTTTGCTTTTGAGCAAAGGTTTGATTCTTTGATTTGGTTTGATTTTTGTTTTTAATTTAAATGCATTTACCGTATTTTGCAACTATTGCAAATTACTCTTAGCCACAGGCATGCAGGAGAACAGAACACTCAGCTGTCTTTCAAAGGCTATCTTTGTCTTTAGCTGTGTCATACTGTACATTTTCATGGGTAAAATGTGTAGTGTGAATGGACATTAAACATTCTGTCAGTACAAGAGACAGTGCACATCTCTACAGGCTCTGTCAGATCTGCTAGTAATTATAGGAAAAGTTGGTGCCACTTGACCTCTCCAGCTAATGCTCCGTGCATGCTCTACAGCCAGCTCCTATATTAGGCCAGAGCTGAGGGTTGCAGACCCCTTTTTGCAGCCTGTCGACCAAGCCCTTTTTCACAGCTGCATAGGATTGTTCATAACATTTTATAGGATTCTTTATAAATACATAGTTTCTGCAACAAATATTTTGTTTTATGAGGTTACTTTCAGACTTTACAAAACTATAGTTTTGCTTTCTTAACACTTAAAAATAAAACTAAACTATCTTCTGTATGAACTCACATCTGTCCAGTTTAAAATGAATCTGCTAAAGAGACTTCATTTTTCATCTGACGTCTTCCTTACGAAAAGCAATACTAACGTAACCTGAAGTAGGGCAGTGATAGGACTTCTTTTCTCTCAAAGGCAAAAGTAAACATTACTGTAGAAGATGGAGCCGTGTCTCCCACCACAGATAACCATGCTTAATCACTTTCTACAGCAGTATTGCCAAAATAACAGAACTCACGCTTTATAGTTGAAATCTAAAGATTATTTATATGCCTTTGTACATTCCAACTGCTGAGATCAAAATATAACAATTATCTCATAGGAGAAAACTTCAGTTTGTTGTTGTTCTTATGCATTTAAACACTGCTGCTAAACTTACTTTTTCTTCCAAATCACGGTCCTTGCATCTGATAAAGGTTGTGATTTGGTTGGATGAAAATAAGATGGAGAAGGACAGGAGTTTAGAAACAAGACTACAAATTCTTGTTTACTTCTTTTGAGTTATGTTTCCTTAACTTTAAGGTGGAAGAAAGATTGTACCATGGATGGACTTTTGGGAACTGCAGCCAGTAGGGATCTAAAATGTTTGCTTTTACTTCCTGTTTCTAACAGAAAAATTGAAAACTGTTTCATAGATAGTGCATGGAGTCATAGCTGGAAGCAGTGTGCTTCTTCCATCCTCCACTCTGATTTTCAGAGCTTTTCCACTGCCTTCTTCCTCTCCCCACTAATGATTATTACTTCACTGGGTTCTGGAAAAATTGGAGCAGAGCTGAAAAGAATACAAATGTTGTTTTCTTACCCTATCATGAACACATGTAATAACATAGTATTAAATACTGTGTTTCTAGTGTAAATAATAGTTACTAATGATTTTTTATGCATGCAGGATTTTGTCATAGCAATACCCTTTTCTACTGAGAGCAAAAGCAAAATGAGTCTTTTTTTCTTCTTAAACAAAATTATCATTACTAACTGCTGTTTTCAAAACAAACATCGTGCTATTATGCTGCTGTATTTTTAATGATACGGCTGTTTATTGGAGTGTGGTGGGGAGCTTAACTGGTTTCTCCAAACACTTGAGGTTTTTCACTGCGGTGCTGCTATTCCTGGACTATGGGTAGTCAGCAGATCCCAGAACTCTTCCACTCTTAATTGCATAATTTTTGTGAGTAGTGATTTGTTATAGGCTTACCAGCCTTTAAAGTATAGATAGATCGATCTTTACTCTGCAAGTGAGCAAGTACAGTGTGTGGGGAGAAAAAAGATGTAAAAAGAAATTTCCTGATTCTTCACTGTGTTCCCTCCTTATTCTCCCTTAAATAGTAACAGAGCAAAAAAAATAATGAAGGATCCATTAGATTATTTATAGTATAAGAGAAATCTAATTGAACTTACGCTGTGTCAAAAATGTTTCGAGTTATTATTTCCTTTTGTATTTTGTCCTCCGCATCTGTTTAATTGCGAGCATAGTGCTCATTTAACTTCAGTCAGTGAGTAACGTGCTTTCTATTATTATTATTTTATTTTTACATCTGTTCAGCTGCTGGGTGTCATGGGTAAGTGACACCAAGCCTACTCTGTGGCATTTCTTCAGTTATATGGGAAAAATAAGCTGTTGTGTTTTTTTTCTTTTTTTTTTTTGCCATTGTAATTTGTGTGCTTTGTTCAAAATACTTAAATTCTGTTGATGAAAAAAAAAAAAGTGTTCCATTGCTTGCAAATGTCCTGTTTCTAAGCAGATAAGCAAGGATATTAGCAGTGTTCATTTCCCATCACTTGTTATTGTGCTTCAGCCCCAACAGGAAAGTAGCCTGCTCCAAAACTGAGCTGTGTGTATCCCCTGGGTACCTCCTCTTTTACCAGCATGCCATTTGGTGTTAAGCAGTCTGGTCTGTAGTGTCCGTGCATTAAGTATCTTAAGTAAGACTCAGTTGATTGACATAGAGAAACCATCAAATAAATAACTGTCACCATCATTCATCTGGTGGCCTAGAAGAAGGAGATGGAAAGCCTTGTGTTGTGGTGGAGTAAGTTGCTGCTTCTGCCATTTAGCTGTGAACCACATGTGAACAGGACTTCTAGACCTGTCAATACATGCTTATATGTGCAAAACTGAAAAAGATGATTTTTCATTTATTTATTTGTGTGTGATAAGCAAATGGAAGGGTCAAGGAAAAGCCATCCTTAGTGTCTGTTAATGAGGAGTCAAGAAAATCAGGAAGTTTTGAATGCTTTATAGTAGAAGCATTGGTGCAAGTTGCCTGGAACTGTAGAAACAGTTACTTGCTTTAACTGTAAAGCTGAACTAATCAAGTGCGATGAGGTGAACTATTTTATTTTACTCATTTTCATGTTTTGATAACAGGTACACTCTGGATGAGTTCGGAACAGCTCGAAGGAGTGCTGTAGTCCGAGGCTTTATAGATGCTCTTACTAGAGGAGGTCTAGGAGGTACTCCCCGCCCTATTGAAATGCACTCCCACGATCCTCTGAGGTACTGTACTAGTAAGAATGTATAAGAAATAATTCTTCTTTTCACACTTTAAATCTCTCACATCGTGAACCCCTGATTTACACAGAAATTTCTGTCTTTGTTTAGGTACGTCGGGGACATGCTGGCCTGGCTGCATCAAGCTACAGCGTCTGAAAAAGAACATCTAGAAGCGATGCTAAAGCTTGTAACTATTCAAGGTAGTACTAGATTTTGAATCATATATTGGGAAGTGATAAGAAAAAAGTTAAAAAGTGTGAGTAATTTCTTAGACTGGGCATAAGTTATGAGAGTTGAACTTTCATTTTACTGGAATTAACTTCAGAATAGCGTAGGCTGCATTTTGCCAGAAGAAAGCCCTCAGCAAAGAAGAGTACTTCAAATTTTACTCTTTTCATTTCACTCACAATAGGTTTATGCTAAATTTATAAAGGGACAAAGAGTTCAAAATTGTCTCTCTGAAAATATTGTGATAGATTACTTGTTGATCTGTTGAGGATTATTATCCCTTGATCATTTGCTTAGTAATTTATTTCAATAATTCTGTTCCTTCCTTCCTGCAAGTAAAATGGAAGTTTCTTCTGTCTTGTAACATACCAGTGTAGGTTTCTGAAGGTCAAAGCAGGTCACTCATAGATGTATGAAGCTTTTTAATATCAAGGCTGTCCTTTATTAATGCATCTACAGATTCTAACACAGATTCTTCATCCCCTTTGCTGCTTTTTAAGTAGATTGAACCATGCTTTTAAGAAACTTTTCATGTAGAAGCAGTAATATGTTTAGCTTGTATGGCTTAAGCCAAAGACTTACTAAACAAATAAAACACGTATGTTCAGTTGTAACAAACCTCAGCGTAAGAGCTGATGTTTAATCTGTATTTTTGGTGAGTTTCTCAGATTGTATGTCTTAATTGAGTCCTGCTCTGGGATTTAAAGTTAATATGCATTCTCATTTTCCTTGCTGCTGGAAGTATTAAATAGCTTTTGTAATTAAAGGTATATGAGCAAGTAGGCTGTTTAAAGTAGGACTGTTGTAAATCAAACCAAAGGAATGTTGTTGGGTTTTAGCTACAGTTACAGCATACTGTAGAAGTGAATTTAATTTTACACAGTGATAATATCTCAGAGAGTCAAGAACGTAGACCTCGTGATGCCTGCATGGTGGAGAAAAAGACATGGTAATTCTGTACATGAAGATCTGATGCTTTTGCTGTAAACAGGGAGTTGTTCAGGAAAAGCTGGCCACACAGAGAATGTTACTGCATCTGGTTCTGCAGCTGACTGTGCTATTGCCCAGTCTTCCATTCTGTTCTGAAGTTCTCCTCCCTTGTGCAGTGCTTTGTTTAACCATTAAATACTCTAGTCTTCTGGCAGGAAGTCAGGCTCAGATACTATGTCCTTCGAATATAGATATATTTTGAGAATTTCAGCCATAGGCCAGGGTAAAGTAGTTGAGAATACAGGGAGTAGCAATGTTTTGGAGAAAAAAATCCCAAAAATATCACCAAGACAAAGCTTTTTTTTTTTCCCAAGGGACTGTTATAAACAAGAGTTTCACTGTTTGTCTGAAGCAAAAATGTTTTTGAGAGCTTATCAGGAATGGCTTTGCCATCACTGTTGCCCAGTTTTCAGGAAACCTAGGGAGGGATTCTTACCTTCACAGTGGGAGCAACAAAGCCTAGAGGATGCATCCATTAACTGTTCCTCTGCATCTTTGGGAGAAATACTGATGATGATAGTTGTAGGATAAGGTCTTGAAGATGAAACAGTATTTAATGGGATACCGCTGCATTTAACAAGGACCATTAAGTGGAATGTGCAGCATTATGATTCAGATTAAGTAGATTAAGATACACATCATATAGCTATAAATCCTAAGTTGGTGCTGACTAATCCAGTAGGCACAGCATGTATTGTACTGAGAGATTCAAGATGAATTATCTGTATTGTTATACAGTCTTCAGGTGTCTTGTTGCACAGGCTACAGGAAAAGTTAAGTTAGTTTAACTTGCCCATTTAAAAAGTGGGCATCTTGTTGATTTTGATGATAAATCATGAGAGTGATTTGTGTCTCCAGAAAGCAAATCTTCCTAACAAAAGGTAGGTCTGATAGAGGCATTTTCATAGGCTTCATCAAAACTGTTTGTTCCGTTCTGTTTTTTCCCTGTTTCCTATAGAGGGAGCCCAAGAAGCTAGCATAGAGTAGGCAAGTAAATTTGAAGGCAAAATTTAGGTGAAATAAGCTTTCTCTGTCATAGGTCAGTAAAATGTTTTAACTTCAGTTTCAGCTTGGAGATCTTTTTTGGAAGTAGAACCATTTTTGTAATTTGAAATTAGGATTCTCTGAGTTCAGATTATTGTTTAAATTCTCCTATAAAGTCTATATAATTTCAGGACTGTGGAGAAGGTGGTAAATTGCATCTAAACAAAAATATTCCCCCTTTCTGTAAAAAAAAAAAAAAAAAAAAGAGAGAGAAAAGAAAAGACACATCTAGCTATCTACAGATGGAGGCAGATGTAGGTTTGATCCCAGTGGAAGCAAAACTGTGTGAATGCTATTTTGGAGAGATGTTCACAGTTTTGAGTGTAGAGAGAATGATCTAAATAGCCCACAAATAAATATTCAAGAATAACTTCTAAAAAGTTTTGTAAGCTTGCAAATGTTAACCCTTGAAAATTAACCTGACCAAAATACTTCCAAAATTTTAAGCATTTAAAACACATTCAGAAAAGATTAATGATTTTGTATTGTACTGGACAGACATAAAGCATCTGGTTCTCTTCTGTGGAGCTCAGGTATGCTGCTGGTAGGGAGCTTTCCAGTCCTGTAGAGAACTTGTACTTGAAAAGAAGGGAGAATCACAGGCATTATGTTTAAGAGAAGGAATAGAAACCTATTTTTCATGGAGTTACAAGAAGCTAACTGGAGAGCAGAAGCCACATGAAGGTACAAGAAAGATGTCTCTTACAGAAGGGCATGCAGAGAAAAATTATATATGGTGTAACAGGCAGCCAAAAGCATATGTTCAGTAATGAACTGTTTCCTAAAAGTGATTTTGAGTCCATAAGGATTGTTTAATCCATAATTCTTCCATGTCACTGTGATGTGCTAATACTTGCAACAGTTATATAATCAACCGTGTTGGAAGATTTATTTTTCCTGTTTGCTGAGTCTAAAATATTCTAATTGGACATGAAAGTGTATTTGACAGCACAAGCATGTGATATATCAAAATTGTAGTTCCATCTCCCTTGGTATTTAAACTTGTATATTTTTGCAGCTAAAACTTTCATATCCAAGAATTCGTTATTAAGTCAATCTGGTCTAGATACACGACTGCAAATGTGTGCTCGAACAAAAGTGGCTGCTCCTACCAAAAATTGCCTAAATTATTAGGGTGTGTCTGGGAGTTAGCCATTACACAACAGGCCACAAATCTTGTGGTTTGTAATCTCGCTATCTTCCTTAGTATTGATACTTCAATATACAAACATATTTTTATTACTTACCAATGTAGTGTGCTTCAAGACAACCACCACACCGAATTTAGTTGTTTGTGCTTATGTGGCTTTTCATGTATTTTGGTCTAAAGAGGCTTTGTCACACATCTTTAATCTTTTATATGTTTTTTTTTCTCTTAGAGGTATTCTCTGCTAGTGTGAAATGAGATCTGCAAAATATAGCTTCAGGTCACCTGATTTTTATCACATGTCACAGTCAGTTTGTTTACTGTTCATTGCATGGGTCCCATCTGAAGATGAACTCCTGTTGACAAGTTTTAAATTAGAATTAAAGTATTGCTGTCTCCATAAATCTATTCTGAGTTGTTACTGAAGTGAGAGCTTGAAGATCTGTTGCTTTCAGTTTGATTGATTTATGACAGTGCTGGTTGCCATGCAACAATTCATTTGTGTTTCACAATAAGATAGGGCAATATTCTTTTTTGTATATAGTTTGTTCTCTGAAAGATCAGTTTCAGCTGCTGCTAGAGAGGAAGCATTTGGTAATGCTGTAGTAGTACACTGCAGTGTGCAGGTACATGTGTGATTTAATTTGTAACACTACAACAAGCACGTCACTACCCAACACTGATAGATGCATGTACTTATAGCTCAGGCCTTTCAAAATGATAAGTACTGTTGCTCCTTGAACATCCCAGTGCCCTTTTTTTTCCTGTTTAGTTTTGAGAACTGCTGATCTTGAGCCTTACTGTGACAGCTTCTGGCTAGATCATTTACTGTTTCCTTTTTTTCCTTCTGCTTCAAATCCCCAGGCACTGCATTGTGCTAGGAAGCAATTACATAGCATAAAGCAGTGACTCTTCGGGACTGTGGTTTGTCATGCAACCATTTCTTGGTGGCTAGATGTGAAGTTCAGTGGAGGTGTAAACTAGTCTTGTGGAGAAAATGACATGTAGTTCATAATGCTTTTTTTATGGAAGAATAGCTCTTACATGTGTTTATTTGTTTTATAATAGACGAAAAGAGAATTACATTTGCATATTCTTAGCATGTGCTTGCTTTAACTATAGGTGTGGAAGAAAATATTCAAGAAGTAGTTGGGCACATCACAGAAGGTGTCTGCAGACCTCTAAAGGTGAGGTGTATTAATTTCTTAGAACTCTAAAAATAATTAAAAAAAAAAACTGTTCTGCAGGGTTTTTCCAGGTCCCATGCCCAATCTCTACAATGTATTTTCATTTTCCTTGGTTGTGTTAGGTTATCAGCTTTAAAAATCATAAAACCCTTCAAAATTAAAGGTCCAGTAGTTCACAGATAGGTAGTTCATGGTATGATAATAAATAGTTGTATAGTGAGAGATACAAGGATAGTAAATCTGTATCTTGATTTTCTTTTACTTTTCTTACAGTTTAATGATGCTTAGGTGCAAAAATTTAGCTTTAGGATAAGGGTATCGGAATGACTGTAGTGGGTCAAATGAAAAATCATTTTAGCTTAGTACCCTGGTTTTTCTAGTGTCTATTTTATATGCTTAGGGGAAGAGTGTACAGTTTGTGCAAGTTTTTCAAGATGCTTTTGTGGAATAGTTTCTTTGCCTGTTTGTGGACTTAACAAGGACTTACTGAGCCATAGCTACTCCTTTGTATTTGATACACCACAATATATTTTTCTTCCTTGAATATGTCAAGTTGGTATGAAATGATGTTCACAACATATCCAGCAGGAGGGAAGTGCACAGTTCAACTGTACTGTTTGAAAAGCCAGCTCCTTTTGGGTTTGTTATGTTTAATAACTCCAGCTCTTGTATTGAAAGAGAGTGTGAAAAATCGTTTCCTAGTTATCATCTTTGTGCCCACCTGATTTGCTGTATGTCTGGCATATCCCTCCACAGCTTCACCTTAGTTTACTGTCACCAGAACAGTACAGAAACAATTTTCAAAATCTTTGATCATCTTGTTACCCTTCTCTGGACCTTTTTTTACTTCTGTGGTATTCTTTAAAATCTTTAGGCTATGCTCAGGCCAAGAGACTGTACTCAGTACTATGCCCCTGCCCAAATGTCCTTTCACACAATGGAAATGGGTATTTGTATATGTACATCTGTACATATGCATGCTTTGAAGAACAAAGTACACCTGAATGTCGAAATTAACTTCATGCATCGAGCTTTGCAAATTAGAGTCAACAAATATTCTGCATTTTTGGTCTCTGACCTAGATGCCAAGGGAGCATAATCTTAGTTCCTTCTCTGTGCAGCTGGCGGTGACAAGAAGGCACTGCTGCACATTGCGCTCCTTTGAACAGCAGACAAATAACTTGGGAGGGCGGGTGGCGGCGGGTGATTTGTGTGTAGCCCTTTCACACACAGGCACGTGGGAGAATAGGGCAGTGATAAGTCACTGACTATCACTGCTTCATGAGTGCCCAGAGCTTGACCTTGGCGCAGCCTTTTATGGGTGAATTGAGACTGTGTGTACCATGGAGACAAGACAAGACATCGACTGTCCAAGTGTAAAGAAAGTCAGCACTGTTTTGGTCTGCCTAACCAATATCTCCTGGTTGAGATAAACAGGCAACATAGCTGTTAGTAATAAATAATTACATACTGGTAGCAGGTACATGATATCTCCTTTAATAAAGGAGAGATTAATCCAGGTGAAGTTTTGTCTTTTGGGTAAAATACCTCATACTTCGGATGTTCGGAATTGCTGCATGATGCTAATGATCAGATTAGGGATTCTGCAGCTGTTCTTGCTCTGTTCAGTGCTGGGGAGAATTCCAGTATGTACTGGTGTTAATCCATAAAGTGATCTCATTATTATGAAATTTTCAATAACAAGTTGCAACAAAAACCTATAGACAAATATTCACAGCAGTGGGATTACTTTAGTTTAGTTTTTAAGAATATACCTGCTTGTTTTCTACCCAGAGGCTTTGCACCCAAGAAATACTTTGGTTCAAGCAGAAAGCTAGAGTTAACTGGGCATTGTCTCTTGTTGAATTTATTTCTGTTCAAATTTATTTCTCAGAAGTCAGCATTGTATTGTATATAAAATCATAGAGGTTGGCTTTTAGGGTGTTTGACCTGAAGGATGTTTGTTTTTCCTGCAGGTTAGAATTGAGCAGGTGATTGTTGCTGAGCCAGGAGCAGTTTTACTGTACAAGATTTCCAATCTTCTCAAGTTCTACCACCATACAATCAGGTATACAAACTACAAAGTATGTTAAGGATATAATTTTTATTACTATTATTTATTGTAAGCATGAAGATTGCTATATTAAAAAGAGTATTCTTGGCCTTAGCGGATGCCATTTATCTGTTCACTCCCATCAATACATATGGAGTCTGCTTTGGAATATGGCATCAATTTTTAAAAATTGATAAATAAATTTTATTGTGTTGATAGATGTTTTATTTATATCTATATATGTATATAGAGATATATATGCATTAAGATGACAAAGTATCCCTTTGAGAAAGTGATAGAATTAAATTCTCTCTTGAAATTAGATTTTTCTTCCTTAAACAGCTATGTTTGGATACCATTTTTTCTGACTGTGCACTTGCATTTTCCTGTTGAGAAGATGCTTGCCTTATTCTGTATCTGGCTGTTCAAGGTGCACCAATCATCTTCCAACCTGTCAGGTGCCACCAAATTCAGTGAACCAAGAGACAAGCCAGAACCTCTGTTTTTTATAGATTGTGGCATTCACAGTAGTTCATATTGGTTAGAAACAACAGTAACAGGAAAATTTTCATCCACAGCCCTGGACTGAACTGCTGAGGATTTGAGTCACTAATATAACTACTATTTTCTGGTATTTATATATTGGTTAATAATAAATGGTTCATGGGCATCTCCTCAAGTCTTCACGTGTGATGGCACTACAGGTCTATGGTAGAACACATATCAGACCTTTTTTCTTTTACAATATTGAGCAAAATGTTTTATTCCTAATTTTGTTGTCAAAAACAGTTTCAATATTTTTGCTGTTTCTCTGTCTCCAAAGTCTGTTTCCCGGTGGTAGTAAAGCAATTGAATATGTGATGTTAAAATGGAGGAGGGTCTTAGGCAGACCCTCCTTAGGAAATCTGTTGCTTTCTCTCCTGCTATGATGCATTGCCTAAAGACCATGGAAGCACCTTCTGTCAGCTGAGTAATTTTCTCTGTATACAGGAGGTCCACCCAAGTAATGAAGGGAAAACCCACTTGGAGAAATGACCCATTAAATGCAACAAGATTATGTTCTGAAAATTAAGCTACAAGAACTAGCTCCATTATGATGCAATTAATTTTTAACCTGCCATTTTGGTAGCGTAGAAGTGTTTTTACTTTAGACAAAAGGTAGATTAGTGAGACGTTCATAGTCAGGTAAGGTAGTTTAAGGTTTATGCAGTAGTTACGTTAAATGTAATAGCCTGACACTCAGAACAGCAAGGCATGAATTCTTGTATCACTGGAGATGCATCACATCACACTGAATAGAGGTAGGATGCTGTCCCTAGAGGACAGTATGATAGAATAAAGTTATCAACCCTTTTTGTTTATGTAATCTGTTTTGTATAACAAGTAGATTTGCATAATAACAAAACAAAAATCCAGTAAATGTTAGAATTATACTAAAATGTTTGTACTCAACTTTATATAGACTGTACTTAACCATGTCATCAAGCAGATGTTACTTTTGGTAATGCTTGTTCTCGCAGTCATCTTATGAGTGAATCTCTCAGAAAGCCAATATGGAGAACAGTTTCCTACAGTGATTTGTTGTACGTTTTGAACTCTGAAAAATTTGCGTTTGAAATGCTGTCTAAAGTTTCTGATCCTGTCTTATTCCTCCCTCCCTTCAGATTATGTAGTTAATCTTAATTTTGTTTTCAGTGGTATTGTGGGAAACAGCGCAGCCACACTGTTGACAACAATTGAAGAAATGCATTTGTTGAGTAAGAAGATATTCTTTAATAGTCTGAGCCTTCATGCAAGTAAACTCATGGACAAGGTTTGTTTCAACATCATGCGGCTTTCATATTTCAAAACCAAAACTTTCATTTCTGTTTTGTCTAGTAAGAGTATTAGATGAATAGCTGTTTTAGACTTCAGCTTTTCCCAAAATCAGTTATGTTGTGTCTATATTCTAGAGAAGGGATATCGTTAAAACTTAAGTTTTTTACTTCTTTAATTACTGTTGGTAAATATGTTTAAAAATAATGTTATTAGCATCATTTGATAACAGAGCGGCAGAGAAGTTTACATAGTTCTAAAATCTACAACCAACAAAAGTACTGATTGGGAAATTTCCCAAAGTGCAGTAAAGCAAGGTCAGCTGATTGAGCTAGATAACTTGTATTAATGCATCATCAGATCAGTAGTTAATTACTCATGTGTGTAATTCCTTTCTTAAAGTTATGAATATATCCCAGGAAGCTAAGCTGAGTAAAAGCAAAACTTAAACTTTTCTGTCTTTTATAAAAACAATTCTATACCGTGAACATTGCTGTTGTTAAAAGGAGAATATACTTTTGTTAAACCAAAAAAGCACCTGTCCCTAAGCCAGTATCACTTCCTTGGTATATTTTCTTCTCCTGTTTGCATTTCAATGAACTTTCCATTCTTCAGTACCTAATACAGTTCTTGTTAAGCTCTGCCCGCTGTATTCGTATCTGGTTGCTGATGGTGGATCCACCAGATAAATCTCACCTTCCTGAGATCTAAGCAAAGTAAAAGCAAATTGTTAGGCTGCATATCCTTTTCCATTTGCTAGGGATCTGATCTTTATCCAACATCCCTATTTGAGATGTGGTAGGTTGCCTAGGTCTGAGAATCAGGAAGAGGTGACTTTTCCAAGGCATTGCACAATCCCAGAGTTTGGCAAAGAAGTCCCCACGTTTCTGTTTTTTCTGCTTAGAAATGCTGTTTGAAAGTGGAAAACAAACACTGAAGTTTTGTAAATGCATTTCTGAATTAGTTGTATTTAACCCAATGGAAAAGCACAGAATATATGTAGATTTGCAGAAGCTGATGTTTGTGCAAAACCTCGTAGTTCCCCGAGCAGTCACTGGGATGTTCTGAGTTCAGTTAATGTTGTTCTGTGGTCCCAAGGTAGTTTTCTCATTCTGCTGTTTGCCTCTGGTTCTGCTTCCTTGCCCTTCTGCAAAGTCTGAGGAATGTCTTTCTCAAGGGAATAGTTGTTCCTCTTCTTCTTTCCTTCCTTATATTTCAGTGACTCCTTTCAGTGGTTTTATACCCTTCATCAGATGAGTCATTGGTTGCTGCTGGTCCCCCAGTCCTTACTGCCAAGTCCACCTAGCACATTGTTTGTTGTCATGGGGTGTTTCCATTTCAATATAGTGTCATCAGAACAGTAGTTTCTCTACTACTGATGGTGAGTTCATGAAAAGTACAATGAACAGAGACCATGTGATTTTACCCAAGTATGAACAAATAAAGCTTATGGCGTATGCTAGCTGCATATGAGTTCCTCAGAATATTTTCTTTCCTAATGCCTAATCTGAAATAAACTATTTGTTTGTGTGTTTGCTCTTTTAATGAAGAGAAATCAGTAATGGACCTTAGCAAAGAACTACGACTGCTTAGAAAGAACGTGCAAAGTAGTATTTAACAAAAGTTTTCTTGGCTTTGGGCTGTATTCATCTCTGTTATATTTAGCTCTGTTGTATTTAACTTTCTGGGTCTTGCATCTTACTCAAACAGGATCCAGCATAATTTTTCTGCTTACATAACTCACAATCTTTGTACTTTTGGTTTGGACGATAGGCTGTTTTCAGTTTGGAGATGAGTAGAATTAAGGAGGGGTGATAAAAGAAATTGTGATCCCCCAATTAATGGTGTCTGTTCTTTTTGTGGTCACTAAGGGAAGGTTGTGTAATCCTCTTTGACCTCTTAGTTCCATTCCCCCAGTCTCTGGCCTGGATGTAGCTGCCTCTAGACGCTGCCTTGTTTTATAAAGGAGTTGAATTTGGGTTTACTGACTTTAAATGAAGATGATGGTTGTGCTTGCAACCTTCAATGGCATTTCAGTGCAAGTCATTCAGGATGAAGTGGCACACCCAGCCTACTGTGTATCCCATAAGATACACAGTAGTATTGTTCTTTCTTGTAAACACATTCTGTATATTAAATCTGAAATTGTCAGTTGTACTTTGCATATATGTACTCTGAAGATCTTTCCTCAGGATATAATTGAGGTCAATGGATTAAAGAGACTAAGAAGTTGATTAGATGTATGAGTAACAAAGGCTTTTGCAATTATTTATTAATATGCACTTTAAGAGTTAGCTCTGGTAACCATTAGGGTGAGAAGAAGCCTGACTGTAGTGATGTGTAGTATTTTAACAGAATTTTAGCCAGTGAATCACTTTATATTATTTCCCTTTATAAATGGGCTACTAAATTGATAGAATCATGTCCTATTTTCTCATGACTAAAATTAGTTTTACTTCACAAAAAATGCAAAATTAGTAGGCTGAATTACACTCAGAAACATTAGTTTTTCAGTTGATATAGACCTTTATTTTGTCATAAATTTTATTTTCCTGTTACTTTATTGTGTTAATACGCAGATAACCAACTTTTATGCCTTTTCATACGTCTCCATTAATATAGCACTGGAAGTCACAATGGTTTTATATTCTGAGGACTCTCGAGACTGCTTTTTATCATCCAGGGTTTTTATTTTTTGTTGCTAACGTGTGTTCAGACCAAAACAATGCATGTGTGTGAGTACAAGTCTCTTCACATCCCAACTAGCTTTTTGCTATGCATCCCACTGCATCCGTTTCCAGATTTTCTGTTTTTATTTTCGGAGAAGAGTAAAGTACTGGAGAACAGACGTTTGTGCTTACATATATGATTGCAAAGGCTTTGCTGCTGATCCATTATGCACAAAGAGGATACTCACTTGTAAAATTATTAAATTACTTTTCACTTCTACAGTCTGGAAACCATGTTTTTTTCATAATTCTGCTTACATTTTGCATCTTAAGTAGTTGATAAGCCTGTTTCAAAGAATATCGACTGTCCGTTACTTTGATTAGATCACCATTTTGATGATAGTATTCCCTCAATATCAGCAGTTGTAGATAATAATCTAGAAATCACGAGCAAATAATTTGAAATGGAAATCAGTTCTACAATTTTTATTTCATTTAAAGACAATGTAAGTATTTTTGTAATTACTGTGCATAGCTACTCAATTCCAGAAGATTTAGTCATCATTACTGATGAATTTGTAACTTAACAGGGGTTTCTTCAGCCATGT
Source organism: Anas acuta (assembly GCF_963932015.1). Classification (NCBI taxonomy): domain Eukaryota; kingdom Metazoa; phylum Chordata; class Aves; order Anseriformes; family Anatidae; genus Anas; species Anas acuta. Next base: position 27,113,857 of record NC_088979.1, read on the forward strand.
GAAAATTTTCTTGTGCTATAATGTGGGAAGAACTGTCTAGATTAAATTGATATGTTGTTATTGTGTCTTGCTATGATATTTTTTTCTAGTATCTACAATTTAATAGTTGATAGGTGAGCAGTATTTAAGCAAAACTTGCTCTTAAGTAGAGCTAGTTGTGAACTTTTTAGACAAAGGTTTCACTAAATATGCTAACTCCTCTAGAACATCTCCTTTGAATGTAGAGGAATGACAGGACAGATTTGTCTCTGTCCTCATTACCACAGAAAACTTAATTCCCTGGGTTGTTGATTATGCTGGGTAGAGTATTGCCTTCAAAGCTGGCTGGCGTTTTGTTTCTGAAGCACAATGGGAAACTGAGACTTCAAGATGTTCTTTCTAGGACAAGAAAGCAGCTTCCTGTTCACATCTGTTTTTGAGGAAGAGTCCCATATTGCATAACAAGTTTCACAGGCACAAGGCTGTATGGAAACTTGAAGGCAGTCTTAGATCAAGATTCTTCTTCTTTGGTTGTCAAATCGTCACTGTAGATGATACAGGAAAATCCCTAGTTATTTCAGAGTACTTACTGGCTTGCTCAGATGCACTTTCCTGTAAAGGTTTTTTTGATTACATCCGAAAACCTCAAGCATTCTGGTTGTAGTCTGAAAATAACAGAGTCAGCAGTTCTCACAACTTCAGATTCTTCAGTCTGAGACTGAAGACTTATCTTGTTCACGGTCACACTTCTCGGGTGGCTCCTTAGGATCTGAAATCTAAGCTTACTGTCTAAGTGTAAGTTCATTTTTATCAAAAGAAAGGCAGTAAGTATGCAAGGGAGTCTTTGTCTCCTGTACTCCTTGAAAACTGCTGTGAAGCTTGGTGGCAGAAATTCCGAAGTTACTTTGTTTTCAGGGTCTGAAATGCAATCCACAGCTCTGAGATTCTTGGATTGTCACAGGACTCAACGCTGGCATCATATAGAAGCTGTGCATCATTAGCCTTCTGTGTCATTGAAAGTTCAGTGCATCGACTTTTATTCTATGGGCTTTTATCCTTCAGAGGCAGTCATTCCAGTGCTTTTGAGCTCTGGTAACAATATGTTTAGGTTCTGACTTAGAACACCTTCCATATTGAACCCAAATGGGGTTTGGCCCACGTTAGTGTCTCCAGTCAGAAAATCTTGTTGGTATTTGTTTCTTTATATCTTTCTTGAACCCCCAAAAACATGCAAGGGAAGTGATTTAGAACTGTGGGTTCAGTCTTTAAATATCCTTTGTGTTTCCTTTGCCCATGCACTGATAAACGAAATGTTCAGGAATTTGGGGTTCTGATTGTGTTAATCGCTGTCTAGATCTAAATAAAACCAACCTGGTACAGGTTACCATTTTACAGATGATAATAAATCCAGGGGAAAATACTAAATGCAAATAATTATCAGAAAACAAACCGGTCCAATGAAACTGGAAGCAAAGTTAATAACACCTAGTGCACTGGAGTGGATGGACACTCATGCTGAGAGAATTGGCATTTGAAACCATGACTCCACTGGTAAGGCACTTTAATGAGCCTCTTACACATGGCTCGTTATGACAGCATGTTTTATTAGACCAGCTTGCAATAAGGGAATTTTCAAGCACACCTGTCCTTACTCTGGCTTCAGTAGGACTCCAGAACAATTATTAAAGGAAAGAATGTAGTGGGTAATATTGGTGATAGGGGGACAGTTGGACTAGATGATCTTGGAGGTCTTTTCCGACCTTTATGATTCTATGAGTAATTTAAAACACTGGAGTAAATCAAATGAAAGGTATCATAAGGGTACTGAAGAGAGGTTACGCCAAGCTAACCTGTCAGAAAAGGATGATTATTAGTAGAGAACACAAGGCCAGGCTTTGGGATTTTTGTTACTTAATGCCGGTCTTTTACCATGCATACTACATGTATGCAAGTTAAATGTTACAATTGTATTATCTATTAAGTTGGAAAGTGGGAGATGTATTAAAGTATTGCATGGGAATAGCTGTAAACTTCTCCCTCATAATTTGGTTCCCATAAGAATGAGGCCTCTTGGGTTTCTGGGAAAACAGCTGTGGGACAGATGAAACGAGGTAGGTTGATGTGGTCTGAGTGATGTTGTGGTCTGAGTGGATCCATGTGAACAAAGGAAAGCTAACAAGAATTTTTCTTCCAACTTAAAGCTAGAAAGGAAAGCATGCCATTAGGCATTCTCCTTTGGAATCTGTGATAGGATTCTAACAGGGCTGAGGAGAGCTTAGACAGCTGCTCTGAAGTTTCTCTGGCAGACATGCACACGTTTCTTACGCTGCTGCTGTTTAACCATGGTGAAAGTTGTCTCATTTTCTAGAATGAAGCATCTGCTGATATGAGCCTGTTGTAACTGAAAGGGTGAAATACCCTGATACATTTTTACAGGGTTGCACATCTTTAGTGCTTTGTCTCTGCCTCCTTGCCAGTGAGGGTTTTGAAAGTCCAATTTAAAAGCTGATTAGGCCATTCAAAAAGCCACTAACATTTTCATTCTCCCTCTTAGCAGTGCATTCTTTGAGGAGCTGTATACTTAAAATTACTGTTGTCTTTTATTTAACACTGTCATCACAGAATAGATGAGGTCAGCAGGAACCTCTGGAGATCATCGAGTCCAACCATCCTGCTCAAACAATGTCATCTAGAGCAGGTTGCTGAGAACTCTGTCCCATCGAGTGCCTCCAAGGATGGAGGAGACTGCAGAACCTAGTAGTGCAAGTGTCTCCAGTGTTTGACTAATTTCACACTGAAAAATTGTTTTCTGTAATCCAATGGAATTTCTTGTGTTTCAGTCGGTTCACATCGCCTCTTGAATTGTCACAAGTCATTGCTAGGAAGAGCTTTGTCTCCCTCTTCTTTACGCCTCCTGTGAAGCATTTATACACATTGATAACATTTCCCCCAAGCCTTCTCTTCTTGGGGCTGACCAGTCCTTGTATGAGAGACATTCCAGTGCCTACACAATCTTTGTGGACCTTCACTGGACTTGCTCCAGTAAGTCCATGTCTTTCTGCACTCTTAACTTTCTAATGGTCAGGTAGGGTAGTATGTAAATAGTTCTGATTGTGTGCCTATAGAGTGTTTTCAGGTGTGTATGTGAGCTTCTAAGAACACTGCTCTCATTGATGTCTGCTCCAGTACTTACTAGAATTGCACGTAGTCAGTAGAAACAAAAATTGTGCAAGATTACTTTATTGGTAGTTATTCCTCACTGACTGATATGTGGAACTTCAAACTTCAAAGCTGATAAGTTTAAATGAAGATACAACCTTTTATACTAAGCCTCACATGCAACTTGTAGCATCCATTATTATTTTAGGATAACTAGTTTCTGTTTCGTGTATTAAATTTTAAAAATTGGGATTTTTTTTCTTGTTTTCTTTGGATGAACAGCTGGTTGGACTACTTTTGGCATGTCTGAACTGCTAGTTACAGCTGATTAGACACTTAAATACTGTTAGAGTATGTTTTAATGCTATTGAACCGAACTCTTCTGAGAATTTTTTAGCTAGTTCTTGTCTGGCTTGTGTGTGAACCAGGTACTTCAAAGGGTGCATTTCAAATCTATTTCTCTGGAAATAGCGTCATTTATAATCATTTTTTAGTTCATGTAAAAACATTCAGGACATGATTTTTTTTTTTTTAATTAGAGCAGCAATTTAGTTCTCACGAATTGATGTCAGTAGCTTCATCTATAAATTAAGATACATCTGCTTTAAACCTTTTTTTTTTTAATTCTGAAAAAAATCACCCTATATTTATGTGCAAAAGGTTGGAATTCTCAATGTGAATATAGCACAGCTTTGATTTTCCTTACACTTACTGATAATTCTGCCTCTGTTGAAGTAGTCGGGAATTTCAAGCTAACCCTAATAGAATCTAATGATGTAAGCCTCTCTTCCTTATGGTGGTTTATTCTCCAGCAGTGTTGTTCCTTGTTCCCATCTAGAAAACAGTGGACTTCAAAAGAACAAGTTAAATGAAAGATGAAGCTAATTTAGAAACTTCTGACCGTCACCTACTTCAAGGGACAAAAATTCTCTGCAAAGAAGCCTGAGATTATCATTGCCATGATCTGTGTGTGTATTGGAAGTGAAAGCCCGATCAGTCTCTACTCTCAAATTAATGCCAAAATATCCCTGAACACGGTCCAGTTCAGGTCTGAGAACAGGCTGTTCAGGGCACAATCAATACCCCTAATAATAACAGGAATAAACAAGGAGGAAGTCACTGCTGTAAATTTCAGTAGACTTTACTACTAATCACCGCTGAGTAAGTGCCTTTTTCCAGATTAGTTACTTCATTGCTAGGAGAGTATTTATTTTAAATTTTCAAGACTATTTATGCTGAACAACTGTTCTCTGAGCTTATTAGTTCCAGTTCTCCATTAGTTCCTCGAATTCACTATACCATCTCTTGGAAAGTGAGTGCAGAGGAACATTTTGTATTCAGAAGGATGCAAAAGAGTTCTTGTTAACGACAGCTTTGGAGCCTGTTAACCGTGGCTTACGGGTCCATCCAGAGCTACCTTCCTTTCTTGCTGAGCAGGAGTCTTAAGAGCTTTGCAGAGGTGCATACTGCCTACTTCTGCTGCTCCCACACATCTTGAGTGGCACAGGCTAGTCCCAGGCCAAGCCAAACTTCGTTCTCACACCCTTTTGGAAAGAGATTATGCTTTGATGTGTCCGCTTGGTCTGTGTTCCTGGGAGTCTCCTTACTCCCACGTGATCCAGCCAGACTTGTGTTTACCCTTGAATAGTCAGGAGATGGGAGAGAGGAAGACAGGCTGGCAGAAGGAAATGGGGTCGGCAGTTTGGGTTGTGGTAAGGGTCTGGATGCAGCAGGAAGCCAGTTTGAGGTATCACTGAAGACAGGAAGATACAGCTACATTCCTAGTGAAAAAAGGATTCATTGCAGTTCCTTGAGTGTACTTGAGTTAGCTTGTGTTAGTTAATTTGTGTACTGGTAATTTGTGGCACAAGCTTGCTAGGGATTAAGCCTGTTGCATCTATGACTACTGAAGCCTGGCACGGCTCTCATACCCAGCCACTCTGCATGACAGGGGCTACGCAGTCTTGTCAAGAAGATGACTTCATTTGACTGTTTCAGTATGGCCCTAATATCCTAGAGCTCTGCTTGCTCTAGATTATGGAGCATTTAAAGGAAGCCTTGCTCAAAGTAAACTCAGTGGTGCCAGCAATGTGGCTGTTCTCTGGTACTTAATCTAGCAAATGTATTTTTTTGCTACCAAAACCTGTAGTGTTTGTGTTTCTACAGATTATAAGGTAGGCATGCTTTGAGTGAAAGGAGAAATTCAGTTTTGCTTGTTTGTCACTGAGTGGGGTGGTTATTCTGAAAGTTGCAGGCAGTTATAATCTGAAACAAGCACGATTTGTCCAGTGTCAAATTAAAATTCTTCTCTGCATGGCTACATGTAATTTTTCAGTTAGGTGGTTGTATCTGTGTTATCAGATTTGATGGTGTTTGCTCTAAATAGAATTTAAAACAAACAAAACCAGATAATTTTGTTCTTTAGGTTGAACTCCCACCTCCTGATCTGGGCCCAAGCTCTGCACTAAATCAGACACTTAATTTGCTACGCGAGGTTCTGGCATCTCACGACTCATCGGTTGTTCCATTGGATGCTCGTCAGGCTGACTTTGTGCAGGTACGAGGGATTTTGACTTCTTTGAGAGAAGGAAAAAAGAAGTACATTTAAGTTAGTCTCGGTCCATTAATCTTTTTTGTCTAGTCCCATTTTGGAGCCTTCTACCAAACCTGAGTTTTTAATGTGAATAAGATGGTGACTAACTAAGTGGATAATTACAGTACAGTATGGAGTGCTACTCTTAGCACAGTGTCTAAATTCTGTTATCCAATTACTACTCCATTAAGTAAATACTCCATCAAGATCGCACAATTGCCAATTATCTAATCTGGGTTATTCTTCCTCCTGCTAGGTTAGAATCTGTTCTTCTCAGGTTTTTATACTTTCCCCATCACTATGGTAGCCGATCACCTGCTGACAAATCCAGTAGAAAACTCCTTTCACAGTTGGAAACTCTCATTTCTCTTTATTCTTCTTTGGGGAATAAATACATGATAGAGACAGAATGATCTTAGAAGCCCTGTGTGACATGATTTCCTCCCTCCTCTCCCTCTTTTCTGTATGTTTTCTATTTTAGGTTCTATCTTGTGTGCTAGATCCATTGTTACAGATGTGTACTATGTCTGCCAGTAATTTGGGCACAGCTGATATGGCAACCTTCATGGTAAATTCGCTTTATATGATGAAGACTACTTTGGCTCTCTTTGAATTCACTGACAAACGTCTAGAAATGTTACAGTTTCAGGTGAGCATAACCAACCCCAGTAGAAAATAAACTTATTACTGTTTTCATTTTTTTTCCAGACTGTAAGTCGTGATGTGAACATAGTTATCTTTGATTGTTTTGGGTCAATGCTAAATCAAGGAAATGGGATAAGAGGGAGAGGTTCTTGCCACAGATCATAAGCAAATACCAGCTATTAGAGCTGATGATGGTACTCAGCATCTTTTATACACAAAATTAATAGAAATGTTTTGTTTTGGTTTAGTTGCAGATAAATCCCTATTAGTGAAAAATTTTCGTTATCCAAATTGTTCTAATACATACCTGCAACTTGAAACACATAGTAGTTGAAAGCTTGGTCAAATGGCTGGCTATTCTCATGTGGGGTTTTAATACGGTATAGCTGAGGGTTACTGCTAGTGTTTCTTTCTACCTTTCCTTTCCCATTCGTTTGGTTTCACCTCACGTGCCAGGGTAGTAGTTCATATTTGGTACCATTTTGAAATGGAAATGTAGTTTATAAACCATTCACTTGGAAAAACCTTGGCGCTACCCATTTATAGTTTTGCTACATGAACATCTCTGCAATACATCTCAGGAGAGCTTTTGGAGCTTGAGGGCTTTGAAAAAGGTCACAACTGCTTATTTGAAGGCATCCGTAAAGATGGGCTGTAAGACATTTTTCCCTATCTGCTCCTAATTAGAATTTCTAGCACCTTTTAGCACAGAAACAAACAAACAGACAACCCCACCAAACTGTCTGGGGCATTTTGAATCTCCTTTATCAGAGCTCCTTTTTCACAGTAAGTGTTGCAATTGATTTATTCCTAAAATAAGCAGTAGAGCTGAAGGTTATGCATTTAATATCATTTGCTTTCTTCACACGTTTTACAAATACAGGAATAGATTGAAAAAATCTTTAAGATTATACCTAAGTAGATTAATAAAGCGGAGGTAGAACGGCATATTAAGTAAGAGGAAAAAAAAATCATAGGAGGAAAGAACTCCTGAAGACAGTTAAAATCTCCAAACTGAAAGATTATGACTTCCCTCCTAATGTATAAGGAAAAGTACATTTTTCTAAACAATTTCAGGAAGTAAAAATGTGAACTCTTAAAATATCACACAGAAAACTTGCATTTTACTAGAGTTTGATATATTATGAATTCCAGCTTTTTTTTTTTTTTTTAAGAGAATAGAACTAAACAAGCATGGGGTAGTTTTCTGTAAAAAAAAGTAATAATGTATATATTCCCCAATCTTCCTGAGACTACTCAAAGGTGGTTGCTTCTGCTATAACTGGATTTATTTATTAGGTTTCTTGGCAAACTGACGATTATATTCAGAATATAAAATGTATATACATATATATTTTTATGAAGGTAATTAAAGCAAAATTAATAGCTGTAACTTCATTGTCTGTTGTTGTCAACTTTTTTTTTTTTTTTTTTTTTTTCAAACACACAGCTATCAGTATTGAATGTAGAAGCCTTACTGATCATGCTTGGTTTCAATTTAATTTTCCTTGTGAAACACTGGCATTTTTTTCCTTTTGTTTATTATAAAGCTTCCATGCTGTTGTCAATATTTTCAAATAATTATAGTATAAAAAAAAAAAGATATAACAATGTATAAGGGTTTTGGTTTTTCTTAATTTTTAGTGCTGCTGAATTTACAAATGCAAAAAAAATAGTCTCTTCTGTTACACAGAAAGAATAGGCTCTTTTTATTGGCTTCTCATAATATGGAAGATGTAAATGAGTAAATTATGCTGTTCATACTTGTACTTTTTCCTTGTTTGTTTATAATTCTCATATTATTTGTGTTTCTAGACCTTTTAACTCCAGACGTGATTATATTTAATATTCTCATGCCCATTTTATAAATACCTGATGCTTAAAATTTCAGATTGAAGCTCATTTAGATACGCTCATAAATGAACAAGCTTCCTACGTCTTAACTAGAGCTGGTCTGAGTTACATATATAACTCCGTGCAGCAACACAAACCGGAACAGGTAAGATTATTTACTGGATGTACTCAGATGATAGTGCATTCCTGCCTAGTAGAAGAATTCTGGCACTGTGATTTTTACAAATTAATTTTCCTTTGAAAGCAAAAACTCCATACTATCTGTTGATTTTTCATGTGGGACCATGGGTATTAGACAGAGGTACCTTGGAAGTACAGGTTTTCCCTATGCTCTGTGTTATAGCAGGTTTGGGATGCATCAGTCCTTCTGTGCAGCTTATCTGTGTACCATCAACAGGCTCTGCACACCAGAGCATCCTGTGCATTCTTAGAATAACTGTATAGCTAGTGTAATATCCCTCAGAATGTATTAGAACAAAGCTGGGTCTAAAACACAAGTAGTGAGTGTGTGTACCACTTCCATCTAGAATGTATCAGACCTACTGGGTATGTGGCATTCAAGGTTTTTTTCAAGTGCATGCTATTGTACCATAGACAAGAGTGGATGCCTTGCATGCATTAGACATTTACTGCATTTTTCCTCTGTGAAAAAATGTTGGAAGAGTTTAATAGTAATTTGAAATCATGTAGCTTTTTGTCTTTATTCACTGCTCTACCTACTTGAGGACCAAGACAGTGTGATTCTCAGAGTGAAAACATCACGTTTCTTCGGACAAGTTGAAAACTGGAATTTAGAGCTTGTGCTCTTTTTTCTTTCAAACAACCTTTCATGCATGATAGACATTAATACATCCCCTCTTCCCTGTGCCTAAGATCTTTTGCGAAGAAGGTGAATAATGGTGTTTTCTGGAGAAAGCAGTACTATGTTAGAGAGCTTCATGATTTTTCTGTGGCCGATATTTTTACATGAAGTGCCCAAGCTCAACAGATTTTTAGAGAACAATTAGAAGTGCAGAAATAATCTGATTAGTAACTCAGCTTGGTTTCCTTTTCATGAGCCTATCTCCTCTTCTAAAACCAATTTCAAACAGAGCAGAGCAGATTGTTTAACGGAATGTGGACAGACTTTCCAGTAGCAATTTTCTTTCACATCTGTCCTTCTCCCTGGCTGCAGGGGTGAGGTTCTTAGAGGATTTGCCAGGAGGTTAGGCAGCATGCAATGCCTTGTAAACACAGGAGAGTTACTAGGGAGCAGAGTTGAATTTTGCATGGTCCTGGAACAGAGAAAGAGGTGGAAGTTGTCCTATGTGATTCTGGAACACCAAGGGGATTTGGACAGTTGCCAGTTTAGTTTTCATTACAGACCTTGTAGAAAGCATTTTCCTGCATTTTTGTCATCTAATGGTGAAAAAGGAAGAAAAGAACTTGAAAGCACACATGAAAAAGTCAGTATTTTAAGTCTTTGATTCAAGGGAGTGGTGGAATATAAATGAACTGTTACAGCACTTCCAGTATTGGTGTGGTGATTCAGTTTCCAAAAATGTAATATCTTGTAGCAGGACCCAGTAATGATTTAGTACTGAACTGACTGTAGAATTTATAGTTTTTTGTCTTTTTCCTTATGCTAGATTGACTTCTTTTTTTCCCCCTTTTGATTACTGATTCTTAGGGTCCTCTTTCAAATTTGCCAAGTTTGGATTCCGTGTCCCTGAAGGTAGCGATGGTAAGCATTTTACAATTTCATAATGTAGCAGTGTAGCTGTGACATGGGAAAGAATTCTGTTAATTGTGTTATGTAGTAGACATTCATCTAACAAGCCGTACTCTTCAAGAATAGCTAAATTACATGTCTGGGAATACTTTCTTCATTTGTAGTAATTTGACCACTTGAAGTAATAAATTCATAAATTATGTATGAGCTGGTAGTAATAGAATATTAATTTCTAAGTCTTAAGAAGCAGGACTTTATTTGTAAGAACGTTATCCCATGAGTCATCTTAAATTGCTAAAAGCAAATACTTAGCTCTAATTAGTTTTAATCATCAAAATTTATTTTTTGCCTGAATGCTTTGAAATATAGGTTCTGCTATCATTTATAATTTTGGTCCTAAGGCTTTGATTTTATGCAAGTATTTCAGCTAAACTAAGGAGTTAGGTGCTGGGCATATGCCACAGTTAAATGTATATTTCTTTAAGCTGAAAGCTGCAATATATTTTAAAACAGATTATTAGCTGATGTTTTTTCTTAATGTGTGTGAAGGGTACTTTGCATAGAGATTGCAATATCACAGTTCAGTAGACGGTAGCATATGATCTGTCACTCTTCTTGCTTAGCCAAGTTTAGCTTTATTCTGAAAATTTAGCTGTAAATAAGGGCCGCTCAGCCAGCAGTGCACACGTACACCATGAAAAAGTTCTAGTATAAATCTAGACATCACACAGTGGCTTGAATTTCAGGGAGGGGAAAGGCAGTTTGTTTATTTTTTTTAATTAAGTGGGTCTTCTTAAAAATCGTATGCTGAATCCCTTCTCGACATGTCAGTATAGCCTATTTTCCTCCATTAAAGCTCCAAACCAGGGAATCCTAAGCTCCTTGGAAGAACAGAGCTCTGGCACAGAGCACTCAGTGGTTTACTTAGATCAGCATGCATTCTTACCAATATTTATACATTTTACGTTTAAAATATCTTCACCTTATCACAGCCTTGTTGATCTACAAGAAATCTAAAGACTGCAGCTTGGAGACCATTTTTTTAATTTGCATATATATTACAGATGTATAGTCATACATAATAATTCTACTTGAAAAGTTAGAAAAGAATCCAACTTTTATTTTCTTCATAACTTTGTTTAATGTATGCTTGTGTGAACACACTTGAACCAGAACGGAACCCAGTATGCTGAAATCAAACCCACATAAATCCCATCTGTCAGTGTATTCTGCTTAGAATTTAAACCATAGCAGGGAGGGAATACTTACAGGTAGGTTCACTGCCTCCCAGCTTAACAGAAATCAGAGTGCTGTGGTATTTTCCACTGTTATGTGGAGCAGGAGAAGTAAGCCTAGAAGCAGTTCATGGAGCCTGAACTAGGTCAGTTGGTCTCGTTTCTTCCAGCAGAACTGCTCACTAGATTATTAAGCAGTGGCTTCATGTAAAAAAATATGAAAGTAATATGTCCAACTTGGACAGACTAGATTTTAAAGGTCTTTTCCAACCTAAGTGATTCTGTGATTCCACTGAACAGAGTAGGTCTGCTCTTCAGTGGTGATCTTCAATATGCACCAGCTACATAGAAAACTTGGGTAGTTGTAGAAACCGTTTTCTCATTTTTTTGCTCCTCAATCTGTACTTCCCAGAGTCAGAAACTTGAAATGTTGGTGACAGAGGTGCTGAAATTAGACGTTTGCTTTTGATATTGTATTAAGCTCCTCCTTAAACATCTGTATATTATGTTACCTTCAGTTTTAAATACATTAAAATAGAAAACTGTATCAAGTAAGAAGACGCCATTTTAAAGTAGTCCTTTTTCAGAGATCTGTATTTTTATCTATCCACATGTAACAGCAAGTTCTTTGTATGTTGATCTCATATTCTTTTTCCCACCCCTAGGCTCAGTTTGATCGCTATCTGTCTGCTCCAGATAGTCTGTTAATGTCCCAGCTGAATTTCCTTCTGAGTGCCACTGTGAAGTAAGTATCTTAACTTTGAATTTCTATTATGCCTGTATAATAATCAGAAAGATGAATTTGATTAGGTTTTAGCGGATCGTGATGAGAATTCAAGTTATCAGCTGTAATCACATTTGCATTGTACTTCAGTTCACAATTCAATTTAGTTTCGACTGTCCTCTTTTTGAACAAACAGGAATATGTAATTTTGTAACTTTCTGAAGTAGTTACTCTTGACTTAATACTGTCAAAATGAATTACCTATTTTGAACATGTTATGCTGTGTCAGCATTCTTTGTCAATTTAGTTGTAAATTGTTTTAGAACTATTTTGTAAGCATTCCAAAGATAGATGAAATATTTAATTCTCTGCTCAAGATTTCTTTTATCTCCACCGCACCATCAAGTCTAAAATTATCAAATTTGTTGTCTGTACTATGAAGTATTGACATTGTGCCATTGAATATTGTGCTGAAATTACTTCTACGCTTCAAAGGAAAAAATCACTAAAAAACGTGTAAAAGTAAAAACTGTATTATTTATCTCTTCTCTTGTTTCATGAATATATTGTATAATAAGAAAAATAAGGGCCAACTGAACTTAAGGCCAGGGAAAATGCCAAGAATTTATTTCCAATTAAATGTGAACCATATGAAGGCAATTTGTAGTATTTAAATTCAGAGAATTATATGCTGCAGTGATCCAAAAGTTTTCTTGACATTATTTTTTGTATTTTTGTCAAGAATGCAGGTTACAGAACATCCAAGAAATTGCAACTAGCACATCACATTTTGGTGTAACATTCTTAACATTCGGATTCTCATTACTGCTACCTGTTCTCCAAATGGGGTTGCATTATGGCAACTTGTGATTAAAAAAAGTGACATATGTCAAGGGAAAAAACTACTTAGTGCTGCAAACTTGCTGCTCACGTTCTCCTCATGCAGAGACTTCCAGTTTCCTGCCGCATGCCTGGTGCACGGCTTGGCCTGTTGGTTTTTTCCATCACTTTGTTGGGTGTCTCTGCTTGGGTCACTGTTCTCACAGCTCAGCCAGCAGAGCTGACCCTGTCGTGTAAGAGTTGCCCTGTACTGATACAGCTCAAACAGGGCAGCTTGAGCAGTAATGTAATAGATGCACTGGAACTTCCACATCTGGGTGTCAAGCTCTTAAATTTGTATTTTGTCTCTTGATATGTATTTTTTTAATGTAGGTCCAATTAACAATCATAGTAGGTGAATTTGGAAAGCCTCTGTTTTTACATTGCTAACACAAAATCTATCTTATAGAGGCAGATTTTATGCTACCATAAAGACTCAGACATGTGGTGAAAGTACCTTGACTTAATCATTTCTTTCTATCAGATGAACCAAGATAAACTGGTCACGTATGCACACCCACTCTTAGACTTATCCCCTTTATGAGCTTTTTAAACCTCTCTAACCCTGAATTTGGTTTAAATTGTGCTATCTTGTAACAGTGGGCAGCTGAGAGGTGAGTGAAGAGCTTATGTGAGGATGATTGCTATAGCTGCTACAGCTCAGCCTACAAAGGAGTTTATTAACCTCCTGTAACAATGTTACAGGTTAGCTTCTGCACAGAATTAATAACAAAAACTTTCGAAGATACATATTTACACAGATGGATGCTTGTAGGATTCAGTATTCAGTATTTTCTGTAGTAAATAAACCTGCAAAACTCTGAAGTTTCTCAAAATTCAAGTAAAACATTTAACCAGTGCTATCATTTTAATGACTTTAGTAGCTCAAATTTTCAAGCTAGTTGTGCAGATATTGGTGGTCCATTTTGAAGACTTCTTCATTGAAGTCACATAATTATAATCTCCTGTTCCAGTTGTTGAGCTGGAAGCCGACAGTTCAATTCTCAAAACCAGACCACATGCTTTTGTTAAGGGAATGCTATATACTCAGTGGCAAAATAATTTAAGCTTTATGACCATGAAGAGCATTCCCTCCAACATTTGCTTTTCAAATTCCTTTGTTCATTTAAAACGAAGCTTTACACTATTTGTTTACATGGTTGTTGGTCTTGTAAAGCTCTTTTTGTTTGCATTGGATCACAGAAACTGAATGCTGGAATTACTATTTTTAGAGAGTGCTGCCATTTGTGTTAGTGATAAAATGTATCATGTTGTTATGGCAACTGAAATCCTCATGTACTGATTAATGACATTGACATTAGTTGATGGAGAGACTCGTTTGATGCTGTTCAGTCCTAAGGAATATTTTAATAAACTTTTTCTTTTAATTTAGGATTATTTTGTGCAATACAGTTAGTCTTATGCAAATTCTGTGTGCAATACTTTCTTAAAGGGTTGTCACGTTACAGTAGCTTAGTGATCCTAGACGGTGTTCAGAGACAGTTGTTTACCTGAAAATGCTGAATACATTATATCAGTCTTCCTAGATTTGCTATTATAAAGACAGTCTCTCTTTCAGGTATTCAAATAACCTAGTAATAGGGGCAGTTGATCATGTTTATTGAAAAAGTGGATACTTTGCATCAGAATCGAGTGCAGTATTTGTCTCTTATCTTCTTTCTCATAGCTTCCTTTTGCTAATATTTCCTGAAAATACAAGGTTCTACACACTTGGTATTCGAGACTCCTTTAACTTTTCAGTCCACACTCGCTGTGGTCAGAGCTGGTAAATTTAGCCCTGATTTCAGTGGATGAAGTTCTGGTGACTTTGTTCCTTGGCTGCATAGGTCAGCAGGGCTGATGAGTCTGGATTCATGATTACCTCCGTTTCCTTAGCTTCTCCTGGTGTTCCACTTGCATGGGCTTGGCTGTAAAATAGTTGTAGTTACCGTTTTGTTAGATAAAAATGCAGGTGGAACTGTAAACACATTGCCATGGTGATTTAAGCAAATATTCAACAGGTAACATAAAATAAAAATATTTGTTTTTCTTCAAAAAGTATTAAACTTTCCTGTTAATTTTAGCATGCAATCTACATGCATTGTTACTTGTTTAGATCCGACAAAAGCAAACACGATACAGATTTCATAGCGTTGCTGGTAAAAGCTTGTAGTAGGTTTTAAATCTCTCACCTCTATCTCTTTCAGCTCTTCCTCTGAGAGATTATGGAATAGGTGCTGTCAAGATAAAGCAAATAGAATATATTTGCTGGTAGATGGGGAGGGAGGGAGGAACAAAAACAACTACAAAGGTCAGCAAGAAATGACAAAAAGTAGAAAGTAGATTACTAAGAATATCAGTCTTAAAAATTGCAGGAGAGTGCAGGTGAACAACTAATGTATGCAAATTAAAAACTAAATTAACCTTCTGCAGTTGTTTCCTTCTACATTTGTTTCACGATTGCAGAAATAAAAAAAAAAAGCTTCTTGTTTATCAAGATCATATGTCTGAGTTCATGTGTGTACAATACAAACAGATGAAAGTCTTTCATTGTAAAACTTTATTTTTTCATATTTGAAGCAAAATAGCTTTTAATGTAATTGACACTGAATTTTTAACGTATATTTGTATTATATACTGTGAATTCCTTGCATGTAGTACTGTTACATTCCCTACAATTTGCAAATTATGTGGATGTTTGTTTTGTTTTTATTTTTTAGAGAGCAGATAATAAAGCAGTCAACAGAACTGGTCTGCAGAGCTTACAGTGAGATATATGCAGCTGTGATGGATCCTTCAAATAAGTATAAGGATCCAGAAACCATACTACACAGATCGCCTCATCAAGTTCAGGCACTTCTCTCATAGTCTTGCTTCACCCAGATTTATTTGAATCCATAATTCTGTCTTTGAGTATTTAAATTGAGTTATTTTTCTGTTTTGAATTTTGATGTATAACTATATGCTTAAAATATGTAGGAATGCAGTTTTGTTTAATCTGTTTGGCAAAAGTCGAGTCTTTCCTGTGTCTTTGAATGCCTTCTGTAGGCCAGAAAATAGAATATAGATTAAAAATTATTTTGATGTATTCCTCTAATGGAAATGGACCTTGACAATATGCAATTTCTTTGAAAAAGAGTAAAGGAGAGAGAAGCCTTTTCTTTGCCATGCATAATCCTTTTGACCAGATGTTGAACCAGTGTCTCTTATGACCTCACCAATATTTTTATTTGCTCTTTTTCCCTGTTCTTTCACTCTTTTTCTCAGCCTATCATCAATACACACTAATACTGTTTCATTTTAATACAGCTGATATGCTTTGAATGTCTGAAGTCTTTTGCAGCTCATAAATCATTTTAGAATATTAAATGTATTTTTTCAAAGCTGTTGATTAAATCTTTGAAGCAAAATTCATATATATATGTATGTATATATATATATATATATATATAAAATCCATTGTTTTTGTTGCTACTCTGGTGGTTTTTTGTAAGAAAAAGGAATACTTGAATAATTTGCATGTACATAACCTGGAACTTCATGCTTTAAGTTATTTTTATAATTTTATTTTACTAGAAAGATTTTTTTTTTTAGTGCCGTTGTTCTGTAGCAATCCTTTTATCAGTTGAAGCGTGCAGATCTCTTAAGGTTGGGACCAGTAACAGTGTAGGTTAGGAAGATCATTTGCACAGCGGTGTGGCCATTAGTTATTTGCATGCATCAAGGGGGAGATGAGCAGTCATTCATATTGAATCAGTTATATACCTAAGATGGATGCTTTTATTAATAATTATATTCCCCATATAAAACGTATGCTTAGTGGCAGTCAAGTCTGCACGTTAGTGTATGCTCATGAAATAGCAAGAAATAGAGAATAGCAGCAACAATGCCTTTTAGTCTCCTGGAAAGCTCATTGCATGAGTTAGAAATTAGCTTTGGCGGTAATACCACACTATAATATCTTCTTTATGGGCATAATTTGTTAGTATATTATAAAAAGATTTGAAATTGTAAGTGTCCCTGGAGTTTGTGGATCAGGCATAAATTCTTTTGTAAATGTGGATGTTAGGTTTATTCTGTTCGAATACACTAGAGCTGTAAGAGGAAAAAAAAAATCTAGAAGCTTAGGCAAATTGTATTGGAAAATTATGCTTTTACTAGGTAACGCACTTAAATTATTCCGAGTTTGTGTTACCGTAGTATATATTCAGAAGGCTGTTCATTGTTGTTTAATAATGTTAATATTGCTTAATATGCCTGTAATTATTATCTAATATGTGAGAATTAAATTAGTTGTGAAAGGGTTATGAATTAGCTTGTTATTAGATTAACATACTCTTAAGAATGAACTTTTTCCTCAAATTACACTCAGCCTCCGTCTCAAGTAATCAGTCAGTAGTTTGCATGAGGATTAGTACGAAGTTGCTTCCTGTCTTTGAGTCCACCTAGAGACTTATCCATGATTTTATCTTCACTGAGCAATAATGCAAAAGCTATAGAAGTTGTAACTTGTAAAAACTAAAATCAATCACTAATTTTGGTCTGTGCAGTTAAAGTAAATGACAGAGGGTCACAAGTGAGCAAATACATCAATAAAAGGCATTTGATGTACTGACTTCTGTCTTCCGTGTGTTTCCTCTGCCTGCCTTCCTACAAGGAAGAAGGAAAAGATGTTGAGATTTTGACTTGTCTGAACTGCCATGCCAGAAATGGCACTTTCATTTTACAAATACCACCCCAGGATTTCCACACCAGGACTCGTGATGCTTCGGTCTTCCAGTTGCTTAGTTTAACGGCTGACCTGTAAGTGTTGCAGTGAATGGGATCGTGGTGGGTGGCCGTACTGGTTCCATATACGCCCCAGTTGTAGAGCTGACTTGAGTATCACAGTGCATGAAGGGATGCTCACCTGGGCTGGTTTAGTCAGCACATCTGCTGTTGGGCCTTAAACACTTCATACAGAGGGGCTTGCGTTCATAGAGTGAGTCTTATTCTGTGCTGAGCTGCACTGTGCTTGGGAAAACTGCAAAAAGAGGTGTTTGAATACTGGCACTAGTAGGCAGCGCGCTCTGCGTTTGACATTCAGACGACCCAGTTCTGAAAGTAGGTGAGTAAAGGGCTTCGAGCGCTTTTGTGGGAAGTGGGAAAACTGGGTTCTGGGCCAAAGGAGTTTGGAATCAACATCCCTCTCATTCCTGGAGAGCACCCAAACCCCTCGCTTGTTGTGCAGCGTGAAATGGGACAGCTCTGATGCTTCTCTCCTGAATATAGCAGCTGCACAGAAATCAGTGCAAAGCATGGGAGGCATGAGATAGAACAAGCAAGGAGGGGTTTGGATCTGTGACATGTATGTGAGAGCTCTCCTGAGGAGTCCAAGGGCTAGATCTTCAGCCAGTTGTTACTTAGGGACCTTATCTTTGACCTCCAATTACATGAGTCCCAGAAACAGAATCAATATCCCAGGACTTTATCATGCACAGAAGTATCAAGCAAAGAGAGCTGAGTCTGAGTTGGACCCGAGGTTGTACACCAGCATTGGTGACAATGTCTCTGTCTTCAATCTTTTCTGTGAAGCTTTCTCATCGCCTCTCTCTAGATACGTACACCATACTAAAACTAAAACTTGAACCTTGTTTTAATTACAGCAGCCCAGCCACAGTGATTTTTTCTTTTCTAATGGAGGAAAAGAGAAACTTAAGGAGGTTTAGAAAGGTGATAATACATTTGTTTTGTAGCATTTAAGTGCTCCTCCTTATTCTCTAAGATTTACTCTAGCCCTGAATTTTGTTTGTTAATAGACTCTGCTGTAATTATTTTTATTAAAGTTTTTGAAATGTGTGTTAGAGGAAAATACTTTCAGAACCACTAAACTTCTCCATTCATTTCAAAAAACCTCTAGCTGCTATTTAATCCCTTTGCTTGCCTTGCTGAGTCACTTTGCAGTCAACCCAGGGGGTGGGGAGCTTAGCAAATTTTGAAAACGAAATGGAGGGCTCAGACGTATTTCCATGAGTAAAACACACCCTTTAGAAGCAGCACAGACACGGGTGTGGGTTTGTTTGAAGTCTGCTGCCACCTGCTTCTGAGGGAAAAACGCCGAAAAGAGCCATTTGCGTGTGATGAGGGCACCGATCCAGAACAGCCACGAAGGGCTCGCTGCCATAAATCGATGCTAGGCCCATGTTACGTTTGACGAGTCAGGAGGAAGAAACTGGCAGAAGAAGTGAAAAGGTACACTGCAGAACTTAACTCCTTCACGCACTGGGATTCCTTGCTAAAGGTTTTCGGAGTCTCTCCACATCCTTTCCCCCATTGCATTTAAAAACTTCATGAGTTAGACCTCAGGGCAATCCTGCGACTGTGGTACCAACTCTAGCTGAGTAAAATGAGGTTCTTTGAGGCATCCGGCGACATACAAGCAGTAGTTGAACTTGGAGCCGCCCATTAGTTTCTTGAGAGGATTTCAAAAAATGAGGAGTGTAACTTAAACCTGGATGTTTGTCCCCAGGGCAAGGGAGGCCATGCCCTTCATACAGCATCCTTCATGGAGGAAGGGCTTTGGGCCCTATTTTTTTATTCCAATTCCAAACAAAACCCAATGTTTTCTGTGAAACGGATGTGGCCTGGTGCTGTGTGTCGATGGGCCCTGGGAGAGCTCAGAAACCCTCAGATCAGGCTACTGAATAGCTGCAGCTCTGTAGCCAGGATTCCCGGGGCACCCTGTGTTTTCGGGAGCGCACCGAGCAGGCTGTAGGGCTGGGAGCAGGCTCGCTGCTGTCACAGTGCTGGTGGCACACTTGAAGAAAAAAAACAAACAAATTCATGGGTATCCAGCCATCCATTGCATGGTGGGGAACCAGCTTCGTTTGTCAGAATTAAGCTATTTTTTCAAAAAGTTGAATTCTGCTGAAGAGGTGCGCGTGCCTCCTGCCACACAAAGGTCTGCTGATATCCCAGCTGCTCGCAATTTTGTGTAAAGAGCCATTGATGTGGTGTGGAGAGAAGTGGATTAAAACCCAAGCCATTGCTTCTGCCTCAGTCCTTGACCGACTGTCCAACCCCTCAGAGGTAACGTGGGTAAGTCGTTGGTAATCTCCAGAATCCACCGGTGCAAGCTGATGGAAAGACAAAGTGCAAAAGACACCCGGCAATGGGCATTTAGCCCTACATTATGGTCTGAATCAGGGTACAAAGCCCTCATGATACAACAGGCTAGGTATACAATGGAAAGACAAACCAAAAAGGGTTTTCTCTTTAAAAAAAAAAAAAAAAAAAAAAAAAAAAAAAAAAGCTTATTTTGACTACCTTGTTTTAGTGGTAAAGAAACATTGCTTAAGCAAGATATGGCTGAAATATGTTTGATAGATTACTGTAGAGGGGCTGAGAAAAAAAAATCCTGTTGCATGTTTCATATTCAGACAATGAAGCTTTCATTTGCTGCCTCGTTCACAGATGTGGTATTGTCAAATTGCAGGAAAATGCCTGGCAGACTGTATCATCAACTATATTTAGGGAGAAAAAAAATTCAGCACACACTATTTATAGAAGCCACACAAATAAGCACAGGGTTCTTATCAGCCAAAGATAACATTAGTCGTGATTTATCAAAGTAATCTTTATTTTATGGAAAATGGATAATAGGGCGTAATTTAATCCTTTGTGAATGTAATGTATATTTCAAAGGGTTCTTTCTTGTCAATAAAACCATTTGTTGTACTCGTTAAACTAATTAGTCTTGTTGCTGTTGCTTAGGACAGGATAAAAGATACCCGTTAACGAAACGGGGAGGAGAAGATGGGCTCGAAGGTTTGTACACCAGACTGTGCCTTGCCAGCCGGCCTTCGGACCGAAACAGGCTTCGCTGCGAGCCTGTGTTCATGGAGACAGTGCCGAAGACACATCTGCCTTTTTAAATTCCGGAACAAAACACCCCAAAAATTATTCAGCTCGTCCCTGCAAGCACCAGGGGCTCCCCTGACCTCCGGGCTGGTGGTGGCCCTGGCCATGGCCTGGCTCTGGCACCCAGCGCTGCCGGGGAGGGCGGCGTTCCCGGCCGCCTCTCGCTGCTCCTTGCATTTTTTCCACCATAGGCAAACACATTCCAGGAGCCGTGGAGAAGGCGAAGAGGGAAGAAAACAGAACGGCCTCAGTGCTCCCTGCGTCGGGCCCTGGCCATGCACATGGAGCGAGGGCAGGTTGGTGCTGGCTGAGGCCGGGCCTGGGCTTGGCTCTGCGAAGGGACCCGGGGCAGTGCCAGGCTGCAGGCAGGACGTGAGCTCATCCCCTGGATCTGCTGCTGACCTTGAAAGAACAGAGTCAGAAGTGGGCAAGAGTCAGAAGAGGACACATTTTATTAACTCTTTTTTTTTTTTTTTTTTTTTTTATTCTTGATGTTTTTGGTGTCCTTGTTTGTAGCCTAGCAGCCTCGTGAACTTTAAATAGGAATTTATGAATGATTTGCAGAAGATGACTCGCTGCTCTCCAAAGACCAGCTAAGCTCTTAAAGGTCCTTCTCCCTTAGAAATGGTTCAGAAAATGGCCTCAGAAGGGCCAAGTTATGGAGAAATCCTTAAGGAGGGGTCTTGTCCCTACTGGTTTATCAGTTCTGCCTGGTCATTCCAGTTCCTTGGTTCTCTTTGTGCCCTGCATTGTAGAAACTGTCCAAATATAACACTTTGATCTTGAAACACTGCATCCAGAAGTTTTGCAAGTCCTTGGATCTCCTGGACATGCTGGTGAGGACAGGCCCTAGCCTCCAGCTCCCACAGCCCCACTGGCAAGCTCACAGAGCAGATTCGCAGGACTTCCAGCACAATGACCTGAGCTCAGCATCCAGCGCACTTGGGAGCAATGCTCCAAAAGGCTCTGACCCCAGAGATGCTGTCCCCCGTTTGAGGACAGGGTGCCTCTGAGGCTGGCCTGCCGGGCTGGCTGCCCAGAGGGGTTTTCAGCTAGCCAGAAGTACAGGGCAGGGCCCTGCATCGAGTCAGGCCATGCCAGAAAATGGAAGTGAGCTTGGCGATGCACAGGGGTATCACAGCAATGATAAAAGCATGTCGGCTTTCCCCTTACATGGGATCACTTTAGGGAGGCATTTGATGTTTATTTTTTATATCATCCGGAATGACAGGAGGACCAAAAGCTGTTTCACAAATAGCATATGAATTAGACAGCAGAATGAGGAGCGCTACCCATTAGTCCTTGTGGTTGTTTTATTTTATTTATTTATTTGTATTTTATTCATTTTTTATGAGATCTGGGGCTATTTTCAATCCCCCTCCTTCAGGTGCAGCCCCTGTATGGTAATGCCTGAGCATAAAGCTGTAGTACTGAAGGTGATTCAGGGCACTTACAGAGTGGATTTGAGCATCTTATAGAACCAACACAGGGAGCCAGGTGGCCTCTGGAGACCTCTGAAGGGTGCCTTGAGACAACAAATCAGCTTTTTGGATGCCAGTATCATGTCAGAGCTACTATGGGCCCATGATGAGAAACTGTACAAGCACCTGCTGCCCTTTCAAATTTTGATTGAGACAAGTTGGAGGTTTGGGAGGGGTTATTTGGCCATGGCAGATCTTGTAGTGCTGGAGGTCAAGGAGATTTCAGCAGGATACTGACTTGGGATGCAGGCCCAGCCCTTCTAACACTATTTTGATTTTTCCCTGTGATTCCTCATTCCCTATAAAGATGACAGACTGCTGAAGCAGGTGGCTAAACGCAAGAGAGCAGCAGCCTGCGTTTCCCCTATGCTTCTGTGCAGCCGCCCCCTCCACGCATAAAACAGAGCCTGGAGAGGGAGGTGCCCTCCGCAACTCTACGTGCAGAATTTGCTCCACTAATCCCCAGTGCGCAGAGGAAAACAGCCACCTGCATTTTTACCTTTCATTTGAACACTGAATGATGCGGCTTTCAGTTCAGGGAACTGATAGGGACTGACAAAATTGCAGTAAGGTGAGATGCGATTTTTTTTTTTTTTTGCCAATATTTTTTTCTGTGCCACAGAAACCGCGTTGTCTTTCGTAAACAGGTGAAGAGGTGTCTGTGGTTGTGAACATGTTCTTCCTTTTTCTTCTTGGAAATCCACTCTCAATTAGTCGGGAACATTGGGTAAACTGGTGCTAATGAAATAAAAGGGTTTATTAGGTTACACAACGGTATGCGGGGGCTTAGGGGACAAAGTCAAACATTTACTCAGGCTAACTTTAGGGAGAGAAAACAGGCAGGGAGATCACAAGGGAAAGAGCTGAAAACCAAAACTTCACCCACCAGGCAGATTCATAAGTTAAACTGGGAATAAAGAATACAACAAGGCTTCTGTGTGGAGAGTAACTCCACTTTTTCTGAGTCTCTGTTGCAGTTACCACATTCCCTCCTGCTACAACTGAACACCGGCAACAACCTTTCAAGGGCTGGTGTCATTAAACATGTACTTAATATATACAAGTGACTTCAAATTTTCACTGTGCTGTAATTTTTAACTTTTAGTCCGATAGGTGCCAAGAGCCAAAGACAGCTCCTGTTTGAGGCATAGCTCCCAAAGAGTTCAGCAGCACAGGGCTGGGGCTCAAAGTGATGCTTTTCTGATCAGATGGAGAATATTTCAGAAGAGACTGACAGTGCTGCAAAAGTGCTAATTTACTCCCTCAGACAATGCAGAGAAGACAAGTTTAGAGCGAGCCACCTGCCCTGGGTGGGACTGAGCCCTGAGCCCCAGGTCATGGCCTAAAATGACCTTAAATGCCACAGGCACAGCAGAAATGAAATAATTCACTGGGCACTTAGCCAGCCAGCTACATGAATACACTCCTGCCTGCATTTTTCTGGATAGAAAGCAAACATTGTGACCTCTCCAGGATCCTTTGGAGCACTGTTTTCTCCAGCACACCCGGGATGCCACTTAACCTGAGCATTGCAAGTCTCAGCCATGGAGTACGTACAGCAAAAAATAAGGGTGAGAGCCCTTAATTACCATATAAAATAAATGTTGATGCCAGGGTATAAAAAAAGTTGATATAAACTTTTATATAAAAAGTATAAAAAGTGTATATTGTTATATATAAAGTTGATATAAACTTTATATTAAAAAAGTGCATATAAAAAGTTGATGCCAGTGTATAAAGCTGTAGGGATTGTGCAATGTATAAAGGGTAGGGATTGCTTGACATGGATTTGGCAGGTATCATTTCTCCTAAAGTCACATTTTCACATCAGGTAAGCACATGTTTCTGGGAACAGTGCACCAGCCTTTCTGAATTTTATTTTCCTGATTTTCTGGGTGCAGAAATGTGTTGGTTATGTCCTAAGATTAGAAACAAATGGATCTTAGCTTCCTAGGCATACTCACCCTCAATGTATTTTCTGGAGACATGATGGGTCTAAAAGAGGCTGGCCTAGAAACGTTGTTAAAAGTGTTGCCTAAGTGGGCACTAAAGTCAGTCCAGGGCTCTGTTACAGGTGCCTCTGCCCTGGGAGGGATGGCAGAGCATGAAGGCTGGGAGCATCAGATTTTTTTTTTTTTTTTTTTAATAATTTATTTCTTCAGTAAGTTCCTGATACTGTAGAAACTTAGGCATACATTTTAGTACATGAGTAATTCTATTGTGTGTATATGTTTCAGATTAAACAGGGGGTTTCAAAAGAAGGTGGCATCTGCATGTGTGTTCTCATGAATTCTACTACCAGGGATGAGTGATGCTGGAGCTCATTTGAGGTTCGGGCTCTCAGCAGAGGCATGCTCTAGGAGCAACCTCTGAGAGTGTCCCAGCACATCTGAATTACTTCTGAGCACAACTGAAGTCGGAGAAATAATGTTCTTCTGGCTGAGGACTAGGAAGTCTAACAAACGTGCTTAGAGGAAAACTCCCAATCCAGCCCTCCCCGTGGAAAAGATCATTGACAGACTGGTTTCTAACAAGCCAATAGAAATTGCTTTTAAGTGTGTTAAAATTACAAACAAAGTTTAAACATGTTTATCCACTGCTATTTTTGCTTTTGAAGAATCTCTCATTAGCCTCAGTTAAAACTAATCTAGTCACTGCATTATTTTTGTATCCCCTCCTGAAAGAAAAGAAAGAGGTGGATTTCATGATAAACTGTGTTAATTTGGGCCTTTTATGCTATGTTGTGTTAAATAACAGAGTATGACACATGGAAATCCTCAGATGTGGTCCTTTCCCATATATCTGCTTTACACAACATATTTCTTAATGGTCTATATATTTAAGCATAATCTTCACTAGATGTCCTGATTTCTCTAAGCCTATAGAAATACATAGAGCATTGTGAATTTATGTGTGTATTTTCTTATGAAGCCTCTTCTTTAGACTTTCAAGGACTAAAGCATAAAATATTTGCAACTTCTTTGACCCTCCTTATATACATGCTGTTATCTAATATCCCAGCTGCTAAATGTGTTGCCCACATACCTGATTCCTCGTGAACAGCCCGAGCTGAAGCCACGATTAAAGGCAGGTTTGGGAAGCAGCAATGTAGCAATGGGCAGTGCTGGAACAGGGGAACCAGCACGTGCAAGGTACGCTGTGAGTGCAATGGAGTTAACTGAAATACCTTAATCAGATCAAAAGCAAATTGCTCTGGCAGTCTGTACTATACTGCACAGAGATCCTGACTCCCAAGGACAGGAAACACTAAAATCCCAAGTGGGTAGAGAAGGGATTCAGCGGGACAGGAGGAAGCGAGAGGGACAGAGGCAGAGCAAGATATATGGTCTGCAGAAAGGCACGGCGTGGCAGATGCTCACCGGAGGCAGAGATTACTCAAGGCAGGAATTAAAATACAAGCGGCAGAGAAAGTACGACAGGAAGCTGCTCTAGACCCTGCTGGCAGGGTGCAAGGATGGAGGAAGGGCTGCTCGGGGCAGATAAAGGAGGTGGTTGCAGCCCAGATAAGGGGGACAGTGACAGGGACAGGGATGGAACAGGGCCAGCAGGCGCAGCACGAGCAGGGCAGGTGTGATGCAGATATAGCACCAGGATGCTCCTGACGCTGCTTGCAGGGCAGTGACAAGATGCTTCAAAAGCTGTCCTAAGAAGTGGGAGTGAGAGGAGGAATGAAATGGGAGCTGGTGATCTTTCCAGAGCAAAGGATCATGGTGTGCATTAAAAATAGAGCCTAGTGTGCAGGAATAAAGGCTTTCCAGTCTTTGGGTAACGACACCTCAGACAGGCCCATCTATAGGAGAAGGCAGAAATGTTAAGACACCGTATTGCAGGTGTTTACAGGCCAGATGCAAGCAAACAAAAACCAACCCAGAAGTCAAGTATTTATTTAGAAAATGTCAGAGTTGCGCTCCACTTTGCACAAACCTGATAGCCACGCAGCTTGCACTGATGCATCCTTGTACTTTGCATCCTGCAAAGCCGTGGGGCCATGTGGGGTCTGTGCCGACCCTGTGCAGGAGGTGGGCAGCTCCAGAGAGCCTCTAGGGGAGATGGCTGCAGTTATTGAGCAATGTGGGAAGAGAAATGGAGGTGAGGCCGGGCTAAATGCCATGCTGGGAGCAGGCTTTGCTTGCTGATGAGCTTGCTTGGAGAGAGGGGGGATAAGCAAAGGACAGTTTTGCAGGAAATCTTTGTGGTTAAAGCCCCAAACTGCACAGCAGGAAATCCGGGTTACGTTCCTGGTGGTCACAACCGGTGGGGAAGTCACTTTTAATCTCTGTGCTTCAGTTCCCCCGCTCTGGGTGTCGTGAACAGCTCGGCTGGAGCCGAGAATAGCCGTGGGCCCCGGCGGGATGGAGGGGGCTGAACCCAGGCGTGTGCGAGGAAAGGGGCCCCGTGCTTTGCTCTCCCATCCAAAACCACAGCACTGAATAAGCAGATCTTTTATTACCCCGATGCTGTCGGTCTAATCTGAATCTTTCCGCTCTGTTTGTGCCCTTATCTGGCCACAGCCGGCAGGAGGCTGGCGAGGAGGCTCCGCTCGGCCCGCACCGCGCATCCCGTAGCACCCGCTGGCAGCACAAGATTAAATCTGGTTACGTGCCCTTCTTATTCTGCCTCTCCAGCGGTGTCTCGGATGGATGCCAGGTCACTGCCCTCATCTGAAATGTCACTTAGCAAGGACTAGAAGGTAGCAAGGCAGTAAGGATAGCTGTACACTTAACTGCCAGATTGGGTCTTAATGCCAGAAGAAAAAAATAAAATAAATGCTTAACATCAAACACAGAAGGTAGCCCAGGACAAAAACCTGAATGCTTGCCCTCAGTGGACCATAACTCCAGTAGTAACAGCTCCCATGGGGACACAGCTTTGGTCCTACCTAAACACCCACCTAAGGCAACTGCAGGTTTAATGCCCTGCCTATTTTCTGGCTGTTGTTTATGTTCATGGAGAGGGATTATTTCTTTATTTTCCACCCAGCCAGACAAAAGCTTTCACTCAGAGCTGTTTAATATTGAAAGAATTGTTTCTTCTACACCAGAGAAGAGTTGGCTTTCTCCAGCCCCATGCTCTTCAGGTCCACTTTGCCAAACCATTGCTAAGCTGGTGATGGGGAGTACTGGTGGGACACATTGATATTTATTTCATCGTCCTCATAAATCCTCAAGGTATTTTGCCTTCTGTATTAAAACCCTTTCCTCTTTTCTTACCTTCTTCTGGCCTTATCTTCTCTCTATCAGAATTATCTTGCAGAATTATCTATCAGAATTTATCTGGCAATTTTGTCTCCTTTCTTTTGTCCCTGCAGCAGTTTCCCCCATAAACCCCACTTCCCGTGTAAAGCCTCATTGCCCCCCTGCTCCCTTCCTGGAGCAATCTTCTGTCACAGACTGGAGCCAGGATCTTTTAACCTTCTCCCATAGTGCCTGATTTTAATCCCTATCCCTAGTCACTTGTGACTAATTAGATTGCTTTCATAAAATCACAGACATTTACACTGGGATTTTAGCCTGTGGTAATCTGAATTTAAGTAGCTCTACTGTTTGTTGTTACTACTTTCAATCA
Source organism: Anas acuta (assembly GCF_963932015.1). Taxonomy (NCBI): domain Eukaryota; kingdom Metazoa; phylum Chordata; class Aves; order Anseriformes; family Anatidae; genus Anas; species Anas acuta. Next base: position 27,141,602 of record NC_088979.1, read on the forward strand.
TCTTTCTACTGAAAAAAAAAAAAAAAAAAAAAAATAGGGTTCAGGGTGGATTTTTCTACAACTTCTTTACTTTGTGAATCATTAAGTTGTATTCTCTGTACTAGAGGATATTCTTGTTGCTTAACCTCATCCTTTGTTTTGCTTTAAAAGCCACAAATCCTAGGAGAGAAGTTTTGGAGTTATTTTCCCTCCCCTTCTGCACCCAGCAGTTGCTGAAGCCCTTTCTGCTGTTTTCCATCTCCTGGCTCTTTGTCCAGAGGAACCATCTATGATTTATTTACCACACAATATCCCTATATCATCCCTAATCTTACAACTGCTGTGTGGGGCACCCAGCACACCAGACCTTGCGTAGCAGCAAGATTTGTGTGCTTTCCCCTCCAACATCGCCCAGCCCAGACAGCCAGGAAGGCATTTCCAACACGTTCCTCTCTTTCTCATTTATTGCCAAGGATCATCAAGAAACAGGACTCATGCTATTCAGGGAGGACAAATGGCTTTCCCCAGACTCCTGAAGGCTTTGTGCTTCTTCCTTTTAAAGAGTAATTGGGAGGAAAATAAACAAAACAAACAAAAAACAGAATAGCACTTCTGTATTTGTAGAAGATATTTACAAGGCAAGAGATACTAAACAAAACTTGAGAAATTTCAATTAGAAGTGTACTCACTGTCCTGATTTGCACTGAGACCTGTAAAGTTCTTCTAAGCCTACACTATTGTTGTAGGCATGTTGCACTATGCTGCAGGAGATGAGTTGCACATAAAAGACAAATTAGTGATTAAAGACATTTCCTGGTTTTATCCGGCCTTCCTCTGGGATCTGGGGGGCTGCTCACCTCTTTTGTTGTCAAATCTCTGTCCATTAAATGCAAACATTACAGAACAGATCTGCAATATTTCTGCAATATTTGATACACATAGAAAGTTAAACATGCAAGCATAAAATTGGTAGCCCCCACAAATTAGTCTTTTTACAAACAAAAGTTTCTTTTTCTTTTTATTTCTATTTTTATTTTTATTTTATTTTTATTTTTATCGTGTGTGATTGGAAACCTCTTTCTATTGTCATAATTTCTGCATGATTTCTGCCTACCTTTTGCCAGGGAATAATTTCACAATCAGTTTCAGCTAGTTCATTTTCCAGAAACCCAGACTGAAACTTAAAAAGAGATTAACTTCTAAAAACAGCTCCAAAATATACACAGAATGGGAAAAAATAAAAATAAAAATAAAATAAATAAAACGAGGGAAAGGTTTGCCTTGAACCCTGATAAAGGGTTGAAGTGCAATCCTGCCCTGTTCCCTATTTACCCAGTTCAGCAGGCAGCTGCATTTGATCCTGCCAAGTAAAAACAGCAGCAAAATGTTCCTGTTTATATTGGTGCTCCTTAAACCTGTTTCAGTGGCTGTTTGCTTAGCTTTAGTTTATCAAGAGAGATACACCAGGGAAGTGTGGTTCCAGTTGAAAACCTTGAAGCAGGGACCTTTGCTTGGCATCAACACGGCTGAATGAAGTTGTCCAAAAAGCCAGCCAAGGCTCAGCGAGAGCCAAGCACTCCTGAATCAGGGGGGAATGGAGAGGTTAAAAGCTGGATGCAATCCAGAGGGTGTGAAAATATAACACCTGGCTCCTACTTTAATACACAAGCTTGTGTTAGCATCTTCCTCTCCTACAGAAACCTCTTCCACCCACCTTAAGGCCCACCAAGAACCAGACTGTTTCCAGCAGCAGCTGGTCATTTCACCACTGACCCCCTCTGTCATTTTCTGTGGTCTAAAGCTGGTGGTGTCTTTTTGAATGCAGTGCCAGCCCTCATGCAGGCAGGGAAATATAAAAAAAAAAAAAAAAAAAAAAAAAGGTAACAACAATAAAATAAATCCTTGTTGCTTACTATGTGAGCTGTCAGAACATCAGCACTGGAGAAACTGGATACCTTTCACGTCAGCAGTGGGGGGCCACTTTTATCACCTCCTCGCATCACAACTGAGGATAAAAAGAAAAAAAAAAGAAAAGGAAAGGAAAAAGGAATGCTTCAAGGTGAATGAATCCTCTGGAGGTGCTGCAATTTGTCAGATTAGATCAAGGTTTTCTGAAACTTTTGAAGTATCTTCAGATTAAAGGCTTCCTTGGAAACTGATATCACTCTGCTGCTGGTCCACACAGCATTGTAAAATATACCTGAAATTAGTTGGGGTTGGACAACAGTGGAAGAAATCACCATCCCAGGATGCCATTGCCCTTTATCCTGCAGTTCATAGAAGACGGGACCACATATACTTATTCGGGTAAAGTTGCCAGCTAACCTTTGCACTCTCAGCAAATGTGTTTTGTTTCTGGGCTGTTGATTCTTGCTTGGCACAGTAACTTACTATGTTGTGCATAGTGCTGTGATTGCTACCTGCATAGCCCCCGTGATCTCAGATTATCTGAGGAACACTCTGCTATGGAGATACCGTTCAAATATGCAAATATGCGCTGTGGGAATGGCCAGAAAAGACAGTTTCCCATCTGACTTTTATTTTTGCAAAGGAAGATAAACATTAAACAGTGCAAAGAACAAAAATATGATGGGGGTTGTGAGCAGGAGGCAACAGGAGAAGATAGAGAAGTTCTGCAGATGAAGGTTTTTGCAAAACAACAAATATGCTTGCCTTGAAAGTCGCAGACATTGTTTTCCTGTGAAAATAGCTCTCACACGGGCTCCTCGGGCACTTAATGTAGTCTTACAAGATATTTTTAGAGCAGGGTGGCTATTGCTACTATCAGAGTGTCTAACCTCAAATATCCAGTTGATTGCTTACCTTTTAAGTCTCTTGCTTTGGCCTTGAATAACAACTAGGATTTCTGAGCCTGTGTGTATGAGCAGGAGACTTACCCGGACAAGCAGAGTGGAAAAATAGCGCAATCTGTAGAGGCAAAGAGAAGCTGTGAGTTCAAGGCAAGGTTTAAGCAATGCCAATACACAGAATCCCAAAGATGAAGGAAGATTTGAAGATCGTTTTGAAGGCATAACTCTGAAAAGGTGAACAATTCCCTTCTTTTCTCTGCCCTTTTTGTATGATTCAGCTGGACAATGTGGACTTTCACAAGGAGATGTTTTAGCTATCCTTAAAATACACTTTCTGTATTTAAATCCATAAATCTGTCACTGTCTTCAAATGGTGGAGAGCTGCAAGCATGAAGAATTGGGGTACCTCACCTAAAAGCAACTTTGCAAAGTACCCAGATGCAACAAACTGTTGGGGTATGAATAAATAAAATATCTGAGAACTGAGAAAACTCCACCGTGACATTTCTGCACTTGAAAATAACTTCTAGCCAATGCAAGGGCATTCGTTTACAGGGGTGGGAGGAGGGTCTGGAAGATGTCTAGCAGGCAAAACAACATGCTCAGTAAGGCCAAGCCCCTGTGTCCCAAAAGTGAAGAGAGGGGAGGTGGAAGAGTGGCAAGAGGGGCTTTAAGTAGGCCCTGAGCCAGCAGGGCTTGCAAGAGCAGCCTTAAACATAAATCCTGAAACCATCTCAGCTAAAAAAGATGCCACCACAGTGACAGTTAATTGACAGCTGATAACACCTTTTCTCTTATACTGCATGAGTCATCCTAGCTACAATTAGTACCCCAGAAGCAGCATCTAAATTAGAGGTGTAATTACCCTAAGATATACCTTGCAGTCAAGGAAAAGGAAGAAACTCCAAACCCCATCCCAACCTTGTTCTGGAGGGGTGTCTCCCTTTAACTGACTATGCACCTACACTGGTGATTTAGTTACCTTGTTTGGTGTCTAATTTTAAGTAGGACAAATTGTTTGGGAGGCTGTTCTGGAAGAGGGTAGAAGGCAGCAGAGGTAGAGCAGGAGATGCAGTTCTGCAGAGGTATAAATCAAAGCAGTAAAGGATACTAAGGAGTGGAAATGGGTTGGTACATGAGCAGCAAGAGCTGCTCTACAGAAGAGACTTCTGTAGATGCCATGTTTTCCAGTAGATCTCTCTACTATTTTTTCTAAGATCTTATGAGGTCTTTCTCACCCGTGTATCCAAACATCCTCCAAAGGACGTGGGTGACAGGAATGTCATCTGCCACAACAGGCTTTTGGGTTTCACCCATAACCCCAAAGACAAGAGAAAATGGTACTTTTAGAAACAGTTGCTTTGTGTATGCCTTGTGCCTGGGTTTACTGAGATATTGAAAACAAGCTCAAAGAGGCATAGAATCAGAGAAACATTCAGGTTGGAAAAGACCTCCAAGATCATCTGGTCCAGCCATCACCCTACCACCAATGTCACCCACTAAACCAAGTCCCTAAGGACCATGTCCAACCTTTCCTTGAACATCCCCAGGGACGGTGTCTACCATGATCCCCAATACCTTTTCTGCAAACATCACTTCCAGCCATCTGGCTTCCAGCATCTACTCGTACATGAGATTTCTCCTCTCCAGGTACAGGTCTCAGCATTTGCTTTTGTTGAACTGCACGATGATCCTGTCAGCTCATTTCTCCAGCCTGCCATACTGAGCTTATTTAATTTCCATAATGATTAAAAATTATTATTGCTGAAGAGTCACTGCAAAACACATAAATTGCTTAACATGCTTTAAAGCTCTCTCTTAAGTACAAGAAGATGTCTTAAATGAGCTTCTAACATTTTACTGTCACTATATAAGATACATGAACATGAAGGCAGGTATCATCAGTCTTAAAGACTTATTATGAAGAATTAATTTAATACATCTTTAAGAATTAGATCTCTGGAAGTACAAAATATTCTCGCCTCCAAAAAATGGTAATAAGGACAGCTAATTCCTTGCTAGATAAGGCTAGGGCTAGCTTTATGATTCAAGTTCACACAGGCTGTGTACATTCAGAAGCCCTGTGGCAAAATAGCAATGTATCTACAGAGTGAAAAAGTTCATGTAGATTATCCATTGTTCTCACTACTTGCATTTTGGAGAACATGCAGTGGAAAGTGAGGAACCAGCTGAGTTTGCTAGATCCTGTGTTGGGCAGAAAGCGTATTTCAGGTGCCCAGCATATACACGAGAATAGTCTAAAGGTTAGTACCTTGCCTTAGTGGGATGGAGTCAGTGTCTAAAACAGTGTTATGGCTCAGAGGGAGTCTTCAGAGGCTAATTGAATGTCCCCAGACATCGTTCAGGGTGCTGAAGACATCTAGCTAATAGAAACACAGGGTGTGAGTTGGTCCTGCTGTGGAGCACGTTCCTTGCTTCTTATTCTCCTCCTGATGTCAGGAATTTCAATGCCTTTTCTGTACAACAGCCCAGCTGCTCTTTCAGACCAGACTGAAGACTGATCTTCCCCCCGGGGCCCTGGAGACCTGCTGCCAGGTCAGTGGAGAGATGTCTGGTGTTGATCTTTGAAGACAAGGATGGCTTACCTTTTCTTTCGGAGAAAATCAGGGCATCACATTCTCTCTTTAATCTCAGAGCTTTGTAATATCATTCTTGACTCCTTTAATATTTGAGGGGTGTTGGGGATAGCTCAAAAGGAACAGGTTTTATATTTTCCCTAAGCATTACTACATCAGAAGCAGGATGTCTAGGCTGCATAGACCTTGGGTACAATTCCTGTCTTCTTAACATGTGTGTATTTATTACTATGCCAATATTTCCCACTAGATGAAAGATCTTTTAGGTGTTTTACCTTAATGTATTTAGAGGTACCAAATATATCTTTCTGTCTTTGATTTTCAGGACTAAGGAAGCCAACAGCTTTCATTGTCCATTTGCAGAAAAGTTTTCATTACCCTGACCATCCCGCAATTATGACAATGAGTTACACGTGAGCAAGTAGAGGGATTCCTATGTGTACACTGAAGTGCATAGACTATAACCTGGCATGAAACATTTCTGAAAAAGTACTGTGCTTTGAGGCATCCTATAATCAGTTTTTTATTATTATTATTATTTTTCCTTCTGAACATACCGAGACTACCTAATAAAATGGATGGATGCCCTAATAATACTATTCAAAAATTTAAAATGAAAATTCATGGAATGGGAAATCTGTAAAATATTTGTAACATATTTTTAAAATCTAAACATTTCCAGTAAAAGTATTTTGATAAAATATACAACCTTATGTTACAAGTCAAAACAGAATTGGTAGTCTCAAGGATGCTTTAAACTAAGATAATTTATACATGTGTTGTTTAATATCTCTAAGCAATATTTACCTCACTTCATATAGATTTCAGGTTGTTTTGGTGGTTTATATATAGAAGCTAGTTCTTTAACACATTTGTGAATCTGATTAATTTATTTCTTGTCTTTTATGGCAAGTTAATATGTTCCTATAACTAGCAATGATAGTAAAGCTCTCCCAAAGCATGCCAGCTACAGATGCAAGCATTATAAAGACTAAATAGTGTGTATCATCTCATAAATGTGTCCTTTGAGATAATGCAAAACGAGGCACAGTCAGTTAAGATATTAATCGTGTATGTTTAAAGTCCCTGACAATGAAACTATTTTATGAAATAGCTTTTAAGGCAGTTATAAGAATGGTTCTGTCTCCATTAACACCCACACACGTTTCATAAGCCTCCATTTCACTTTGATAATTTTAGAACCGGATAGCTTTGTTGTGAAGCTGAGAAAGCAACAAATGCACTATTCCTCCTGTGCTACCTGCAAAATGCTGGAGATGACCTCCAAAACTGGGTTCCCCTTATTTAAAGGACAGCTACAGACAGTAGGGTATTCCCCCAGGTGATGCCTTTGTGTCTCCCGAGGAGCTGTTGCTTCAAAAGGGGCAGTCGGTGCTGGCCCCTCATGTGCACAGTCTGGAAGCTTACAGCAGCCCCCAAATTATCTGCCGATGGCAGAGGTGTGACTGGGTGCAAAACTGCCCGTCAAAAGCTGCACCATAATGCTGTCCATTCAATTTCACCCCCGGGGTATATATATACATATATATACATATATACATATATATACATATATATGTACATATGTATACATATTCACATCTTAAGCTTTGGAGAGATGCTGAGAACTAAGATGATGATCTGAAGAGGTCTAGAAAGGGTATGGGGAAAGGCTATGGGGAAAAAAATCCTCTCCTTATTCCCTTCCCCGTTGCTCATACAGCTCATTAGCTCAGCCAGCACACTGTATTTCAATACGCTGATTTCAAGCTCAGTCCCAGCAGGTTCTCACAGGGCTGATGAGCAGTTACTGATCTGCACAGACACATTCCTCTGTTATTATCTGAATGGGATTGTTGCTGATTGATTGACAAGGGCATAAACCACAAACCAGTAAATCCTCCCCTACATTCTGTACCCCCAACAGCTTTTGGGTGCAGGAAGAAAAAAAAAAAAAAAAAGCTGGTGTCACTTAATGAGGATAAGACACCAATGTGCTTAATGAGAATACACACAATTATATGAGATAAGAAGCTTAGGGATATCAGAGCTCAGGCTTCAGGGCAAACCCAACTCATAACTAATAGGTGCTCTGAAGAGATACCCTCAGTGGGCTGTGGAGCTGTCCCTGCAGCTGCAGGGAGGTGGCCCACCGCTGGTCATGCCTGTGCACCACTGATGGAGCCCCAGGGACCTTTCTGCTTCCCTCCCAGCTGTCACAAGGAAGGCACACAGGCACATCTGGATAAACTATCTTGCATTATTTTTGGTTTGATGCAAGTGTTTCTACACTATGTGGTCCCCATCTATCTCAGGGTCTCCAGTAGGAAAACACAACAGAAAGTCCTCTCCAGAGTAACCCCATCCAACAGTGCCAGTGCTGCTTGGCAAAATCAACTAGGTGTTTTTTGTTGTTGTTTGTTTGTTTTTGTTTTTATTTTTCTTCTTGTGGTTCATGTGCTCCTAAAGACCAGTGCATTGGACCTCACCTGAGCAGGATGAGCTGACAGTGCCATGGGACACCCCTGCATAAATGCAGTGCTAAGGAATAGCCACATCTCTGCCACGACATCAGCTTAGCTGATGCAAAGCCTGTCCCCAGGCAAAACAAGATGCACTGCTGGTTACTGATGTATTTCTGGTTATTATATTGCATTCAGCCAAATCTGGAGCTTTGCCCAGCTGGAAACTGGAAGCAGAGCACACTACTGCAAGGTGGGGTTGAGATATGGAAACTCAACGGAGCGAATAAATTACCACCCTGTACACCATATGAAGATTGTCTCCATGCTGCTTTTACAGTGTGGGGTATTTCAGGGCCAAGCCTATCTGAGGGAAGGAGGACAGTGTCCTGCTCTGAAGGAAACCCTGCAGCACTGGCGGCTGTCTCTGAGCAGAGGAAGCTTGCATCATGGTGGTCTGTCCTCTGCCCTCTAGTATGTAATTATTTATATTATTCACTTCCTAGCGCCTGCTTCAGAGTAACAGATAGTTGTGCCACATATTTGTGCCTTTGTGCCAGATTCTATTATTGTGTATTCTTATTATTGAAATGCAGCCGGGGGCAGCACCTGCTCCACGGGGAGCTTTTTCCCTCAGCGCACAGGACAGACAAAAACCAGGTTGTTTTCTGTGGTTTTACACACAAGAGGATGTGCAAGGTCTAGGATGCATTTCAGCAAATCTTAAGCACATCTGCTTAGCAGCAGCGTGTGTTGAAGTGATTTGCTAAATCAGGCCCTTCATAATCAACCAAAGTCTTTCAGGAAAAAGGTCCCAGTGCCAGCTATCAGATGGATGCTAGCCAAGTCCAAATTTTCTGTCTTAATTATAGGAAGGTATTTTATTTATTAATGTATTCTTTCAACTCACGTATATAACTCTTCCACAAGTAATCCAGGAGACCAAGAAAACATCTTTCAAAGCTCCCAAGATCCAAGGGGACAATTAGAGGAAATATTTATTTATTTATTTATATTCCACTAAATGGTGAAAACATAAAGAAGGGAGCCACTTCTCAGGAAAGCCACATTGACTCGCTTGCTTCTCGGGGGCTTTTCTAGGAAGTAGGATGGGGTTCCTTCGGTTCCCTTTGAAGAGGGCAATGTCACTGAATTTCAAGCCATTCATTTGCAGAGACCTAAGACAAATATTTTCCTGAACTTTGACTACCTGAATCAGGAAAAAATAATGTTTATAAACAGACACTGATGTTACTGATGACATACTTGGCTGAAATCACAAAGGCTTATCAGTATTCAGGGGCTTCTGAAGTAGGGTTTGTAAATCTCTAACATGTGTGTAAGTGAGCAATTTCCTGTAAATCAATGTACCTTGCTTTAGACTTCAGCTTAATAGCAAATCTACCCTCCAAAACAAATGACACAATCATTGCTTTATCTCTACATGAATGCTGCCCCGTACCGTTTTGCTATTTTCTCTTTTTCTTTTAGCAGAAAATTTGTACTCATCGTAAGCTTCAATTACGCTAAATGAGCGCTATAAATCTGGAATACCTGAATGCATAATCAGCAAACAAAGGCTGGTTTCTTGGATGTTTTTATTAAAAGGATGTACCTTAATAGATAGATGGCAACAAATGCTAGAGAGAACAACAGCACGGCAAAACGGGTACTTGCTTTTTATGGTTTGAAGAATGCCTATTCTGATCATTTAAGGGACCAGAAAAGTAAAACAGAGCAAACACGCTGATTCAGAGAGCAAAGAAAACAACCACATTCCCTCTCGGCCTTCGTACTGCAGAAGACAGATGGGTAGAGTTTGCATTTTCTGTGTTTCTGGGATAAGCACTATTTTCATGGCTGGTCCACCCTCAGCTGATGCAAGCAGGTGACACTGAAGTCACTGCAGCCCAGCCGTTTTACCAGTCCCCAGGATGCCCTGCTCTGTTTTTTTAGAGCTGTTATTTGAAGAGTGTGCTTTTTAGCAAAGCAGCAAAAGTTAAGCAAGGGGTTGAAGTGGCTCTCACTCCACTTATAATCCTGGTCCAAAGCTCCATCTTGCACTTCATTTCCCAGCCAGTACCAGGGCTTAATGAGTATAACTCATCCGACAGAGTTTCTGAAGGAGACCTGGTTTGCCATTTCCCTGCCAGAAAGCCTGAAAAACAGGGCTCAGAGGGTACCAAACTGAATTGACCTGAACTAGGAGCCTCCAAAGCTGTGGCTCAGCAGGAGCTTTCCCTTTTATAAAGAAGCCAAGGAAAGCAAACATCCCGGCCTATCTCTCTGATGGGTCACACGGGATGCTGACCTGTGGGCTCTGCTTGCTGCCCCCTGCTCTGGGTGACGTATGTAAATGTGTGATGCTGTGCTCTTTGGACAGGGGCTGTTTGCCAACCTTCGGAAGAGACCAAGGCTCTTGTTTCACAACTGAAGGGAGAAGACTAAGCTGTGTGAGAGCTGGCCCCACTTGCTTACGTGCATAGCTGTTGCTGAATGGGATGCTTAAATTGCTAATTCTTCAGCAATCCATTTCCATCAGTAATATGGGATTACAGAGACACCTCTTACAAGGACAAGCACACACACAAGACAAACAAACACAAAAAAACGCCCACCAGGTAGGGCTCATGATCACTTTGAGGCCCATGACTACTAAATTTTCATCTCATATATACATAAGAAAAGGGTAAAATAGCCTGGACCATCTCATACGTCTGAAGCACTACCTAAGGCTGGCAGAAGGAAAAACTGGAGCTTCGTGAGCAGGGTGGAATTAGAGCAGGAACACATGTTTTTTGGGAAATGACACTGAAAATTCTGATGCTTTCCACATATGTGGGCCACTAAGTACTGATGCCATAAAGAAAAGGTGACTAAAACCTCTTCAGTACCACTTTCCTGTGTGGATTCTCTGATGTCTGGACAACAACAAGCTTATCAGCCATTGCCCGACCTAGTGCATGAGGGACTGACTTCAAGATGCTTCTATAATCACATACACCTCAAAACTGAAAAGTTAAGCCACCAGGTTCAGGCATCATAAAGACAGGATATATATGTGCATGCCCACAAACTTGGTAAGATTATGTGGGAAACCTCGCACATGTCCACGGCACAGCCAAGTGTATATAGAGCTCCCATCCAGCCATGCCACAGAAGAGCATCATGGCATCAGTGCTGTGAGGGAATGAAGGAAAAAACCCACACCTTCACTTCCCATCCAAGCTCCTTTCCACAGAGGGTGTGGGCTGCATGCAGGGTCACTCTTATGGAGAACATCTGTGTGTTCATGAGCGGCCCGGTGACCATCACCTCCTGAAGCTGAGAGGCGTTCCTGGTGGCCCCCAGCTCTACTGCGTGAGGGCTGAGACCAGGTATGAGGCACAGGGATTCATTCCCTTGCTGCAGACTCGGTGAGGAGGATTTTATCTGTAATATCTGAATCCCACTTCATAATAAGAAGCTAATTACCTTAAATGAAGCCTCAGCGCAGCTAGTGAACTGGAGGTAATGTATAATCATCCCTCGTATCAACAGGATAGCAAGTAATTGGCTACTTTCCTGCAATCTTCACCCCAGCTCACCTTGGTATACAATAATTTCACTGCTCTGCCTCAAAATTCCCTTCCATGCCAAGTAAATAAGAGTGCAATCTTTTCCATTAATTCTAAGAGGCCTTGGAGCAAGCCCTGCACATGTGGGCAGTGCGGCCACGGTGTGGTCCTGCTGGTTGTGGTGTCCGCTGAAGCACTCGTTCACAGAGCTCATCGTACACCAGCCCGCATACCCAGGGCCACAGAGGCACTTCTTGGCTCCCTTTAAATGTGCATGTGATGCAGTTGGAGCAGGAACAGGTATTTTTGTGAACTGACACACTGAAAATACTGGTACTTTTCACAAATGTAGGCCCTTTGAGGTCTGACCCCATAAAGCAAACTAAGGCAACAGCCCACGGGAGTGTTTTGGGACAGCTGCAACAGGCCTTTCCTTTTCTGCTCATATGATAAGCATATGGACCCTCAGGATGCCTTGGGGTTCTCTATTTGGATTGCTCTGTCTGCATAGAAGAACTTGAACCTGCATTCCTCAAGCAATGTGCCAGCCACCAGATGAGGAGGACTTTCCATGACTGTGTCATGGTGTCTCTTCCTGGAGTAATTATAAATGTACAGTAATACTATATGGTGCATAGTATTTTAGTAATCACTGGAGCAGATCCTGGTCCCCAGCTGCCAGTTTACTGTTCCTACATCTCTCACTTAATATTTAAGTATCAAATAGTTTTTCTTTATTAAGAAATATTTAAGTGGGAGAGGTATGGTTTCTGAGGTCACTTGCAAGAGAGATGGTTGAGGCGCATTAATAAGATAGAGGTAACTTGGCTCAAATCCAAATGCAAGTCACAGTGAGGATTTGACCTGCCTCTCATCCCCTGAATGAGTGCCTAAACCATGTGAGTTCAGAACTGAAGAACAGTATTACTGCACCTTACTACAGGCAGCCAACCCCTTGGTGATTTTTGTTTATTTATCTCTTATGTTGCATGTCTGGGACTCCTCAAAGGCAGTGTCAGGACTACTCGTGGTTAAATCCAAACCTCTAGAGGACAGCAGAATGCTGTGCATTGTTGCAGATGCTGTGGACATCAGATAACTTCCACAGCAATGGCAAGGTTCATGGCAGCTGGGAAGCGATCAGCAGCCACACTGGGCAAGAGAAATCTCTCCTCAGGTTTTGAAATCACACGTGTGAAAGTACACAGTAAGTAAGTGTAAGTACATGGAATTGAAACAATTTCTTTTCAGTCAGCCAATAATATATATACATATATTGTTTTGAGAAGCTTTCTTTTATTTTTTTCCCCCAGGTTTTATTTCAGACAGTCAAATGAATACATCTTTTATTTGTCTTTCAGTACTTGGAAAATTCAGTGTGTTTGCTCTCTGGATTTTACTGTATGAGGTCCAGTTCTCTCTTACCCACCAACCTGTTTGATCCTAAAGCTAGACATGATAATCAACATTTCTGAATATTCATGAGTAGTTTAATGACAATTTTTTCCTCCTGGGATGCTTGTTCCCTCTTTGAAATGGCACCAAAGACCTCAATGTCACCTTGCCTTTATTGCCATATGGCTGTCCACTTCAGTACAGTGTCCCAGTGGTAAATGCCAGGTACATTTATCCTTCAGGTACATTTATTTACACAGCAGCACTTTTGTTTTACTGAGATTGCAAAATGAGATGTTTTTTTGGTTTGTTCATTTTTGTTGGTGGCATTTTTTTTTTGTTTTCTTTTGTTTTGTTTTGTTTTTTTTTAAAGAAAAGAGTCAAAACACAATGGGAGCTAGGTGTCAAGCTCTCAGGCTCCTCTCATAACAGCAAACTTAAGGATGCTGAAACAGGTGCAGAACCAATGCACTTGAATGCAGCTCTCCCCATAAAGGGAGCTGGCCAGTGATACTAAAACTCCACAGTTCAGCTCTAATTCTTTTTTCAGAGCTGGTTTGGAATCTGGATGGGGTCTGTTTTTCCAAAAGTCAGGACACTGAAGTCATACATGTACACATAACGCTTGTGTGGCTCGGCACACACTTCATGCAGTGCTGCATACAGCAGTGGATTATGTCTGCAAGGGACAAGTTGTGCTGGTCCAAACAACAACTTCAGCAAAGCTCTGGCAGGCTCAGTCATTTGTTCTTCTGTTAGGTAGATGGAGGTGCACCCATGCAGGTGTTGTTCATGCATCTTTACATCATCACCAAATTCCCCAGTTTCCCTTCTCTCAGAAACTGCAGTGAAAACTCTACAGGAGGTGTCCACCATGCCCACCAAAGGACTTCAACTTCTTTCCACACACTATGGTCCTGACTTACTTTCGCCAACATGAGCCAGAAATGTGCACTTGCAGCCCAGAAAGCCAAAAATATCCTGGGTTGCATCAAAAGCAGTGTGGCCACCGGGACATGGGAGGTGTTTGTCCCCCTCTGCTCTGTTCTTGTGAGACCCCACCTGCAGCACTGCGTTCAGCTCTGGAGCCCCCAGCACAAGAAGGACATGGAAGTATGAGTCCAGAGAAGGGCCTTAAGGATGGTCAAAGGGCTGGAGCAACTCTCCTACAAAGACAGGCTGAGAGTTGGGGTTGTTCAGCCTGGAGAAGAGAAGGCTCTGGGGAGCCTACATAGTGAGGAGCACTACATTTCCTTCATCAAGGATGCCTTCTGGTGTGTGTCTATTTACAGGTGTTAGTAGATGCCAGGAATACAATAAAGCAGAAGACTTGTTCCCTGGTGCAGTGATATTTCTTTCTGTTTATTCACATTACAGTTATTACACAATGAACATGAAGACAGTTATAATACAGAGGGCAGCAGACATAAGATCATGTGCCTGGCACAGGCTGCTGGTACTTTGCACGCAGCTTGATCCTATTCAAAGGTTTAGACGTGCTTAAACCCTATCCGAATACTTTATCACTTTAAGCTTCTTAAAGCTTTAACACTTCAAAAATACACCCTGGACAAGTCAGCCTGACAAACAGGGATGAGAAATGGCTGAGACCATTGGTGGCACTTGTGGCTAGTGCCCAGCCTGGCCACATGTGGGGAGCTGGGGTGCCCCGGGGAGCATGGCAGTGCTGGGGGTACAAGCACAGGACACCTCCCTTGCTGGGTGGGGGGTTTGTGGTGCTGTAAATAAAAGTCTCTGCAGCAGTGGGTTGTTTGAAAGGGTTTGAGAAATGACAGCAACAAAATGATTTGGGGAATGGTGTTTATTCTGCAAAGAAACCTTTTTTTTTTGCCTCTTAAGTTTGACATTATGATTTGAGGCAAAGGCATTAGTATCTGCCCCAGTTCCTTTTCCTGAGATGAAATATGACTTCAGTATGCTTGGCATTAAAGTCTGTTTTTAAAGAGTCCTTTTGCAGTATATTTTGTTGCATATATTCATCAAGTGTGGGAATAAAATGTCATAGTTAATGGTTTACTCATCATGCGGCTTCTCTTGTTTCAATGAAAATAATTGATCCCAGGCATGTACATGCAGTGGCGCTTTGCAGAGAGCCACAGACTGTACACATACTGTACCAAACGCTGCATACTCTACTCACAGACTGTGTCAGCCCATGTGAATTATTTGCAAGGCAAAATACAGAGGAATTCTCTCCAGGGTAACACTGAGGTTACAGCAGTTCATTTAGCACAGAGGAATCAGCTTCTGGGCTGGAAAAACATGTTATGTGATCTGCTTGTGGAGTGGTTCTGGTTCAAACACAAGTGTGCCAGGAGCAAATACATTACCAAAAGGAAGAGTAAAACACATTCTGCAGAAGAAGAGTAGAAATGATCGTACTCAAGCACATCCTGCAGACAGCCCAATAGAGACAAGCTCCTGCTGTGACCACGCAGAAGATGCAGCTGAACTTGGATCATGTTGTGGTGTTGGTGATGTAGCCTGGGCTTGCTCCCCTCTCTCCTCCTCACTCCCCCATCCCAGTCTGTTTGTGATCATGGCTCGATGTGCTTGAGGGTGGCAGAGCTGCTGGGTGACAGGGCGAGGGCACGCACACACCCTACCTATGGGTGATGATGATAAGGGGGTGTGTTTTGGTGTTAGACGCTGCCTTCCTGCCCACTCTCATGACTGCACAGCAACAGTCTCTTCACCTCTGAAGTTCAGATGCCCTGATTCACCACTAAACTTGTATCATCCTGCAAAACCCTCTTATGCTGTCACGTCAGACCTCACTGAAATTGCTCTCTGTGGGCTAACACTCATCGCTGCAGAGCACATCAGTGAGAGTATGCCTATGTCAGCTCAAATGATGCACCTACCAGGTATATTCGGACTCAAATTGCTATCAGACAACTTTTTTTTTTTTAATAGAGTCCTCTTTGGCCTCATGTGACCCTTGCACAGCAGAACCTGGCCTAGGAAACTGGTCTAGTGCACTGAAATGTTGACTTGGGCTGCAGTTCAGATCCTGAAAGCCTGGGTGCCTTGCAACCCTGCCCCATAGCCTTGTACCACACTCCTCCTCGTGGTGAAGATGCAGTACCATCAATGTTAGGTCTTCCACTCTGCCTTCTGTCATGGTGAGAATTTGTCTGTTCTCACATAAGTCCATGTGCTTGTCCAACTCCATCACCCTCCCGAAGCCTGATGAGAGGGCAGAAAGTACAGGAAGTGCTGCAGAGATGCTCACGGCCAGGGGGTGCCTCTGTACCTACGGAGGGTCAGTATTACCTGTGACTCAATAGCAACAATAGGAGCTGTAGGGTGCTCAGCATGTAGCAGCAGGAAGACTTGATATTTTCCAGAAATGGCCAAAGTGAATGTACCCAATAATCAGTGCAGATTTAGGGAAATTTCCCTGAATTGTTTCATAGTTACAGAAGCTTTTTGATAAAGTAAGCCAACTCCAATTTTGCATTAAATAGAACAGGTCTTCATTTGTTTGTTTAAGCTTTAAGTTACTTTTCTGTTACTTTTTCATGTCCTTGCTTTGTCTTCATTTCCTTCCCTGCTTTTTCAACCACTGTTCTGGTACTGGGAGGCAGCCCACTTTTGCATTATTTCTGATATGACTCAAGCCAGAAAAGGCTGGCTTTCATTGGCAGAGATTTACAGCCCAGCTTACAAATTATAGGTATACCAGAGCATGAGCTGCATTTGTCACATTATCTACACTTCCAGTCAACAGCCCAAGAAATCCCAACATAGGAAGAAAAACATTTTCTATAGAGGTTGACCTAGAGAATGACCTAGCTGGTCATTCCAGTTGGAGAATCTCAAGGACACTTACATGCATTTGCTATGGTACATACAACTGTTTTTTGCTCATTTGCTGCTTTTTTTTTTTTTTTTTTTTTTTTTTTTTTCTGAGCAAATGTAAGGATGCTTCCTTTCACGATTGCTTCATGCAGCAAGATAATGTTTGTGTGTGGGAACATTTCTTATTAGATACTTGGTTTCTTTATGAGTTGGGAACAGTGGAGAATTGGTATGATCCTCCATTGCATGTATCAGGTATGGTGACACCTGATAATCTTATCATTTTGTATTCTGATTGTTTGTGAAATCTTCCTTTCTCCATGTTTTTGGGCTTGGTTCTGGGGTCCAACTCTGTCTGTGAGTCTCTATGTCAGACTTTAAAACTGGTTATTATTTTGCTTGTGCATGTGCATCTTATTTTTTTTTCTTTCTTTTTTTATTATTCTTTGCTCTTATGTATGAACCTTTGAAACCAGAGGAGCCGGAGGAAAAATTCTTGTGTTGGATATAGAAGGAAAAATCACCTTCATGGATGTAGTCCTTTGAACAAAGCAAGCAGTGTAAGAAGCAAAATGACAATTTCCTGTGACAAACCAGATTTTCCCATCTGAGCCAAGTACTGGGGTGGGTGGGGTGGATTCACCACTCCCCATCTCTGCCCCAAACTCCTGCTGTGAAGGGACAAAATCAGGAAAGGGAACAGCATCCAGGTGTTTTTGTTGTGAGAGCTATCTAGATGGCAAACAGTTGAAGGTAAGCCTGTCTCACACACTTTTGTGAAGGCCTACAGGCCTGGGCTCTCACCGACCTTCATTTCTCATCACCTTCTACCCCCAGACACTGCCCAAATCCTGGGTCAGCACCGCAGCTCCTCTCACAAAGGGGTCCAGCCCCTGAAGATGAATGCTGCACCAAAATGGGGACACAACAACAACATCGGCCCTCAGCTTCCCCAGCTACCCCAGCTGCCCCACGCCCCTTGCTCAGCAAGGGCCTGGCTGGCTTTTTTGCAAACATCTGTCTTCTAAAAATGACTTGACCATTCATTCCTTCCACTTCTAGACCTCACGAAGAAATGGAGGGCTGGGAGGGGAGCTGTGGCCGCTCGGTGCGGCTGCCAGCAGCTGTGGTAAGCCACTCGGGCCTGGAGCAAGCACAAGGACATCTGCTCCAGCCGCCTCATAGCAGAAGCCGCAGAAGTCCGTGCAAGCGGCTAAAACAAGCTTGAAGACTACAGTAACAAAGGCTCGGATGTTTAGAGACTCCACTGCAGCCCAGTCAGAAGAAAGAAGGGGTCATCTACATCTTAGGTCCTTTCAGCGTAAGTAGGTCATGGCCAAAGTTGCTGAGGAATAAAAACAATCCCTTCCTAGCACCAAGAGCCAAAGGCAATATCATGGCAACAGGGATGTATCTCAAGGACTTGAAAGAAGGTCTTTCTCTTAACTTGAACTGGCAATTTTCCTGCAAGAAATAAACTTGATTTGTCCTGTGCATTGGCAGGCACAGCTTAGAGAGCTTCCCTTGTGTCTTGGTTTCCGTGTGGCTGGGTATTCCTGCAAATTTTCCGGTAGCTATTCAGCACACTCCCGAGCCTTGGTAGAAAGGTATATTTTGAAGTGAGGTTAAGAAAGGCAATGCTTCTGAGGTCAAGAAGATTAGCAGCGAAATTTCGTTTAGCTAGACAGATCATTAACTACATTGTACTGCAAGATTTCCAGTTTAGCTGGCCTGGCCCAGCTCTGGAGGTAACAGGGCAGTTTTGCACCTTTCAAAAATGCTGTGGGTTGATTTCCCAGCAGAAATACTTGAACTCTGTCCAAGTGAGTGATCAAATCCTGCTTCTTGCCTTTCCCCCTCAGCACAGGAGGACAAGCAAGCCCGCTTGGAAGAGAGCTTGCATTTCTTTCCGCCTTGCTCTCTAAAGGCATGTCAGTTCAGCTGCATCTTATCACTCCAATCTTTGTGGGCCTGCATCTCTGGTGTTAAGAGAGTTCAGGACCACACAGAATCAGATGTTAGCTTAGATGGATAACATGAGACAAAGAACAAGGCTGAGGCTAACCTCGAGAGCTGTGCAGTGGGAAAGCAGACATTGCATTAGCTGAATGTCATGGCTGATGCTTTCAATTTTTCAGTACTGTGATACTATTTTATTGTATTTTTATAAAAACAGCTTGTGAGTTTTAGTGAAATTTGCACAAGTCTGCTGATCACTTTTAGTATACCTGTGTGTGTCTTTCATCGGAGTGCAGAGTGCTACCCTGTCACTTACTCCACCATAACGATCCTACAAAAAAGGGTTAAAAAGGCTAAATCGACTACACCAGTTTCAAGCAGCTAGGACATGAAAACACAATTTTACAAGCTGCTGCACGACAGTGCATTATAAAAGATTCACTCTGATCAGAGAGGAGACCGGATATGACCTTCTCAAAAAGTCTTAAGAGTGTAAATATTTTGTATCAGCTGTGTAAAATACCAATGCGATGAGCACGTGTAAGAATGCTGTCCAGGCTGGAGCACATCTGAATGACCGTAAAGGCAGCTTGGGACTGAGAGGGATGTAATGGATGTGGGCTGGGAGTCTTCTGCCTTTGCACACACAGTGATAAAGGGTTTCTAGGATTATTTGAAAAAACAGCATCACTGACTCCTGAATGCAGAAGGACTTCCATGGCTCTCGCTCCCCCTTAAATTTCAGTTCAAAACCAATGTCGTTTTGTTTATTTAAGGAGCATTCCTAAGCAAGTCCCCACAGATGCCCTCTGTGGTGGTACTGGTGGCTTGGAGAGATTCTCCCAGCAGTGGTCAGCTCTGTTTTCCTTTACCAGACCCCTCCCCTGAAATGTGTGCCCTGGAAAAAGTAAAAATAGGCAATAGCCTATGTTCACTGAAGCCCAGCTGTGAAGCTGTTAATTAGAGGGATTTTCCAGAACTTCAAGGCTTGGTAACTTGACTGTACGTCTACTTAAGCATTTCATTCTGGCACTTGATTTATCAAGGAAAAAGGCAGTGTAGCTCTACCTGGCTTGGAAAGATTTTGTTCCCCATGGATTTCACATGACCCCTGCTCAAAAGCTTTGTCTTTCTACATGGTTCCCTTCCCCTTCACATTTCCTTCCTAACTCTACTTTTACTTAAAAAAAAAAAAAAAAAAAAAAAAAAAAAAAAAGCCACACTTAACAGTAACATTTTTTGCACTCAAAAATATGGACCCCTGGCAAGTTCTCTCTGAAGGTACCGGTGGACAGGGGGGCTCAGTAAGATCAGCATCCCTGACCACAGACTGAAAGGAGTCCAGCCAGCTGCAGAGGTGCTCCAGAAAGGCCTTTCTCAGACACAGTGGTGGTGAGAAATGTGCTAAAGCAAGAGCAGAAGGGTTCAGTGCTGGTTTTGTTCAGTAAGTCTCCTGGTATTTGTAAGGTGTTTGAACCGTAAGAGTGCCCAGATAGGCTCTGACTGGAGCGCCCAGTGTCTCAGCATTGTTTCTCTGCTGGTATAATCTGAAGGTCCTCAGTGAAAAGAGAAAGTCTGATGGCACTTCTCAGATGCTCCTTTCCAAATTCCAGCTCTCCATGTCTCAGGGAACTGAAGCTGTACTTAATAGACCTCCAGGAACTCTTCTTCCATGAATTTGTGAAAATGGGCTTTTCGGCACCCTGCTCCTTTTCCTCTCGTCTTTCAAACCCAAATACAAAACAAAAAGCTTAAGACAGGAAATGAGGAGCTAAGGGTCATGGCATCAAATGATAGCAAAAATGATGAAATATAAAAAAGTGATGAAAGAATAGTTAAAAAGAAAAAAAATCTAAACAAGTTTACTGTGTGATATCATGTTATTTTATTGCTTAGCAATTTCAGAATCAGCTCCTGCTTGTGAATTCCAAGAGTTTCAAAGATTATTTTTTCAAAAATAGTTATTTCAGAGAAATATTATTGCTATGAAGTGCATATCTGTATATTCTCTAGCTTCTGAGTGGCAGCCATTTAAAGAAGGGATAGGACAAATACCACATGATTTGAGTGACTGATTACACTTCATTAAGAGCAACTATTGTATATCTAAAACATCCAGGGCAGGAGCAGCCTACACAAAAAAAAGCATTCCTGTAATCCATACAAATAATCAGCCAATTCCCAGAAATTAGGGAGTGATTGGATGGCTAACTGATTGAGCTATTTAGCCAGAGCAGATGATTTGGTTACTCTAATTAGCATAAGTACGTGAAGAAAAGCTTGAAAACCACTTAGCTGCTGAATTACTTAGCCCTGTGGTAGTTGTCGCTTGTTTTTATTGGCCTTTAATTAACTGATACACTTACAAAGGCTAAATATAAAAAGGCTCCTTAAAAAAAAAATAAAATAAAAAGGAAAAAAAAAAAATGACAGCAGCAAACGGAGCGCTTTGTCTCTCAGTGACAGCTGGAGCAAAGGTCTCTGAGCGGTTATTGCTGCCACCACAGCTCTCATCTGGAGCCTTCACTGCATTTCCACCTCTGCCTGCTATGGCCATGAGTGTTTTTCATCCCAGGGCTGTGTGGCGAGCGCTGGGAGTAGCATGGGGCCATGGCAGGGATGTTTGGTACCTGTGTGCCGCACGCTGAGCTTCCCTGCAGGAGCTGTAGGGAGGATTTAATCTGGCCGTGGAGTTTTGGTCACGCCTGTCTGCTCACCACGCCAGCTGCAGACAGGTGGCTGGTGTGGGCTTCAGGCATTTCTGTACTCATTTATAACCCAACCGTGCTCCAAAACCCGAGGTGGCTGACAGCAGCAGCTAACGTGCGTGCGTCCTGGACCCTCGTGCTTGCTCTCCTACCAGGCATTGTCAGTCAGGATGATGCTGTTTTTTTTTTTTGTTTGTTTGTTTGTTTTGTTTTGTTTTGTTTTGTTTTGTTTTTAATCTATGAATTAATCTGTTTCTGCGATGAAGTGTCTCTCAGCTGGAAAATGCTGGTTCCATGAAGGAAAACACTCCTTGCAGAAAATGTTGTTTTCTAAAAACTGAGCAAAAGCCACCAGTCAAAAGCATTTCTCTTCAGTCTCTTTGAGACAAAATTTGATTTTTCCATTTCAAAGCAATGCTTCAATTTTGTATTAGGAACTTTTCAGATGTTCTAATTCCCCACAAAACATTGTATTTTTCTTTTGGCAAAAAGAAATTATCTGACCAGAAGCATTATTTTCCTCATTTCAGTTTTGTCTCCTAAACAATTTATTCTTTTTCGTCTTCTTCTTTTTGGTTCCATTCCGAACAGGAAAATTTTTTGAATCACCAACTTTCCTTTGAAATGCAAAAAACTGTTTTCCACACAGCCCTTTTTAGTAGAGGGAATGTGTTTCAGCAAATGTCCCTGCCATAAGGACCTTCCAGACAAAACTGATTTAAATCTCATTTAATTTTGCTTTCCTTTCCTGCTCAAGTCTTTGCTGGTTCTCCCTATTGTTTCTAGACCTCTGTTCCTCATTCACAGCAGACTCACACCAACCTCAAAGCCCACTTCCCACTAAGTCTGGGACAAGAGATTCATAGCTCCACTGAGTATCAAATAGGATGGATTTGGTGGAGATACCAGCTTTGCAGCCCTTCATAATCCTGCTCTCCCCACTGGCTGTAGGCTGTAAATTAGCTTTTCCCTTTTTTTCTTTCTTTTTCTTTCTTTCTTTCTTTCTTTCTTTCTTTCTTTCTTTCTTTCTTTCTTTCTTTCTTTCTTTCTTTCTTTCTTTCTTTCTTTCTTTCTTTCTTTCTTTCTTTTTTCTTTCTTCTTTCTTTCTCTTTCTCTCTTTCTTTTTTTCTCTCTTTCTTTTTCTCCTTCCTTCCTTCCTTTCTTCCTTCTTTCTCTCCTTTCCCTATTTTCTTTCTATTTTATTTCTTTCCTTCTTTATTCCTCCTTTCCTTCCTCCTTTCCTTCTTTATTTTCCTTCTTATTTTTTGTTCTCCAAGGAGACACATTGCCTCTCTTTTCATAATGAAATGAGTTCTTCTTCACAGATCCCAACTAACTCCTCTCAGATCCTCTGATACCTGTCTGATTTCACTCAGGCAATTGTTCACAATCTGTATTCAGCTTCAGAATTTGCTGCTTCTATTTCAACCCTGAAAAAATGGCTTGCTTGTTTGAAAGCTTGCCTGCTTTTTCAAACTATAGTTGTTTGTTTAATGAGAGATGATAGTATCTCTGCATACAGACCTTGCCCTGCCTTTTATTACAGCTATATTTTACAATAAATATTACTCACATGGACAGACACAGTGAAGAAGAGCACGAGACAGGAGGAGAATAGCAAAACACCATCATTATGCCAACTGCCCCCGTGTAGGCATCAGGGTAAGGTTCAGCAGACCAAATACAGTCTTGGCTGTTTGCATCTACTGGTGAGATGGTCCTGCTCTTAGTGGCAGTGTAAAGTCAAGATGCTTCACGCAATCAAGCTTTGCCCTTCCATAAGGTCCCACTAGAAACTGTGCAAACTGACCTTCAGATTGAAGTGAGATATTAAAATTGGGCAAGGAGGTCTTTAATTTGGTGAAACTGGAGCAACTAGAGCAGAAAGCCCTTCTTCAAATACTCAGAGAAGAACAAAGCTAAAACACAATGGTCTTTCCAGCACATTAAAAGCCAGTCCAGTTTCCAATTCTTCATCAGATAAGAATGTTTTGTGCACATTGGGCCAATTTATTCTGGAGCAGGAAAGCCTGTAGCAATGCACAGCCCACCCCACCACTTCCTGTGGGAGTCACTGAAAAATCTTCTGTCCTGCCATTCCCCTGACCAAAATATTTCTAAACATTCTGGGAGATTCTTGCAGGCACCCATGTGACTGCATTTAGGAAGCAAACAGCCAACTTCAGGCAGTCACCAGGGGATGCACATTCGTTCCTAGTATGTTTTGCTGAGGTTTTTATTAAGGGGGCTTAACCTTTCTCTGGCTTGCAGAACCCTAAGCAATTAATTGCTATTTATGTAAGCTAATTCTTTGTAATTATAATAGGATAAATTCCCCCATCCACATCCTTAGAGGGCATAAGGAATATGAGAACATAAAAGAGTGTCTAGCCCTGAATATTTGACCTTTTCTACTAAATTTTAGAATCAGAGTGGAGTAATTCTTCCAGGATAAAATCACTTCTATTTCAGGAGAGAATGTGTACCTAGGGAACTATAATGAAATTGTGCAATCTGTTGGTCATTTCCCCCATGTAGATAACTCCTAAATCTTATTTTCCTAGAGTTCTTCAACTACTGTCTTGCTTCAGGAGTGGTTTAAAGAAATGTGAATTCATCCCACGTGCATGAACACTTCTGCCAAATGAAATTCCATAGGGTATTCTGTTTGTAAATCTTAAGAAACTATCAAGTGTAGTCCATTATTCAGCACATCTCAGAGATAATGTATTAGCTTGAGAACTGTATAGAAGAGCTTTATCCAAATAAGATAAATCACCAAGCAAAAGCTACGTAACAAAGAATAGAAATCTGAAATTAAGCCTGTTGGCAAATCTTTTACCAGAGCATAAAGCATTTTTCCTCTTCCTAAGCCTGGTTCATCATTATAATGTGATTAGTAGTAAATGGCTCAATAAAAGGACTTAGGGTGCATGAGCTTCATTTTGGTCTACACCAGGAAAGAAGCTGATTGACTCCAGCTCTGCAGCATGCTCCCATGGGCACTGGGTGCTGCTGCCTCTGCAGTAGGCATCTATCCTTCACAGACATTTTAGAAGGGCTAGCTGTAACTTGCCTAGTCACAGTCTTTGGAGCAATTCTTTAGTGGAGTGTCTGTAGAAAGCTGAAGGAGTCATAATCATTTCAGCTTTGCACGAAGATGTGGAAGTGCAAGGAATGATCCTTTCTACTCTGTTCCATTGCCCACTTTGTTACAGCAGTAACTCTTGGGCAGCAACTGAGTCAGGCAAGGGTAGGTGCTTCCTTCTCCTGATTTAGCTGTGCAAGGACTTCCAGATCTCATGGCTACAAACCCCAGGAATCCTGCAGCATACTTCTTGCATGACAAGGGCAGTCAGCCTAGCCTTCACCTCACACTGCAGAAGGAGCACTAACCGAAAATGCTGCCATCCCAGAGCACTCCTCCACCTCATCCATCAGAGCCTTTCCCAGCTCCTTTCTTACCCAGATATATGCCACACTTCAGAGAAACCATCCACCTCCTCTACCTACTTCTACTAAACAAGATCCATGAACTAAAGGCACTCCACATCTCCACTGTGGATTCAGCTCCAGTTAATCAAGCAGGAATTCCCTAATTCCCTTCTGTTAGAGCTTTGTCCTTTCCTGTACAAGGACACTCAGCAGACACAAAAAACAACTTCACTTTTTCTTTCTCTTTCCTTTTTTTTTTTTTTTTAGGTTCAAACCTACAGGATTCCTCTTCCTGTTAAATATACGGACTGTTTTGTTACTAAATACAAAACATGACACATACAGCTAGAATAGCCACCAAGCTGTTTTTACACAAGCAAACCTGTTTCAGCCTGAGGGACCTGGCTTGGGCCCTCTCCATCTATACCATGCAGGGTTATGACTCAGGCTCAGACAGACAAATGACTCTGTTTTGGAGCTGTGTCCTTGACCAGAAGGGACAAGTTAGTTGATATTTTGGCCGATTGCAGGAAGGGGGGAAGCCTGTTGCCACTCCAAAGCCAACACTTGTCCATTGGATAACGCTGGCGCTCAGGCAGGAGCTTGCAGTGCTTCCAGAACCAGCAGTGGAGCTCCTCTGTGCATTTGCAAAGTCTCAGCTTGTTGCAGGAGCCTTTTTGCCCAACGTTAAATGAGACAAGAGTAAGCCCAAGCATGCCGCCACGTCTCCTTCCACCAGCAGCCCTGCCTTCCCCCTGGGCTATGAACTGTCTGGAGCTGCAAAAGCCAAATGTCTTCAGCACTGCACTAGCTCTCCTGCTCCATGCATCTAGAAAGAGTTTAGGCCCAAACACATCTTGCCCCTTTTCTTCTCACCCACCTTCTTCTTTATTCACTATCTCCAGAGATTAACATGTCCACCACCCCCAGACTTCTGCTTTCTCTTTGCTCTGTACTGAGTAATGAGCTTTGCCATGCCATGGGAGCAGGCTGGCTAAGAACAAGGACTATGATAACGTGGTTTTTGGAGCCTTTGAACTCATACTAACCGTGGTTGGCATCATGAGATGAAGCACAGTTCTTAGATCCCCGATGCACATGTGAATAGGGGCTGAAGATCTGCCCTCACACAGACAGATGCCATATGTCCTTGGCCTCACAGAGACTTCACTAGGAAGGAAAAAAAACTAATGAGCTCAAAGCCAACGTGTTAGAGATAGATGTCAGAGAACCTGTCTGCATTCAAGCCAGCACATCATTAACAAAAGCTTTTTCTTTCTTGGGGAGAATCTGTCAGTTCTGGCACAATGGAGCTTCCTGGATGGCAAAAGTGGGAAGTACCCAAACCTAGGAGATAAAATGAGGGGACTTACTTGGCACTACATCCACTCTACATGTAAAAGGGACCTAGTAAAGCTGAAGATAGTTATACAAATTAATTTAACATGCCCTGTCTTCTTTCTCTCCATTGGTACAATTTATCCACACCTGGTTGCTTTTTCATTATTGCCATAGCAGCAAATACAATTTCCAGCTGAAATATTACCCTTCCTCTGAAGTAATGGCTAGGTCCATCCTTTTACACCATCTATTTATGTTGGCATCCAACTCAGCAAAATCAAAAACCATCAGAGTTTTGTACATGCTCAAATTTCTTCCTCTAAGACATTTCAATTCAGCATTTATTTTACTGCAATTGTGAAAAGAATTGACCCTGAGATCCAAGCCCCCTGTCAGGAAAACCCACAGTTATAGGTGGAGCCATCTTCTGCAGAAGTCCTCCAGACCCTGCTGACAACACTGACCATGAGACCACCGTGCATGGGCTCCAGAGGTACCCTTATGTGCAATGGGGGTCTACAGAAGATGGATGCACCCAGGATCTGCAGTTATGTTCCCCTAGGCACTGTTGAAGAGATGGGCACTGGCAGAGGTGTCAAAGTTTGGTATCCTTGGCAGGAAGCCTAAATTCCCACTTGGATTTTTCTACAGGAGGCCCTCAACCCAACCATAAGAGATTATTTCCTTCTTCAGCATGCAGCTTCCCTTTTGAGGGGCATTCAACTTACTCAGCCTTCCCTTTCATTCTCACCACAGCTGCCTGTTCATGCTGGACCCAATTTTTACCTTCCCACTCCTCACATTTTCTGCCTCTCCAACGACATGCCTGCAGCCAGAGCAAGAAAGCTGCCATGGGGATTTAGTGCTGCTGCAGTGACAGGTCTGAGCACTGCATAAGTTGAGCAAACTTACATAAAAGTTATAGCAAGCTTAGAGCCAGGCTGTAGAAGCTGGTATATAATTCAATAATGTGCTGTAAATTCATTGAGGCAGGACATCTGGGAGACCGGTTTCTGACTGCTCTGACCTGCAGCCGGATAAATTCTCCAGAACTGCAGTATATATAAAAAAATAAATAAATCAGAGGCATCATCCCAGCTTCACAGATATATGATAGCAACTACTGCATCTCTTATTTCATCATCATCGTAACAACTTCATCCTCAGTCAGAGGCTGTTTTATTCACAAGTTTAATGCAGAGAATCAGACATAAGACTGGGACTGGATATGTAACAAAATAATTTATATTTGAGAGTAGCATGCAGAACAAATATTCAGAGTATCCGAGAAAAGTGGAAGGAGGTTTACTGTGAAAGTCGGGGGGGTTTTGCTGCTGGCTTTAAGGAGATCGGCATGTAACCTTAAAAGGTGCAGCATGTTCAAGAACGAAAACAGAAGTCACCTTTTTTTTTTTTTTGTTACATTTTTATGGTGCTTCTGCTGCAAAATAAAAACTTCTTTGCTGCCATTAAAACACCATCCAAAACATGATAGCCTTGATATTGTTGAGTCTGCAACAGAATATAAACACATTCTATTGGCAATGCTGCATGAAATGATCGCCTTCAAGTGACCTTCAGAGTGGTAACACAACAGATCACACTCTTCATTATTATTATTTCCAGGCTGCTCTCCATAATATCTCAAGTATGAGCCAGATAAGCAGAACTGCATCCCACTGAGCTGGTTTTTAATGTCTTGATTTGTCGAGTAATAGGGTGGCTGTTGGCATACGTGATTCTCAATCACACACATTGGTGCTAATTGCAGGAGACTATCCTGAGCAGCTTATTTTTCAAGCTCTTAACATTCACGATTATTGTGAAGAATTTCCCAGCCTGTCCTGGACATAATTAACAGCTTGAGTGAAACATTTCTTTTACTGCTATTGCTAAGCTCTTCTGAATACACTTTCAGTTTCAGGGGGGTGAATTGACTAGTGCATGTAGTCTTTAAATGATCAGATTGATAGCGCGTGCTAGGAAGACAAAAGACTCTCTTCAACATGCAAAGAGAAGAAACTTAGTCTGTGGCCTCCAGTGAGGAAGTGTTTCAGGTATGAGGAGGAATAAATGCCACAGTGTGGTAGGCTGTGTTTTAACTCTGTGTGTGG
Organism: Anas acuta; assembly: GCF_963932015.1. NCBI lineage: Eukaryota > Metazoa > Chordata > Aves > Anseriformes > Anatidae > Anas > Anas acuta. Next base: position 27,169,784 of record NC_088979.1, read on the forward strand.
ACTTGATCAGCAGCACTGGAAAACTCTTTTAAACAGTAATTCACACAGTTCGGGAGGGGAAAAAAAAGCTTCTGTTCATTGTTTGCACATTAGAGTAAATAACATTTGATGACAGGAAAAGGAACATTTGGCTCTCACCATGCCAGGACTCCGAGTTTGTCTTTTAAATTACTCACATGGTTATGCAGTGGATTCTTTCATGCCCTTTTTGTAGCATCCTGTTTTTGGAGGCTGCTGTATTTTCTTTTAATTAGCGCATCCCTGGCCCACCTCGGGATGCTCGGCAGGGACTGGGGAAGGTACAGTGGCTGAATTGATGCCTGCCTCTGCCCCACCGGAGCTGTCAGCTTTTAAAATAGCCATGCTTGATTACAGGATGGTCATAGAGTTATTGACTGGAAGGGCCCAGGTCGTTAAAAATGGACTTGAATTTATTTTAACCCACTTATACAACCCAAGCCATCATTCACTATTTTTACAGAGGAAACCTGGAAAATGCTTAAGGAGACTGGGTGAGGTCTCCAGCCACCCCCAGGGTGGGGAGATGGGTTCTTCTCCCCACCAACCTCTCTTCTGCCTCTCACCAACATAATTTCACTGGAAGCTACGGGTTTAAAATGCTGGCATTTTCTGATTAAAAAAACACGTTGTGTCTCTCCAAACCCTGGCCACTTCCCACCTGTGGGTCTCCTCATCAGGCAATTCAATGCTTTGTGGCCTTGCCGTGCTGTTAGACATGGGTAGTGCCACCTGCACAGCAGACTCATAGCCTGAGGATGAGAGCTGGGATAAAAATATTTGAATATTTGATTGTTATTAAAGAGCTCTCACATCTTATGCTTGCATTGCCCCCCTCCCTGGTTCCTCTCTGACTGGAACATAGCTGCTTTTTTAAGCCATGATTTTAGACAGGTGCCTATAGAATAGTTTTTTTTTGTTTGGTTGGTTTGTTTTGTTTTGTTTGGTTTGTTTTTTTTTTGGTGGGGGAGCAGAGGTAACACCAGAGAAAGCAATATGTCCCAGATCTGTGCTGGGTCACATAGGCTTTGAAGCGGTCTGAGCCCCAGGAGATGCTCCGTACTGCGGCTGGGGAACCTCAGCACCAACACAGCCACAGTGTGGCTCATGGTCAATGGTCACCCTGCAAGACGTGCTGGTATTCTTGTTCTCCTTAACCATTTTCATTACTGTTAAAAAAGCACACCAGCCATAAATCTTTCCTTTTTTTTTCTTTTCTTTTTTTTTTTTTTTTTGTGTGTGTGTGTGTTTTACTTTTTTTTTTTTTTTTTTCCCAAACCCCAGATATAGAGCTGAACTGAACTTGACAGTGTTTTCTTTATGTTCATCATAATCTTGCTACAAACTCACCACACGCTATGCTGGAAATCTGCCTGACAAGTGTTTTTAATTTGAAGGGAAAATACCAGAAGTTATATTGCTTGCAAGTTGACGAATGCTTTTTTTTTTTTTCTTTCTTTTTGCAAAATGCTTTGGTCTCATTTCCAACACCCTCTCCTTGCAGATGGTATCAGCATGAGCAAATCAAGGTATCGCTGGAGTAGGCTGTTCGTGGTTCAGCTAAGTACACTTCTGTCCCTTTGCATGTCTTTTTGTGAAAAGGCATGAATGGTTTATAAATTCAGCACTATCCCAGAATGTTACTCCAGACAAGATTCTGCCATTTTGCCTTCCATAACATATTGTAGCACTTCACACTGCATACCATCTCCTGGCTAGCCAAGATTGCCAAAATTATCTAGGTGCCTCAGTCCTGTGGGAGATTTGAACCCTTGTTCTTCTCGGATCCCCAAAAAGCAGCCTTTGTTCCATCTGTTTTCTCTGTTCACTTCCACACCTGTAAACAGTTCTACAGGGACCTAGGACGTCAAGGGGAGAGAAAAAAAATTGATTTGTCCTAGCAGGATCATTTCCATAGCACCTGTTCACATAACAAAAAGAGAAAAAAGTAAAAGCAAGGAGGGAGTGAAGGCGAAAGAACTTTGAACATATCAAGTAGCAAAATGAAAATACATGGACAAAGTTGGAATGAGCACTTTACTGAAGACCATTTCAGAGAAAAACAGGGAAACATAAACATATGCTTGTATCATCTGCGTTAGGGGCCTACCAAAGAGGAAACACAACTACAGAGGAACTTACAAAGCAAAGCACAGGATTTCTGGTCCTCCTCCTGTTTTAATCTCTTGGCCACAGACCAGAGGAGCACAGTGGTATTCACAATAAATATTCCTTGTAGGTCAATGCCAGCAAGAGGCACAACGTAGGTCTGAGACAAACAGTCTAATTCTGCCCTGCTGGCCTGCCCCCGTACCTGGGGGCAACCACATACCACCTACCCTTACACTCCTGCAACACAATGCAAAGTAAAGGCATAACAGAACACATATACAGTTATATCTCCCATATCTATATTGTATTCAGGCAAAAACAGTCCTTTTGATCAGATTTTGAAAGAGAGCTTCCACCACAGGTCAGGCTGTGTCTGTAGGGCACAACAGAGACTCAGGAGGCAGGGAACATACCACACAAAAATATAGCATCTGCCCCAAATCTGGCAAGGGGTTCTTGAGCTATACACCTGCTGACACACACAATATTCTTTAACATAAAAACTGCCATAGCTTGGTTCAAGTAGTCCAATTGTATATAATAATATAAACTGTTGCTTGTAAAATTCTGTTCAGTAGGTGCTGAAGAAGCTATTTTAACCCAGGAAAGCAGTCTCCTACCTAAGCTTGCTAGTACTGCGCTGTAACGAGTTAAAACAGACTACAGCTTGTTAAAAGGGCTGAGATGAACCAGCAGATATATGTGGGGAGGTTTATGCTAGCACCTACTCCTACAGGGTATGAGTCAGGCCAGCGCTGTTGCTCTTTCACTTTTGTAAGCACTAAACTTTGCAAGCTTTTGAGCTGCTCTGAAATTTCAGGTGCATATCTTTTAACTGACTAACCAGCTAAAATGTCTGCAGGCTGATAAAAATTGCAAAACAAGCTTAAAAACAAAACAAAACAGGTAAGGTAGTAGAAGAAATAAGTTTGTGTGTGTGCGTGTTTTGTTTTGTTTTGTTTTTTAAAAACAAGTAAAACCATAGGATCTAAACCTTGAAAACATGAGGCATCCTACAGATGTATAAAGTTATAAAGACAGTGTGCTAACTTGTCTCATTCTGGGCCTTACCTGTTAGTTGTAATCCAGTCCAGCCTCTTTCTTAATTTGAACCTGTGGGGTTCAGATTACCTAAACTCAGTGGGTACATCACTCCTTTAAGGCAAACAGTTATAAAAACAACCCTTAAAACATTGATCAAAGCATGGTAACATAGGAGAGGAGATGGGACTTCAGGGAAGTTACTGCTTGAAGGAGGCAGGAAGATGAGAGCAGAAGCTTGTGTTTGAGCCTCTTTCTCACCATGGCTAAAGTAACTGTTCTGACTCGTCTGGCTTGTGAGGAAGCTGAGGAGAAGCAGAAAAGTCAGTCCTCATTTTCAAGTTTTTGTATGTTGTTTTACAACCCATTGCAATGCAAACTGCATTCAGCACTTCCTTCTTTTCCATCAGGCTTCTCTTCCATCAGGCAACTGAGTATTGTGAGTAATTTTTATTTAGCTGTTTTTCCTTACTATAATACTGTATTAAGCCATTTTTAATTCCTCTCCATCTACTTTTTTCTAGAATGTGCACAGACATGGAAAAGGTCAGAGCTTAACTTCAGAGCTATGCTTAAAGTTAAAGGGAAGATAATTATACCTACCACCTTATGCATAACATATGTTGAAAAATTGGTGATGTTCAAGGTACCTTTGAGATTTTGAAGCCCCCCCTCCAATCCTTCAGCAAGAAACCAGAGAGCACAGAAGCATGGTCTGCTACAGATCCTTGTCACAACATGACCCATTCCTCCTGTGAGAGGACCAGCACCTCTGTCTTCAACTATCCTGATGGAGGTACTAAACCTGAGGTACAGCAGTCCAGAAAGAAGAGGGAGAAGCAGATCAGGATCAGAAAAGCAGAACAAGGACCACATCATGGTGAGTCCATGACTGAGGGACATGCCCCCAGAAAGGAGACCCAGAGCTGGAATTTCTGTAAGTCCCAAAGGCAGTATAAGTGTACAAAACCAACAAACAACCAAAAAACACAGAAGGCCTGTAAGAAAAGCCAGGACTTTGTGAAGAATTTTTTTCCTACCTACCATTTGTTTCTCTGTACTCAGCCATTTCCAGTTTCGAAGCCTTTGTGCCTTTCTTCCTTCATACATAAAACTTCAAGAAATAATACTTCAAAAAGTCTACATGTCAGACTAAATTCAACACCTCTCCTGGTAAATACATCCCACTGTGCCCCGTAGCTTTCATTGTGAATCAGAAGAGATGACTAATGCCATAACTGCTTATTAAAAAGAAAATTAATCATTTCTTTGTGAGTTAAACTCTTAAAATTTTTTTAACACTTTAAAACCGAGGAAAATTAGTTTTGATGAGATACAGCAGTGGCACTTGGTTTTTGTAGATGTAAAAGAGCATTTTGTTCTCAGCAGCTATTGCTGATTTTTCTTTTTGCTTGACAGATGAGCTTATCAAGTGTCACTGACATTTTTGCAGTACTGTGTTAAAATATGCTTCATTTGCTACTCATCTGAAAACTTAAGATGTGTGTTGTTCAGAAGGCACTAAAGGATTGATCCAATAAATCATGTGGGCTGGAAATGCTTCAGTTTCCTAGAGACCCCTTGGCTTCACTCTCAGTGCCTACACCAAGAGTAGCAGATAAGTTGATGAATAGAGATCTTTCCCAGGCAGTGGGAAGTGATGATTTGAACCTCCTCACACTGGTCCAGGATATCTTTTGCAACACGTGGTGAAAAGCAGTTACACACTTTGTTCACTCTATAAGGCAGCCTAAGGAGGTGATTAGATATTTGATGCTTTTCTGGGCAAGAGTACACTTGAACAAGGAAGAGGGCTGCATCCATTGATTATCTTTTGCATCTATAAGCACTTCCTTTTCTCTTCAAATTCTTCTCCCTCACCCTCAAAAAAATACCAGGTCTTCGAAACAATATTGTAACAGGGGCCTAAAACAATAATATGTGACTAGCAAAATAAGATTTACCAGTAGGTGTTCACAGAAAAATATAGGATGGAAGAGACCTCTGCAACCACCTCATCCAGCCCTTTTCTCCTTTGAGGACCAACTTCAAAGTTAGATCAGAATCTGGAAGGTCTTGTCCTGTCAAGATGTGATTATATCCAAGGATGAAGATTTCCCCAGCCTCTCTGTGCAACCTGCTTCAGAATGACCACACACACAAAACTGTACACAGTTCCACAGGAGTGCCTAATAGAAAGGAGAATCACTTTCCTGGACCATCTGGCTTTTGCTGATGCAGCTCAGGATCCTGCTGGCCTTCTTCACCCAAACTTGTTGTCCACAGACTGCCAGGTTAATGTCTACAGAGCTGCTTTTCAGCCAGTTTGTCCCCAGCTTATACCAGTGCATGGGGTTATTCCACCTTTGCACATGCTGTTGTTGAATTTCATGAGGTTTCTGTCAGCTTGTTTCATCAGCTTGCTATGATCCTGCTTAATGGAAACCCTACTTTCTAGTTCTCCCTCCAGATTGGTGTCATTGGTGTACTTGCTGCAGGTTCATTCTGTATCATCACACTTGACATCAATAAAGATATTAAACACTATCAGCCCCCCTTTATTAAGCCCTAAGCAATGCCGTTCATGACTGGCCACCAGTTCAAGACAAGGATGCTCACTCTTTCAGTGGGGGCAGTTCAGCCAAATTTTTTCACCAACTTTGTAGTCCATACACACAGTCCAGATCTTCCCAGTCTGACCACAACAGTGCTATAGGAAACTGTGTCAAAAGCTTCAGCTTCACTAAAGCCTTGATAATGCTGTGCTCTTGCTTTCTGAGCCAGTCATCTCATGAAAGAACACAATCATCCTGGTCAGGCATGATTTGCTCTTGGTAAATTAATGCTGGATATCCTCTGTCATCTCTTTCTCCTTCATGTTCCCAGACTTGCCTTCCAATAAGGATGTGCTCCCCTTTCTGAGGAGGGAAAGTGGAGAGTGAGATGCTGGTTTCTTCCCCTGATAACCCATGTTGGAATGTGAGGGAATGTCACAAAGCTGCACCAGGGGAGGTTCAGACTGAACATTAGGAAAAAACTCTTTCCTGTGAGGGTGGTCAAACACTGGAACAGGCTTCCTAGCAAGGTGGTTGACGCCCCATGCCCATCACTGTTCAAGAGGCACTTGGACTATACCCTTCATAATATGCTTTAACTTTCAGATCGACCTGAAGCGGTCAGGTGGTTGGACTAGATGATCTCTGAAGGTTCCTTCCAACTGAGCTGTTCCCTTCCCTTCCCTTCCCTTCCCTTCCCTTCCCTTCCCTTCCCTTCCCTTCCCTTCCCTTCCCTTCCCTTCCCTTCCCTTCCCTTCCCTTCCCTTCCCTTCCCTTCCCTTCCCTTCCCTTCCCTTCCCCTTCCCCTTCCCCTTCCCCTTCCCCTTCCCCTTCCCCTTCCCCTTATGTTGGGAAGATTCTGGTCAATAATCAATTGATTAGTCTGTTACTCATTCCATAGCAAAGCTTAATGCTCTCAAAGCCCTCCTCTGTATATCATTAAAGCCTCCTCTACTCACTTTCTCTCTCTACCCTTCCTACAGAACTTGTATCTGTCCATGGCACCAGCAGGCAGGCAAGATCTTCCCTTGCATTTTGCGATGCCAATGGCATTTTTAGTTTCCTCTTTACTGTCCCATATTTTGTCTTTTGCTATTTAAAAACATAAAATTAAAAAAAAAAAAAAAAGACTGTCTCTGCAATTACTTATGGAAATGCAAAATTTGTAAAAAATAGAGGATTTTTAACATGAAAATGCCCCTAGGAATGATCATATTTTTTCCTCAGCCTATTTTAGAGAACACTTTTGCTTTTGCAAAGACTCTAGCTTTTCAAGACAGCTATTTCTGCTACGGCTAAGAGATAAGAGTCTCATCAAGTTATACTGTAAGCCCTTTAAATACACATAAGTAAGAAACACTAAAAAATTGTGATGAGGATACTATAAGCTACTGAACATTTCTACTTCTTTCCCTCTTAGCAGCAGATGCAAGCTTGAGGAAACAACATTCACAGGGTGATATTTAGTTCCAGAGGTTATATTTGTAGTTTCTATTATGAGATTAAAGCACATGAGCTACTTTGCCCTCCAGTACTGGTTTTCACGGGCTTTGCAGAATTTGAAGACTTTTAACTGCTGGAAAATAGTCTTAATATATCACATCTATGCCAGTAAATGTATCCTTTCATTGCAAAGATTTGGCCATTAAGTTTCTTTACTTTACAGAGATTGATGAGATTTACCTTACACTTAGGGCTATGCAAATAATTGATTTTTCTGTTCAGCAGAACACAGCAAAAGCCAAAACCAATATTTTGGGGATTTTCTTGCCAAAATGAAAAATAATAATAATAATTTTCTGGTTGAAAGGAACATTGAGATCAACCAGAAACTAAATGTTTCATTTTGTTTTATTTTTAATAAAAACAAAAGAAAAGTAAGGGATAGAGTCACAAAATCAGCATAGAGGATATTTTCCATTTCTACCTGGTTTCTTAGTGGTTGGCAGATCACAGAATCATTTGGAAGGGTCCTCGGAAGAGCATCTAGTCTAAACCCTCTGCTCACAGCAGTGCCAACAAGAGCAGTTTAATTTGCAAAACTGGTTCCATCTGTGACCACACTTTTCACAGGATCTGGATGAGAACAATCCCTTTCTTCTCAAGTTTCTTCTCATGTGCTTGCAATGTCACTTCAGTTGCACCAAGCCTGAGTGGCTGCAGGAAGGCTAAGCTGGCAGTGAAACACACTTCTGACACAGGGACTAGGATATAGGTTGTTATACTAGTTAATGAGGTGACCAATCCTCTCCTAAAAATGTTTTGTATTACAGAACAATAGAAAAAGTCTTAGCTATTCTGCTGCTTAACACTCTTGCTGCAAAGAGAAGAAGATAACAGTGCAGCGATCAGAGAAGATGAAGCAGTTCCCACACTACTGAAGAAGCTTACATAAAGCAGGCTATTCATGTCTTGTACAAAGCATAAGATGTTACTTTGATTTATGTTGCTGTATGGTTCTGATTTCCCACAGTGAGATTCTTTAAGATGAAGACCATACTCTTGAGTCTCAGGGTCTGATCCTGCTATGTTTACTTCCCCCTTACTCCCAGGCAATCGAAGGGTAACTCTATGTTGGAAGAGGCTACACAGGCAAGGAGGCTCATGCTCCTGCAAATGCCAGACCAGGCACTGCTGTACATTTGTAGCCAGCTCTGGATTTAAGGCTGTCTCTAAATGGGAGCCTCAGAGTCCAGGGCACCCCAAAGATACAGTGCTTTGCATCTCTCAATATCACAAGCTTGGCCTGAGGTGTACTGTGGGACAAAGATTTGACCTTGGTCACTCTGAGGACAACCTAATACAGATCAGAAGCAGGGTGAAGTAAGCACAACCTCAGCTTCCACCCTGCTAAGCAGCATGTTTGGCTGCTCATTTGGTGCACCCTGCCTTCTGCCTGTCCCTAGAGAGACACCAAGCATGTCTTAGGGGTATGACATGGCATTTGGTTTCTCATCCTGCTCAGTATGTTTAGCTCTGATGCTGGCAAAAATGACACTGTGAAGAGTCTACAGGTAGTGTGAACCTCATGAGGTTCAATAAGACCAGCGGCAAGCCCCTGCATCTGGGCCGGGGCAATCCCAAGCACAAATACAGTCTGGGTGGAAGATGGATTGAGAGCAGAGCAACCCTGAGGAGAAGGACCTGGGGGTGTTGGTCGACAAGAAGCTCAACAACATGTGCTTGCAGCCTAGAAAGACAAATATATCCTGGGCTGTATCAAAAGCAGTGTGGCCAACAGGTGGTTCTCCCCCTCTACACTGCTCTCATGAGACCCCACCTGGAGCCCTGCCATCAGCTCTGGGTCCCCAGCACAAGAAGGACATAGAAGTATTAGACCGAGTCCAGATGAGGGCCACAAAGATGATCAGAGGGCTGGAGCACCATTCATGTGAAGACAGGCTGAGGGAGTTGGAGTTTTTCAGCCTGCAGAAGAGAAGGCTCTGGGGAGACCTTACAGCGGCCTTCCAATACCTAAAGGGGCCTACAGGAAAGCTGGGGAGGGACTCTTTGTCAGAGAGTGGAGTGAGAAGAATAGGGGTAATGGCTTTAAACTAAAAGAGTGAAGGTTTAGATGAGATATAAGGAGGGAATTTGATGAAGGGCAGCTCCTCTGCAAATCCACATCCAGCTTCCTCCCATGCCACAGTCATAGCAATGCTTTCATGGTATCCAAAATTTCTGTGGCATGTGGTGAATAGGAGATCTGCTTTCCTATTTAATTTTGAGTTATAGCTGAAGAGTGTAAGACTAGTAGTTTTGTAGTATAAAATAGCTCTGCATTGTTCTCCTTTAAAACCAGGAATTTTGCCCACAGCCTCAAATTTGAGGCTTTATTTAATCAAGGCGTTATGCACACACCTGGTAATGCATCCTCACTGCTGATACGGTGGCATGGGGGCAGCGAGAACGAAATGACTCCTCCGACACCACCTTTCAGTAAGTCATTAGCAGGACACATACAGCAGTCTCGCACCTGTGATGCTGAGACCTAGACATTAAACCACTTGTTGCCAGAATTTTTGGGCTCTATTTTAAGCAGGACTGTAATATGGTTTATAAACATTGCTGCAGACTTGAATATTTTGACTATTTAAAGCCGGTTTACCAAAACAGAAAGAAATTATTAAAATTGGTTGCAAGTTCTGCTGCTAAGTGATTCAGAAACTGTTGGACTCTACAAAATTAGTCATTTATTAAAAGGTGCAAGAATCATTTCTTAACCTATTAATGAATGCACTCTACTGTAAAGCGTGACTAACTTCCCATAAAAAGAGATCAAATTTGTGGGTGCACATAGTCACTTTGTTACCTTTCTACCATAATTTGGTCTGTTTCTGCGCTGTGCATGGGCACATCCAGGAACTCAATGCGCAGGTGCTCGAAGGCGTTTGGTGAGGGCTGACAGACTCGCTCCTTGAAGGGAAACCTTTTCTCGGAAAGTCTCACTCTGTGCTTATTTGGAAGATAGGAAAAGCAACAGCAGGCTCTCTCATCTGGTTCACCAAGCCTAGACCTGTTCCCAGTCAAGCTGTTAATCTCAGCCTCTTTTTAACTCTTGTGGCTTTTCTGACCCAGCCTTAATTTTATATTTAGGCCATTTTCTTGTAATGAGTCACAGCTGTGACTGTCATTTTAGTACAGTGAAATGTGTCGACAAGACCAAGAATAGCAGCTGTCTGTCAGACCTGCACCTAACATGTTAATGGAGATACCAAACATTGGAAACAGAACCAAAGCCAGTGAAATGGAGACTGCAGCTCTACAGTGAAAGTCGTCTTTTAAACAGCGTGTGTATTTTTTTTCTCCCCTAAAATGAAAGTAGAGGATTAAAAAATGAATTTCACTGGGGTTTATCCTGCCCAGATCAACCTTGGAAATAGCTGGGATAAACCCTCTGCTGGGAGGAGTGGAAGAGTTAGGGTTATTTCTACCTCATTAGGATCTCCTTACCAAAGTATCCTTGTTGATACAAGCTAAGAACTTGTCCCTTCCAGCTTCACTGTATGGGAGTGTAGCATGAGATTTGAGAGGAGGTTGGCCCAGCTTGTCTTCTGCACCCCTTGAGGTACCACAGCTGCCTCTGTTCTGGGCAATAAAACTTCCCAAACACAGAAACTTTCACTTCTGCAGGAGCTGCTCGGTTTTGAGATGTGGTCAGTGATGCAAAGGCCAGCTCACGCCCAGTTGTACTGGGGTCTCTCAAGGATCAGTATTGCTTCCTCATGACTTTAGTAACAACCTGGGTGATGGGACAGGGTGCACTCTTAGCAAGTTTGTGAACACCAAACATTCAACACTGTTTCAATGGCTGGGCTACCATTTGAAGGAACCTGGACAGGCTGGATAAACAGACTGACAGAAACCTCACGAAGTTCAATAAGAGGAAGTCTTGCATCTGAGATGGAGCCAGGACAGTCGGGGGGCTGCTTGTATGGGAAACAAATTGCATAAGAGGATCTGGTGTGCAACAAGGCCAACAGGACCTTGACCATAGCTAGGTAAGTCCATGAAAGGGACTCTTCCTCCTGCTTGGCATCTGGCGCACTTGGTGTCTAAGCTCAGACAAGGGGCAGAGAGCAGGAATTTTCTTGGTTAGGCTGCTTGAGGAACCCACCTAATGAGTGCATATCTATTTTGTGTTAAGATCAGTGCAATACAACTGGCAATGTCAGAGACCTCCAGGTCTTCAGAAGAAGGCTAATGTTGTGTTGGTGTTGTTTACCCTGCTATCATCAGTGAGTTTCCACTGTTTTGTCTGGAAGGGAAAAAGGCTAGCTTGTGGCTTTCTCGTCACAGACTGAAGGGTTCTTGAGGGTTTTAAGGAAAACTACCATTGTTGAGGTGATGTTACCTCATCAACAGCTGGACCGAGATGCTGCAGAGGCTGATGTGAAATCCATCTCTTTAGCTATAGGTGGAAGTGACCCAGAAAATGAGGAACCGTTTTTATTCCTACAAGAGAACCTGAGACTTCTAGGCATCACTGCTCTTACCCACCTGCAAGTAGTTTGGATCTGACCTGTTGCTCTGCTGCCATGTGCCTGGTGGCACTCAGTCCCATGTGATTTGGATGTGCCACTTTTAAGTGTAGAAGCTGTTGGTTAGTGCATGTCTGCAGGCAACTGGGGAGCAGCGCCCAGTGCCATCCTGCACTGATGTGTGTAACACTGCCTCTCCTGATCAGCCAGATTCACCCCTGAGAAGCTGCGCTCCTCTCCACTCTCCCAGGAGTGACATAAAATGTGAAACAAAAATTGAAGAAAGAAAACACAAGAAGAGGCGGCGGGTCTGGCATTGACTTTGGAGGAAGGAGACCTTGGTCCAAGGTCATTCCCCTGTTCTAGTCAATGAGAAATAATTCAAGGAGCAATCCTTGCCATTGATCTTTTATTATCATCTATCTCTGGGCTAGTGTTTAGCAACTTCAAACAGCCCTCTAAGCGTTTGGCTATTTTGGAGATTTGACCAACTCTCCCAAGCACTGTGTACGGTCTATACATCTCACACAAGTTTATGGATTACACTTTGAACCTGAAGTCTTAAAGCTGGACATCATGGCACCCTCATTGCTCAGCTGTACAAATCTTTATTTGGATCTACTAATCAGTTTCTGTGTATGGAAAACTTTTATCATGGCCACAAAGTTTTCCATGGCTTTGAGCACTAGTATGTAGTAGTAGTAATAGGATGCTGATGCTGATGACAAATGATGATTAAGTGAGCCCTCTGTGTTTGTCAGGGAAATTTCAAATGCCTTGACAAATCTTATTTCCTTAACTCAACATAACCCATAGTAAGTCAGTAGGTTGGGAGGAATTAAGCACAAACAAATACGAATCTTCATTAGCCTGGTTGAGTCACTAGTGTTTCAACAAAGTTCGAAAGGCTACAGGTCCCCTGAGGCACAGAACCAGAGAAGCTAGCTAAAGCACTTCCTCCAGCATTCAGACTGGTGCTCAAGTGGTTCAGACTACAAGATGTTAGACCGGGGTTCCTAATTTTTTCTTCCTGGAGGGCTGTTTAATGAGCCAAACATCAGGCTGGGGCCAGATAACAAACCTCATGTGGAATGTAATTCCCTTCTGATTAAGAGTGTAATAAAATGTGCTTTATGAATTGAATTTGAAGTAGAATACAGCAGTATTTAAAGTAGAATACAGCAGTATTTTTCTGTGTTCATGTGAGGCATATGCAAATGACATCCTTGCCAATACAGCCTATATTCAAAACCCACCTCAGCACGAAGAGCTGAGCAAAGGTAGTACATGGTGCAGCTCTGCACATGCCACCCTTAAAGGAGGTTCAAACTGATCCCAGTGACACAGTGTGTCTGGAACAGACCTTGAAGCAGTCTATTAGTGCTACATAGGGAAACAGGAGGGCTTGGTGCTACACAGGGAAACAGGAGGGCTTGGAAGCCCCATTATTGCCTGTTCCGGGAGCCTGAGTTCATCAGTTTCATACAACATTGTGGAGTTTTGTGGTAAAAATAAATAAATAAATAAATAAATAAATAAATAAATAAATAAATAAGTCATACACTAATTTATGCTGTGCCCTTTAAAAAAGAAAAATACCAGCAATAATTACTGTTATGCTGCTCTTGACCATACAGAGAAGTGGTGTAACAGCTTTAAGGACACATTCCCTCTAGTTCTGATGACATGGAAGTCTATTCCATCCTAGATAGTACTATACAAGCATGATGGATCTGCTTAACAGATTCAGAGAGTTTAAAACTCAGGGGAAATTCAAGCCCTCTTCTGAAACAACCCACAGTGTTGCATCCCATCACCCTTAGCTGAGTTCAATAACTTGGGTCTGGCTGAAAGCTTATTTTTCAGAACAGTATCCAGCGATGGCAAACCCATCACTGCTTTATGTAGCTGGTTCCACTGAATAACCATATTTCTGATTTTAAATCTTGGCTTTTTTCTGATTTGAAGTCCTCTGATTTCTGCAGCTGGACGTTGGCCTGAGCTCTCAACTAGACAAATCTTTTTTGCTCGATGCTACGCTGTCCCAGGAGGCAGTGGTACCCATTATGGTACTTCTCCTATAACAGGCTCATATTGAAGCCTTGTTTTGGATAATTAGACCTAACTCTTTAAGGTTTCCCCTCCAAGGCATTTTCTCCAGACTACAAATCATTTTTATGGCTCTCTTTGTGACCTTGGACACAAACACTGCGCGCCAGGGAACCTCTGAAGCGCGCGGGCAGAACCCGTGAGCGTGACTCTGCCTCAGATGCTTCTGTGAGAGATAAGAGTGTTGGGATGAAAAAGGGATCTGTTTCCCAGGAATGGTGAGAGTTTCCTTGAGAGGCAAGTTTCAAAGCAATGTCTGACAGATGCCCGCTCCAAACTGGCATTAGGGAGAGCTGCCTGTATCTGAAATACTTAAAGTATTTCCAATTCAGTCCAGGACATTTCCAATTCACTATGTAAAGATTTAAATCAGGCAACACAGGCACAAACTAAGTAAGAAGTGAACTTGGATTTATGAGCTTGCATTCACAACCACCACAGTCAACCAATTGTACCACGTGTCCGTAAATAACAGGCAATGTTGAGATCACATTCTCCTATTATTAGAAATGTAATAGTCATATCTTGTTTAAAAACCTGTTTTTAAATCTGTTGCCACCTGGAAAACTAGACTAAACAGATCAAGAGTTAAGGTTATCTACAAATACTCTGGGCAGAAACATAATTAGGGCTGTAATTAGGATTATCGTTTAGTAGGCAATGTAGACAAGCCTGAGAAGATAAGCCACTATCAGCTGCTGTTGAGGGCTAAAGTGATTATTAAGCTCGTAAGTTTGGGCCATGTGTTTTCCTGGCAATGTGGAAATAATCTTGAACAGCTTCCAAAAACCCCCGGCAGGACTGCAGGCTGTTTCTCCTAAAAAGCATTCCCAGTGTGGCAGCACCAGCAGGCAGGTAAGGTGCTCGCATCTGCCAGCTCTTGCTTGCAGCTCTCCAGCACCAGGTTGGTGGAGTGTGGAGGCTGCAAAGCTGACTGTAAAGCTGCTTGCTGAGCAGGCTCCCTCCAGTCCCTCCTGGTATGCCCACCCGTGGTCCATGCTTTCCATCTGTATGGATTCACTCCCACTACTGGGATGTGCAGCACCCAGCGCCACTGCACATCACCAGGCTGAAGGCTCCTCTCTGCAATAAGAAGGAAATCCAAGCTAGGATAAATAGCAAACACATTTTTATAGCAAACCATGCTAAATAGGCAAAGCCTTTAAATGAATGTGCTGCAGGATGTGTAACTGTTGGACCAAGAGCTTTTTGTGCCCCTGCAGCATGTGGCTGGTGGACACGGAGGAGCCCCACTCGGAGCTTGTAAGGTGGCAGGGGAGGGCAGCCAGCTCTGCAGCACCACGTGTCCTTCCCCTCTGCTTCCTCTCATCTCTGCTCCCTCTCATCCTCACCTTGCCTGGAGCTACATTCCCCAACTCTCCCAGGCCCTTACCATCCCGAACCTATTGCTGTGACCTCCTGCCACATGGAAACCCATCTGGGATCAGGCACCGGGGCAGCCACTGGGACCTGCATGTTTCCCTGGCTCACTCCACTCCCAGGCACCACTGGAGAACAAGTGGCACCTCACCTGCAATGCAATGTCTGCATGGCACTGGGGACCAGTAACAAACCAGTAACAAACCAGTAGCAGTCCCCTGATCATCTGATGTCACTGATATTTATTTATTTTTTTTTCAATTTGATGAGCTGCTTAGTCAGAAACCATAATTTTGTTTCCAGAAACAGAAAGAAATTGAGTCAGCACTTGCTTTCCTCTAGATAACTGATCTTTTTCTTCCCCTCCGGTTTCTCAATGGATCTGTTTTTATCTGTGTGGTGTTTACTTTCCAGGACACTTTGCCATGTTTGCAGCTCCATTTTTATTTATTTTTATTTTTTTATTTTTTTAACCTCAAGCTTCTCCACAAAATACACAGAGCTCCCTGCTGGTCCCTGTTGTTGGGTGGGTAAATCGACTCTTGAGGCAGAAGGGATGGCACTCCTCATGCTTTTTCTTTTCTTGACTCTGTTCTGACATTTTATCTTCCTCCATGTTACTTGAACAGGAAACTATAGGGGTAGTCACAAACTTCTCCCTGGCTTGCATCCTTCAGCTTCACTATTTTTAAAATGTCAGTTGTTTTCAAACATGTGGCTCTACACATACAGGACAAAACGAAGATGGCAGAACTTCTCTTATTACAAATTCCATCGTATATAAAAAGCCCAAATGCTGTTCCCTTACTCAGACCTAGCCAATGAACTCAATTTATAGTAACTATAATTCCAAAAGATCCTCAGATACCTCACAGTGGTTTTTCAGCATGAATAGGTTTTACAGCTGGGCAAGGTCTTACATTACAGAGAAATTTATGCTTAAACATCTGCTCTTAAATGTCCTTCAGCTAGTCGACATGGTTACAAATCCACCCACAGAACCTCCTGGAAGTTATAAAAAAACTACTACTGAGGCTTAACATGCTAAAGTATTTGTTATTTCACCATCAGTCTGGATAGCAGGAAGGAAGATGTCAGGAAACTTTAGATTCATGTCAGACCTTTCAATTTCTGGTTATTTCATAGTGGTAGGGAAAAACTCTCTCCTTTTTTTTTTCCTTTTTTTTTTTTTTTCTCCACAGCCTGTGAAATGTGCTCAGGAGCTGAACTAATTCAGCATTGTTGTGAATACACAGCTTTACATGTCCTAACAGGTAGGAAAGCAGTGGCTACTCAGTTATTTATGCTTGCCCTAAAACTTTTGATAAGGATTTGATGAAGCACATTGCAGCAGGCTGACTTTGCACACATAATAAAAACTCATCTTTGACATGTGAATTTCAAAGCTGAGAGCTGAAACCTACAAATGCCTGTATATATGCTTCACTTTGCTACCATGAGTAGTGCCTTATTCAAGATAATAGGGTAAGCAAGTCTGTAAGTATTGTTGCATTACTGAATTACTATACTGAATTACTAAATAGTTTCCCTTGCTCAACATTGCTTCTCAAAAAAATAAAATAAAATAAAAAATAAAAATATAAAAAACAAACAAACAAACATGGAGAGTCACCTCCAAGTAGACCAGCCTGACTTAGTATGTTTGCCCACTTGAATTCAGATTTATGGGGCCATTCTCCATGGAGCAGGTCTTGTCAGGGGAGTTCCCAGCCTAATGGCCAGATTTGTTACTTAATTTAGTGGTATTGATATTGACCTCCATGCCGTTGTATCTCAGCATCTACACTGTTGTTCTTCCCAGTAAGATAGGTGTTGAGATATATTTACTTTTACTCTTACAGATTTCCAGCATTAATATAATACAAACAACAGTGTTAAAATTATGTCAAAACAGTCATACCTGTTATCATGGAATTACGTACATTTTGTTATAGTAATTGAATGTATACAAATACAAATACATTGAAAAACAAAACAAAAACAAAACAGTCTTTCAACTGAAAATGAAAATGTAAACTTCTTTAGGTTGGCCTCATTTGGGTTCTGTAAATGCTCAAAATATTTTTTATTTACTATGCCACAACCTTTTTTTTTTCTTTTTTTTTTCTCCCCGCCGCTGCATCTGAACCTGAATAGCTCTTTTTACAATGCTGTTATGGAGTTCCTGCATCTTCATCAGAGCCAGATTTAACATCATGGTTTCTTTGAGCATTTTATACAGTGGTTTTCTTCTTTAATCAGCTCATTCAATGTTGAAATAAAGCTAGCACCTCCCCTGGGCTAGACATTCAAAAGGGTAGACTGGTGGTGCTCCAGATGGAGTTATGCCAACTGACGCCAAGTGAGGACAGCTTTTAGAACCTAAAATCTCTGTAATAAAAGACTGGAGCCCCATATCACACTGATTAAAGCCATTTGGATTATTCCCATTAACTTTAGCAGTATATATATTAAGATGTGTTTTGTTTTCTTTTTTTTCTTCTCTTTTCCAGCAAAACTATCTTCTTTGATCCACACTGTGGCTCTCTTATATGTGACGAAGAGCTGTGTTACACATTCTCCCCTATTTTTCATTTGGGTCTTTTGTAGGCTTTTGCCACACTGGTGTGTGGGGCTCCTGTGGCTGGTACAAGTGAGGAATTGGCAGAAGATACTACAATGTGGATTTAAAAATAAAAATAAAATAAAAGAAAGAAAGAAGTGATGTGTGTTGGGAGAAAGAATTTCTATGTTAAATACTTGTTAATTACTCAGTGTTTTGCCAAGATGCAAAAATAAATGTCATTGCCTGGAAATAATGGATGTCCATTTATTCTTTCAAAAATTATTTGGTATTTGTTAACAAAAAATTACTATATATAATCTAAACACATCAACATACCCAGCTCTGAGAGAGTCTAGGTGGTAGTTATAAAGCCTAAAAGGAGTCACTGACCTTCTAAACAAGCCTTAAATCAATGTCTAAACCTGTGCTGAGTTCAGGGATGTAAAATCATACTGTAGAAGAGCAAAATTAGAGCCTAAATGCTATGCTAGGCTGAGTTCAGTCTAATCAAATTCATTTAACCCCATTATTTTCTTCCTCATGTATCACAGATGAACACAATGGAGCCCTCTTGGCAGGAGGCCAGCCTGAAGCCGTCTATTACCCTCCATGCTGAAGTTCTGACAAGGAGAACAAGGCAGCTGTCCTTACAGTAATTGATATTAATGACTGAGGTTAGAGCCCATAGAGACAGCTCGGGACTTAAAAACAGACAAAGAGAAACCCCAGCCCAGCTCCCTGGCAATAGTAGTCTAGAGTAGTCTGATGTAGTATAGAGACAGCCCGGTGAAATTGGAGCAGAACTGTACTGTTCTATCCTTTCGTTTGTTTGTCTTGGAAATGATGTGGATGGGATATCAACATGCATTAAATAAGAAAAAGAATTACGGTTCAAATTGGCAGTAGAATTAGGATCTTTATTTCTCATTTTTTTCTGATGTGTCCTGCATTCACCTTTGGATGGGCTGGAAAAAGCAGGGGTGAGGCTGGCCACCCACTCATGGGGCTTATCCTCCATGGCATGGGAATAACAGTGTCCAGGGGGCCACATCGCAGCACAGTGGTCCTCATGGGCTCAGCCCCAGCTGTTTCTCAGCAAGTCCCAGCCTGAGCCTAGGTCCTGCCCCAAACTCTATTCCCAGGCTTCTTACTAAATGCCTGCTAAGGTCATTTTCAGTGGTTTGTGGAAGTTGTGCTAATTTCTTCAGATGCCTGCAGATTTCACACATTTTTGTGCATTTGTGTAATGCTGAAAATTAGCTTTTGCTTTCAAATTTGCTAGAGATATTTTAACCAGCAGAACCAGTGATTTGCATTGGTGAAAGCTGAAGTGATTGTACATACTTAGTTTGACTTTTAACAGGCTCTGATTATTTGCTTTCAGCTTTACCTGTTGAACACAGAAGTAGGGTATCCATTAAAATGAAAAGCCCTTCTCCTATGAAAGATGTGATCACATTAAAAGTGGCTCAAGGCTGAAATAAAAGGGTGTAGAGACAGCCTTCATGGTACAAGAGACAGCTTTTATATCCAGGGACAAGATTTTTTGAAGCATTTCTTGATATAGTTTTTGACAGTTTGGGGCTTTTAACTCCTGAATGGAAAAGAGGTCAAGGGGACAACTGGATATGACAGTCCTCTGTCATACCAATGTGGGAGCAGCCACTCTGTTGTGACCTTGGGTTTGATAGACCACTGTGTGCTTTCTCACTCTTAACTCAGGTTTCCCATGTCTTCTTAATGTGTTATTTTCACTTTGTCCCTTATTCTACTCTTAGCTATTATACCCTACAGCCTGGAAACTATGTTTAGATGAAGAGCATGGAGAGGTGTCACAAAAAAATCTAGTACTGCTGGGCTCCTAAATCCTACCTCCATGCAAACAGCAAGTAAAATCAAGTGGTTTAGAGTATGAATATTTCAAATCATGTTCTCATTGTGAACCTTAAAGGGCAAGTAGTGGTTGTGGGACAGAGTGCACCTACTTGAGGGGCTGCAGTAATCTCAAAAGAAGAGGTGGGAAATGCATTTGCCAGATGGTCAAAGAGATCATAAGAGGAGTTATTAGCATGTATAGCTGCTCTGCCTCCTAGGAGTGTTTTGGCATTTGGTTACCCTATTGTGAAGGTGTTGAGAAGTTCAGCACTGCAGCATACACTGGCTATTAAAATCACTGTAGTGTCTGCTGTTGTTGCTGAGTAAAACACTTTCCTAAGCAGGTCCTTGAGAAATACATTCTCTTCTTGACCCAATTCCCTTCAAAAGACTGACAGATATAGTCAAGTGTATCGCACTCTTGAAAAGAAAAAAAAAACAACACTCGAATTTGCTCTATAATTTCTGTTCTCTCATGTAAACATATAGTGATGTTCCCTTCCAACCATCCCTGTTTCTGCACCTGTGGAATTTTTTAGCACAAAGACAAAAGAGCAGAGACTATCCAAGAAGAAAATGGGACTGACTGTACATCCCCACTTTTCAGGAAGACAGCAAATCCCTGAGTTACTGCTAAAAAAGCAATGTTTGCAATGCTCTTACTTTCCTAGCCTCTTCTCTACCATCACTGCTTTGGAGTTCCAATAATACAAAACATGCCGTACAATTCATCTCAGCTGGACCCATTAAAAATTATTTAATGACACAGAAATCTGAAGTTCCAAGACACTGTTACAATCTGATTCTAATAGCTACCTTTAAGCTGCTGACATGACAGTTCCAAAAAGATGTTACAGTCTCCTATGAAAGGGAGTAGGGTTAAATCTCAGAAAGCCAATCCACCATATAACACAGAATCACAGAATTGTAGAATATTCTGAGTCAGAAGGGACTCACAAGGATATTTGAGTCCAACTCCTGGCTCCACACAGAACCAACCAAAAATCAAACCATGTGTCTGAGAGTGTTGTCCAAACACTTCTTGAACTACAGCAGGCTCGGTGCTGTGACCACTGCCCTGGGCGGCCTGTTCCAGTGCCCAACCATGTTCCCAGTGAAGAACCTTTCCCTAACCCCCAGCCTGACCCTCCCCTGTCCCAGCTCCATGCCATTCCCTAGGGTCCTGTCGCTGTCCCCAGAGAGCAGAGCTCAGCGCCTGCCCCTCCGCTCCCCTCATGAGGGAGCTGCAGGCCGCCATGAGGCCTCCCCTCAGCCTGCTCTGCTCGGGGCTGAGCAAACCCAGGGACCTCAGCTGCTCCTCAAACATCTTACCCTCTGGACCCTCCACCATCTTTGTAGCCCTCCTTGGACACTTTCAGATAGTTATGTCCTTCTTATATTGTGGTGTCCAAAACTGCACATAGTACTTGAGATGAGACCACACCAGTGCAAAGCAGACTAGGACAATCATTTCCCTTGGCCAGCTAGCAATGCCGTGCTTGATGCACCCCAGATATATATATATATATATATATATATATATATATATATATATATATATGTACATATTTTATGTTTCAGATAAATCAAGGGATTTAGGATCTTTTTTTTTTTCCCCTTCCTAGTGCTAGCAGGGCACTTTTGAGAGATTATTATTGTCTCTACGGAAGCCACAGATGGACTGTGAGTAGAAGAGATGAGTAGAGGAGGTTCATTTGATCGTGGTTGTATAAATCATGGGCACAGACTCAGTGGTGTAGTGTGTGACTTTTGGACCAAAAACCATTTATGAACAGTTTATACAAGACCAAAGCGCATGGCCATGGATAGCTCAACATCTGTGCTCATGAATCATCCTAATCCCCAGCTATGGAAGAAAGCAGTGAAGCCTTAGGCCTAGAGTGTGTCATGTCCAGAAGACCCACTACCATCTCCTGCTGGGAACTCTCCAAGGACATTCACATCCCCCAGTTCCCTGAGGTGTGCCATAAATGTCTTCTGGTTGTCAGATGTGTGGAGGTTTAGCTGTGTTTTGTAGAGTTGGTGTGGCAGTTTTACCCAGCTGGGCAGCCAAACTCCACCAAAACCTCTCTCTCACTACCTGTCTTCAAAGGGAAAGGGGGAGAAAATATGATGAAAATGGCTGAAGGGTTGAGATAACGACAGGAAGATCACTCAACAATTATTGTCACAGGCAAAACAAACTGAGCATAGGGAGAATAAAATAATTTATTACCTACTACTAACAAGCTAGAGCAGTGAGAAACTAAAAGCAAACTGAAAAGCTGTTTCTCACCCCTCTCTTTCCCAGCTGCGTTTGTGCAGCATTTTTTTCCCCCCCCTTTTTTTTTTTTTTTTTTTTTTTTTTTTAATTTGCTCTCCCAGAGGCACAAACGACATTGCTAATTGGCTTGGTTCTTGCCAGCAGCAGGTCCCTTTTGGAGCTGGCTAGAGCTGGCTCTTATCTACCATGGGGCAGCTTCTGGACTGCTCACAGAGGAGTTGGAAGGGTCACTATCCCTACTATATATAGTATGTAAAACATCCCTTGTCCCTTTCTTGGCAAGTTCAACTTAATCACTTGGTATAGCTCCCTGCTCAATCTACTCCTGAATTGTATCTATCCATTATTTTTATTTTATTTTTATTTCTAATCTTTACTTACACATGTTTTTACACTCTGCCCTCTGGGCTAAAAGCTTCTTTCCTGGGGGAACATGCAGTATCTTTTTTTAGATCTCTCTGTAGAAATCCCTTCCTCTATGAATTCCCCAGGTACAAGTCTTCTATTTTTAGATCAAGGGCTCACAGACAGAGCCTTCCTTTTGGTCTCTAGTGAAGTCTTGGCCTCACAACAAAATTGTTGTCATCATTTACAGAAGCACAGATTGTAGAGTTACATGAATTGCCCATTTCTGCCAGATTCTGTTAGAAGCAGCACAAAGGAAAGTTTGGCATTTCCATTTTTTAAAATACTTTCAAAAAATGTAATGAAAAAAATAAAATTTTAAAATATCCACTTTCAAAACAGTAGCACTGACTGTCTGGAGATCTGGGTCTTCCAACTTAAATCAGTTGCTTATTTTTTAAACACTGTGGATGCCTGGAGGCACTGTATGAATGTCATCCATTTGCACATATTTTTCTGAGCAAAGGTGGTTCTATTTCACTGATTCTTTACAGAGATATTTGGCAAGAAGTGAAGAAGTGCCTTGGTGTAAGAGATTGGCATGTTGTAGTCTGGGTTTAAGTCTTAAGGCTCTCAGACAACAATGAGAGCACTGTTGGTGTTCAGATATTTTTCATCTTACAGTCATACAGACGGGTCTCAGCCTAATGTCTTGTCTGGTCCACCACCACAAGACAAATTCTGGGTCATGATTGTCCTTTGTGTGTGATAGGAGCTGGAAGAGAAGCACAAAAAACGTTTCCCTAGTCACTTGATCAGGATTAGAACAAGTTAGGGTAATTTGTTACTGAGGAAAAAAAATCCTACTCATAGCTTTTAACTGTGCTGATGAAAACCTGTTCAACATCATTTCATCCAGAGCTCTGTCATAAAAGGAGTAGCTGATGCACTTCTCAGAGCATCACCTTCCAGCTATTCTTTAAAGATGAGTACGCTCATCTTTAAAGATGCTGTTAAACAGCATCTTTGAGATGCAGTTATTTAGTGGGACTACATGATTACAGAATCAGTAATAAATTTAAGCGCACTGCCACTATTAGAAAGGTCATAAATAGCTATCAAGAACGTTTATCTCCATATCTGAGAAAATTCTAACACCATAAAATCAAAAAAATAAATCACATTTTTTACTACATCCTACCATACTAACCCATGAAAAAGCCTTTGTTGTTAAAAATAAATGTTTCACTGGGCTGTCATTTACATCAAAATAATTTAATTCTGGATGGCACAGATTTTTATATCTATTGTTCCCAGAGGTTTAGAGAGATCATATATTGTCCAGAGAAGGGAAATCCCCCCATTTATTACTTCTCTTGCAATAAGTTGACCAAGGGGATACAGCCTGTGAGCATGCAGGATTTCAAGCCCGTTATCATGTCTCAAGGGAGAGTTCAGTTAATGAGACATTAGGAAGCAGTTTCTTTCCTGAGAAGATGAGGGGTCACAGTGCCATGGTAGTGCTTCATAACCCAGTTTATTCACAGTTATGTGCTTGACACAATTTAGATAATTGAATCATTCAGGTTGGAAGAGATCTCTAAGATCATCTAGTCCAACCTTAACCTAGTACTAAAGTCCACCACTAAACCATGCTACTAAGTTCTACAGCGACCTGTTTCTTGAAGACCTCCAGGGTTGGTTGTCTCAACAACATCCCTGGGCAGCCCATTTCAATGCCACACAACCCTTTCACTAAAGAAATTTCCCCCAATATCCAACCTAAACCTGATGCAACCTCAGGCCATTTCTCCTCATCTTATCACTTGGTGTTTGAGAGAAGAGCCCAGTCCCCACATCAATAAAGCCTCTTTTAGGGTAACTGTGCAACACGATAAGAACTTCCCTAAGCCTCCTTTTCTCCAAGCCAAATAACCCCAGTTCTCTCAGCTGCTCCTTGTAAGACCTGTTTTTTAGACCCCTCAAGAGCTTTGTAGCCCTTCTGTGGACACGCTTGAGCACCTCAACATCCTTGTAGCAAGGGCCCCAAAACTGAACATGGTACTTGAAATGCAGCCTCACCAGAGCTGAGTACAGGGGGACAATCACTTCTCTAGACCTGCTGCCCATGTTATTTCTGATACAAGCCAGGATGATGTTGACCTTATTGGCCACCTCAGCACACTTCTGGCTCATATTCAGCCATCTACTGACCAATACCTCCAGGTCCCTTTCTGCTGGGCAGCTTTCCAGTCACTCTCCCCCAGCCTGTAGCTCTGCTTGGGGTTGTTGTGCCACAAGTGCAGGACCCGGCACTTGGCCTTGTTGAACCTCATGCAGTTGGCCTCAGACCATTGGTCTAGCCCATCCAGATCCCTCCACAGAGCCCTCCTACCTTCAAGCAGATCAGCACTCGCACATAGCTTGGTGACAACTTCTACAACTATTTCAGTGTCCACATGATAATTCTTTCTTTGCTTGGTTCTTGATAACCCCAGTTTAGTATCAACTCTGATGACACATTGGTTTTAATATATTAATTGCTAAGGTTGGATCCAGGCAAGTAGTACAATTAATTTTGCTGGTGTAGATCTGGAAAGCTTAGGTGTAGGATTTTGGACTTTATTCACTTGGCACAAACTTACAGAAGGCCTACCAGTGTAAATTAGGAGAGATATTTTTCCCCTGGTGTAGGGGAATATTTGATAGACAGACTCACCAGCAGGAACTCAAAGTCCCTTTTCTTGTAAAGACGTGATGTGCAGAATGTTAGGCTATAGTGTTACCTGGCATTATAAAGCCCTGTGAAGCAGGCAGAGTCCAGTGAATTCTCAGCAAGACAAGAACAGTGGCTCATTCACGTCACAGGTATATGCTATTTTTGGCATCCAGTTGACTTTTCCTTATTAGGAAAATAAAAACTATTTAAGTAGAAAATCCTTCTTGCCCAGAATATTCCCAATTCAATTGCTTTCAGCAAGATTTATTTCTTTTCACTTGCAAAATCTGGTGGTGTCTTTTTTTTTTTTTTTTTTTTTTTTTTTGTCTGCTGCAGCACGCTTTAAAGCAAGTGCATTACAAGATCTCTTGCTTCTTCTGTGAATATGGGAAAGGCTGGCCCCAAGTGAATGACGATGGATCTGCTTATTTGCCAGGGACCAAAGAAATTAAAGTAGGCAAAAGAAGGGCAGTGAATTTGCAGACTTCACTTGGTTGTCCATGAGCAAAGCACGTAGCTACAGAGGTGGTCGCGTACAAGAGAGGCTGTAGGAACACCACATCTAAGCAGTGTGCTCATCCTGCTCTCCACATTTCCCTCCTGTGTAGCTTCTCCTCCACTTAAAATTCTACAAACATGTTCCAGAGTTTACCGGGCCAAGGATTTTTCAAAGAAGAACCATGACAATGTTGATTTTGCGCCTTCCGTGGGGATTAAGCAGAAACGCTTCATTAATAACAGCTGGAAACCTTGTTCTGGCTCTCTTCTTGTTTTAATCTGAATACCACATCTGATCACTAGAGCAAGGCCAGGGAAAATCAGTCCTAAAAACATCACTCTAAGGTGGTTTTTGCTCTATTCATACCAATCCATTTTTGCACAAAAGTAGCAGCTTACTAAATTAATACCTACTGACGTGCATCAGCATAATATATAAGCAGTAAGAAAAAATGTGTCAGTCTATTCTTCATAAACTTTACTGAGGGAATGAGATGATACAGTTATTGTACAACATGACTTTTCCTTATTAGGAGAATAAAATCCATTCTATTGAAAAGTGTTCCTTGGTCATCTCTTAAAGTAGTTCAGATTTTCTCCAGTCTCTTCTTGTTATTTAAAAGGAATGCAATTCACATCCATAACGGTCATGGGTTATTTTCTGGAATGGATCTCTGTCAGGATGGCAGGCATACATTATACAATGTACAAGTGCCAGTAAAATCGTGCAAGGACAAGTGTAGCTCCCATTCTTTTCTAAATGATAAATGAAAGAAGTAAATCTCTTTATTTCAGAATGTGTTTATGGTCCCAGCTGGAGATCAGCTTCTTTCCAGATTCTGTTAGCACAGAATGTTGAACTGAATTTGGTCCAAATCATTCAGGACTTTTTTTCTTATATTGAATCTAAACTACTTTCTGAAAGTTTTGATGGGTTTAACAAGAACCAAACTGGAACTGGAACTCCATCCATGGCTGAACCTGAACTGGAACTGACTGGTTCAACTTCCTGGCTCACAGATGAGGTTTTGTAAGACCTGACTTACTTTGAGAACGATGGGACCCAAACCTGTTGTGATATTTGGGTTGAATTGGGACTTAGTTGAGCACAAGTATTACTTTCCCATAACATCCATCCTAAAGAAAAAGGAAAATGTCGTGACTTCATGAAAAAGAGGAATTCATCTCAACTCTGAACTGGGCAGTTGGTTTAAGCTGGTTGTCTTCTCCATTTACAGAGACAGAGACAGATCCAGTGAAAACTTCACAGAGCCCACCCCAGCAAGTACCCTAGGCTCATTTCATGACTTCCGGAAGGAGAAAGTCAGATTAAAATATCAGAGTCAAAAGGTCTACCCATGCACAGACACTTTTTTGGGTATTTCAGCCACTCTGCTCCTTTTTTTCCATGTGTTCCATCTTTCACCAATTCATACCTTCACTCTTCTCAAGGCAACTCTGTGTGGCAGCAAGAGCTGTGAAAGCTACCAGGTTCCACTTCTTTTGGAAATTTCACAACATTTTTGAAAGATGGCTCTTTTTCCTGTTTCATCACAAACTGGCAGCACCAATCTGAACAAAGCCAATGGAAAATATGCACTTAAAGGTCATAATGAACTAGGAGAAGAAAAAAAAAAAAAAGGAGAAAAGGAGACAGAAGGAGATTGTTTGATTTTTATTTTAATTCTTATTTCCATGATCGTATGAAAACACGATGGTGAGAATCTCTCTTCCCTTTCTCATCAACTCATTCCATCTGTAACTAGTCAGGAAGAAATTACAGATGAAGAATGGGTCATTCAAACTTATTTGTCCATGAAGATATCTGTTGCAAGAATGTTTTTTTTTTTTCTCTCAAAAATCTAAACTGCTTCATTCTACCAGCCAGACAGGATGAATGTTGTGAAGTGTCCATAAATACTTGAAATATTTTTTAATGAATCCACTTTAGTTCTGTTTGCATCTGCTCTGGTTTGGCTTTCCACAAATATTCATGCAATATATTTTGTTAGAACAAGGTTCTTCTCAATGTAAATATTAAGTAAAAGCACTCAAACGTGTCCAAAGGAAATTTGAGATTGTCTTTCTGCTTCAGAAGACAAAAAAACGAGCAAACAAAAACTCAGAAGGGTTAGGCTTGTTCCTCCTGTTGAGGGGCAGTAAGAATGCAAAGTAACTGAAGCGACAAGTCCAAACTGACCAAGCCAAGGCTCTTTTTCAAGGGTGAAATCCTAGTTCTTCTGAATTCAGTAACAGAATGTCCATAGATTGCAGTGTGACAAGATTTTATCATCTTTTTAAGGTACCTACTCCAGCGTGTTGTTGTTGTTGTTGCTTGTTTGTTTTTTTGCTTAAGGGCTAATTAAATGCTGACAAAATAAATCCAAGAAAATCCCTTTATATTTTGGGGACTTTTAAAGAGCACAGAGCTCAGAATCGTTCTTTTCCACTACTGTTCCAAATTCATTTTAGACCAATTTAAGACTGCATCACTGTCAAAAAAAAAAAAAAAAAAAAAAAAAGATGCTTTGCCAGCCTTGGCTATGCCCTGACATTCCTTCCCTTGCACCTGGCACCCTGGTTGTTTTGTTTAGCTACACCAGTGAGCTGACGCAGCAGAAAAGGGGAAAAAAAAAAGAAAAAAAAAGGGGGGGAGGAGGGGTTGAGACTTGTGTCATCTTGATGAGCCCCTGATGAGCCCCTGATCTGTCTGGCAGCTTTTCAGTACAAAGAGAGGTGCTGTATAGGGGAGGAGGCAGAAACAAGCTCTGGAAGGATGGCACAGCATTGGACTATCTCTAATTTTCTTTTAAGCCAGCTGCATCCTTGCTCCTTTGCAATAACGGACAAGAAGTGTGCAAAGAGACTCCTTTAGCTGCTGCTATGGCTTGAATACCTTGTCTTAAAAAGGGGTAAAACCAGAGACAATGCTAGGTGAGGGGTGTTAGGGTGATAGGCTGCAAAGCAGCACATAAATTTACCTTTCTTCAGTCAATGAGGTTACTTAGCCCTATCTCAGGGCTCTGCCCTTCTTTCCCTGCTCCTGTGGCACAGTTTGCCAAGCTCCAGAGGATTAGGAGCCTGGAGGCTGTGGCTGCAACAGACCTACAGCCTCTGCTAGGACCAGACCCAGAGGGAGTGTTCCTGCAGAGCCAGGGTGAGCTATAGGACTCCATGCTCAAAATTTGGTTGTGATTGTGTCCAGGAGTCAAACGGCACACTTAACTGAACTCAGGTGGGTGATATTTGACTCACAGCTCTGTTGCCTATGCTGGAATTAGGAAATAGCCCCTAGCCACCTCTTCCAAATGTCAGTTTTGAAGTCATTGCCTCCACCAAAGCAGGGCAGCCACCTCTTTCCACTGCCAATGGAAATCTCACCAGCATCAGGATGTCGAACCTTTGGCCTTTATCTAATCTTGCCCATGCACCGCTTCCCAACCCTTCACTATCAATATCCCCACAGCTGTAGATGTGTTTTAATGCAGCCAAACTTAGTCATTGCGGGATCCCACAGGAGTACTGTTTCTAGACCCTTATAATTTTCCATTGTGCCTCTGTTGAAACAGAGAATACTGGAAGGCTTTTATGGAGGAGGCTTATAAAATATGAACATCTGTTTGTTATGAAACTTAATGCTGACAGCTTGTAAGAGCCATCTAGAAGAGTATTTAACTTGAAGTGTTCTTTGTGTGTGTTGGAACAAAAGGTTTATATAGGTATATTGGAGGAGGCATCTGCTTCAGGTAAGATTTATTTCAAGATGGTGTCATTAGGGAGTTAGAAAAGATTCAAATCAGAGGATGTGAATTCCCCAGAGAGTCCTTTCCAATGCACACTTGAAATGCCAGATTTCCTCACTTCCAGACCACTATCAGGCATGCTTTGTTACCTGATTAGACCTGCATTTCTCCACTGAATATGAGGATTGCATTATGATGTGAAAATCACCGGCATTCACCAAATGCATGCAATATGTCAGAAGGTCCAAAGGTCCAGAAGGTCCAGTTGCTATCCTGTAATTACAAAATGCTGCCTGGGACAGGTTAATTCAAACAAAGTTTGCAACATACTTATCTTTGAAGTGAGGCTATTGAATTACGTTTGGTGTAGCAGGCTGTTTTATACCTCAGTTCTACATCACACCGGTTTAATAAGCAGCATGAGAATGGGAAAGGAGTAAATAGCGAGCTTTGTTCCAGACATTCTTCAATTCATCTATGTATCCGAGGGGGATGAGAGAGTTACTCTTTTCTGAAATGCATCTGTCATATTAATAGACCATTTGGTACATTGCCATATGTGCGTGTCAGATATTGCCAAAGGCAATAAAATATTGTTAATAGTGGGATCCTAGGAATTAGAAATGGAAGAAGCTTATTAGATTTACAAGCTGCCCTTCTGTCGATATACCGCTAAATGACTTTCTCTGGTGTGTTCTGCAATTGCATTTTAAATGAGTGCAAAGTTATATTCTGTTAGTCAGCCATCGGGTCTGAGGAACTCGGAGCTGGAGGAAGTGTGCAGGTTAAGTCTCAAGTAAAAAGAATTTGTTCCCAGTGGAAATAATATTTTTTTTTTCTGAAACTGATTATTGTTTTGTCATTGATTCAAATGGAGCCAAGAAGACTCAAATTGACAAAGCTGTCCTTCAAAAACAGAGTGCAAACCAAAACATGCTGGTGGTGTTTTAAAGCAATGCTGAAATATCATTGGAGCACACTGTGGTTCTACATTCCCAAGTATTTTTGTATTTCTGTCATGACTGATCTTTTTCCCCTTTCCCCTTTTGCTTTGTGAGCAACCAAGAAAAACAGGGGAAATAACTTCCCTGAGAGTACAGGAGGAACAAAATAACCTCATCCCACACCCAGAGGTGAAGAAAAGAAAAAAAAAAAAAAAAGGTTTCTTCTTCTTTTAAACTATTTTAGTAGGCTTATCTCAGGTGTAACTTAAAATACTAGAATATCCAAAGGGCAGCTGAACAGAGTGTATTTATTTTAAGTTTCTAGCATCCACTTGAAGAAATGGCACAGAATACTTTAGCTTAAACTTTGTCTGACCTTGCATTTGTGTGCACTTTGCCAGTTTAAACACTGATGTAAGCAAAGCCATTCAAAACTGAAAGCACAACATAGCCCATAACACATTGTCTTCTGGTTCGAAATGTCAGCTTAGTAAATACTACTATTTTGTATAATTTACTACTTGACTTATAAACAAAGACAAACCTCCAGTGACACGGGTGATCTCAGATCACAGTGGCTGGACCACACACGGGCAGATCCATTTGTAAGATATATGAGTACATATGCATGCAGGACATACAATATCTCCTGTTATTAATAACGCGCTGATATGATTAATCCCTGGGTCTGGCTGCGCTGGCTACTATTGAGCTTCCTAATATGTTATCTTCCAGCTGCTTGTAGTCTTAAATCCCTGAGCACATCAGGGATTGCTAGGTGTTCATGCTGAGGTACACAGCCATAGCCACCAGGAGACCTGTGGAAACTCACTGTCCTCCCCACCATGCAGAAAGATGTGCTGAGGTGGGGGTGTGCACCCAGGTCTCAGCCTTACAAGAAGTAGGACTGAGCCGGGCTGTGCATCGCAGACCGGGTCCTCAAGGCATGCAGCAGTTCATCCGCCTGCTGAATTGTCCAAAATGATGTAAAAAAAAATAATAATAAAAAAAGAAAGGAAATCTTGCTACTTAGTTTTTCAGGAGACAGGCCCCCCTCCACAGCCAAGCTTGTCGGCTGCTTTACTAGCCCCACAAATCTCTCAGAAGTGCCCCCAGCTTAAGGCCCCGTGCGATGCGCTCCATACCATGGCACAGAGGCAACTGTGCTCTAGCATGTAACCACATTAAATGAGATTACTTTGTTCATGCTAAGCCTCCTGCGAAATAAGCCAGGCTTCAGAAAATGAGAAACCACAAAAAATACCTGAAGCGATTTATTTTTTATCAATGCGATGCTCCCAACTACAAGTGCCAGCTTAAATTAAAACTCACTCTGAATGATCAAAAAGATGCACAGCAAGCCTACTGCTCACAAAGCTCCTCTTGCTCGTGATGTTTCGAAAACAGGAGTAGATGAAATCCAAGAGATTTCTTGCAGCCTTCTGGATGTATTTAAGGCTTTGGGGAATAGGCCTCCAACACAGTTTCAAACCACAGCATATAAACAACAGTTCTTGTTACTGAGAGTTTTAAAAAATCAGGTGAAGGAATTAAATATAGAGCTCACTGCCTCACTACTTTCCTGCAAATAGTCAATATATTGTAGCTGATATTTAATCAGAACAGAGATTGTGATGAACACACTTACAGCAAAGACAATTATGGGGCAGAAGAGGCGACAAAGTGGATTACCGATTTCTTTTCTTTTTCAATAATCAGTCTTGGTTATTTAAAAAACACTCCCTAGGAATGGCACTTAAAATAAAACTAGAGTCACATTCTCTAACAGGGAAAGTGATGATATTTTGGGGCTTCCCCCCCACCATCACCACCAAAAAAAAAAGCATCAGAATGGCTAATTCCATTATATAGAGAGAAATTAAGTTGTGGTCACTGATATACGGCTTTGCTAACATTTTTCTTCATTTTCTTTTGGCAGCAGACACAGGGTTGGCTTTCATTCCTGGACCGCTGTCCTCATTTCTGAGAAACAGGGTGTCCTGGACTGTGTGTAACTCATACTAGCATGAAAGACGATCAGGGCCAGTTGTATTTCATAAGCTTCATGAGCTTTTGTACTATACTCTTCTGTGGTAGCTGCCTTTGCACACATCCTATGGAAAGGCTTGGTCCCAGGTCTGAAATGGTCTGCATTCAGTGGAAATCCTGTTCCCTTTTCCCTTCACAAAGCTCAGTCGGACTCTGCAGCAGCCAACTGGCCATAACAAGGCACGTAACTGGAAGTGACCTGCAGCAAGTCCCCCAGCCTTGCTTCTCATTTCCGTGTATGAACTGGGAGTCATCCAAACCAGGAGACCCACACCAGCTATACGCTGCTAAACGCATCATTTTCAGAGGGTGATCCCTGCAGGCTCAGCACTTATGGCTCATCCCCTTCAAGATAGTCTGGCCACATCCCCCACTGCTTAACACAAATCTCCTCCAGGTCACCAGTGGTGCTCCTGCATTGCCAGAACATCAAAAATCTAGTAAAAATTCAATGAAACAGTTAAAATTTTGCACTTTAAAATGCTCTCAGGGCAAGACTTTCCTCCCAGATCAGAATACGCCAGCACTCAGCACTGATATTTTGCCTTTCCTACATGTGAAGATCTCTCACAGTTGACAGTATCAAAGAGCAAATATCAAAGCTCCTTGGTGCCTGAAGGATCCAAGAAAAGAGTTTTGCGCCCTTACAGCAATTTACACAAGGTGTAATGTATACTGTGCATGGCATGGAAATGAAGCTGTCATTTCGTAAGATTCCTTGTGATATTGCAAGCCTCGAGGGTGAACACTGAGCAACGTGGTTGTGTGCCTGAATCCTCTTTTTGCATGCAGTCTCTTTTCACAAAATCTGGGGCTTGTCAGGTATTTCTCTTAGCAGTAAACCAGCTATTTGAACACTAAACTTAACAGAAATGGCAGGGTGTAGAAACTTTATATCCATTCAGGTTTGAGTGCTTTTGTTTCCTTAATTTTGAGTTTTTTTCCCCAGGCCCACTTGTTCTTCAGTGTATTCCACACTGCTGTTCCTAAAGCAAATACACACTGGATAAGACACTCTCTGTGTACCAAAAGTTGAGCCTAACCTAACTGGAAGGCAGAAAAAGAGCAGCATACACTTGCTTGCAGCCATACTTAAGGGCAAACTTCAAAGCAATGAGATGAGGGACTCCTGGGAGTAGCTTGCTCGGGCACGACGCAAAGCAGCAGCAGCTCTGTGCAGAGCTGCATACATGTACAAGAACCTTAAAAAAAAAAAAAAAAGGCTTTTTCAGTAGCATTTATCTACAACTTTGATGTAGATCTCGCATTGCTAATGATATGTGTGCCATGCCATTTGGGAACCGTGTTTTACACTACTAGGCTGATATTCATTGGTATGCTGTCTACCCCTTGGAAGAGGAACCTTTACGAGAGGCAAGCAAAGTAGAAAAGGACATACCAGGATATGTGTTTTTTGTTTTTTGTTTTTTTTTTATCTGAGAACTTCTAAATGCTGATATCTCTGAATATCTCTTCTGAACACCGGTATTCACCTACTGAGAACTTGTCCTCTTATCTTTCTCAATCTGTTAAAAATATATATATATAGATAAATAAAAATCAGGTAAAAATTCCTGTTCAGTTTTCTCCCCAGTTTTTCTATATTAAACCTTACATAGGGGAAATAATTAATTAATTGTATTTAATTTAATAATAAACAAATTAAAGACTCCTTCCCAAATGTTTTCTGTTTTCCAGTCATTCACATCACTGTAAACATATTGACGTCAGTAGAAGAAAAATTAGCTTCATTGACTTGCCAGACCTTGCATTCAAAGGACCAGTCGCTGTACAGACATTGTTTCTACTGTATCCTCAATAGACTGTGTATTTTACTTATAAAAACACATCCCTCAAGAGGGAGAAAAAGAA
Source organism: Anas acuta (assembly GCF_963932015.1). Lineage (NCBI taxonomy): Eukaryota > Metazoa > Chordata > Aves > Anseriformes > Anatidae > Anas > Anas acuta. The sequence goes on from NC_088979.1 coordinate 27,203,875, forward strand.
GAGAACACATAAAGTATCAAGAAAGAGAAGAAGTGGGGAAAAACATTCAACAAATTCAGATGCAAGAATGGAGACAACTATTGCAAGCATAACATGAACAAGCACAAACTGATGTCCAAGCCAACAACAGGCAATAAGAAGGTCTGATATTGTAGTACTAGAAATTTTTGGGGGGTGGTTTTGCCAGAATTTTATGCGCAAGCTCGTTTACCATCAGCATGAGCTCTAGCTGCCTTTCCGTTTTTTTAACATGTGGAAACATTTTCCGAGAACTTTGTCAAAGGTCTATCTGAGCTCCTGCACTGATCTCTATCTAGTCTCACATTTACTAGGCTTGGGATGGTGCAATGCAATTTGGTAAAGAAGAATGGAGGCACAGCATTAAATCCTTTACTAGTGATGTCTCTGCAATGTTAGGACCTACTGCTAAAATGTTAAATTCCAGCAATATCACTGTTCTCTCTTTTCGTCTGTCCCACTTCAGTGGCAGAGGAATATGAAATCCTAACTCTCCTCAAGATCTGGGCCCCATGGGCTGTGGGTTCCCAAACTGCATGAGTAGCAGAGCTTGCAGATGTGGCGGGGGAGGGCTCGTTGGTGGCTAGATGTGTTTGTGTCATGCCAATAGCAGCAGAAATTGCTTTAATTTCATTTGCATTTAACTATGCCAAACTGCCACTATAGAAAGACCAGGTAGAGCAGAAATCTGGATACATTTGTGTGTGTTAGAGCAAAACCAAGCAGATAAACAAATAAGCAAATGTTTAATTAATAATTAATAATAAAGCATTTAATAACTTGGAGCTTGAGGTCTTGTTGCTGCTAAAGTATGAATTAGGCAAACTGGTATTTTTATAATTGTTGTAGCTGAACAGGTGAATGTTTATAACACTGAACAATAAGATCTCAAAAATACTACGGTTTCAAATATATCCCAACTAATAGAAATTAGGGGGAAAAATACTGTATTTATTTGTTGAAGAGACATTTAACATCAATGACAGCTAAATCTCTTCTGTCTTGAAGTGGCAGAACTTCAAAGAACAGATCAGGCTGGCAATGAAAGAAATAGGAATTTCCCTAAGACACAGAGTTAGATTTTTTAGAGTCAGATTTTTTGATTCACGTAAAGTTGTTATTCCTTTTCTTTTTTCCTTAAGTTATTAAAACAAACCCTCCTTCTGTGGCCTGTGGTAAGCGCAATCCTTTCTGCAATGTTTCATTTCTATTAAGCCAACTATGTGTTGGATATATCAGAGCCATTTTTTTTTTTCTTGAATTTTTCAGCATTTGACATCTCTTCCTTCCAAGAAACACACATACATAAGACTTTCTTCCAGTACTGGGGTTGATTGTGAAATTCAAAGGGAGAAACATCCATTCTTTCCTTAGGCGAGCTCTATCTTTAACATTTGTTAACTCCTTCTGAAATGGTGACAAGAAAGCAAACTCTAACTGAAATACAACGTAATATGAATTTTTTAAATAAATATATGTAACTACTACAACTTAAATCCTACTGCTGCCTTCTGCAAAGATTTATCAATGGTGGCACTGTTCCAGTCAGGCAGAAACACAGTAAACTGGTTCTTATTGGCAGGATTTGTATATCACAAAATCACTTTCCCATCCATCTTCTTTGATGGGTCCCTGAAGAGCTACCAAAGTACCATGGTCCAGAAAGGAGAAGGAAGAGAAAAGAACAGCAACCTCATTCAACAACAGGAATTACTCCAAACCTCTGCAGGTGCCATGGGTAGAGGACAGGTTGAAATATCAAACAGAGGTAACAAGCAGCGGGTACAAAAAAAAAAAGAAAACCAGGATGGAAACCTGTAGTGACAGCCAATGGTCAAAATATGTCAGCAAGACCTATCAGTTTCCCTCTGCTTAGACTTTTTTTTTTCTTTTTTTTTGGGGGGGGGTGGGGGGTGGGAGGAGGGATGGTAATACACACAGGTATAACTTTAAAAAGCTGGATTGGACCTCCAGGACTCTCCAGGACTCCAGGACTCCAGGACTCATCTACCCTGCCACACCAAGCAGCATGACCTAGACCTTTGCCACCACTCAGCCTCCAAGTCCCATTCAGTAACGTTAGAAACATTTGTGAGGACCATCCCCTCACAACAAAACTTCTTTTGCATCCCAGAAGAAGATGCTCACCTGGAACTTCCTGACACTTTCTCATTCTTCTCCTCCAGCCTCCTCTCCTTGGGTTTAATTTCCTAGACCCTCTGCTTTTTTTCTCTTCATTACACACTTATTTTCCATTGGGTTTCATCTGGGAGAACAGTGTTTGCTCCATTCTGCTCAGAGAATGAATAATATGACAAACTTCTGCATATGGTACAAGACCCAATTGCATTTTTGGTTCCTTAGCCATCCAAGGAAACTCATTAAAGAATAAAACAAATATCACACTCTTCAACTGAATAAACTAGGTCAAGTTTAGGAAAGACTAGCAGCTAAAGTGCCATATTCTGGCTCTACTGCTCAGGCAGATAGTAAGGATATACCCATAAAACAAACACAAACCATTAACATTGAGTTGGGAGCTCTAATAGGCTTTGGCTTATTGCCTTTGCAGGAGCACACTGTGCCAGCGGAGCACAGAAATTACACATTCAGGCAAATGGTCCGGGGCATGGTGGCAGAGTGCGATCTTTCAGACCTTCAGAGCTATTTAACTGCTCTCAAAACACACACACAACAACTCTGATAATTACACCCGCTGCAAAACCTAGGCATGGCACGCTGGAAACCTTTTAGGGGCTCTTTATCATTTCCTGCCTTTGCCAGAATAAGGCCAATTTACTCCTTGCTTGTGCAGAGTGCGAAAGGAGAGACCGGATTGTCAGCATTATTGAAAAGATTCATGATTAGTCACACTCACTTGAGGACAAGTTACTTGCCAGACACTACAACGCTCATTAAAAGACCTTCAAGCTGGCAGCCCTCCAGCTGCTGCAAAACAGCTCCAGGGCTGGCAGGTCCGAGAGGACCTCCGAAACCCTGGGCTCCTCCACACGCCGGGGTGGGAAAGGCCAGTTCAAGCATGCCTGGGTGTGATTGGCACCCCAGGAGCTCAGCAAACCAGGCTCATGTTTCACAGTGTTAAAAATATATATGTAAACACAAGGGTGCCCAGCTGGTGCTAACATCGAGGTACTGCCTTTTCAGGATGGTCTGACATGGTTGCTTTAGCACGGTCCCTGTATTACCTGTACGGCTCGTGCTTGGTTGGCCAGAAAAGTCTTTCAGTGATCTAGGAGCTTGGGTGGTTTCTTAACCCGCTTCAGCTCTTAGCCAGTTCCTGCAGGAGACATCGAGGTATATTGGAAATGCCCTGCCAGCTCAGACACACGAGAGTCTGTTCCACATTCGTAGTTTCATTTCCACGCCCTTGGCTTTGCCAAAAGAAAGGGGAAACAACACTTCATTCCTCTCCTCACACGCCGCAGCGTGCATGTCTCTTTCTTTGCCCCTTCTCCTTCAGGGCCAGCCCGAGCCAAACCTTTCCAATTTTTCCATCTCTCCCAGCATTTGATGAATGCCGAGTCCACCACTGCCCGTGGCACCCCGAGGAAGCACCTGCAAGCCTGGTGGATCAACAGGGACCTGCACCAACATATGCCTTATTCTAGGCTGGAGGGTGAGCCGGAAAAGACATCTAAAGGATGTGCATCCCAAACTGACAGCAGCCTGTGTGAGTGTGTGTGGGGAATAATTACTTCTCATAATAATCTGAAGCAACGTATAGTTTCCATGGGGAAAAGTTCTTTTTAGTTAATCACTCTTGCTTTTCCCCATCCCTCTCTTGTAAACAAGCTTTTAATAGAAAACCAGTGCACAGTATGCTTCTAATATGCTAGATTTGTATAGTGTATTTGCTAGGGAATTCATCTTCACGCTGAAGTTAAACTGCAGTAAATGAATAGCGCTCCCCATGGAGAAAATACCAACTTCTTTGCCCTTCAGTACCAAGTTTAAAGCTTGAGTGGCTGCAGGTCTCACTTATCTGCTGTGAAGCAGCCCTGTGTTGCCATACTTGCACAGCACGGACAGCTCTGAGGAACCCACACAAGGCTGATCGCATCCCCTGCAGCACCCTGCAAGCTCAACCCTGAGCTACTCCCTAAAGAAAGCTGAGCGAGGACCATTACACGTGCTGAAGCCCAGATGCCACTTCTCCCCATGTCCTGGCCACATGGTTGCTCTGGAGGACTTGCCAAATTTTATGTGAAGGAGGCTACGTTGTCCTGTATGAGTTCCAGGCTGGGTTTTCACGTACTCAGTGCTCAGTACATCCTTTGGGCCTGTGCAAGTTTAGGAGCCATGCTAGTCACACCCCATTTCTCCCAGCCATCTGCCACCACCACACAAGTCACACAATCACTTTTGCATCGTCATTTCCACTCCTCGGGTTGTAATTCCTTCCTCCCACCTTTGCCTCAGAGAAATACTGATCATGGGACTGCACCCTGAAGTGACTCAGTGAAATCATTTAAACTCAAAGCAAGAAGCAAGAAATATATTTCCCTATAAATTCATCTATCTACCCATCTATTTATCTACCTACCTTTTTGTGTGCAGATTAATTTTCAGCCTCAGCCTCCCACTGAGACAGTTTACTGCCTGTGGTTGTCCTGGCACAGCTGAGAAGGTGGTGAGCGGTGGGGCTGGTGGGAAATAAGAACACAAGAACATTTCAAGCTGGATTAACCACAGAGATTGATATACCGTGTAACGACACCATTATCCCATCTCCTGGCAGTGTGTGCGATCCCGTTCCTTGCTGTGTAGTTGCACATTTTGCCTTTCCACGACAGACTTGACAAAGAGCTTCCTAAGCCTTCCCACTCTGAGCTGCTGCTGCTGCTTCCTTCCCTTCTCCTCCCAGTGTGGAGAATCCAGCTGTGTATGTTAAGCAGGGAGACAGGACTTCAAGGCATGACAGAAATATTTGATTTAGGTGGAGAAACCGACTGCTGCCAGAGCTAATAACATGCAAAGATACCTGGAGAGGTCTGGCCTTCCATATTTGTGTAGAAGCACAAAGGCTATGAGGAAAATGCTGATGTACAACACTTTTCTTTCCATTACTGGGGCTTCTTTTGACGTCTTTATACCATTTGCTGACTCAAATAAAAGTTGTGAAGGTTTAAAATTGAGCACATACATGTACTCACTGTAAAAGGTTACCATATTTCAACAAGAGCCAATTAGTTACTACTCTCTCCCGTTCCTAAATCCATTCAAAGTACTCATAGGCAAAACATTTGAGATACAGCAGCCTAGACTCCTTCACCCCTGGAAGTTGTCCCATACTTTTGCAAAGCACCACCCTGCCCTTCCACTGTTCCAAGAAACAGCTTGTAAAAATATTACATGCATTTTTTTTCATTTTCATTATTTATTTATTTTATATGTATAAGACATATTCAGGGTGAACATAAGATTTAGCACAGATGTTTTCTAGGGGAACATAAGATTTAACACAGAAGTCTTCTACAGACAGAACTTAAGTTTAAAAAACTCCATCCATTTCTATCAAACATAACATATTCCAGAAACTCCCAGATACAGGACTCAGGAGTGCAGGTGCGGGAATCAGGGTGGCTGGTAGAACCAATTCACATTTAAGGCTGCATACGTGTGCACATGGTCATGGAGTGCATATTCAGGACACAATTTAGACAGCTGTCAATGCTGGTGTGACTTGGACAACACTTGAAAGGCAGCTTTTCCCTCTTCTCACCACAGACATATCCAAAACACTTTGAGTGGTAAAGTTGCTAATCACGTCCCTGAACAAGTGACATTTATTGTCCTTAAAAAAAAAAACACTCTTAGAAACCAGGCCCCTGTGCTGCCAACACGGATGCCTACCACCCACCAGCTCGTGCACTTCTGCACCAGATTCCCACCTTAGCGTAGCCTTTTCCAAATCGAGTACAGGGCCTTGCTGACCAAAGCTGGTGACAGATTTCTGTTTTCTGGAGCCTTCTGGAAACACCACAAAGCCTGCTGCAGAGCTCCCACGTCCCACATTGAGGAGAGGGAGCCCATGCCTGGTAGCCTCCAGCCCATGTTGGGCGAGTGCTGGTGTGTTTTCAGGAAGCAGAGGACAGACAGCGAGCGTGAGTGTAGGACGTGTGAGCCACGGCAGAAGGTTAGTGATGAATACCAAAGAATCCCAAAATTATGAGTTACAACCCGCAAGCGGTTCCAGGGGAGTTTCCATTCGGGGCTGTGACTCAGCAGGGTGACTGTCACAGACAGCAGCATTTTGGTCGCAAGCAGCCACGAAAACCAGCTGTGACGATCACCCTCTCCCCAGATGGGCGATTGCCGTGCCTCCACGGTTTTTCATAACTATCATTTTGCTCTCACACAAACTGTTGACAAGGCAAGAAACCAGCAAACTCTAGGTTCTGGCAGCGCTGGTTCCCAAGCTAAAGCACAAAAAGTTAAAAAGTTGAAGCGCCCTGGCTTCTTCTGGAGGTGCACACACAACTTGTGGAGGAAACACAAGTTGCTGAGGAGCAACCTGGCCTGGAAACCAGCTGCAAGGTAAGTTCGCTCAGCGTGCTGGAGCCGTGCAAGGCTCACCATGAGATGGCAGCCTTCCCCACTGCCTTTGCGCGCTGCGAGGAAGATGTGCCAGCTCCAGCTTCAGCACAGAGCAGTTCTGTCTTCCTGGCCGAGCCGGGCTGCCAAGATCTTAACAAAGGGCTCCCTCAAAAAAAAAAAAAAAAAAAAAAAAAAAGGGAGAGAAAAAAAAAAAAGAGAGAGAGAGAGAGAGAGAGAAAGAAAGAAAAAAGAAAAATCAGCCTTGCTTTGCAATGCATGTAGCAATCTCTTGGTGAAATCCCTTTCCTTCCTTCACATAAAAATGAAATCCCCAAATTATGCATTTCCAGTGGCTGTGCTCCCCACACGGGTCTACCAGCTGCAGATAGTCCCCATGGTTGAACTCAGCAGCCCTCAGTCACACGAGCCCAGGCTCCGCACAGCGTGCCACCGTCTCCCTGGTGCTGTTTTGCACTTGGTGAAGGCCCTCGTGTGCTGCCAGCCACATCACAGCCAAAAAGGCTGCTTTATGGGTTGAAGAGCAGCATGGCTTTTCCATAGGAATAGAGGGCTGCTGGCCTGACAGCAACTCACTTCTGGGAGGCTCAGCATGTGTTGAGGAGCCCCTCAGCTCTTACACTGTGGAGCAACCTGTGCCACCCCTTCCTTAATGGATACAGTGAGAATGGGCACAGCTGTACTTCGTGCTGGTCACACCTGTTCCTAGTCTCACAGAGAGGACCCAGACAGATTTGGCAATATCAGAATATCTTCCTGCTTTCCTGGCAAATGTTCAAGTAGGAGGCAACAGTGGGGCCGTAGCAATGCTAATCTTAATGGGGGAATAAGAGAAAAAAAGTCTGTCACTGAGCTGAGCTGTCCCTTACCTTATGTAGGTGTAGTCACTCCGTGGGTAGGGTTGTGTCTATTTAAGCCTGCTTCAGTGAATTTTGATTTGAAACTGCACTACTGTGAATCTGGAGAATCAGCACTGCCTCGGATGAGTCAGAGAAACTCTCATGTGTCAGATGCTGACTTCAGTCGCACCACTGTAAATCCAGGGTCACACCTCTGAAGGCAGTAGCGTGATTTCAGTGGGACAATTGTGCAACCGTGATCAAAATCTGCCCCACTCACCTCCAGGTGTTGTACTGGTACTACTGACAGCAGCATCTGACCTCTTGCAGCTGCAGCCTTCCCCGGGTTTACTCGTGAACGGCTGCTGAGCGTGCTGTTGACAACACGAGGTGACAAAGTATAAATGAGCGGGATTTTGCCTCCAATATCAGCTTCACTTACACAGCTGTGTGAGTACAGGTGTACGTGTAGCACAGCCTGAGCTCCTCACCAGGATCTCCAGCCTTCATCTTCCAAGTCAAGGCAACTTCATTGCCTTCAGCAAAGAGATTCCCAATAGACAAAAAGAGGGTCTGATTCTGCCCCCCTAGATTTTAATTAACACCCCTCTCGATGGCACTAATTGTGCTACTGAGTCCCACTATACCTTTCACAGCTTTGTTCAGGCTATAAACACAGTGGGCAGCTTTAACATCGCGGGCTTCAGTTGCGCTTGTATACTGAAAACATTCAAATATAGATGACTTTTCACCTTTACTTGCCAGAGGCCAAATTCTTTTAAACAATGATAAACCTTATTTAACCAGGAAGTCTTCAAAATTCTGGAGTGGGCCTAAAGGTCATGAGGTCTGAGATGACCTTGAAAAGCGACTTTTATCTGAGTGGACATCCTGGTGACTCAGGGCTTAAACAAATAGGTTCTGATACCTAATTCTCCCCAGAGCAGGTCTTTGGTGCCAAAGGTTATATACTTAGTGAAGTATTCTGCACAGACATGCAGAGCTAGGAGCCATCGTATGCATTTCCTCATAATTAACAGGGATTACTCGTAATTAATAAATATGGGTCTTTAGGAGGAGGAGGACTGAACTCCAAGAATATTCAAGCTTCCTGCAGAATGTGTGCCGCTTGATACAATAATTACACAAGGCCAGATGATGCAAAGCCACAAGCAGAAGGATAAGCACAAATCTTCAGGTCCGGGCACAATGATTTTTGTTATTTTGGAGGAAGGCAAGCAAACAACACGGATGCAACAGTACCAAAGGCACTTATGCACGGAGCAGAAGCTGGCAGGATGCGTATGGATCTGCAGCCATTCCTGCTTGTGCTCACAGAAGTAACACAGAGGCCATCTACATGAGACAAATGAAGGAGCAAAGTGGGCAGAGGCCTGCATTAGGGCTGTAGATATGAAAAATTCCAAAAGATGTGGAAAAGAGAGAAGCGGCAGCAGAGTTAGGAGCGTCTCCTGGCACTGCATGAGTAACAGGCTAAGCATGCAAGGCTGGGTGGAGCACTGCTGGGCTGTCACCCAGGCAGGGCAGCCCTGCTGCAATTCCAATCATCTGAGGGCATCTACTCCAGGGATTAATTGCAGCAAAGGTACAGAGGTGTTTTGAGGTGCCTGAGTACCACTAGGCAACCCAGAAAGGATCTGTCTGGCCCTGTAGGCACTCTGGCATTCAGAAACCTCTGCCCCTCTTTGAGAGGTAAAAGTGGTACACCTCTGCTTGCAATGGGAGCATCTCACTCAGTCTGGGCACTGCAGTCTGAAGAGCTGTGGTATCTAAACCTGCACCTCCTCCTGTGCTCCTTGGCTTGTGCTGAGCCTGGCCAGGTGTGAGACTTCAGCAGCTGCTGTGTTTCATGTGCATAGGTTGCCTACAAAACCCCTGTGATTCCTTACCCCCTTACAGTGGGTTACGATATGCACAGGTAACGTGCAGGGAAGTTAACTTCAGGGCTCCTTCTCTGCAAAAACTTCCCTTGCTTTCTTGCACTTCCTTGCCTGCTTTCTCTCCTTCAGTTCAGTTCTCCTTGGCTTTACCACTGATTTTATCCTGGTTACCTGCAGACATGTATGTGAGTCACATATGTGAACATGGCCATTTTTATTCCATGATAGCTGCTGCTTCTATTCCAGCCAGGATAGGAATTTAGAAGGTGCTTTACTTAATCTTTCCTAGGTATGTCACAAACTAAAGGAGACGTAGCAGGAAACACAGACTGTTCTTCAAGAGCCTGATCATTGGTGCAGAAAGTCATGGGAAGACTTCAAATGGCTGTTGTGTTGCTGTAGCTGAGTCCCTGGTCATGAGTTAGATGGTGAGGGTGCCTGCGAAGTGAATGGGGGGAAAGGGCAATTGCCAGCAAGTTGCATGGCAAGCTGCCTTATCTGACTAATAGGCTATGCCTCAAAGAAAGTTGGGTCTTAAATCTCATCTCTGTCAAGGACTCAAGTGTTTTATTCTTGTCTGAAAAGGGGTATTTCCTTCCACTTAGAAACCACAGCTCTAAATCTCTTGGAGTTGGTCATTCAAGCCCTTTAAAATTTCTTCCAAAGAAAATCTGCCAAAGAAGATGTGGTTCACACCCCCATCATTCTTCTGTCCGTCAGCTCAACATCTAGAGCATGACTAAATCCCTCTTTTTCCCAGGATGTGGAGGGAGCTACGCCCCTTCTCCCCCAGGCCAGAGCCGTCTGCTGTGGGACTGACTAGGAGGAGAGAGCTGGAGCTCACCAACCTGCCGTCACCGCTCATTGTGCCAAGCCCGCAGCACTTCAGTAAGCCCTGCTAATCCCACTGCCAGTCTGGGCTGGAGGACAGACAGCACATGACCGGAGGAAGAGGAAGAGCAAGATATCCTGAGGTGATATCACTGCAGTTAAACTAAGCCCTTTCTGCATGCACAGAGGCAGAGCTGTGCTGGAGATTGTTTGGTCCCATTTGGTTCAATAACTGTTGAAATCAGAAAAGACAAAACCCAAACTGCCTGTTAAAGCCTTCAGTGCCCCACTTCTGTGCTGCTGCTCTTTTCCCTTGGAACAAATGAAGAACTAGTCTTCATTTCCCTAGGCAGTTTCTGCTCTGCACCATCTCAGATTCAGACATCGATGGCTCTCTGCTAACTTCTGCAGCTCCATTCCATGTCCTTCCCTTCATGTACCTTCCCCAAGGCCTCTTGCCACTCTTTCTGAACAAGGTGACCCTGAAAGGCTGAAGAGCTCCTGTGTGCAGGACACATCAGGGGAACTTTGCTGTTGAGCCCAACATCCCCCAGGGATGGCAGGTGCTGCCAGGGTTCAGTGGCAGCACAGCTGGGCATTTGAGAGTCATAGTTTGGCACACAACATCTAAATCCTCTTGTGGCTCCAGTCACAAACCTTAAAGCATAACCCCCAGAAAGCAGAAACCTTGTCTGGAAGGATATTTGGAAGGTGACTGTGTCCCCTGTATGTTTCCAGGGGAATTGTGTGCTTTGCTGGTTCTCTGACAAACAGGGACATCTGAAGTAAATATTTCTCCATGATGTACCAGCACTGCACTACTGAAACAAAATTTGGCTATATTATTCTGTATAACCAGGCACTTCCACCTTTCTTTTTTTTTTTTTTTTTTTTTTCTCTCTACATCATCAGGTTACATAGCAAAAGCTTCATTTCTTTTAAGGGCAGAGTGCATTCAAAACTGGTCAATGTATAATACTGTAATTATAGGGCAACCAACTTGTCATGTAATTCTGTATCAGTCTTGTCACTCCAAAGTTACACCTGTAGATTGCTTGTCTAAATTCTCCTGGCATTTCTATGAAATATATATCCTATCAGTTCACCAATGCATTTACATACCCTTTCCATACTTAGATGGATGTTTTACTCCAAAGAATCAGTGAATCAGGAAGGTCTCAGAATGATGGCTAATCAAAGACTGAACAGGCTTTGCACTTAGTGGAAAACTGCAATAATTCACTTTCAAATGAGGTTTTTCTTCCTTTGGGCACACACGTGCACAGGTACATACTAGTATTAGCTGTGTCAGACCTGGGAGAAGCTAGATAAGCAAGATAAATATGATGATAGTGACAGGTGAACATTCGGTGATAAGATCCAGAGATCCAATTGTTTATAATATTCATTATTTTCAGGCCTAGATACCAATGTTAGCTTTATTTGTGTGCTTACGATTGCATCAGGTTTTCAAGATTTCTGAGCTACAGGAAGTAAATAGGAAACTTGATTGGATGAAACGGCGAGTGCAGCCTCCAGATCTCGATGGCTTTATCTAACGCATCCTTATCTAATGCTATTGCAGAAGTACCTGGGGCACCAGGCATGGTGGAGGGGTGAGGGAATGGTGTGCTCACCTGAGCCTTGCTCTAACAGGATGGTAAGACGTGGTTCAGAGAGCATAGGTGGAGGCAGAGGTTTGCAATCTCTTCTGGGTTTGCTGCAACAAACTTCCTACAGCTAGAAGAGATACTTGTAGCTATACCTACATCATTTTGTAGAGCACAAGTGGGACTCCTCTGACTGTGCAAAATTATATTTTGAGGTGTTGATACACTCTATACTCTTCTCCTAGAAGTAACAGTAATAGTAGTAGAGATAATATTAATAACAACAACTTAGGAAAACAATGTATACCGGAAGATTGTTCACTTCTCACATTCTAACAGTCTTATTATTATTATTATTAAAAGACTCCATAAATCTTCCCTCATCTACATCTTTGCACTGTCCTGGCTACATCAACTCTACAACATGTTTGCATTCTTGTATGTGTAAGAGATGGTGGAAAGCCTGGAGGGAAAACAGTGATTAAGGTTTCTCAGTGTTTCTCATTAAGACATCTTTTTTTCATGAATTAATTTCAGGTTTAGAGCTGGACTTATAAACATTAAGTGTCTACCTCAAACTGACTGAAATCTCATTTAGAAAGTGAATCAGCTTGTGATTCATATTGGAGCTAGGAGAAGAAAGGCTGTTCAATGCTGTTCCCTCAGAAGCCCTTTTGGCATATATATATGGTTATTCAGCTCATAGTTTCTTTGCTGGATTGCCCCCAAAAGGACTACCACTTAAATCTAGCTATATTTGAGAAATGGGTGCTTATCACAAGGAATTAGTTGGGTATCAGCTCAAACCAATCCACTATGAGTTGGTCTGAAAGTCTGCTGGGGAGCAGTGTGCTTCCGGGTTACACGCTACCTAGAGGGAAATATTCTACTCCTCTCCTGCAACACTGTGTTAGATTTAAAATTAAATTGCTCTGAATGAATGCACTCCATTGATTGCTATGGGAAAGATATTGTATGTCGTAAATTCTACCCTACTACTCACCACAGGTAAATTGTCCTTTGGTGGCAGTGACGGAAATACGGGCTGAAGGTGGGGAGTCTCCCTTCACAGCCAGTGAGACATTCACTGTGTGCAGCTTCCTGACAGCTGTGGATCCTTGGAGACCAAGGATTTGTAACGATTTTTTTGTGGGTGTTAAGTGTTCTTATACAAGTGAAAAATAAATGACTCACAGAAAGAAAAGAAATTCAGATTTTTTTTCCACGCTGAAAACCCCACTATTGTCATATTTGTTTTATCTCTAGTCAGGATGAAAGTCAATGGGTTAACATTATTTGAGGAATCTCGAGTCCCCCCAAAATTGTTACATGAATGTAATACAAAAATGCTTCAATATCATCAACTGAAAGAAAATGTTTGGCTATTTTCAAATCCAAACATTTCATTCCGTATGTCATTTCACTGGTGGTAAATTCAACTTAAGTTACACTTAATGCCTCAGCAGGATATTGGTACTCTGGTGCCTCTTGTTGATCTTCTTCCCCAGGGGCTGAACTTCCTAGACAAACAATACTTACAATGTGTCTGCAAAGGCTCCCCTAGACACCAGCTACAGCTCTCAGGATGCACAGCCAGGAAAAGTTAAAGAACATATAGAAAAACATAAAGAACATAAAGAACATAAAGAAAATAAACAAACAAAACAACAACAAAAAGACACAACAGGTTGATTTTCCTGAAGGAGACATACAGTGGAAGGAAAAAAAAAATGTCTTGGAAAGTTAAGATTTTGTAGGAACTGCAGTTTCGGTCGAAGTTTTCCCAGTAAGCAAAAGAAAAACCAGCTATTTGCAATGTTGACAGTAGGCTGAAAAGCTAAGTAAATAGACCTGGACTGTCACATGTCTTGCCCCTTCCACCTACCATGGCTTAGCTTTTGTTCTTATATAGGGCAGCATTTGCTAGCCCCAGACCCGCAGGTTGCCACTCTCCTTACATGAAAGGAGGCAGGTGCCTGAATTGCAGGGGAAAAGGAAGAGGAGGAGAGGAATTAACTTCCTGGAGGCTTCAGTTTCCATAGCTCTGCTTCTTATTCAGACAGAGGCAGATATGCAAGTACATGAGCTGGGAGTAAGTGAAGAAAATAAAGAAAAGACTGCTTTGAGTTCTTGCTTTAATCTATTCTCTCAGACAAAGGTTAAATTACCATTTGAATGCCGCTGTAGAAGAGCTAATAATATTGCTTTTATGTTCCAAGGATCCTCTCTCTTGATAATACGCAGTCTTTTCAACTCCAATTAAGGAAAGCTGTGGTTCCAATCATCCCTGTGCTGAAGATCCCTGTTTTTGCAATGCAGGAGCTGGTTGCCCTGTTGTTCCTTCATCGATTTCCTGTAGTGCTTCAGGTGGTGCTTCAGAAACAGCTGACTGTACGGATTCGCTGCAGCACTTGGACAGAACAGAACTATACTTTGAGGTCTTTAAGAAATTATGCCAAGTGGCTTGTGTTTTCCAGCTTCTGGACCCCAGGGAGAAATGTGAACCCCTGGCCGAGAGCTGAACAAAATCTTTGGTACTCCATTACTGTCCAAGAAAGCATTTTTGGACCACAGTTGAAAATACGCTCTCCCTCCTGATTAGGATACAGTGTTTTCATTGCTGTTTAGAATGGATTTAGCTATCTATGGAGGTTATCCTGCAGACTTTCCAGGCTTTCCCATTATGTGTACACTGAAAAGGAAATCAAAACAAATGTGTATTTGTCTTCAGCACTGGCGATGGTGTCAACTGGCAGATAAACACAGCTAAAGTAGGAAAAGGAATAACAAAATCACTTACAAAGAACTTAGCTAGTATATATAATTTTTTAACTAGGCTGATAATAGTTCAGCATTAAAACTCCCAGCTCAGCAGTCTGCAGTGGGAAAGAGTTTGTGGAGTGGTGTACCATGGCCCAAGCGAGGACAAGGTGCAGCTCATCCTCTCGTTGGTGTGTGCTCCTCATTTTCCTGATCTACACCACACACTAACACATCTCTGGCTCAAAGTCCCTCTTGGAGCTGTATATCCTCCCTTGGTGCTGGTCTTGCATTACTTTGGATGAGCAGAGAAGAAAATGTCCAACTGCCCAAGGATTTTCCTTTATTTTCTGATCACCCTGACCAGCTTCTGAGAAGTCTCATTATTCATGGGTATCAGATAGGCAGAGCTTGTCTAGGAGGACTTTTATGGCCACTGATTCCTTCAACACATGAACTAATAATTGGAGTTGATGAGATCCGTGACCTGAATCTGCTTACAGTCCTTATTCAGCTCTGAGTCTACCTCAGAGCTCCTCCTATGAACACCACTGCACTCACCTCTAAGGCCTGAATAGCTCTACATGTATGCACTGCACAAACAGACCAGGAGAATAAGACTGGAGGGCTCCCAGTTACACAAGATGCCTGTCTAACCCCTCCATGAATCCCACAAAGCTCTTGGCTTTTGGGACGTGTTGTGGCAATAAGTTTTGCAAGCTAGTTCTGTGAAAGGTCAAAGACCTCTGTCCCGCAGCTGAGTATTTGAAATTATGCCTTCTCATAAACACTGACGTTATTGCATTGTGGTAGCATTGCAAACACTATGGCCTTGTGCACACTAGGAGGAACTGCAATGTTTCATTTTACAGCTCAGCTCCACCTTTGGTAGCATTGCTGGGAACCATCAAACCAGCAGGAGGGAGCTCAGCTCCTCCTTGGTAGCACGTGGCCACCTGGAGGCAAATTCCAGACGGGCACAGGCAGAAGAAGACTTTCTGCTGGAGCATCTCAACAGCTTGCTCGGTTTAAACCCAGTTGACAGCCCAGAAATAGAGGTTCCTCTGGTATTTCCCCAGTGATGCTGACCTGAGGATATCCTGGACATCCTCCCCATATGTTGATCAGCTTGGAGCCTGTAAAATGAGAAATCTTTTGAAGTCTTTTTGGGTTGTCCATAGACTTGAACATGGCTCTACCAGGTCTAGTAAGATGGTTCAGCCATTGATGGAAACAGTTTCTGTCCTCTTTGTTTCCTGGCCTGTTGCAGCAAGAAAGAAAACCATAGAAACCCAGAGGTTTAAATCTGTCGGAGGAGGCTTATAGGTATCGCTCAGTACAGAATTTAGCATGGCAGCACCCCGATTGACCTTTGCGTCTCACTCCACTCTATGTGCATGTGAATCTGTTATCTGTCAGCTCAGAGGAAAGGAAAGAGGTGCCTTCCCACACTGTAGCTTGATTTTCTGAAGACATCTATGGATATTCTGAACAGTAATTTCGGACATTATCACAGGAATAGTCAAAAAGTGAAGTTCTTTTCATGTTTGTATTGCAGTAAAGTACAACAGTAGTTAGCCATATAGCAAAATGAGCAGCAAAATTTAGCTGTAGGCTTTCAGACTGATACAAATAGCTATAGACCCTTTAATTGTTTTCAGATCCTTTAATTTATTCTTTGGTTTTCCTGCTAAATTAAGCTATGCATCTGTCAACTCACAATGTAAAAACTCCCAGGACTTCATGGCCAATTAAACTCTTCTGGCAGAGGAAGAGCTCCTAAAATTGAAGTAAATTGTATTAAAAGCTATTGGAAAGCTTTTCCATTATTGGCAAAAGAACTTCAGTTTATATTTGGATCAAACTACTTACAAAGAAATTCATCGTATCCAGTCAAAGATCTTATGTATCTTATTTGTGTCTTTGCTTTCCGTGATGTGTTGAGAGAAGAAACCAACTACTTCTGTGAGAATGAAAATCAATGATGCCTCATATTCCACAGATCTGTGCTTGTGGTTTACAGTAATCTCCAGCTAAGGTTATCACTGTGGTTGGGGCACCCATATGGTCTCTCTTCTTTTGCTAACAACATATGAATTCACTTGCCAGGCTTCTCCTACTTGGGACATTCATAGGATGGATTTTTGGAGTCTTGCATCTCCACTTGGGTATACTTATTTTCATGAAACTGCAATGTAATCTCTCTCACAGTTGTCTTCCTGTCTTAAATAGGGCTAAACTTGGCCAAGAATAGGCAAACAACTAGTGAGGGATGATCAGGCAGACTGATCACAACACATGATCACATAATTCCCAATATCACCAGGAAATCATTTGTCTAAAAAATGAACAGTTATTTAGAAACTAATAACGTTTCAGAGTGACTTCATAGACTGCTTCTTTTTTAACGACTTTAAAAGCTTCTCTGGAAGTAAGTTTGAAGAAGTACATAACATTAGATATCTGACTCTTAGTAGTGACACTTGCTTGGACAGAGGTAAGCTAATCCACTGAGGACCACAAAGAACATTTTCATTTCACAATATGTTAGCAGGAACTGGGTCATTCCCCCCACCCCCTACCCCCCTCACCCTTTTTTTTTTTTTTTTTTTTTTTTTCTGGAACAATGAACAAGAGTTATCTCTTACATTCAAATGAACATGGCCCCACAACATTTCCTGCATCAACTCCCTATGGAGAAGGCAGGATGTTTAGGAACCGTGATGCTGAGGACAAAGGTTGGTCAAAATACCCCACCAGCCCACTGCAGGAGTGGAATAATGGCTTCAGTGGTATTTTCCATCAGAGAAAATTGCAAATAAATGTATTTCAACTTTGTTCAGTGGTGAGCCAACAAAAATCACTTTTGCCTCTGACAGAAACCTGTCTCAAGTCCAAGACATGTCCAGACAAGGGTGTATTTCTCACTTCCCTGATCTCCAATATGAGGTTAATAAATTTTCAAAAAATCTGTGCCACAGACAGTTAAGATACATATTGCTCAGTGACAACGCAGACTGTTTGATCTTTGCTCTAAGGGTAAAGCACCATTTCAAGGTTGCTTGGCAGCTCTGTTTTCCTTCCCTTAGAAAAAGAGATGGATTCATTTAGAATCACAGGCCACTGAGAAAGGAGCTCAGGTGTGGCAGAAATGGCAGGTGGCTAGAGCTGACTTGACAGCAATTAAATGTACAAATCTTTGATTAGGCTCACGGGAATGGAGTCATTAGCTACAGCGAATGGACCAGCTTGCTTTCCACTGCCTCATTAGCTATAATACTGATATTACTTTAAAAAGCCTGGAAAAAAGCCCTCCCACACAGAATTAGGAAAGCTGAGTTTCAGGGGAAAAAATAAGCTAGTGTAAGCATTTTCTTGCCGAACAAACAGAGCTTGGCTTTTCTGCATGGTCACTGACAAAAAAAGCCTCGTGTTTGCTGTACTGTGAGATAGCCCCATACCCTGTGCTGTGAGCAACACATTCACCGAGATCAACAAGTTGCTTTTGGCCACTGAAATTTAGTAACGGCCTCGTCAGGCAGCTTCCTGCTGTGCTCCAGTTCCGAATATTGGTGCCTTTAACAACATCCTACACTGCAAGTGAAGACCTTTGTTCAGTCACACGGTGAAATGATCAGGCTGCATACAAGTTGCACATAAATCTTCAAACTAGCAGGCTTAGCCCAGAGGAAGATTTGGCTTGGGCTGTATTTATCTTCCTATAATGCAACTGGTTGAAGAAGGGCTGCAAAAACATTCTGCCGTAAATTAACATTCTCCCACCCCTAACTCTACCCTTGCTATTTCATGGAAAGTTCATAATGAAATAATTTGTACTCACTCACCCTTTCTCTTCCACTCTACCTCTCATACTCTCTATCCCACCAGTTTAATTTCTCTGGCATGCTAACTGAAGAGTCTTCTCAACAAAGAGAACTGGAAGAAGTGCTTTCCCCCAGGGCCCTTTAGGTAGGAGTACAGGCCAAAAAGTTGTCTGCACAAAAGGAATTCAGGACTTAGGGGGGGCGGTGGACTTTTTGCCTCTCACATTGTTCAAGCAATAGATAGCACAACTGCACTGGGAGCAGAGAAAAATCATGTTTGCAGGTCAGTGGCACCACTGTCACTGAGCACTGCAGGGCCAAGACTTCACCTTCAACAACAAGAGGAGGACTGGAAACAAGAATGCCATGCTTCCTCAGGATTAATACAATCCTCTTGCAGCATGGGGCATTGAATTGCTGTGTTTTTACACTGTCCTTTGCTTATTTCTGAAGTCTATGTTTAGGTACCTCTGGATCTTTTCTCCTATTGCAGTGGTTGGACAACATTGCCAGTTCCATCATTTGCTCCTTCCAAGATTTCACAGGGACGGGACACCACAAGAGATCATCTGTGTCACAGATGATTTATCAATATAGGCACTAGGTAAAAATAATAATAATTAAAAATCACATGGACATAGTTTGAAATTAATTATACAGCCTCCCTGCCATAATAACCAAGTACTTCACCTTCTTTAGATACATTTGTTCTTTACATGTTTTTCGAGATATAAGAGCTACTGCATGGAAGAAGAATATAGCTGTAAAGGATGCTTCCTCTGAAGAAGTTCCTAATTGTCAAAGCCAAAATAAGTTATGGAAATTGTCCCCTGCAGGTAACATCACAGAAACAGAACAACCAGCCCAACCTCAATATCTCAGTGACTGCCAAAGTCACGTGAAGTAGATGCCATGTCATCCAACCAGCCCACACTGTACATTTCAGCTGACAGACTCCCATCAGGATGTCCTTTCCCAAGACCATGCAAGCAGAGGACAGAGAACTGGCTGCAGAACTTCCTAAAACAGTTCAGAGGTTCATCAAATACACAGCAGCCTAATCAGTTGTGCGGCACTGTTTTTCTTTCCAAAATGGTGGTGTTAGAAACACAAGGCAGGATTCGGTCAATAATATCCCTGGGGTGTCTTTGTTTTATTTTAATGAGCAGTGAACTTCCATGTTGAAACACAAAATATGGTGTGGAAAAAAAAGCAAAAATGGTATTTGGGGGAGGGGAAGCATGAGGAAAAAGGGAATTAAGAATAAGAATAAATTTAAGAGGTAGGAGAAAATTAGAAAAAGCTGCTAACCAACTTCTAAATTCTTCTGCTACAGAAAATTCAATTTGCATTGCTTTTACTCTTTTGCTGTCTGCCTCCCCTGAATTTCAATGTGTGTAAAGCATCTAGCCTGCCAGGCATTTGTATAAATCTTCCTTGATTCCCACCTGCTTATGTATGCACCCAATTTCCTTTTCAGACCTGGCCTTGAATGATTTCACTCTAGAATCAGGCCTCTGAGGATCCCGAGTCTCACCGTGAGTCACTTTTTAAGTGGGAATTAAAGCCTTAACAAGCTCTGACAGACACAGGATTCAGAGGACTGCCGTGGAAGGAGAAGGTCCGTCTTTGTTGCTCCCACTTCCCCTCCATGCCCATCTCTTAGTGCTTATTTGTCCCCAGAGCGGTGAACAGCAGGAGCCTGACTCCACTTCAGCAGTCACAGTTCATTGCCTAATTTCTTAATTCGAGCTGCTGAGGCACAGACACAGGCCCTCTTTTGCTGACTCTGCTATGGGGTTGGCAACCTCCAGCCAAGGAATGGAAAAGACATTGGTGGGCTGCAATAGCTGAAATTGCCACACAGAGTTTCTCTGGAGGTCATTTGTCAGAGTGGTAAGTGGTTTAAAAGCCTTGGAAAAGTTCACCCTCTAGGACTTAATATGTCTTTTCCATCTCGAGCTTCTGTGGCTCTGAAGAAAGTACAAAGGTTGTAAACAGTGCAGAAAAAAAAAAAAAAAAAAAAAAAAAAAAAAAAAACTTTCCAGTTGTCTTTTTCTCTTCCCATTCACAGCAAATATTTTGGTACAAAGACCCACTGAAACCGAAGAAGAATACGCAGCAATAGCCAGAGCTGCGGCTGCAAAAATCACAGGCAGTTCTTGGGCCTCCATCATCCTGCTGCCTGGCTGAAAGCTGTGGTAGGGCCAGGATGGAAACAGAAGGAAAACGTATTTTTTCACTGTGTGTTTTGACTCTGCTCCTGGGGCTTAGATGACCTGTTGGTAAAAATGCCTGTGTCCTGTCTCCACAACAGATATATCAGTTGCAAATTATCTGCCCAGTTCTGCTATTGTGAGTCGGGCCCAGTGGGAATTAATGGCACCGTATGATTGTTGTTGTTGGCGGTGGGCCTCCAGAGAAAGCCGGCTTCCCTGCTGCGGTCTGCTGGGCCTCCGAGGTTGGCGTTGGCCATATTTCTGTTCGGGGCAGCCCACTGTTTTGGGAGGAGGTCAGAGGGGCGAGGGGGCAGCCCCTGCCCGGGGTAACAAGCTCTTGGTGGACTGCCACACCATGCAGGGAAGGCCACAGGACGGAGTATGCCCATCCTGCCGCCATGTCGTGTCACGGTCCAGCCTCCCGTTACAGGCGGACGGGGTCGGGAGGGGGGAAAGCAAGGCAATTTGTAGTCATGTTACATTTCCTATTTCAAAACTTTGTTTTTACAACTATTGGCCTCGCCTGCCCCGGGAGCTCTGGCCTCCGCAGCGAGCTGTGTTGTTTCATTTCTGTCAGCAGTGGGTCTTTTCTCTTTGCTCCTGCAGGAAGGCTTTTGTTTCATGTCTTTCCTCCCCTGCTGCACGCTGTGCCGGCCAGGCAATTTGCCACGTGCTCGAAAGCCGGCTTTCCACTCCTCTCCCCTGTGCCACAGTAGCCTCCTGCTCTGCTCACCAGGCAAACACTCCTCCAGTGTTTCGGTCACAGATGCTGGGGCTGTGTGTGACCATAGTGTGTGGTGTGATAAGAGGGTGGACACCTGGATGATGGCCAGTCCAAGCATTATGTCCCTCTTTCTTATGCTGTTTGCTCTCGTGACATTTTCTCCTTTTGATTCTCGTGCCTGCAATGTTGATCTAGGAGGGTGGCCATCTGGGTTCCTGCCTCCACTGCTAGCTGCTGCTTGGTCTCCACCTCCTTGCTTCTCCTCCCTCTAATTTTAACAAGGTTGCCTCTGGCCAGCCCCCTTGGTGAGGCTCTCCATGGCCAGGGAGGCACAACTTTCATTTTCCATCCTCTCCTTTTGCCTCTCTCAGGTTAGGCCAAACACAAGGAGCACACGGGGGCCATCTCAGCTCTGTGCCACAAGGATGGTTACAGCTGAATCAAGACTCGTCTGATAATGAACTGAGACTCATCTAATCCTCAGTCCAAACAGGGGCACAGCCTATGATAAGTGATGGGAAGGGCATGCACAGATCCATTTTATTATTAAGATTTCCATCCACCCTGACTGTCCCGGGGCTCTGAGGTTTTCCTGTGGCTTTTCCCTTTGGAGCCGCTGCCTCCATTTCACAAAGGGTTTGAATGGAGCACAAAAGTGACTGACCTCATCCAGGACCCCAGGGTGTGAGGTATTTTCAGAAATCATTGCTGAGTTGAAAAAGCAGAGAAGAGTCTGCATGAATCCTTTTTTTTTTTTTTTTTTTTTGGCCAAAAGCTTGTCTTAGGAAAAAGAAACAGCCTTTCAGCCCGCCAGCTCCAGCTATTCTCCTCAGTCCTCAGTTGGCCTCTCATTGGGGTTTGCTGCCAGGGTCCTGAGCTCCTGGGAAGCAATCGTGGTATGTCTGCAGCACAGCATGGATGTGATGCAGATATCTAAGCTAACTGAGACCAAGCAAGAGCTGCAACCCACAAAAGTATAGCTCTATCAGCATGGCTCCCTGCCCAGGCTAATTAGCCCTGCCAAGAAGGGCTAATTAGCTAGGCTCAGTGCCACACTGATGTGACTATACTGCTTTCAAGAGGCAGCAAGTATCACGTGTAGCTTTCTGTAGCAAGGAGATCCACCACAAAGCCGAACAGACGGAGTATATATTCACGGGGCTTCCCTCTCCAGTGTAAGCACACTGAAGGTGTAAGAGCCAGTTGCATATACCAGTGTTTGTTTGGTTTGCAAAGGGCTGGACCTCCATGAATTAAGCTTCACTGTGCCCACAGTGCAATCAAGCAGTTATATCTTTCCCTTTGCTAGAGAGGAAAACCAGAGCATGCAGAATGTAAGCCATTTGCTTGAGTTCACATAGGGAACCTGTGGCCAGGCTCGCCGCGCCCTGCCCATGAAACCACCCTGCCTGCTTGCCCAGCAGCATTTGGCTGCCTTCCTCTCCCACATGCCACAGCACTGGCCACTCCTGCACAGCTTGCAGAGGACGGCTCCCAGGCGTGCTTTGGAGCTTCTGAGGATCCCTTCCCCACCTTGACGAACAGTCACACGTTGTATTTTTCCTTCGACGTCTGCTTCCACTTAAACTGTATTCCGCAATCTTGCACACTTTTGGGGGATGCTGCAGCTCTCACTGGCTGCCTGTGGGACAGCACTGGTTCCACGGTGTCTGCGGTTCCCCACAGCTGTAGGAGGGTGGAGAAATTCACCCTTAAAGTGCGTAAGAAGGTAGTGAATCATAGTAGCGGTAAGCTCTTGTTTACCAACATATCACTCTGTAAAGACTTCTTTAACACAGTAATTTGAGAGATATCCAAAGCCTGGCTTCCAGTTGAGACAAGCTCGGCATCATGCTTGAAAAAATTTCCTCTTGGCCAACATGGTGGGGACACTCTCCATGGGCCACCGTGGCCCCAGCTCCTCCTGTGGCTAAGGACTTTGTGTGGGACATGCACACAATGAATTTGGCTACCACAGGAAGGGCTCCAAGGTTTATCCACTTACTTCCCAGGTTTGGCAGACAGTCTGGCAGGGATAAAATA
This sequence comes from Anas acuta, assembly GCF_963932015.1. Classification (NCBI taxonomy): domain Eukaryota; kingdom Metazoa; phylum Chordata; class Aves; order Anseriformes; family Anatidae; genus Anas; species Anas acuta. Next base: position 27,227,220 of record NC_088979.1, read on the forward strand.
TATGAGAAGGAGCTTACAGGCTGTAATAGCCCTCCTGTTGGACCATCATTTGGAAGTGAAACAAGAGGAATCATGGGCTACACTCACACTGAAATACTGTAGCATGTATTACAGAGCTGCATATTCCAGGCAAGCATAGCAGCAACTTGTTACCCTAACTGAAGGCTACAGTATAATTAGTTTAATTACAATGCCATCGTCTGAATTCACTTGAGAAGTATACCATTCCCTGTGCCCTAAAGGGTAATGCATAATCCCAAATACTTCATCAATTGGAAGTGAGCTATGAGACACATTTGGGCTGCAGCACAGGCCCTCAGCCAGGTTTTTGTTTAGTGGTGTTTTTCCCCAGCTGCTCAGAGGATCTAACTACCGTTGGTGCCCACTGATACATTTGCTCACTTTATCAATCATTTAGAGAGATTGTGACACTTTCTTTCAGGAAAGGAGCTGGATTTAAATTTACTACAGAGGCCACAGGAACTTCCAAGGGACATCCCCAACAGATACTACTGTGAAATTATTTAATTTATAGTGTATCAGGCCAACTAAAACAACAAAGCACAATAAACAATTGTTTCCCATATACCCACATACATCTGCACACCACATAACCTGTACACCAAAGGCAGCCATCCTGCCTTTTGGGGATCAAAGCCACAAGCTCAGTAAGCCAACACACTCCATCGGATTCAGAGCTAAGTACAGGATCAGGTTGGGGATGCAGAGCAGTTGTCAGTGGCAGCAAGGCTATGAGCACCAGAAGCTCCCTACACACACAGCACACAACCCTGTCATTCCCAAAAGGGTTACGGCAAACACAGCCTGGGCAGATCTGCAGTGCTCGTTCAGCTGGCCCACATCTGGGCTGTGCAAAAAGATCCCAGCCCTTAGCTGCTCTCGTGCTGGAAGACAAGCGAGTATCTAGCATTGCTTCAAGACCTGATCAGACATAATCCCATACTTAGAGTGATATTTGGACCTTCACCAATTGCTCGTTTTCTCTTCAGCTCCTGTCACTCATCACCTTCCCACACACACATGCACTGTCCTGTGAAAGCTCACCTCACTTCCCAGAAAAAAAATAATTCCCCAAACTTTTTTCCTGAAGAGCAGTAGGAATAACTGGCTTTTGAATTCAGAACAGCAAGCCTACAATTACGAAAAATGTTTCATTTGGGTTGACAGGAAATCAAACTGTATTTTCTTGGTAAAACAATAAAACCCCAAAATTCCATTTTGGATCGAGAAAAGTGTTTGGTTCGACCTGAAACAAAACACGTCATTTTTGTGTTTAAACTTTTCACCCCTTTTTATTTATTGCAGGCAGGAAAACCTCAAAACAAAAACAAATGTTTCACACTGAAAAGTTGAACTGTTTCACTTTGAAATCAGCAGACTGCATTGACTGCAATTTCTCAGAATTGCTCTCAGTCTTTGGCTGAAACTGCTTGCTAGATTTCATGTTTAATTCACAAAAAGTTTTGCACAACACAAAACATCATCCCAAGGATTTCACCTGGCCCTACTTACCTACTGTTTGGAATTGCATGCCTGGAACACACACACCAAAAAAAAAAAAAAAAAGTGGGGGTGAAGGGAGGGAAATTATGTCATTTAGGCAATTATATTCTTAATATTAATGTCTTCTCAAAACAAGGTCCTTCCCATGGAATATTTAGCTCTTCTCTTTATAATACTTCATGCACAGGATGAAGGAGAAGAGAGGTGTTTTCTCTGGCTTGGTCCTTACGTGGCCTGAGGGCAGAACCAATGAGCAAGCATCAACTCCAATGCACTGCGGGCTGCAACAGGGATCCCGTGGCTGAGCTGCAGGCAGTGCCGCTTCACACCAGGCATGTGGCAAGGGGGATCCAGCTGTGCGGTGCCGGGAACAGTGCGCGTCTGGGAAGAATCACCAGACTTAGGTCCAGGAAATAAGGAGCTACTCACTCACCCACTTTTGTCTTCTACTGCTCACCAGCCAGTGGGAAAGTTTAACTGCATATGGGGCTTATTGGGCTTAACTCTGTCTCCCGGTTTTGTCTGTTAGAAATAGAGGGAAAACAGCCTCTTGAGATGTTTTATTGTTTCCATTTCTGGTTCCATATGAAAAGGCAGAACAGGGAATAGATTTGGTCTTTGACCCTAAAAGAGCCTGGGGCAAAGATCCCATCTGTTCTGCATTTTAGCTGGACCTCTTCACCATTTCTGGTAACATCTGGATATGTAAAAACAGTGGAAACAGCCCTCAATACAGATCTTGCTGCCTGTAAGCAAAAATATGGCTTCCCTATCCATATACCCCTGCAGAATCACCCAGATCGTTAAAACGTGCATTAAACTGCCTGGTTGTAAGCAGATACACAACAGAATGGGAGTTCAGAAAGGAGGAGTAGAAGTGCAAGAGTTAAAAAAGTGCTACAGCCTCTCCCAGTGTTTCCTTGGGTGGAGTGTGTAAAGGTTAACGATTTCTAAATATTCAGGAGTAATAAATGATCTAAGTAGTTTTCTGGCGGTACCTCATGTTCCCAGAGAAACAAATGCTTGAAGGATATGCACCATTTCAGAAGAATGTGACAGAGAGAAGGGAAGATTTATTTTAAAAACTTGAGATGATCTGTCTCATCATTGGTAATAAAGGTGCAGGCTCTTTCCATGCAGAAATACCATCAGCTAAACAATGAAGAACACAGTGCCTTAGGATTTGTGTCTCACCATTGAAGGGCTTAAAATTGCATTATAAGAAGATTTGCTGTTTCCTCCAGAACTATCTGTAAAATTCTCCATTCCCCCATAGAGCCTTTCCCCTTTGAGTTGTTTTAGCAGCACACTAGGGGTTATTTTATTCAATCAAAATTAAATTGCCTCAAAGGATCAAGTAGGAGTAAAAAATCTTGCAGATATTTGATGAGTGGTCACTCTTGTCCCCAGTTACCAGGGCTGGGGGTGACTTTTATGGGAATTTAATTGTCTTCACAGATACCCCGCTGTCAAGCCCAGGTGAAACCAGTCAATCACAGAAGAAGCTACCAAGGGAGTGAAACACAGAAGGCATCCCTGGGCTGAGCTGTTAAAAATATTTTTTCTTGCTTCATTGGCAAAAGGGAAGAAGAATTTTCTCCCTTATACACCTTTTTTTTTTTTTTTTTTCTTTCAGGAGTAGAGTATGGAAAGGGACGAGGAGAGTGGGAGGCCAGTTTAAGGCCTGGGATAGAGAGCAGCAGTGTCTGTCCCTCTTCCTTTACTCCTGGATGTAAGGCTGAAAAGGGGGAAGGAAAAGTGATGTAGTCTGTGGCCAAGATAAGGATCGGTAACATGATTTTCAGGAGATGATACAGAAGTGGTAGGAAGCAGGACAGATGGGTAGAGCCACTCCAAGGAGAGAGGGTAGAGTAAGGTTTACCTCCCACGGGATAGGAGCAGGAACAGTGTCAGGATGGGTTGCAATAGGAAGCTCAGGACCTGACTCAGATTATAGGATAGGTGCAAGTCAAATTATGCATTTATTTATTTTGATCTGTCAGAAACCTGTGTATTTGACTAACAGCCCACAGTCAGAGAGCTGATGGTTTGGCATCTTTGCAGCACGTACTCTGGTTGACTGAGCAGGAGCTGATGATCATGTTTGCATTACACACAGGGATGCTATCTGATAACAAGCCCTTCTCAACCATGAGCAAGTAAGGCCGGGATTTCTCACTCAGTATGCAGCTGGAAGGAGCAGAGACCTTCAGGAGATTCAGAGAAACCTGAATGAAGTCACTGTGGTTAGTGGTGCAAATGGTAGAGAACCCAAGCTAGATTAATATCCACAGGGAGGACCCACCCTACCCCCTACACATCAAATATTACTTACTATCTACCAGTTTCAAACTTTTACTCCCTTCTAAGTCTCCTCCGTGCACTTACTCTGTATACTATAGCACATCAAAGATTGACCCAGCACAGAGTACTAAGTACTGTGACTGATCTTCAGTACATACTGCTCCATGGGTGTAACAGCTCCCCTGGCTCTTCAGACATCCCTTTAGATCATGCTGACTTCACCCAACTGTTGCTGGCAACTTCTTAGTCGAGGATTTAGTGCAATAGCTTGGGATCACCCCCACTTCTGACCAGATCCTTTCCTGTTGCTGGTACGGCAGCAGGAGCAGCAGAGGACACCAGCCAGACAGCTCCTGGCTCCAGCTCCAGGGTTCTCTCATGGAAAGAGAACCAAAGACTACTTTTAAGGGGGTTTTCTGGGATAACAAATATACCTACAACCTCCCAGACCCCCTCAGTTAAAGACAGCTTCTTGTGCTGCACAGCCGTTTAGCTAAAATTGGGTGATTGGAATTGAAACGAGCATGGTGGGATGAACCCTTACCTGCATGATCCACACAGATTCAACTGCTAGGACAAGCCCATAGCTATGTGCACCTCTCTTTGGTAATAGCTTGGCTGAAGTCCAAGGAATCTGGATAAAACATGCTCAAGACTGTTCAGCCAATTAATCTTTTGTAACTTGTGGGGGGGGGGGAAATGGCATGTGATCATGTAATTAATGGTTGGCTCCTAAGGTGTGTGCACTAATTTAGGTTCAGGCCTATGGTTGCCCAGCAACTGTATTTGCAGCATTTTCTAGCACTGAAATGCTTGACTTTACGGCCTGAATAAATGTTTGACCTTAATAAATGTTCTCCCAGGCCATTTTGTGTGTTTATTTTCCTCAACCAAATGGGAAAGAAGCAGACAGGAAGGGCAAAAGGCACCCTTGAACATGCACTGTCCATACCAGGCCAGGCCAGGCCCAACCTCTTGCGCTCCTGTCCAGACCCCTGCTCTGAGGGCTGACTAGAGATTTGCTGCCCCTCCAACAAGTTGTGTTCCTGGGGAGACAAAGTCTGGCCATGGTGTTTTGCAGATTGCAGCTGATAGCAGAAGAATAATGGTACCAAAAGTTTGGGGGTCTCTTCACAATGCTGCAGCAGAGTTGCAGTGCTCCTGCTGTACAGCAGCAACCTTTTGCCTGAGTCTCTTCAAGATGGTTTCCTTCTTTCCCCTCACCTTCAGCCTGTCACTGTCCCAAACTTGTCTTCTCCTCCCTGCTGTTTTCTCCCCTCCCTACATCAATTTACAGTTCATCTCCCTCATTCACCCCAGATCTCTTTGGCTTTCCTTTCCACATCTCTCTCTTCTTCAGTGCTTGGAGGTCAGCCAAAAGAGAGGAACAAGGAGAGCACAGATAGAAGGTGGGAAAGAACTGGAGAGACTCACAATGACCCCAGTGTGGCCTGTGACAACAACGGCAGGGAAATGTGTGTTCAGCTCCTGCTTCCATTTGGGGGTGGGGAGGGAACATGCTTTGAGGGAACATGCTTTGAGCAGAGTCCTCTGCTGCCAGCAGTCTACAAACTATTTTTCAAAGGTTCATAACTTGGCCAAATTTGGGCAGATTTTCCTGGACATAGCAAAATTGTATATTCCTGCTTCAAAGGCTTCCTCCTGCCAAATTTCAAACCTTTACCACTTCTCTTGATGAATGCAAGCACTTCAGAAATAAAAACTTCACCCGGACACAATACAGAGTAAGTTTTCCCTTAAAGTCTCAGAAGTGCTTGGCAATATCTGAGACAGGCGCTCAGCATGGAAAATATCAACTTAAACTGTAAAAGCCCTGCAAGACTACAGAATCTACCAAAAACTTACATTATAATAGCAATGTGAAAGTAGTTGGACTTTAACATCACAAAAACAATACTCAAGATAATATCAACTTAATTCATACTAAAAAAAAAAAATAAAAAAATAGGTGGAATTAAAATGGGTAATTGTACAGAACAGCCCTATTGACTAAAACATGATGGAGCTTGATGGACAAATCTGTTAATGTATTGGCAAAGAGGGTAGGTAGTTTCTCCCCAAATTTCTTTTTCATTCTGTATGTAATTTACTGAAGTTTTATTAATTATAAAAAAAAAAAAGCCTTTTTCACCCAAAACCCTGAACAACCAGATTGACCCCTCGGTCCCTGTGCTAGACCACATCCAGGGACATACCACCACTGTGGCTCCCAAGAACAGGCACATGCCAGAGGGATGAGTTTCTCATGTAATTTTTCAAGTGTAATTTGCTAACAAGCTCTAGCAGCCTCCCAAGAAGTTTACCTAACACTGTTGCACCGTGACACTTTGCTACAACAAACTAATTGTCCTGAAAGGAGTCACTGGAGAAAGTGCTCACAGTACTGGCACTAGACATGTTTCAGCTCACTTTCTAGGGACTATCTTGAATTTAATATTTTTAACAGGTATGTTGGATATCCTGAATTTTATTTTACCATTTAAATTCCCTTCAATTTTTCTCATCCCCAATTAACACCACAGACCATTAGCCTATATTATTTAAGCCATTCACTGAACACAGAACAAAAGGCTATCAAATTCATCTGACTATTTGTTTATACTGTCATCATCATTATAGCATACAAGTATATGAAAGACAATGTGTTCTGTAATCATAACAACAGTGAATTGTCCATGAGCTGTGCAGCTAACAATTTACACCTACACAGATTTGCGTGAAATGAATTCCAGTACTTTTCAGCAAAATCAGTGTGAAGCTCACAGACACTTTGAACTAGAAACTCATTCTTAGAAATGAATGTTGACTTTCCCCCCCCTTCCTCTATAATGTTTGGGGTGCTTCCTCATTTTGAATTAAAGTACAATCTGTACTTATTTTTGTTGTCATGTAATCATTGAAGTTGTCTGTCAGACTGCTCAAGAACATTTCCATGTTCCTATTGGGGAAAAAAAAAAAAAAATGAAAGAAAGAAATGGATAGTTCAGAACTATTCTGTTCAACTCCAGGATTCTACAGTCTAAGTTAGAAATTTTATACAGTCTGATTTAATGGAAACTCAACATTCTGGGTGGAAGCCTATTACAGAATGGAAAATTTTACCATCGACAAGCTTAATATGATTTTGCAAGATTTTACTTATTTTGAAGCTATTAACCATCATTTCTCCAGCTAAGAATCTAATTGGGTTTTACAAATGATATCAAATGACACAGGTTTCACTGCTGGAAATAGTCACAGAATGCAGTGTGAAACCTGAAAACTGTTTTTCAGTGTGCTCAGAGGTTTGGGGAATGGGTTGTTAAGACTGTATAGGAAGACTTTAAAAAGAGATTTAAAATTTGAAAACCTCTGCCTTCTCATAAATGCAATGGAAATGTATTTTACCAGTTATGGCATGTATCTTTTACTACTGAGTACACCAAACCATTAAAATATTTCTAATGTGTATGTTTGAGTACTTGTTGTTGGTTACATACCCAAACACCATTATTCACTTTGTGTGGGCAGTCATTTATTTTGAGACCCTTTCATTTCCATATGATAATTAGTCGGGAATATCTGAGATCATCTCTTGTTTACATTCACATGCCTTAGTTAACTATATTGACTTCTCAAAAACTGTCATCCCAAAGAATCAGTGAATGCAGAAACACTGAATTTTGTGGTGCTTGTGAATCTAAGTCCATCAAATCTCACCTATAGGCAACCAGATCTTAACCTCTTTCCTCTAGATTCCCTTGATAGCTAACAAAGCGGAAAAAGGGAAATTGCTTCCAGTTGTATTTAACATCTGTCTTTGGGCAAGGGGAGTGCCCTCTGGAGTTGCAACTCTCTGTCCATTGAGGATGGAGGGAATGCCTAAATTTTCAAACATTCAAAGTCACTTGGGATAAGCTCTGTGATAAACAAGTACATATGCAGGCTTCAGTATGGTTTACTCATATGGGTGAAACTACATTCAAGCTCAAGCATTTGTTTGAAAGAGCAAGAGATGTGGGCATAACTTTTACGTGAAAGGCACAAATTTATACCTATCCTTTGTAGGAAAATGTATTAAGACATACTCCTTTATTTCTTCGGCTGGCTCCTGTACCCAGATTTGTTATCCATGAATGTTCAGATCTTCCTGCACAGCAGGAAGAGCAAGTTCCAGTCAACATATAGATGGGTTGCAAATTATCCATGAGCTATATTTTATCAACCTCAATCACGTTTCCGTGAAAATAAAGCAACATATACACTCCTAATGCTGCAGAGTGGATTACAACTCAAATGATCAGTGGAGATGAGCATGTACAGAACAGAATTTAGCTAAGCATCTCATATCTCTAAACTCCACTGAAGACTGTTACCCTCTGATCACCTTTCAGCTGTACCTCATATTTCATGAAGCTGTGAGAGATGGTATTCTGAACCTACTTATATAACTTGCCGGAGTTTTGAAACTTATACTCCTTTGCCAAGGAAGATTACCTTCTCAGTGAGCAAGCAATGGTCAATCGATTTCAAGAGCAATCCTGTTGGCACTTAAGACAGAAATGATTAGATCCCTTGTTATCAAAGTCCCAAGGTCAAGTCATCAAATATGACTGATTACATTTTCTAATGGTTTTTCTATGCTCATTAAAGTGCATTCAAATATTCAGGAGCACCTCTGATCATGACATTCAAAGCCTGCTCCAATGGGTCCTGACAAGCAGGAATGCATTCTCTAATCTTTAACCACATAAACAATAGATAACCACTCGTAATTGGGTTCAAATTGATTTCAGGTGGCTTCAGAGAAAAGCAATTTCTACAACAGATTAACCTTTTAATTAATGTTTATTAAGGATATTACCAGGTGCTGGAATTCTGCTAAAGCAGAAAATTACACTTCATTGACATTCATTTATGATAAAATAGCTGAACCATTCCCAGGTCATTATTCATGTATTTATCATCATTTCTTGCTCTTCATGAAAATGCCATAAACTCTAATTAACTATTGTAACACTGTATGTGTTAAATACATTGTTTTGTGTTGAAAAGAAGAGGGGGCATATGAAGATCAAGATGTCCTTTGGCATGAGTTTTAGGGAAGGAGACGGCCTTCTTTACCAAGTGGCACCATGGGCAGGATATTGAGGTGTAGCATCATCCTTCTCTAATGGCTTGTGAGATACCTCATTCATGAAGGGCTCACACACCATAATAGACTTCATCTGCAAAGGACAGATGAGCTACTTTCTTGGGAGGAACATAACCTGGGCTACAGATAAGTTTATTTTGCCATGTTTGTGGTAAACTGATGCATCAGTGTTTAAGTGTTCGAATCCAGATTGTAAGGAAACTGACCTCTGAGACAACTTTGGATATTTCCAACTGTAACTGAACCTGATGGTGATTACCTGATGCTGATGTTGTTGCCTCCTCTGGATACATCTCCAATGCTAATAAATAAATAAATAAAAGTCCAGTTATTTTCTAGATACGTCTATAATACTACTTAAGAAAGGGACAATTATTGTCCATATTGTTCAGCTGCCAACTCTTTCCCTGGCTCTGCTTCAGACAGTTTCAACTGTCTCTTCCCAAACCATATCTGCTATGGATAAGGTTGACCCTGGCTAGTGTGGATGTGGACTAGTATGCACCACCTGACCTTGGGGTCAGGATTAGTCCCTGATCCTCTTTCATGTGGCTGTGTAGATGCAGGCTCTGTGGTTATTGGTAATTTGCTCCTGCCCAAAAAGAACTTCCTGTGGCCTCAGGCCATTCTTCTGATGAGCAAACTGATGAACCTCATATTCTCTGGGGGTTGCTGTATTTTGTTTTGTTGCAATTGTGGACAGAGTCACTCCCAAGCATTGTACATTACTTCCTTCTCTATCCATGGCTTCAGTTCAGCATGCTATATACATGTTATATTTTTCAGGCACTGAGTAAAAAAACATCTTGCAAAGTTCTCATTGTTCCATAGTATGTTTGTCATTTAGTAAAATTAAGACATTTTGAAAGGCCTTTTGGATACAATTAAATAAATAAATAGATACAGAAGTCCTTCAGTTCTCTTTAACACTGAAGCCTGGGGTTTTTAGTGGAAAACTTTTTTCAGCTACTGGTAGTATATGACTTCCTTCCAGTGTCCTTTTTGTCCTCCCAGTTCCAAATGAAAGGCACCAGAACACTACTTATTTGATAATAAGAAAATCTTTCAGAAAGTAAAAGAAGATTAATACTAGTTTGGGGAGAACTCCAGGACAGACACTGGTGGGGATTCTTGTCCAGAAACAGAAGAACTTGGTCAGTCTATGCATCTCTTCCAGGAGGTTAGGGCTTAGCCCCCAGGAGAGTTAGGCTGACTGACGTCAAAAATCACAGAAGATGCTTGCAGCAGGTGACAATATCCTTCACATCTTTTTGTAACTGATAAATCTCTGGACACCCTCCCAATAACTCTTACCTTTACTCTGTTATCTCATACAGCGTTACCTCATAAACTTCACCATAGATGCATTACTGGATGGACTCTAACGTATAGGTAGCTGATCACAAATTGGCATAGCCCACAGAACCTTAGTGAGATCTCCTAAAAGTGTCCTAAAAGGTCATGGAAAGTAGATCCAGCTTAAAAGGTTATCTAAAATATTTGTGTGTGTGCGTATGTCTACATTTCAGTACTCCGGTTTATCTACTTACTCAAAAGTTTTTGATACAGAAGTAAACTGTAAGAGGGTTTGGTAATGTTTTTGTATTTCTTTTAAATGTATAGGTTTCATGATGCTATGATACTTTATTAACTTCCTAAAGCATCCTTATCTGAAACAGTTTAAAATTTAATTTCCCCTACCATTTCAATTTAGTTTATTTGATTACAACAAATTTAACAAATTTTGTTAGATATCCCAGAGGTGTGGAGTTCATTTTCACTGTCTGAAATACAAATAAGAGTTATTTTTCTCTATATTAAACTTTTCTGAGCTACAGAAGAGAAAGGTACAAGACTCTGCAAGACTTAGGGGAAAAAAGGCAAAAAAAAAAAAAAAAAAAAAAAGCAAAAAAAAAAAAGCTTAGGAAGCTGTATTGCTAGGCTCTGCTTCACAATATGCCTCCTCCTGATTAATATCATTCAACTGTAATGAATGAATAAATTGTAATTTAAATGATTGTACGTATGCACCATCACATCAAAACCAAAATGAGACACTCAGACAATCATAGCTTTCTCAATCTCTCTCTCTCTCTCTCTCTCTTAATTCCATATTCACATCTTTCCATGCTCTAAAAAGGGAATTTCTATGCCACAGACTTTTTCTATGATTTTCTGCAAAGGCAGGGCTGATTGTAAGGCAGAACTTTGACAAAACAGGGAAGTGGACTATGCAGGCACAAATGCAATCAGCTCTGTGGAAAAACAAAAGCATGTTACAACCTGTTAAGCAAAAAGAGAAAGAAAAAGTAAAATGTTGTTGATAAGGCACGAGCCCAGGACACACAAGAGCCAGATTTAAGTTCCTCCTGCAGAACAAATTTTCTCTGAGTCACCAGACACATGCTTTCTGGAGCAGTTTGTGAGATACAGCCAGAGGGAGAACTGAAATAACACATCTAGGCTTTGAGGATGTGTGAACTAGGTTGCCTGTCTTTGCAGGGTCCAAACATTCTTCACAGTGTCCTGGAAAGAAGCTTGTGGCTCAGATAACCACCCTTTGCTTCTCTCGTCCCAGAGAATCAGAAGCTGTTTGGAGCCCAGAGTCTCACGATGCTGCAGGTAGCACAGCAGGGCTTGGAGCAGGGCTGAGCCACAGACAGACACCAGAGACAAGTCCATGGACCCTGTATCACTGAGACAGTTTGGCTAAGTGGGGATATATTTAGGAAAAACTAGCAGTGACTTTTTGCCACTGTCCCATTAGCCATCCTCTCTGCTTCTCCTGCGTGGTATGGGACCTATTGCTTTTCCCACACTTCTTGCCACTATGAGGAAAAAGGTGCTTGTATATTTGTCTGAATGTTTCTCCAGTGAGGGAGGGGAAGTGACATCAAACAGCAGCAAAAACTAGTTACTTAATGCAGACTTCCAATGTCATTATGCTTTTCAAGCATAGGATATGTAGTTCTCAGATAAACATATTGATTGTATGGGAAATCAATCAGAAGCCTGAATTGATGACCTTTCTATATAACTTTTGGTACAGAAGAAATTAACTGATGTCCATTAAAGTGTCATGGACACAACAAGAAACATGAAGGTTATGGGTAGGTTTTCATCAAAGGTGAGAGTATCTACTATGAAAAAGCACAGTGCAACAGGTAACATTGTTTTGGTCCTCAGATTTTTGGTCCTCCCCATGTTGAAGATGCTGCAGCTGAAGGAGTTGCTGACATAGCACATCGACTTAGGAAAAATGGCTTTAATTTAGTTAAATGTCATTAAAGTTTTTTGTGATTGTTACAGCAAATGCACCCTTTGTTTGTATATTATATCTTGTGGTCTGCCAGGCACTCCACTTTAGACATGGTATCATTACAGGAGAACCACAAAAATGCTTTAGATTCTTCGGAAAGCAGAAGGGGGACAAAAACCTCAAGAGATCCAAGAATTTAAAAAAAAAAATAAAAAAGAAAAAGAAGAAGAAGAAGAAGTAGAGAATAGAAGGTTTGTTATCCATCCTGTTCTTGGAAGCAGAACCAATGGGGATAAGACAACAAGGGCACATATTTATAAAGCACAATAAAAGGCCTCTGTGTGGTCATGTCTGCATGGAGCAGATGAGCAGTGGAGTTCTGGGAAGAATTACATAAGACGGCTTGTGTACACGTGCCTGCAAACACGGAAACACGCATTCGCACACATACACACAGGTCGTGCCCAGATGATGCCCCTCAACACATACAAAACCTCTCAGTCTCAGTCGAGAATCTCCGCAAACGCCTCAGATGCAACACATAAGAAGTCCTGTTTCTAATACTGCCAAACTGCCCAAGTCATAAGCAGACGAAGAGCAGGACTGTGAGTAACTTTTCTCAGAAACAAGGCTATTTAGTCTGGCTGCAGCTCAGCGAATCCGTGAGTAATTATACACAGTCTTTGAGTGAATGTCATGGACTTGACAGACTGGAGGAAAGGCAGCTTATGTGCACAGCTATTCAACAATAGTGTAAATTAGAGGATCTGCTACAAGATGGTTTTAGATGGATTTGTTGTGTGTGTCCCTAGCAGCTTGCCATGTGTCCCAGCAGTTCACAAAGCTTCCAAAACATTAGCTCAAACCTTGTGTCCAAGAAATAACAAGAATACATTTTCCTTCGGACTTAATTCAATCTATCTGGACACCCCAAAGCTCTTGCTCTCCTTCCCACTTAGATCTCTGCTCTAATTGTTCCATCATGTTAACTATCTAGTATCATATTTCTTTCATCTACAACCTCAACCTTATTCCTTTTCTCGACAGAGTGAATGCTGTCTAGTTGTGTACCATCCCAAATGCTCTCTGCTGTGCATCCATTTTTATCTTCCTCCCTTCTTTTAGCTTCCACATCTTTAACTATCTCCTTGCAAGACCCAGTTGCCTGTCCTAGTACTGTCCTCGATTTTCCTGGCAGCTTTTATAAAATTAATTTCTTTTTTACAGAAATAATGATCAGCGATGTGTGCTGAGACGATGCCAAATATCTAGCTTTCTCCCTCTCTCTGGGTCACAGTACATAAGTTTTCTACTCTACCTTCTTCTCCTTAGATATTTTTATCAGCAGACTTCCTCAGACCTGTTGGACTCAGTTCTATCTCCTTTCTCTCCTAACATTTCTTCAGGAAGAAAAGTTAAGTCTTCATCCATACCAAACTCCCTCCACATGCATAACATCCCATCCAGGTTGCAGAAGGGAATAGGAGTGGGATGAGCCACTTCTTGATTAGTTTCTGTTGGCACTCCAGAAACTGCTGACATCTGCTCTGTATAATGAGGTTGCTATGAATCTCAGTTCTCTCCAACTAGCAGCATTACCCTGCATGATTAGATGTTTAGATTAGACTTTAGGAAGAAATTCTTTAGTATGGGGGTGGTGAGGCACTGGCACAGGCTGCCCAAAGAAGCTGTGGATGCCCTATCCCTGGAGGTGTTCAGGTTGGATGGGGTTTTGAGTAGCCTGGTCTAGGGGAATGTGTCCCCGTCCATGGAAGGGGGGTTGGAATTAGGTGATCTTTAAGGTCCCTTCCAACCCAAACCATTCTGTGATTCTTTGATATTATGATTCCCCAGGAGTTAACTGATTTATGCACTCTTTAGCTAAGGTTAGAGTTAGGGAGTTATTTATGCTGCCAGTTTGCTACTGTTTCTGAGCTGTATAATGCCACAGTCCTTCAGGCCCTACAAGTACTTCTGTATTGTAGCCCTTGGCCCCTTTCACAGAGCAGAAATAAACCTTTGGTCCAGAAATACGAAGGTATTTTTAAAGGCCGTTCTCTGAGAAGGTAGGGCGGATCATAAGGGTCCAATATGAGACTCTTCTAAAAATAATAGTGAACTTTTAAAGCTATGCCAGATCATCACTGGAGATATGAGCCAACATAGCCTGTGCAATCAAAGCACCTCAGAGACATTTTGCAGAGAAAACCAGTAATTTACAAGATAGAACTCACCTGCTAAATGGAGACATCTGAATCAGAACAGGCTTTCCTTATAGTCAATAGAGGACAATATGCATTTGTAGGATTCAAAACACTGGACATTCATTAGAATGAGACTTTTTTTTTTTTTTTTATCTTACAAGAGCCCTATTTATCTCAGTGATCCATAAGAGGAATGATAAGATGATCTATTCAGACAAAAAGCATACTTCATAGGCTTCCTGCAACTCTGGGCAAGGTAAAACCTACCTTAATTACAGGCTGGTCCTCTGATTATCTATGCTGACATTTCAGTCAGATTGCTCAGGTTGCTTTTCTCTGTGATGTGTGCAGCTTGGTAGGCTGACACATGGGGAAGGACCACAAACCAAGGCTGCTGCTGGGGAATGTGCCAGTGGAGCTGGAGACTTCTGAGCACAGAGACCAATAACCTCTCTACTAATCCCTGATCTCACATACTTACCTTTCTTTAGCTGTCAGAGTTTCCTCTTTTTCTACACCCCTCCATCCTAGATCTCCGTGTTTCTGGACTCTCTACTCCATGACTGGTAGCCCACATGGTAACCCTGAGAAAGCAGTGTCTGCAAGATGTCAAAGGATGGAAGAGGTAAAGAACATGCTGGTGTGGCATAGGAGAGTGCTGGGCAGTAAAATAGGATGTTGTGACAAAAGAGCTGCAAGGTCCTCCACATAATTTGTTATTAAACTGGGCCACAAGTAATTGCTCTGGATACTTTTCCTTGGATGTCCTCTTTGGAAGAGTGTCGGGGCAGGACCTGGAGGGGTCAACATCCCCCTCCACGGGCATTCATACAACTTCTCTTTAATATGCCAGATTTTTACTCTGCACTACCTTCTCCAAAAGATGTCCTAAGATACCAAAACAGATGAGGTACCACCAGTAAGACCACTCCTGAACAAGAGGTGCCCTGTGTGGGCCTGACAACCAGATGCTCAGGTCCTTTACACTCACTGACTGCTAGCCACAGCCAACACAAATCCCATGTGCTGTTTGGACTTCTTACACACAGGCTGAGGAAAAGATTTTAATCACTTCGCCTGAGGCCTGACTTTAAGGAGCAGCTGCAGGAAAAATGAAGCGACTGTACCATTAAAACATGCAGTGTTTCCATATTACGTACCCATGAGTTGGGGAGCCACAATATGCCCAAATTAGCCTTCTGTTTCTGTGGGTGGCTTCCCCAGGCCATGAAGGGTCTTGGTGGGGATGCTGTGCCAGGCTCACCAAGGGGGCTGGAGAAAGCAAGGAGCAGCTCCGGGTGTGCGGTAGGGCCTTATAAAATGTCTCAGCAAATGTACTGGGAGTTCAGGCCTGGACATAAATGTCAACAGGGCTAACATTGCGTATGTCCATTCTTAACAGGAATTTGCTAATTAGGTCTGAGTAACCTACGGAAAAGGCTACTCGCAGACACAGTCCAAGAATGACCAGCTTCAGAAAGCAGCTGCAAGTGGTTTTGCAATATGATTTTATCTGGGCAGAATGAGTTCATAATTGGAAACTGCCCAATCTTTCAGTCAGCTGAGTCCTTACTTCTCTTGACCAGATCTCTATCATGTAAGAAATTCCTTTAGCTGAGGGGGTGCAAACTCCCCTGCAGGTCTCTCCTGGAATGGAGGGACAGGAGAGTGAGAGGGGTGGAAGACAGAAGGGTTTCATCAAAGTTTCAGCTGTCCACACATTTGAAAAACCAGAGCTGGTATTCTCTGGCCTGGCCAGCACCTCAGAGTCAGGCTACAGATGTTGACCCGTAAACCTCAGTGGCCTATCCTGCACCAACAGCATGAAACCAAACCACAGGATATGGGTACAGCTCTTGAGAATGCTAACCAAGGGGAAACAACTCATTGAAAAATCAAACATAGCAATGGATCTTTAGAAATAGCAGCTTTTGCCTTGATCACTTCTCTAATAAGCACCAATGTTGTTTCAACCGATTGATTTTTCTTCTATATGTCCTGCACCCCAAGTCAAGAGGAGCAGGGAGCATTTGGCCAGGCAGGAATGATTAACCAGGTGACTTCAGCTGCAAGGGCTGACATCTGACAGTAGAAAAAACAGATGTGGAAGAAAGAGCCCAGTGTTCTCAATCTGAAATACTGACTCTGTTCTACTGGGGTTAGCAGTTAAAAAACTCAGAAGCAAAAATATGCATGCTAAAGCTAATTTCATGGCTCAGAAGAGTCAGAAAGCAGGACCACAATTCTAGGTCCCCACCCCCTGAAGATATCTGGTAGGCAGAGACCTGCCATTCAATTTCCAGTTCTGCTGGCTTCCTTTCTCCATTAATTTCCCTGGCAGTGTAAGGGTCTGAGTACAGTGCTCATGTCTGATTGCATCAAAGGGCCGCGAGGCTGATGGTGAACTGAGCAGCTGCATGCATGAAAACTCCTTCCTTCGAGGAGCAGAGGAAAGAGATTGGGCTAAAATCTAGACTTATGAAAGGCAAGTACCCCTAGCTATCCTAGCATTAACCCAGCTTCCACATTCAGACACTTGCAATAAATGCCACAGATTTTTTGTTTTTCTATCACTGATTAGGATTAGGATTTAGGTGATCACTGGTTGATTAGGACTTGACAACCAGAACTGTTTCTCAATGGCAAAACATTTACAATCAAGCCAGACTAACAGGCCAGAATGAGATTCCTTTATCTCTTGGTGATTACGTTTTAGACAACATTGGCTTCAAGATGAAGATGGATATGCCAGCTTCACAGATTTCATATATAGTCATGTTACTGCAAAGAATATTTAAATGTTTGTTCAAATCACAGCTGAAGTCAACTTTTAGTTTCACATACATGTTTGGAAACTAACTGAATATCAGCTTTTACAATAAACAAGGGGCTTGACCTCTGTGTTAGAGGACTTACTGTTCAGTATTTATTCTCATGGTATAAATCTTACCCAACTAGGAAGCTGAAATGTTTTCAAGTGACATAAATGGCAGATGAACACAAAAATTTCTGCTGGTTTTCTATTAGTTAAACCAAAGAATATCTGCTTTTTACTTACTCCTTTCTTTTCTTTGAATTCGCCACTGCTTGTGATACTTGCCCCTAAGCCCTGCTGAATCTACTTGGGCATCCTTACCTCTGAAGTCTCTTTCTGGTTGTTTTGCACTTGAGTACAAAAGGGACAAAAAAATCTCTTTTTTTTTTTTTTTTCCTCAGGGGAAAAGATAGCATGTTAAAAACAACTATGCAGATGAGCTATAATTCTGATGCTGGTCCAACTCACTAGGCCAGTCAAAGTAGGAACAGAAAAACTTCTGTTCCATACTATTTATTTCAGAAAGAGCTCGGAACTGTTAAATCAGATATATTTCTAAAGTATATTCTAATCTGTGGCTGAGTTTGGCATGTTTTAAACTAGACAACGAAGTCAATAAGGTGTATGGTGTATTTTATATGGAAGGGGAAGGTAAATGATGTTCTTTTAATTTAAAGAAATTGAACTCTGCTCCCTGTACTTTGCTGTTTTCCTTCACAAATGCAGCCTTTTTATTTTTGCATGCTATAGCCTCAACGGAAGTGGAGAATATATAACACACTAACATTTTCTGAAATTAATGACTGGGACATGGACCAAAGAATCTTGGCCAATATTTAATAGAACATGAACTTTTAGTATAATGTGGTGCCTAAGGGATGTACATCTATCCTTGGGTATATGCACTGGGGAAGATCATGAAATAGGGAAGTAATACTAAGATTTTTTTCTCATGATAGACAATTTTACAAATCCTATGCAGTTTTGATGCACATATTTCAAAAGGGTCATAAAACCATTTCTAACCCTCAAAAAAAAAAAAAAAAAAGATATTGTTATGGCTAACAGTGATGGCAGTGATGGTGAGAGTCATCTTGCTTAATTTCAGCCACCAAAAAGCTAGGTACCTAGTCTAAAATAGAAATGGAGTCCATGGAGGCAGATAGGTGTCTCCAGAGAATGATTCATCTCATTCTGAAAGAAGTGTCTAAAACGAATTGGATGAGTAATCTTCTGAATGAATCATCTTTCCCCATTGACTGCAGAAGGACTGTAGAAAACTACGTTCAACTAGATGCTTCTCATGTTTAGGCAGCCGAAGATACAACTCATCCCAAGCACCTATGCTGTCCTCCGCAAATTTAATTTAACCAAAAGAAGACTTCAATTGATTTGATTATACATACCTCGATGGGAGTTTGGAACAAAATTAATGAAGAACATGGAGGGTTCTTTGTCGTGCAAAAACCCAAGGCTAAGAGATGTTTTTTAACCCATGAAAACCTTAGCGCAGTGCAGGAAATATTAGTGAAATCATGTGCCCCAGATTATGGAGGTCAGACTGGATGACTGAAGAGTAGCCCACCCTAGCTTTTATCACTACCTCTTATCTATGAACAACAGTGTTCTTTTTATACAACGGTAGCCCTCAGAGCAAATAGATATATGCAAAGCATCAAATAAAGTAGTGGACAGTTTGTCAGAGCAAAATCCATACATCTCTAATTCAGCAAAACTGAATTTTGGGGTTTTCTTTGACACAAAGATAAGTGTTTGCAGCTCTGTGAAGGATATTTAAAATAGCCTTGTTTTACTGCACTGTTCTAGTCCTATGTCCTAGAGAAACTAACCAGCTGGTTCCAATGAGGAAAGTGGGATCACCTGGATTTATAGTTGTTTCTGGATTAGCTTTTCTGATCTGAAAATCAACACTGATTGGTGCCTCTAAGGATAACCAGACACTGCTGAAGCCTCACAAGTTAATTATATGAGGACAGCTAATCATTATTCACAAATAATTACTGGGTTGTAAATCCACAGATGTCACGTCCCTCAACGAAAGTGTATTTTTAGCTGTGAAGCACATTGGCCTTTCCTGGCTATGTTTGCTCTAAAATTAACATTAATCAAGTTTTGGCTCTATGCATGCAGTATCCCCCCAACCAGGTAATTACAGTAAATTTCCAGAATAAAGACAAAAAAAAAAAAAAAAAAAGTTTATTTTATAATTTCTTGCTTCCAACCTTTAGTGGCTGGTCACTTGTTTCTTTTGCTATTGCATCTATTACTCATAAGTCACACTGAAATCAAGGATGTGTGTGCCTAGAAATGTGTCATTTTCCCTAGAACATCGGTCAGTTAGTACAAGCTATTACCTCTCCCTACACACCTGGCCTCTCATAAAAAGGGTGAAACATAGGCTGCATGCAAAATGCTCTGTGAGGCAGGAAAATCATCGCAGAAGTCTTCTACAAGCTGACATCTTTTACAGCAACAGCCTTACCCTGTACATTGGGAGAAAAAAGATATATTTAGCTGTTATGTTACAGGCAAATTATATGGAGAAAAGCAATAATATTTCAAATTATTACCACTTAGAAACCATCAAAATAGTTACAAACAGACATAAACAAACCTACACATCTTGTTGCTTTCTTGAAGTTTAGAGAAATAGCTGGAACCTCAGTGCTAGAAGGCTTTGTTTAGTTAACAGATGCCATATCTCGTGGCTGTTAGAATCTTGTGAAGCCAAAAACTGTGACTGGTAAGAATGAGATAAATTATATGTTACTTTTAGCAAAACAAACAGCACTATTCCCCCCTTTTCCCCTTCCCCACCACTCCCCAAAATTGGCCACTCATACATGGAAAATCTTGCTTCCCTCCCAGCTAACCACTGCAGGTGAAGGATGTTATTTGCCCGTTGCTCATGATATTCACTGCAATTTTTTTTCCCACTGTCTGTCAGTGAATACAGTGTAAATTGGTGTAAGGCATGATTTTGCAGCTCTGAAGACTCAGCAGCATATTTTAGTAGACAGTAGCCATGTGTAGAACAATGTTGTTCTTGTTGACATTTATACATTTTCCTAATCCACAGATGACAGTTTTTGTAGGATCAGCCCAAAAGTAATCAAGTTGCAGCACAGAGGACAGCCTACACAGTGAGGCTCGCTATCTTTTCAGTATTTCTTACAAAGACTTAAGATGTATGCCTTACCTCCCTGACTATTGCACCATTCTGAATATTTCTTGGACTCTCGAGGTTATTCAGCAAGTTTATCCTTTCTTCATACATTTACATACATTTAATGGCACAGGGCAATTATCAGAGTGTAGACTACTTCCAGTCATAACTACATGCCTCCCTCTGCCACTGGGCTAGTGCCTGTTGCCCCTTTATCAATTTTACATCACTGAAGTCCTTCCATGATGTGGACTCCCATAAAGTGAAAGAAAACTTTCTATCTTAAAAAGCCCTGAATGCCCAGTATAAGCAGAGCCAGCACAACCTCCTTTTCTGAGAATAAAATTTGGTTTTGTTGTGTTATCTGTAAGAAGCTCTCAGTCAGAGGTTTTCAGACTTGTTCCTCTACCAGACCCCACATTGCCACCACCACAGTCACATTCACACAGGGGTACTGAGCTTCTCAGGCAGATAACAAGCCAACCCCAACAAAGCACAAATTCACCTCCAGGTCATTGTCTTTCCACAGCCAGTGCTGCAGTGTCCCAGGATAAAATCAATACCTGCAGGTGCAGTCTAGCAGTGCCTACCACTGAGGAGGGGAGTATTTTTGCATTTTATCTATTAATGCAACATTTGTGTTGATCTAAAAGTACCAATGAATGATAGTATTTGTTTTTCACATGAGTTGCAAATAAATCAGTCAATAACAGGAAAAGCCTAAGTGCTGAGTGCCAGGAATTAAAGCTCCCATTCTTAGACAGCAGATAATAAGTAAATCTAATGTTCACATTTCACAAAACTACACTGCTTTTTTACAAATGTTTTGGTTTGGTTTTATTTTGGCTTGTTTTTTTTTGTTGTTGTTGTTGTTTTTGTTTGTTTGTTTGTTTGTTTTTTTAATAGGGAGAATAGACAGTACATGAAAAATTCCCATCCATTCCTACAAGTCTCACCTTTCTTGGCTGCTCTATTGACATTGATTTTTGAGATATCGCACTCTACAGGTACCTTAAAGGAGGCTGTAGCGAGGTGGGGGTTGGTCTATTCTCCCACGTGCCTGGCAACAGGATGAGTAGGAATGGGCTAAAGCTGCGCCAGGGGAGGTTTAGGTTGGGTATTAGGAAGAACTTCTTTACTTAACGGGTTGTTAGGCATTGGAATGGGCTAACCACTGAAGTGGTTCAGTTACCATCCCTGGAGATCTTTAAAAGACGTTTAGATGTAGAGCTTAATGATATGGTTTAGTGGGGACTGATTAGTGTTAGGTCAGAGGTCGGACTCGGTGATCTTGGAAGTCTCTTCCAACCTAGATGATTCTGTGATCTACAACAACTACAGATATGTTATTAAAGAAGAGCCACCCAAGGGGAAGTGCCATTACAGCTGTCCCTTTACCAAATTAGCTGCATGGGCACCTGTTTTGTTTATGACTGCTAGTCCATAACACATGCCAAAACCCAACTGTCACAAGATGCTGTCTTGGCATGTTCAATCAATATTTATCTTTTCTTTCAAAACCCTTTTGACTGTCCCTGATGGACTTTGTTTCTCAGTCCTTCTGCCATATTCCGTCCTTACATGGATTTGTAAAAACTGAATGCCACAAGGTAATTTTTCTTCATAGTAAATTATTATATCAAAAGACAAAGAAGTTCATAGCCTCACCCACTCAAAGGGATGCATGACTCAGGCAGTGATAACTGACGAATCATCCAAAAGTCACCTGGAACACTCCTTGCATGAAGATTAAGAGGGGGAAACCTGTTGATAATTGATAGGTAGTTCTTCACTTTCTGTGTCGATACTGAAAGTCATCTAATGACACTGTGACATACAAAGAAGGGAAAGGTTCGGTGCTAAGTTTTCAGGTTTGTCACTCAACTGAGATCACAGTCATTACACATCCAGGTGCTGTCAGTCTATTACTTCTCTGAAGAATGCCATTTTCAACATGACCTTTTAGCTCAGACTTACTCATAATGATAGCCTCCATACTACTTGAAAATTCACTTGGTAGGAGACAGTATAGTTTCATGGGTACTATCAAGACAACTGATTATTATACCAGACACAGGTAAGAAACATAAGTAAATCTATAATCTATTACTAAAAAAATATTAAAGCTTGAGATTTCTTCTTCACTGGCTTCTGCAGTGGTTTGGTCAATCTTTCTCTAGCCCTCGAAAAGATGACAGCTGTCTCATGAACAAAACTGACTTGGCTTTTGCTCAGGAGAGCCAGTCATTTGATTCACAAGGGTCCATTTTATTACTGGGCCCAGAGAAAATCCATCTAAACTGTTAAATAATTTGTCCTATCTGAAAGCATATTCGCTTGACTCTTCCATCAACCCGTTCTTACAGATCTGCAAAGTAAATATGTTGCTTTGCCACTGCCCTCCCTCAACCTGGAGCTGCCTTGCCACTTACACAACCATCTTTTGAAAATGGTTTACCAGCCACTTTTCACATTATCTTGGAGAGAATGCCTATTCATTATTTCCTAAAGTGACTGGAATTTCTATCCTCAAACAGAGTGTTTTGCCTCATCTTTCCTGGATTGTACTCTAGTTCATCTTTCCCTAAATAACTCCTTGCTGATGATCCCTTACCTTGCCTGCACCTCATTACAATGCATGTCATTCATTTCAGATCTAAATTTATCCCGCCTGCCCACAGACATAGTATTATCTGACTGCAAATTACTGAAATCAGAAATGCTGAGTCCCAAGTCTGAGGTTATGGAAAAAGTAGTATGTTAAGAATAATCCCATATAATTAAAAGCTTTCTCTGCTATTTTTGTCATGTTCCTCATTTAAAGTATCAGTTGCACGCTTTACAGGTCAGTGTCAAAAATATTAGATTTTGACAGATTCAGAAAACAGGGTGGGCCACAAATTGTCCCACTCAGTAAATCACACTGGATGGCTGAGAGTAATGAGATACAGAGTTTGTTTCTAGGTCATTCACCTCAAATACACTCTGGTTGCCAGTTCCTGAAATTCATAACAATCTAATGCTGCTCTGTATATATCCAAAGGTAAATGATGTGGCCTGAGTCTGCTCCAATTAAATTTTTTAGGCATAATCAGTGTGACCAAGGCCTGAATGATCATGTAAATGGAAACTCAGTGTTTTTCCTATAAGCAATAGAGGTGTTCTGACAGAGAAGAAGTTTTTAGTAGCTCTGTAGGGTAGAACATGATTGTATGGAGGCTGGAGGGTATTGTGGTAGATGGTCCATTGCTCCTTGTGATCCAGTACTAATAGAGAATAGACAGAGATAGCTTGTCACCTTAGTTCCTTTTCCCCACTCGTTCTTTCTTACCATCTTCCTCTATTGGTAAATCCATCTCTGGGCCAAAGACTTCTGTGGTTGCACTAATTCCTCGTACTTGCCCAGATGAGCTGGGCCCATGCCTTTACAAGTGTGGTACAGCAGGCCTGAAACTTTTCTGCTTGCATAAAAGCATTTGAACAGACACAACTGCACATGCCAGGAAGCAAAATTTTGCAAGTACCATTTAATTAAAGCTGTAAATGGGGCCTGAAGGAGAAAAATAACATATTATTAGTAGCTTGAATCCAGATCTGGCCATAGGTCCATATGACAAGCCAGCTGCACTTTCGGTGTGAAAAGGAAGCTGGCCAGTGGCCCTTGCCCAACTGCACTAGAGTTTTCCAAAACACACCCTTTTCTCATGCCTCCCATCCTTGTGACACACCTAGCACTAAAACAGCTTCCAGTAAAGTTGTGCCTCTGGCCTATGTAAAATGAAAGAAGGTCAAGCCTGAACTTGCCCTCTCTTGCTTTAGGAGGTAATAAACTCACTCCTCTCTGTTAATAGGAATTCTGCTACACAACCAAGAGGTGAAAGTCTACCACTTCTGAGCAACATGCATTTTTTCTCTTTCAGCTGCCTAATTATTCTTTTTTTTTCCTGATTATTACCAGGCTCAGAATCTACCAGCTACTTTCATGGTGTAGCATGATGACAAGCTTTTGTCCTAACCACAGATATTCAAAAGGCTGTAAGAACACCTCAGACCCTGAAGCAAAGTTAAAGGCACAAGCTGGAGCCAGAATACTCTGTACCAACCCTGCCGAAAAGCTATGGCATGTTAACCAAGTTGCTTCAGTGCCAAAAAAAAAAAAAAAAAAGTAGTTGATGAGAATCTATTCAACCTCTTCCATATTCTCTGAATCAAGCAAATAGCACAGTCCAGGCATAGCCCTTAAAAAAAAAATTCTTAAGATGGTTGGAAAGGAAGTTGGAATGGGCATGATAGCTAACAACTTTCATCAAAGAACATCTCCAGCTTGTCATCTTTTCAGCTTCTGTTATGATGTTATGAACTCATCTACCTCCATCCATGTCTTTGATTTTTTTCAATGAAATTGAAGACCATCACTAAAACAAAATTATATTTGCAATTGCAATACCTGATAGTTAGGCACATTAATCTAATTTTCTCACTGGTCATCTTGAAAGAAAGAACACTGAGGAGACAGTGAAAGGAAGAGGCCTTTTTAAAAAGAGGTATGCAGACAGGATTCAGTCAAAAAGCCTGCATTTTCTTTTGCATGTGTGCTTTATTGCAGACTAGAAATAAAAGTGGTAAAGGCAAAATACATTTTGTACAGGATGTGTTTTGTGTGTAGGTGTATAAATTAATCTTCTTACTACATTCACGGATAATAACATATCCTTTATACACATTACATAAAGGATATCCTCCTGAGAGAAACTTTCTGAAGACCCAGATGGCAAGAGAAGTACATACATCCAGCTGGATCACAAATTTGTCACTAATTGAAGTGATCGGAAAGAGGGCTATAGTGTGATAGTTCCAGCACCAAAAGCTGGAGGTCAGCCACTGATGGAAATCATACCACTCCTTAACTGATAGTTTAATAAGACGGAAATGTAAGACAAGAGGACTGGTTCTGCCACCAGGTAGTATGGACAAGACCAACATGTTTCTGGATAGAAAAAAGTGAGCCGAAGAGATATGAGCCATGCTGTGCCAATTGCTCTGGCTGAGCGTTGTGTAGTTTACTAGGAAAGGAATAGCTAAAGATTTTAGATAAATTACCCCATAGAAGTATTGTTCCCTCTTCCCTCTCTTACACCCTTTTACACCTTTTTTTGGTATTTTGTGTTACCTCAGCCATTTATTTTTTTTTATAAGTTAAATAGTACAGCCTATTTCTAGGGGAAAGACCAAGTCTTGAGCTGTTACATAGGCCTAAAACTGCAACCACTGCCCCAACTCGCAAACATATTTCTGGCCTTTTCATCCCTTTTTGCTTTGTGACTTTCTTTGTATTGAAATCACGAAAATGCTTGTGCAATGGCTTCTCCCCAAAACCAAGCATCACATCTCAGAAAGTATACACACGTATGTGTTATATGGGTATAGGTAAAACACCTACAGCTGTAGAGCTACTGCATAGTATAGTCTACACATTGTAAACAGATTTTAGATCATGTCAGCTTATCCCTGATATGTCCAAAGAGAGTGCAGATGGAATATAAAGGATGAGGGAATTAAGAGTTACCAGCGGAAGGAAATGCTGAGAAAAGAATAGAAAACTCATAAATATCAGGGAAGAAGGAGAGAAACAAAGGGTGATGCAGAGAAAAAAATCCTCTGTTTCTAAATGAGTGAAAATTTTCTCACCAAATAGTTTCCTGTTTACTTGTTGCTATGAGAATCAGTTAGTGGGAAATACAATAAATGACACTCTAATGGATGATGGAAAATAGGTTTTCCCTGACACCTCTCAAATCACTAGAAACACAGAAAAGTAGGTATGGAAGGAACTCTAAGGGTTCGTATTCTCATTGAAGCATTGTTTGATGAAGGTAACTCAGTACATATGATAGACCGTAATCCATTTGACTTAGCACAACACGCTCATTAAATAGCAGTACTGCACAATAGCTGGCTCTAACTTCAATAGCTGGCCCTGTTCTGAGTGGGGGTTAGATCAGATGAGCTCCAGAGATCTCTTCCAAGCTAAATTATTCTATGGTGACATGAATAGAGTGATGATAAATGTGCAAAGGATTAATGGAGGGAAAATCTGAAGAAGTCATGAATGGAGATGAATGCTGATCATTGAATAAAGGTTCCTATAAGGGTGGATGACAGGCAAAATGTTCTGCAACATTTTGACAACAACCTAAGATTTAATACGGAACTACTGCTGGCAAAATTTGTACATGATGGTGATGGGAGAAAGAGCAGATAATGATGAAGACAGAGATGTCATTGGAGTCTATCTAGCTGATTTTTTAAGATGGTCTAGTAAAGCCAAGAACAAAATTATACCTGTAGCAACAATGACTGCAGGCTGGGCTGGCATAATGGAGAACCTTAGCATGGACAACAGTAAGATTGGGAAGAAATTCAAGGATAAATTGTGCAAGCACTGCTGCAGAAACAGCACTGCAGCCTTTGTGATTTTGTGACCATAGGTCACACATCCTCAGACTGAAGAGACATTGCCTAAGGTAAAGGGTAACTGGGCTTTAATTTGCATTCTTAGGGACTCTTAGAATATAGATAGATAATGACCATCACTTCTTATAAATATTCATTTCAGTATTTTTTACACACAACCTCTCAAGCAAACAACATTACAGTATTGTTGCAGCATCTCCAGTAGGTAGAGTATGTTATAATATGCTTCACATGCTACATAGGTCACCTGGTGATAGTTCAGCACAAATGTATGTGTCCTACACATTAAAAATCATAACCCGCCTCTAGCAATTTCCTCCCACCCTCCCGCTTCTCTCTTTTTAGGAAATTAAATAAAAATAAAAGGAAAAAAAATGTATTTTCTGAAAGTAAAGCAGCAGCATTTAATTATCATTAGGACTGTAATTCTGCTCTGGCATTTCTTACAAGGTGTCATGTCACCAGGTGGTCAGGTCACAAGTCATGGAAACAGCAACATATGAGCCATAGTTTCATCTCCTCATTTTGAACCCCAAATAATCTCTGTTTTATCACTGTATAAATTGGCAGGCCTGATTATGTTGTTTCAACACCCAGAATCAGAAAGGATCGTTTTCATTGATAAACCAGAGCCAAATTTTGAAAACCAGCTTTATTCAAAGCTTGAGGAAAGCATTAATGAGATGCTTGGGCTGGGGTTTCAGAGCACTGCTGTTGTTAGGCATCTGGTATCTGACTTGCATGCCAGGTATGAAGCATCTCTGACACCTCTTTGGTTCAGCTGGAAGGAAAAAAACAACAGAACAACAACACAAAAAAAGCCACCACCACGCTCTTCAGAATCTGGTAAAAACTCATTGTGACATTTGCTAGAATTGAAGATGAGTTATGTGTTTTGCCTTGACAAATTTCAGCAGGGCTTTTTGACCTACTGTGCTAGCAAGTGTTTCAATCAATATGGATCTGAAATCCTGGACAGATTTTTTAAAAGTATTAAAATCATGGAATAATATGTAAAGTTAACAAATATGTTAGCTTACCTTCTGTAGCTCAGGATGCCTCAGTAATCATTTATTTTAAACAAATGTCCTAAACACGTTAGATTAGATCAAATATGGAAAAGCATGTGATATATGAATTACAAATTATTGATGCAAAAACTAAGTGGCTAAAATTTCTCACCATGTGTTTGGGAAGCTCACATTATTCATGAGCAGGAAAAACCACTAAGGACTCAAAAATTATCCCAGATAGGAACCAAGTTATGGGATGGTGGATGCAAATTTCAAAGTCTTTACTTGTGTTGGTAACCAGTTACTTCTCCAGCTATTCCCAGTGGTTTCAGTATGAGTCAGAGCTTGTCAAACTAATCACTCCTGCACAAAAGTGATCTTTTGGGCGTAGCTACCTACACTCATTGCCACAGTATATTGTACTGTTTTAGAACTCTAGTATTAGAAGTATTCTCAGGACAAATCAACAACTTGGTCTGTAACTACAGCCAAAAAAAATATGGATCACAAAGCACTGTGTGTTCCTTTGTAGCTTGGAAGGTCTCACATGTATTTCTTCAGATCTCCTTAATCTCTTCCCAGAATTTTATTCCACTGTTCCTTAAAACTTGCCTGGGTCTTAGACTTGGCTTCTGCAGAATGGCTTCCGTATTCCCACCTTGCAAGCCCAACTGTTCAGAAGTAATCCTGATATTTGAGACCCATAAACACCCCACCTCATGGCTCAGTTAGAGAAGTTTCTACAGATATGGAAGATGCTGCTTCCAAGGCATTAGAGCTTATCACATAGACCAAATCTGCAAGCATGTATCCCCACAGACTTTTGAGAATGCTATATCAGAACAGCTGTACTTGGCCAGACAAAAAGTACGTTTGGCAAATATCTTCTGAGAAGAGACAGCACTGAACACTTAGGGACAGAGTAAACAAACAGCTTCAGAATAGAGATCGTTTCCCCACCAGTCAGTATACAGACATTCTGAGCCAAAGGTTGCATCTGGATTGTCTCTTCACTCTTGAAAGAAGATTTGAGAAATATTTAAGCTAAATAAGAAACTAGTCCATCAATACCTTTTCCACTCCCATTTTACCTGTTTACAAACCTTTGAATTTCATGTTTCCCATTCTTTCCGTTCTCACATACACAGACAGAAAGCAAAATACAATTACCACAATTACAAGATGAAACAAGTTCAATTCTCCCAAACTATCTGTTCATTTAACCTAAGAAAAAGCCCATCACATGTTCTGAAAGAAAAAAAAAAAAAGACACTATGATACAGTTTTAAATAATGAGTTTCACTGTTTCCAGTTGTTATGTAATTGCTGATGATTCTCTGGTACTTGATTATTACATTGACATGTTAGAATGGAATCCCTTAAAGCAAGATATAAACACACACACACAAAAAAAAAATAAAATTCTTTCCTGACCTCAGTGTGAAAATAGACATATTTTCTTACAATTATTTCTCTTCCAATCAAGTGGGTTATCCCATTCAAGAATCAGGCTCATCCTCCTTCTAGGCACTCAACCAATTCATTCATGCAACATCTGTATCCTCTGATATTTCCTGAATCACGAGGGTTATTTGAGGTTCTCTCCAATTTCATAGGGTATTCACAAGCCAAGTTTGTCTTGAGGGTTTCCTTTCAGGCATAGTTACCAAATATGTTCATGGTCTAACACTTCTATAGGATTTCCTAGTGGCCTTGCCACCAAGCCAAAAATTTACTTCCTGGAAATAGTAACACTTTTTGTTCCCTTGCAAATTCCTGTATTCTATGCATGTTTTGTTTCTGCTGGTTTCCCCAAACCTCCTTAGAGTTTCCCTTTCCTGACCAATAAAATGCTGCCTGCTGTCCATTGTCGTGACTTGGTCATTTTCTCACGGGCATCCCTTGTTGTATCTAGTGATGAGGGAAACAGTACAGTATAGGAGTCTTGATGTTTATTCAGGAAAAGGTACCCATACTCCACAAAAGGAAATAAACCTTTAGAACAAGTTTAGACACCTAAACTGATGAAAAAGCTCCTCTGTAACTTATTAGAAAGAGCAGATAACATGCAAGGAGTGGAAGAAAAGGAACAGTCAGCAAAGAAAGCTGCTTCTCATAAGACAGAGTGCAGGGAAAGCATAGTTTCAGGATGATCTAGGTCAGCAAAGGAAATTAAAACATTCTGGGGAGGAAAAAAATATCTTCTCTCCACTTGGGAGGGATCAGAGGCATTTTAGGTAATCCAGATGGGAAACTACACCAATTGCTTCTGCTACTTTCAGGAAGAGCATTGCTATAGTAGAGTGGGAAAAGAAAAGAGTTTGGCTCACTTAGCATTAAAGGGGTAGGACTGCTTTCTATGAAAAGGGAATTAAAATTCTAAAGGGAGAACATCATAAATTTACTGCAGGAAAAAAAAAAAAAAAGATAAGTAAATAAAGAGAGACTGGCTATGCATACATTGAAAATGTCACTTTGGAATAAAGACTCTAATCATCAGGAAAGTGAGGCTGCAGAACAACCCATCTTTCAAAATACTGTAGTAAAGAAACTCACCAGTTTCGAGACAGACATGAAAGGGGTTCTCTTTGATATGACTGACCAGGACAACTGCCCAGAAAATCCCTTCAAGATTTATTCTCTGAAATAAGACAAAAGTGAGGAACTAATGAGGCAAAAGAGTTAACTGAGACACACACCACATCCAAGATTTTCAAAAGCAGCAATTTGTAGCATCTCTTGCACAGACTACATAGTCAAAGAGCATATGCATATGTTACAGAGCTTAATCCAAAGACTATTTCCTCTTTACTCAAAGAGGAAATTGCTCTGATTGCTAAGGTAACTCTAGCTCTTCAGGAACCAGTGTGTGTTAATAGCTACCTTCCCATTCCTTCTGGCATGATACAACTCATTCAACTGTTTCCTCAACTTGGTTTTGCCAGCCCTAACCAGCAGTTCGGCACAGTCTTCCTGAGTTCATATTGTGCTGTTGCAGCGTTAGTGCACTATTGGGCTCATACTGTGCTTAGCTCTATGTAAGAAATTTTATATGGGAGTTGATATGAAATTGCATCAGGTGGAAATAACAGAACTGAAGTGTGTGTGTGTGTAACATATTTTGCAGAAAAGGCATTCATCAAGAACTTGAGTATCATTGAATATCATTACTTATTTGAAAAAAATTCCCCAAGCCTGAGATACTGCAAACTCCAGGGTTTCATCACAAATTCTAATATATTTCTAACTCCACACTCAATAACACAGGCTGTATGGAATCCTAAGTTGCCTAATAGAAAAATCAGAGACAGGCATCATAATTTGCATTGCATTAGTTCCACCTCAAGAAAAAAACAGGAGAAAGGTAATGAAATGGAACAGCTCTCATATTAAGCAGCTAGCTATTAAAGCTAGAAGAGGA
Organism: Anas acuta; assembly: GCF_963932015.1. Taxonomy (NCBI): domain Eukaryota; kingdom Metazoa; phylum Chordata; class Aves; order Anseriformes; family Anatidae; genus Anas; species Anas acuta. Next base: position 27,258,576 of record NC_088979.1, read on the forward strand.
GTAGAAAATAAGCTGAGATGAGAGAAATTCATTAAATCAAAACTACTCATTCAATGGCTTAATATCTCAGCAGATTAATGTTATTGAAATGGCTGCAATTTTTGATCATGGGGATGAAGATGGCAAAACTTTTTTAAGATTTTCTTTTTCATTCCAGCATTCATACTGAAAAAAATGAAAATAACACATCAGTATAGCCTTACAATGGAGCTGCTGAGTTTGAATACAGCTAACTCTGTGGTCTCAGACAAGCCACTGTCCCTGCACTTCCAAAGACATCTGGGTGTTACTCTACTCTGTGCTACACAAATTCTGGGCTGCTAATCTTCAGTGGGTGACAAAAATAATGCATCATAATGTAACTTTAAGTAAAATAACAAAACAAACTGAGTCACTCCAAGGATAAAAGTGGCCCAGTATCCTGTCTTGTAAGAAAGCCAACAGCAGACCTTTAATGAAGAACATAAATGAAGCACGTGGTGATATTCTTACCACCCAATTACCTGTGGCTCAGGTGTTCTGCTCAGCTACTAAGATAGCTTCTAGACTATATTGGGTGCCTGTGGCAAGGTTTTGGCAGTCAGAGGCGGGAGTAGGGGGGAGGCACAGCATGGGATACATCTGTGGGAAGAGGTGAGGGGCTGCCCTGTGCCAGACAAGCAGTTCTAGCTGACCCCACAACAGTTCCCCAAAGGGGCTGCAGTCCATGAAAAACCTATGCCAGAGCAGAGGAAGCAATAAAGAAAGAACAGGAGAAGAAAAGAGCAAGGAACAAGGAGTGGCAGAAAGAAACTGTTACACCCTGTTGTAAATGTCCTGCACCACCTATCGCCTCACCAAGCAGAGTGATACCACCTGTGGTGATAACAATGTCAGTGGGTGACAAGGGGAAGAAAAGGTGTTTTCCCTAAGTGTTTGAAAGTTTGTCATCTTTGTTTCCCAATACCCAAATCAGTAATTAAACATTTTAAATTAATCTAATTTCCCCAAGTTAATTCTGTTTTGCATATGACAGTGGCTGGCGAGTGATTTCCCTGCCTTTATTTAGACCCATGAGCTTTCTTGCTCCTCTTCTTCCTATTTTCTTCCCCAGTGTCCTGATGGGGGAAATAAACAAGCACCTGGTTGGGTGCTTGCCAGCCAGGGTCACCCCACCACACAATCAATAGCAGTAAGTTTTCAGGAGGAAATAGTGTTTCAAAAGCCTAAGTGTGGTTTGAATCTTCAGTCTCTGCCCCTCTTCCAAAGTTTCATTCAAGATGCTGAAACATTATGCTAGGGCCTGCCTTTATCACAGGAGAGCCTGGCATTAACAGCCTGCATAGCATTGTCCTTATAATCACACTGAATATCTCAAGTTGAATATATTAAAAGCTAATATGATCAAATATTGTTGTGATGGTCAAGTGAGTTCCTAATGCAGATGCATTGTATAAGCTAGATCCATGTATGCACTAAAGCATATAACTCCATGGGTACCTCCCCATTTATCTCCTGGGGAGAGCGCAGTTCAGAAGCTCTGTACTCTCAGGCTCTCCATATGAAATTCAGCTACTATAACAAAACTAATGCATGTGGAACTCTTCTGATTTAGATCTTGCTGAAGAAGAAAGACACACAGTTAGTTATCACACCACCAATAATGAAAGGTAGATGGGAAAATGGACTTGTGTCTGTTCAGAATAGATTATGTGTGCTCACTCAGCTGTATGACAATCATAAAAAAGGAATGGTTCATTTTGGTAAAGTTAAAAAAAAAAAAAAAAAGTCATTTCTTCAGGGACTGACTCTTTAGATATTGCTAGCACTGAATCAAAGTCATGCAACCAAAAGTGACTTACTGGGCAAGATTCTCAGCTGCTGGAAATTGGCATAGATCCATTTAATTTCAATGGATCTATGCCAGTTTCTACCATCTGGAGACCCAGCCCAGCATGCATAAATGTTAAACAAGCTGTTTTTAAACCAGGAAAATAATTCCATTTCTCACTCGCCTTCCAACACATCCTTAATAAATTGCCTAAATGAATTACACTACAAATTAAAAGGAAAATACCTGTCCAAGGAAAATTTTCTGCACCTGTCCTTTCAAATGTTTTGAGGACTTTGTTCTTCTAAAAGACACCTTCATTTCTTTTCACAGACCCCTATGAACATCCTCAGAAAATTCACTATGTCAGGAACATCTCCCTTGCTTTATCTCTGTTGTGAAGACTACTAACCAAAGTAGGACTGACACATATTAATCTGGAATATATACCAAGAACGTGAGAGTTACAGAGACTCCTTGGTCCCCAACTCACTGAACTCAGCATTCAGCTGAGTGTCATTGTCACTCTCTGTGTGCAGATGCATCTGGGACGTGCTCCTTTGTGGGTAGCATTAAGTTATCTCAAGGGATCAAGAGGGAATTTCAGAAGACTATAAAAGGAGAAAAATTACAAGGGTACATAAATATACAGTATAATCACATAATTTCACACTCTCCAGGGAAAGCATCTAGGTTTAAGTTGCTTACCAGTGGAATTTTATACTACTTGTCAAAGTAAATTTTCCCCAGTCCCAGTGACAAGTACATATTGAAAAAAGGTATCCTTCAAGGAAGATAAAACTGAAGTGAAAGCTGTGAAGTTTAAGAAAGATAGATAGGCTTACTCAAAGGGTCTGTTTTCTATAGTGATGGAAAATTAACTATGCTCTGGGGAAGAAAAGGAGAAAAAGATCTTGAGGATACAAGCCTCAACCAACTATTGCTTGTGGACAATTTTACATAACCACAGAAACACTCCAAAAACTGTCAGAAGGAGAAACCAAGGTGATGACTGGAACTAGATGACTAATCTGTCTCAGACCTTGTCATTTGTCATATCAGGTAATTTATTCATGAGCAATATTTTCTCCTAGCATTCAACTTATTCTTTTTATTATGTGGTGGTGCCAAGCCTCAGCACAGCTCACAGTGGAATATTTCAGGATCTTGTGAAGAGTTTTATCTAGTGATTCACAATACAAAAGGCACAGGACTGCTAACCACACTAAAGCATTGGGCTCACAAACTGTCTAGGGTGTCCAGAAATAGAGCAGCCTGACACTTGTCCTTTCAAGTGAGCAGGAAGCAGGCTGTCTTTTATTTTTAATGGATACTTGAAAATTTGGGAAAATGTGCAACTATTAGAATTGATGCTGTTCCTATTTATTCTTAAAGAGACTATTTTGCTTGGTTTTGTTATAATGACAAACAGAAGATGACCTTGAGTGATAACCAGTCAAAGAATGATAACCTTGGGCATGTCTATAGGATGTATTTATTACTTGACCTTGCTGTCCCATGACATGTGAATACAGCCATTGTAACTGGAACAACATAGTTTATAACTAGGAACATAACAAGGGCACTTGTTTCTGTGAATTTGTCATCTTAGGAGAATTAGAAATTTGATTTCTCTAGAAATCAAGTAATACAATCATATGCACAAATAAAACTACTACTCTGAAATCAGAAATGCCAGAATTTACATCTTTCTGACTCTTGTGGTCATTTCAGACTAATCTCAATGTCTCAAGCGATGCCAGGCTGGAGGATCATATTTGTTTTCAAAGGTTTGGCATGTATTTTCCTCCATTTATTCCAAGTTCCACTAGTGAGTGGAAGAAGCATGGACTTCCAAAAGTGTAAAAGAAATCCATAGCTACAGGCATAGCCTCACAATCCAACACAAACAAATTACTGGGGTTGACTGCAATATCGCCTCTTAGATAAGCAGAAGCAATGGTGTCAAAGCCCAAGCTTAGCAACTCTCTGCGGTTATATGCCTGAAACCAAATAGAGGCATCTAAATCTCATTTGCCTTTCCAGAGAAAGTGCTTCAGTTTTCCTGGTTTCAAAATGCAAACAGTGCTGTACAAGTATCCCTTTAAATTGGTCTGAAACATAAACTATATCAAGGCTCCTGTGACCACACTGATAAATTGCATTAAATTATCCACTAAATCCACACTGGCTAGAGTATAGTACAAGATCTGAGATGAGGTAGAAACATTTGAAGGTTTGCAAAGGATAAGATTTATAGAGATATCTCGTAAATGCCGTTTCCTCAGTGCTACCAACTGATAAAGACATATCCTATGATAAGCACGGTGCATGTGAAGGTAGATGTTATATGATTGCTCATTCAGATGCTTAAAAATAAATTAGCACTATTGCGAAATCTATGTGCCACTATTTAGAGTAACAAGCTGCAGAACTATTTGTTTCAGCAAAAGCCACCCGAGGGAACTTTGAGAAGAGATGAAAAATTTCATAGTTTTTTGTTGGTGGTTTGTTGTTGTTTTTTTTTTTTAATCTTTGCTTAATTGTGTCTCCATTTTACACTACGCGCTTTATTCTCTGCCCTTTTGACATAGCCAGCTGCCTTTCGGAGCTCTGTGAAGAAGCAGGCTGGCTTCACGCCGTAACAGGCACCGGCTCCCAAAGCCCCGTCTATTGATGAGTCACATTGCTTGTGTGTGCCTGCAAGCACATCGCAGAAGTTCCTATGCCGCTTCCTTCCAAACTGCTGGGGAGGAGTGGGGGGAAAGTGTGCGTGAAGCGTAAAGCTACAAAAACAATGCTGGTAGCTAAGTCTCCGGCCCCACAGTAGAGCACAATATGCGGTGACACAGTGGAACCTCTGGTTCAGGGGGAGTTCAGGTTCATCCTGTTATCGGCCCAGCAGCCCGGGGAAGTGACGTCAGGTGCATGGGGCTCTTGTTTGAAGGCAGGGAAACACACCGAGACGTTTCAACACTTCTACTAAGGCAGGAAGTCCCTTTTTTTTTAAAGGCTGTGCTCACGTCAGTGTCCCGAGAAGTCTCTTTCCCTGGCTGGCTGTCCCCAGCTCAGCCCAGGACGGGGCTGCCACCCTTGGCTTGGAGATCGCAGCGCCTTAGTTGATGTTTGGTAACAGGCTCAGGTTCTGTGTTACCTCAGTCCAAAATCTTACCTACCCAAAGTAATGCCTGCAACCATACCATGGTGCTGTACATCGCCTGAAAAACAGAAACCATAGCTACCAAACCCTACTGATACACTCTCCTGCAGGAACATATGTCCTGAAGACTTCTGTTTATCACTGGACTCTCTCCAAATATCATGCCGTCGTTATAAAATTGCCACCACTAAACCTTCCCCTTGAAATCAGCATTGTATGTGAAAACACACGTCAGAGCATTCTTGGCACCTACCAAATCTGCATTAATGTGGTTAATCAGGTTTTCCCATCCTGTTTCTGAATGCCACCCCACCTTTCTTGCAAGGACCAGACCCAACCTGGAGTCACTTCATCCCCAGCACGTGCTTACCCTCACTGATATCCACAGCCCCTCAGCTGCTCAGGCCAGGTGCAGAATAACCTCTTAGGATGTTCACAAGCCATGTTCTGCTCTTTTGGGTGTACCAGTGTGTCTCCAAATACTACTGATAACTCTACCCTTTTCAGAGCATTTGTTTTTGCTCATCTACATGTAAAGCAGTGGTGAATTTAATAGCTTAGTTTAGGATAATGTGAACTTTTTTTGAAAACCCTCTGCGAAGTCTCAGTAAGATGCCACAAGCGAGAAAAGGTACTTCATATAGCTCATGTTTCTGCTTTGCTGGAAACAGGCAGATGCTAGTTTAAGGGGTGGCATTCTGCTGGCCAAAACTGTGTTTCTATGAATTTCCTTTTTAACAGAAATCAGGAGGGTCCAAAGTATTTCTGGAAGCCTTAAAGAGTTTCCTGTTACTACACAGTCTGAAAAAGAAAAAGGTGGAAAGTCTCTTCATCCTCCTCACCTGTTATCACTGATGCCAGCAGCGAGGTATCCGAGTTACAGTGAGGGGCCATGAGTTAAGAGCTGTGATGACTCTCAAAAGCACAGGGTCATTTTTGCTGTGAAATTCAAAGACTGTTCAAAAACACAAGAGGAGAAATTTACCCTTAAACCCTCTACAGTCCCAGCAAGGCACTGTGATATTTAAGTCAGGGCACAAGTTACATCTTGCAAAGCCTCAAGTTCCCCTCTGGACCATCAGAACAGGTGAGGTAGAAAGTGTGCATGGTGATGTGCATGGCAGAGTTGGTCCTGAAGCAGCCACATGTTGGTCTGTGCTACCAAAAGGCACAGAGATGCCTGCACATCTGATGGCCTGAAAACTCTGGAGCAGCAATGCTTCACTGTGCTCACAAGAAGTGTGCAGAAAGTGGTGGCATAGATTTTCCCCAAAGGCCACACAGCAGGTGGAACGAGCACCTGCAAAACATGCAAGGAGGACGTCGTGGTGGAGGAGCAAGCACATAGCAATGTAAGTGCTTTCCAGTGTGATTTTTCTTGAAATGCAAACATCCTATAAAATGCCCACTGCACTCTGAGTGGTTGGTCCACTTGCAGCTCTCTCCATTGAGTTATAAAATAATGTTGTTACTGCATTGAAATAGGACTTTTTATTTTTTTTCCCACATAACCCAAAAGCTGGGGTTTAAAATTCCTATTGTATGAACATTAATATGAAAAGAATGCTGTCTCCTATTATGGAATTGTGTTATAAAACTGGAATGCCATCCCCGCCCCGTCTGGCTCGCGATCACCCGGACTTTGCCAAAAATCATCCTGTACTACAGAGCGTGTGTGTCTCTCAACGGGAACTGCCTCCTGACTCACAAAGACAAGAGGCCGTGAATGTGTAAAGTTGGCAGAAGGGTGTTTTTTTTCTAATCTGTCGGTAACAATCAGGCGACTTGGTTAATGGTTCTGCATTCTGATCTCTACCCTGTGCGCAGCAAGCCGCCGAGCACGCTGCAGCTGTGCGCCTCTGCTCGTGAACTGCTCCCATTGTCTCTTCCAGGAGACCGAGAAGAGCTCCAGCTAGAACGCCTTTGTGTGCCCTCCTTGCTGCTTTTTTGGGTTTTACGCGATGACCTAAAATATATAATGCCCAATTTTCGGTGTCTTGGAAAGCTGTCAGGAGCCTCCCTCTCCGGTGCTTTGTGCCTCAGGAGAACACCTTGAAAGAGCAATGTGCATGAAGGGACTTTCAGGCTTTCTTTGTATGCAGCAGTGCTTGTCCCTAAAATCCCTCTTTCAGCAGTTGCAAAAGGGTACTTCAAAGGCCAAACCCTCACTGCAGCAGTGCCCATGGTTGGAACACAGTTTCTCTGAATATAGACTGCTCGTAATCCACTGGCACTGGTTTAATGCACTAGGGATCAATTTCCTTTGGCCACGCTCTGAAACATCAGGATGTATTTTTTACATTATTTATATGCCCATTCTGCTTTACCAGCTTGTTTCTTGCTTGAGATTTTTCTTTCTCTGCCATTTCAAACCCTAAAGTTATCAAATTAGCTCAGGAAATGCCTCTTGGGAGGGCTTTTTCCTCTCCTGCCCCAAGGGCTACATCACAAGCCTCATAACCCAGGGCAAGAACTGGTAAAATTGCTGGGGTATTTTTGAGGGAACTTGTTCAATTACACAGAGCACATTCTAACCATACGGCCAAGTCCTCCTCCGCACAGGGATGATGTAAGCACATCCAGGAAACTTGGGATGCCAAAAATCTCAAACTCTGGAGGAAATATTTGCAGGTCGACATGGCTGCAAATTGGTCAGAGTTTAGCAACCTGGGAGTGTTCCACTTGCAGCTCCAGTCCGAGCCTGGAGAAGATGGACACAAACAAAGAGATGGTTGCACAGGTCAGAGCTCAGAGCAGAGCCATGCTGGGATGCGCTGAAATGCAGCTTCTCAGACCAGGGCTGAAAAGGTAATATTTTTTCCCCAGCTTGTATGTCAGGAGGGTGCACAAGGAAGGCTCATGAGATTAAGGAGATGAAAGTTGCCAGGATTTTACACTGATGAAGCTGGATGAAGTATTTGAAGAGAGGAATGCTGGATATAAATGAAAATAGGGTTGCACTAGTTTGACGGCACTGGGACGTGTGCCAGCGGCAGATACCAAGGCAATAGATGGTCAGGAAATATGACACACGGACCGACTTGATTACTTGATAGATGCTTTTTAAAGCCTTTCGTCTGCCTTCATCCAAAGTTATTTCCGATGCGGTTCCCAAAACGAAGGAATCTCTGGCAAAGATAAACAAGACTAAGCTGCCTTCCTCTTCAGGCTGAAGCAAAGATCAGAAAATACAGCACAAGCACAGAAAATTAAAACACAGAAGAGGAAATGCCAGTCATTTTCCTGACTAATAAATGCTCGGAGAAGAAATCCAAGGTTCACTGAAGGACCCGCATCTCTATGGAGTCTGTACATTTCTCCCCTCCACGATTTTCTGAACTCTACAGCACTGACAGTTCAGTTTTGCCAATTATGCAACTTCTTAATGCTTTTGTTGCTTTTATGACATGTGTCAGCTGAGCGTGCAATCAAACCAAATAAGACTACCATAATAAAATAACCCACATTAACTAATTATCTTAATAACAACCCTGTTTAAGAGTGAGACATCTGATAGGAGAGATAGAAGCAATAATAAAAGGGCACTGTCAACTGCATGAACAGACTTGCGCTGCTTCCCAATGTGATGCTCCAAGGATATTAACCCCTGAAATCCTGGGAGAGGAGTCCTGGGAGACACCAGAGGATGAGGTTTTCTAGAGACTTTTAAGGAATCCAAACCATAGGGATCAAAACTGGGGAAAAGTTTTGGGATGGGAACGAGAAAGGAATGCCTAAGATACATTTCCTCTGTTGTCTGAGAGCTGCCCTCTGCAGCAGTACATTATGAAGTGCATGGGCTGCTGGGACGGGATGTACCAGAAAATAAACACAAGATTTATGGAGCAGTCTATGTTGTGAACTCAGACTTGATACGTGTGAGGCTGAAAGGTCATCCCAGGAAATCGCACTCCACCAGGCTCCCCTGACCTCGGAGGCATGGGAATGCCACTGTGTCCACTGCTTGTAACAGCACCAGCCTCTCAATACTGGGAGGAAAGGAAATTGATGTAACACCAACCACCGTGTTCCTCAGACCCAGCATGTGAGCTGGATCAGGACAGGGTCACTCTTTGGGTCTTGTTTCCTCCTCAGTCCTTCCAAGATCTTCCAGAACTACCCCTGAAGGTGAAAACCATTTTGCCCTATGCACACATATGGACACAATTGGTTCTGCACTTTGGAGCTTGAAATCATCCTTTAGTGGCTAAAGTGCAATAGTGAAGTTGGGACTGGTGAAACAACGGAGCTGTGCTTGTTGGGGTGACAGATGTGGGAAGTCTTAGTGCTTCCAATTTCCATTCCACATGATGTGATCCAGAAGCTGTTTCTGCTTTGAAAGCTAAAATAAGAACATGGCCCAGCAAATTCTCCTTTCCCTGACCCTCTTCTTCATGGGAGCACCTGCTTCGCTCTCCTGACCTGAAACCTCCAGAAGGTCCATTTAGACAAAAATCCCTTCTATTCAATTAAATTGGGCTGGAAGTTGATCTGTAGAACCAATCAGATCCAAAGCATACACAACAAATCTGAGGGAGGAATTACACCACCTACATGGGGGATCCCACTTAGGTGCTTTCACCAAGTATTGCTCCCTATACTAAAAAAAGAGACATGAAGGCTCCAAAGGTTGGGAAGGAGTAACTCAAAGGTGGCTTGCTGTCTTTCTTCAGTAACTATGGTTGGAGCCTAGGGCAATAATCACAAAGGCTAACATTAGCCTGCAAAGGCTAGTCTCCACAGGTTCCCTTTGTAGTCAATGGAGGGTGAGAGGCTGCTTTGGCAGCAGTTCAGAGCACCTAATAGGTCTGCACAGCTCCTACTTGGAGTCGCCATTCCCCAAACTCTTTTTAAAGAGGGAGGAAAGAAGAGCAACTGCCATGAACCAAAGGTATTCTTAATGAACAGCAGCCTCAGAGATAACTTACATCCATTATATCAGTCCATAGGAACAGCTCAGGCCCAAAATCCAGCCCACAGTGCTAAGGGTGGCCATTTATGAGCACATCAGCAGGAATAACCACTGTGTATGATTCTATGTATGTCAGTTTCCTTTGGACAGGTAATAGATTGTGCATTATGCATCATATTACTACAAGATCCAGCGTAACACAGCTTCTAGGTGTTCAAATTTATTTCTGCAGCTCCTGCTTTTCCTTCTGTTGACTCACACTAAAGTGACATGGTCAGTGCGAGTGCTGTGTCCAATGCAGACTTGCTGCAGTGGGTGAGTGGAGGAGGAAGATTAAGGGTCTGTGCAGCATCACCATTGTCACTGAGGCTGCACTCAGCTCTGACCATCCCCATTTCCTGTATTTGGTGTCTTTCTCAAAAAAACAGTACCTAGGATCTCCGCCTGGTTCAGACTGTTCTCCAGCTAACAGGTGGGATAATGTTTTTATGGACAAACATGAGTTATTCCCCATAGTCACTGCATGTCTAAATGCCACATGTGCAAACCTAAAAGAAAAATGAGATTTTTATGCAACTAAGGGACTTAGGTAGGACTTTTGTAAAATCACCTGCACAGTCCCTTCAACCCAACCCACGTTCTGGGGCTTTCCCACAACTAGAAACACGAGTGCACCACGCTTGTGAAACTCCTGAATAGGCAAGAGGCTTCCTTCTCTTCCTACAGAGTGATCTTTGTTATAGTAAATGAAACAGGCTGGAGGAGCATCAATCTGCCTGCTCAGGACTTTCACAAGCACACTCATCCCCAAGGTGCAGCCCAGCGGTCCTTGGGTCCACTCTGAGGCTGGTAGAGCTTCAAGGCCACCCACAGCCACCATCAGAGGAGACCTTCTTCCAGGAGTGCTCTTTTGGATGCACAGGTGCTTCCAGCACTGAGACCAGTCAAGATTTCACCTGCTAGCCCTAACACAACTTCCTGGGAACCATTTGTGCTTACAGGAAACAGGGTGAGTTGGTTATGTCATATCTACATCTCCGCTGTCTGAGCAAACGTGAGTTGCAGCTCAGAACTCCACAGTTTAAATCAGGAGAGAGCAAAAGTCAGCATCGGTCTTGGCCTTGAGCGCTGGGAGAACCCATGTAGGAGTGGATGTGTGGCAGAGAAAGAAAGGCCACTTCGAAGACAGTGTGAACTGAGTGGGTGAGAAGACTGGGAGTTTGCTTGCCCAGCCAAAATTTCTCAATCTTTCCTGGGTTCAGTTGTCACTTCCACCTGAGAGTTGTTTACAGTGTTCAGAAAGCAGGAGGAAATGGAGGTGTCTAGTACAAAAAAAAAAAAAAAAAAAAAAAAAAAAAAAAAAAAAAAAAGTCAAAATCTTAGCAATGCAGCTCCTGAAATATCTGTCTCACTCCATGCTTTATTTCAGGATACTTCGGGGATATTCTGTGAAAATATGTGTATGCAGAGAAGCCAGGTAATTAGCTTAAAGTCTTAGCCATATAGATATAGTCCTTTCTTCTCCCCATAACACACACAGCTCATCATTAATGGGGTTCTGCAAAGACTTCACACATTGGTGACAAGGTAGGACTAGGTCAGGCATCACAGAGTATCTTCTCCCCAGAAAGGCATCCTCTCCACCACTTGTAAGATTTTTTTAATTTTTTTTTTTACTGCTGTCAGGTGCCAAAACCTCTTTTGCAAAAGACAGCATCATGTGGAGCATCCTCCTCTTCCTCTACCCCATCTTCTTCCATTCACAATCTCCCCAATGAAGGGATAACATCCCAGTGATGGCAACAGTCCCAGGTCACATGCAACACTAAACAAACAAAATACTTTCCCTATTGACAGCTGTCTTTTCATGTAATTTAGTAGCTGGAAATGGAAAGCAGACATACAAACAGCTAGAATGTCTTCAGCAAACCTGCTTTTCTTCCCAGGCTAGCATCTAAGAGCCCTTCTTGTAGATGAGAACCAGGTGTCTCGCTTACCTTTCATCTCTTTTCAGTCCTGAACTCAACAGGAGCTTTTTACGCTCCAGTGGCTGTGATTTGGAGTCATTAAGGCTATATGCGTTTCTGTAGCGTTGAACTGCATTGCAAATCAGTCAACACAGAAGCAAGCACACTTTTCCCCATGCCTCAGAAGTGTGGATTTATAAAGCCTTTCACAGAAAAGGTCAGTCATGGAGAGAATAAATATGGTAAATGCAGTTTACTCCCACCAGAATTAGATTTATTCATACCTAGTAATTAGTTTTAATTATACAAAACATAACTGATAGGCAAGAAAAAAGGAGTTACTGGTAACATTATTTGTGGCAAAAACAATGGTATGAAAGTGGAAATCTCCCCCTGACCCGCCAGAGACTAAACACAGACCATCTCAACATGCATTCTGGCAACCCAGTTCCTTCCAATTAAATGACATCAGGGAAGCATTAGAAATAGTGTGGGCCCTTTTTCGTTGCTGCTTATGACTAACTGATGTAATGCTGAACTGTTTATCACCCTAATCCCAACCTACATATCCTAATCACTGACTCAGTATTTAACCGAATCTCTCAAACCAAAACAGTTGTATAGCAAATACTGCATGCGGTTTTAATTCCGTGGGTTCAGAAGCTTTAAATGATTATTAATTATATTGCTCTAACAGCATGGTTCAGAACCCATGTGCTGGGCCCAGGCAGGGTCATTGTTCAGGGTAGTGGACAAATATAGAATAAAAATGCCTTGCACCCCAAGTAGTTTATAAACTGTTTCTCAAGCAAAAGGTAGCAGAGAGTCAACATAAACTTCAGAGACAGAGAGAATTCAAGGGACCAGGAGACAGGCTTCAGTCACCATCCATTTCTACCATCATCATGTTTATTAGAAGTTTCAAATACCTGATTGCTTGGAGAAAGCAGCCTGCAAAACAGAGCTGAGGAGCTTCTTGGCTTAATTCCGTGATGTATAAAACGAACTGCTGCTGAACTGCACACACACTAGTCAGCACATGCCTTACACATGGCAGGTCTGAAGTTAACCTTCTCTCTGAAAGCCGGTCTTTCAGAATACCAAAGGGAAGATACCTTTGGTATGCAGAGCCATGATCAGCTGCACATTGTCCAGATCTGTGGTACAGACCACAGTAGAAACTCAGGCTACATTTACCTCACATGTCTTCAAGCCTGGACATATCCCAACCAGCAGGGAGCCAGTGGGGGCAACCAGAAGCTCTACAGTAACTATTTGGGCCATTTCTTGTTTCTGAAGTAACACTACTATGTTCTGAAAAGGATGATCTGTGTTGCTGGTCTGGAAGATTTAGAGGTAAGATGGCAGGCATGACATGAACTGACCAGAACAAGCAGGTGTTTACACATATGCCCACACTTTTGAGTGGGTCACAAAAAACACAGGTTTTAGTCCAAGCCTGCTCTGAGGACCAGACCCACACACTGCTCATGCTGTTAACATTACGTTGGAGATGAGGAGCCACAGCACGTCCATGCTATTTGTAGATCAGTGATCGCTCATCCAGTCAGCCTGGATGGATCAAACACATGCAGGCCGAAGACAGCTTGGGACAAAGTTGTTTCCAGGCATCCTAAGACACCTAGAGCAGGGATTCATCTGACCTAAATGAAGCCATATAAAACCTTAGCTGCCTTGCCTTAGCCATTTGTCCAGCCTCTCCTTGTAGTCGGTGGTAAGAGGCATGTCCAGAGGATGAGTCATTCCACTCCAACACAAATACCTACAGCAGGTGGGAGGAATCGGCCTCCCGAGATGCCCATCTCTCCTTGTTGCATGCCTAGCTACCCCACACCAGTAGGTTATACCAGGAACCTGACTCTGCCATGTGGTAAGAATCCCACCCCAAATGACCATTCTGAGAAGGGCTTTATGTCCTCCACAGCAAGGCAGCAGGGGTCTTTCCCAGCACAAAGAGGAACCACGCAGCCAAGCCACAAAGGGAGAAGCTGTGGCCAATCTAGTGCAGGCAGAAAACACAAGGGTAAGATGTTTAAACATGTTTAAGCCTGCCCTCAGGCCTACTCTTCACCACCCAGAGTGGTAGAAAGGTGGGAAAAGTGTCCTGGGAGGAAGCTCAGGCCCAGGGCATGTGGATCCAGTATGCGTTGGGCATCGGAGGCAGGACGAGATCTGGGGCATGCGAGTGACGGGTGGCTGGTGTCTGCCTGGCATAAACACGTTTCTGCTCTTCCTCACATCGATGGGTGTGCCCTCAGATCTCAGCAAAGCTCGAGGCCGCCCCGGGCAGTGCAGCGCAGAGAGAATGACAATGAACGTGAGTAATTCTTGAAATTTGTGGGAAGACTACTCAGACGTCTGACTTCCTGCTTCTGCATGTACAAAGGAGATGTTTTTGTCTAAAGGAGTGGAAACAGCATGTGGCAGCGTACACTGATACAAGACCACATGCACCCGAGCAGGGGCAATGGAGAGCCCAGGAGGGCTACAAGCGGCAAGGGGGGAGCAGGGGAAATCCACAGACAACTCCACCAGCAAGAAGACCCAGTGCAAAAAGGGAAGTAAGCCACGGTTGGGAAGGAGCTAATATATAGGAATTCCCCTGGGAACAAAGGGGAACCAGCCACCAAAGCAAGACTCTGAGTCACTACTCGCTTCCCATGGCATTGCTGGCCTAGGCAATCACATGGTTGCCCCCGTCTCAAGGGCAGATTGCATTATTTCAGTCCAGCCCAAAAAACTATTAATAAAAGTTAATCTGGATGGCAGCACCAGCTTTACAACACAGTTCATCATTTAATCATCAGAAATTCTCAACAGAGTTTGAAAGGCTGCAGCAAAGGAAAACGTTTTGCTTTAAATGCAGCCAAATAATAAATAGGATTTCTGTCTGTGGAAGCTATTTGCTGTATTCTCCAGGGCACCATTGGAAAAAGGAGAACACTTGAGGTTAACAACAGTATTACTTTTTACAATTTGAGTGTGCAGAATCTCTTCCCAGCAACTGGAGCCACTTTAATATGAAATGCATCATTAGAGCGATAGGGCCCTGGTGATGGACGACACTGAAAGATCACCGGAGTAACCCTGATGAGAGCTGGTGCTCAGAGAACGCACCACATTAATTTACAAGCCTGTCATGATTGCTCTGGGTTTATTTTTAACTAAAATATCCTGGCCTTCAGCAATCCACACCAGGGATACCCTGACTCTGCAGAATGTGCAGAGCAAGAGCAGCAGCATATGCTTTTGTTTTCGTCAGCCGAAGGTTTCAAGTTAGGAGCATTCAGTATTAAAGTAATGCACTTTTTTTATATTTTTTTTTCCACTTCTGCTCTAAGGTTAACATTCATTAGACCATCAGGAAGTCCAGATCACATATTATGCATTCATCAACATGGTACTGAACCACAGACTGGGGAAGGACTTGGAGAGAGGTGGCCCATCTGATCCATCTCCCTGATCCCAAAAGAGGATCCTGTATGTATATGGTTGATCTACACACCTTTCTCTTTAGTTCAGGAACAAATTCATACCACAAGGGTGCACACCTACAGCTGCCACATTTCTGTCTTGCATTCAGAATTCCCTCCTGCCTACAGCAGAAGGTATGCTCGAGCCTGTCAACTACTGCAGCTCAGCCATCACTATCCAGGAGAGCTGCCACATTGGGACAAAGAAAGAGCTTGTATAGGTGTAGTAAAAGCGCCTTGACAACTGCACAGCAAGGGAGCAAATAAAAGCTGGGAAAGAAAACGGGAAAAACAAACAGCTGCTTCTCAGCTCATGGCATGGAGAAAACACAAGAGGCCGTAAATGTTTGTTGATTTAAAGGCCCTGCTGATTTCAAAGTGACCAGCTGGCAGCAAGTGTTGATTTTTGGGCCATTTAAGCAATTTTCAGATGATGGCACAAACATATCAATTGCCTTGGGGACCTACTGGCAGCTTTTCTGTATTGTAAGGAATCACTTACTGGAACAAGAGATATTGCAAGTGACAACCAAAGAGTCTTCGCAGAGTACAGATAGAAAGGGAGAGATCCAGGACAAGGATGTCAGGGCAACTGAAATCCCAGTGCATCATAACCACACACTGCTACGGCACCCACAAGAGGAAAGAAAAACCTCAAAATGCCGAAGCTGTGTGGGAGAAGTGGTGCCTACAACTTACACAGATCCAAGTCCAGTGAAGAACAGAGCTGCCTTGGAGACAAAATCCGGTCAGCAGAAACATGGACGGAAATCTACCTAATTTGCTTTCAGTAAAATCTCCATCAGATGGTTTGGAGTCATCACAGTACAAAGATTGCCTTGGTTACCAGATGAAATTACCTTCTCTGAATGCTCCTGGCCTCCCAGTTCAGTTATTTAACAGTTGCCATGAGTTAGACTGTGCACTCTACATGCTCGGTGGTCCTTCAGGAACAGGGGCAACCATGAATTTGCTAGCAAAGTAAGAATAAACAGACACTTGCTGGAGGTAACAGAGCCATCTACTCAGTTGGGATACTTGGGCAGTATTCATCTTATTCAGCTTAACATGCCAATACCAATGACTCCAGTGGCCTGGCATCCCTGTATAATCATTGGTAGTGAAACAGATCATTTCTAGCACACAAGCCATCTGGTCTTCTTTGGACATCTGCACGAGGATGTGATAAGCTGTACCCAAGAGGTGCTATTTCTCTCTACAGAGAGTAGCACAGAAGGCAGCAGCACTCATGGGAATGCAAAAGCGAGAGCAAGGCCCACCCAGCCCCTGTTATCACCCAGTAGAAACCTTTTATGTTGCCAGAAAGAGGGGGGCAGGAAGTCAGAGAGTCTCAGAAACCTCTGGGGTCACTCCATTGTGAACCAGCAGGACTCATGAAAACATAGCAAAATTCATGGGCGGTATTTCTTCATGTCCACAAGTGCAGCTCTCATTAGATCTGTAAAGCAGCTGGATATTTTTGGATCCATGAGCTGCTGAGGACATACATACTCAAACCACTTCATAAACAGGTGGGTGTGAAATAGCTAGCGAGTGCAAGAAAAATTCTGTGTCTATAGGCGATTTCTACTCTGTGGTGATATAAATGATGAAAACAGTTGTTATATAAGCAAAATCTTTTCAACAGATGGCAAGAAAAAGATACATCTAACAGTAAAATAAAAGGAAGATATTTGCCAAACTTTATATAAGAGGGCCTTAAGGAAGGAAAATGTTCTGGCTTCTGCCCCGTGTACAGCCAGGAAGCAACTGAAGAAATAGGCTTTGATAACCATATAAATGAAACCCATGTGTAACTGGAGTGAGTTTGTGGACCTGGAATAGAAAAAATAAATAAACAAATAAAACAGATGCTCTCATCATGACTGGTTTCTGGTTCAATGACAGCTCCCCAGCAGCGTGTAGCTCACAGAAAGTGAAGCTAAGAGGAAGTCCAAGTTTCCATGAAGCAACAGGGAATAGAGTATTGTGCAACAGCTTTTCCAAACCAATGTACATTCAGGCATTGCCCAATCAAATGATAGCCAACAGCGTATGCAACAAAGAACTGATTGAATCTTGGTATAAGACACAACCCAAATGACGCTATTAAATGCCTTAATCTTGGAGCTGACAGAATTGTGGCATGACGTTTTATGAGTAAAAGTTATAATGAAGCGGTGGCATTACACACACACACACTCTTTCACACTCTTTCAACTTCTAACACAAAACTGGAGGCTGGAGGAATGGCATGTGGCATCCTCAGCCAAGATTTTTCAGGCATAAGGAATTTTCTCACACAAGCAACTGTAGGTTAGGAAACTGTCCTATTAATTACAGCAGATGAAGAAGCCCTTCTTTTCATAATTGAAACATTTTTAGTTCATATTTTCAACCACATAGACCAATCTTTATGTTTGGAGTTGGACTGGTGATTTTATTAACAAGCAGAGCAGCCCACACCCCACAAAAATAACAGATCTCTATTATAGTTCTCTGACAAAGTCCATGCAGAAGATGGGACAGCACAAACTCAAGTGCTCTCCATCAGCATGTATCTTTGCAGAAATTTTATTCTTCTCCAATTTCCTTTAATAATTCTGAGGAACATTTTCACTAAAATCAATGAGAAGACACTGGGTGCAAAACTAATCAGCATGAAATTATGAGGTCTACTGAGCAGCAGTGTTCTCATACGATGGATGAACGTGTTTTGGGAAGGCACAAACTATTCAATCTCAAGTTACTGGAATCCAGGCTGGGATATATGGAAGTGCACAGTATCTGTGTGAAGCCACCCCAGATTTTCTGATGGTCCTTTGCAAATCTAACAATCTATTGATTGCCTGACCTGGATTCAAGACCCAGGCTCTAGGTGAGATATGGAGCCCACAGCCTGCCTCTCAGGAGAGAGCTGTGCCCTCTCACAGGAGTGAATCCACTGGCACACCATGTCCAAGGGCTCTCTGTAATTCCCTTTATACCCTCACTTACCTGGTGCCAAATGTTTTAATGTCATCTTGATCCATTTAGAACTGGCCTCACAAAAGTGACATTTGAAGAAAACAGTATTTAAAAACAATCTATGCTGCACACATGAATAACGCTGGATTTTAGGCAGGCTTTTTTTTTTTTTTTCTGCAAACAGAAAGAGTTTAAATTTCTTTTGGTAATAACCCCTTTTGACTTGCCCACATGTAGACGGTAATTATTACTGCTTTTTACGGCTAGGGTATTTTAATCCCAACACATCTCATTCCCTCTCCCACATAGACTGTCTTTGAAGCAACAATAACAAGTACCAGCTTCCCTAGGCCAGTTTGCAAATTTGCCTCACGGCTAAAACAGTCAGAGCAGCCTTAGTAGGTCAGAATTGGATTTCCCAAATATGAACCATTCCAGAAAAAAATAAAAAAATAAAAAGCCTTTTTCTTATTGTTAACTTATTAGAGAAAAAAACTCAGAGAAAGAAAAAAAAGTTCTGGGCTGTGTGTGTGTGTGGATATCCCCCGAACGAATTATATATGGAAAATAACTGCACAAAATGCTCTGGCTCCATTGAACTCAATGGGAGTTTTGCCACCAGCTTCAGCAGAGCCACAATTTCATCCACTGGCTCCAGGATGACATCTCGTATGTCACCATTCACTAGTAGCAGCGAGGAGTTCACCACCAGGCCTCCCATTACCATACAAAACATAAAGGAAAGCTGAGGTGTCTCTGTGGGGAACTGGCAGCCTCGCAGGGCTCATCCAGATTTGTTTGCTTTTAATTACCATTACAGTCAAGGGCACTAGAAGCTGTGTGGAGTCTGGGAACAAACTGTTTTGGTTTCCCTCAGACACGCATTATCCCAGCACGGCCCTGGCAGCGGCGCGGTAGCGGTACCCAGCCAGAGGAGCTCTGCTGGGGGGGGTTCCTTCTTTTCCTGCTAGACAGAGGGACGAAGCCAACGCTTCCTCCCGTCTCCCTGGGGACCCTCATAAGACATCCACAGGGGTGGTAAGTCTCTCTGCCGATGCAGAGATGCTTGTTTGGGCTTTTTTCTAGGTGCGGTGTAAGGGCTACTGCTGCCGCTCTGCTATCAGCCAGTCCCCAGCCAGCTGTGCCAGCTGTGACACACCACATCTCCTCCCAGCCTTCTGCATATACCTTTGGGCACAGCAAGTTCAGGGAGTATGAGCCATTCAGTCTCCTTCAGCCAGCCCCCAGTTAAAGCCTCCATTCAGCCTAAGTTGAAGCGCTCCATCTCTCCATTTCCTAACGCAGTCAAACCTTCCCAGCGACAATCCCTGCCAGCTGATACATTGCCATGAAAATGTTCCTCTGATGAACTGGCAGGAAAAGCAATTTCACAGAAAGAAGAACCCAGAGCAGGCCCATTCACAATTGCCCCTTGCATCCACAGGCTCTTGTGCTAATTGGGAGTAAAACAGCCAGCATTGAAACCCACAAGAACTAACAGATCGCAGCCTAAATCCGTGATATCGCCAACCCAAGAGGCAGTTCAGCATTTTTTTGGTTTGTTTTTTTATGTCATTTTTTCTTTTTTTTTTTTTTTTTGAGTCAGTGGTTTGTTTTCCTGTGACGCCTTGAGAAAAAGCTTACTTGTGTAATGTCTACAAACCTAAAATAACAGGGAATATTTAAATTGAGGTAGAAGGCAATTTAAAGCCCAGCTAGAACTCCTCTGCTGAAATCTCTAATGGCAGGAGAAATGTGCATTTCCAACACATAATTAGGAAGAGACAAATAGAGGGTGTGGAGTCTTACTATGGAATGTTAATTACAAGCAGATCCTGAATCCCCGGGTTGAGTTCCAGCCAGTTGAGGACACACATTGAAATGTACTTAGTGATATACTCATTTCTACTTAATTACTTGTGAGACAAAGTGCTCACAGCCAAAGGATATTTCTTTAGGATGCCGAGGATAGCTCTGAGAAGAATTGATAAATGTAAAAGATACATGAAGCCATTTCAGTCCACCTACTTGTCAATTAAGGCAACAGCATTTTTTTGTAGTGCTCTTTGTTGCTTATTTTTAATGTCCTGAGTGATACAGTTTCCACCATTTCCCTTGGAAGATTAGAGAAGTCTCACAGCCAGGGCTTTTCTCCCCTGCGATATTCAGCTTGTATTGTCTTCTTTGTTAATATAGTTCAACTACTTCTTTTTGTTTAAGAAAAAAAAAAAAAAAGAGAGAGAGAGAGAGCAAGAGAAAGGAAAAGAAAAAAAAGAAAAAAGAAAAAAGAAAAATGAAAGAAAAGAAAAGAAAAGAAAAGAAAAGAAAAGAAAAGAAAAGAAAAGAAAAGAAAAGAAAAGAAAAGAAAAGAAAAGAAAAGAAAAGAAAAGAAAAGAAAAGAAAAGAAAAGAAATTACCCTAAATAATTTCTCTCTCACCTCACTAACTGCACCCTTTTGGCAAACACATAGATTGCACTGCAAAGGGTGTCTAAGAAGGCATTTTGGCTGAATCACACCCAGTCTTTTCCAGGAAGGACTGCTGGAGCATCAACCAGCCAGGGCAAAAGACCTGGGTGGGAAGATAGAGAAGGTTCCCTACTGCCTACTTCCTTCTCCAGACCTCCAAGATTTCCTAGTATCTGAGACCCCTGCATCATGTAGTCCACAGAGCATGGTGGGTGCAGTACTTCAGACCGTGAGAGGGGCTAAGTTGCAGAAAGCAGCTGGTAACGACTGGCAACCAGGATACTCAGCCTCACCTGCAAGCTGGTAACACAGACCTTTCAAAACACACCCCTGGATGGGCCCTGTCAATTGACCTGAAGTGGTAGATGATGCATCCAGAGAGCAGCTGCATCAGGATGGAGGGATGATGGAGAGGCTGTGCTGCAGTGTCAGCTTCAGACAGGGGTACAGAAGGCAGGAGCCAGCTGTGTGATCATCAAGAGCATGATATAGGTCTGCGACATTCCCCTTGCTCACAGATTTAAGCTCAATTTCACTCTCAGCATGAATCAGCAAGGACCCTGCTGCCCTTGCCCTCCTTTCCACCTTATGCTTTCCTCAGTGAGCTGTTCTGATGCAGTTGGCAGGGCTTTTGGCAGGCAGAACCAGGCCCCTTCTTAGGCAAAGGCGAAGTGTAGCCTTCTCATCTCAAAATTGGACAAATTCAAAGTGTCAATGCCCCACCAACCACAGAGGCAACCTAAGTCCGTAATTACATCAGAAGTCGAGTGGGAAGAATTGTATCCTATGTGATCAAAGTGCAATGTCAACTGATTGCCATCCAGCAGACAGCAATAAAATCTAAGCTAATTATTTCCCCCAACTATGCAAACAGAGCTCATGCAGTAGTCAGAACCTGGAAGTAATCACCAGGATCCTAAATCCGCTTGAAGACAGCGTGTTTCCAGAGGCTGACAAAGCAACAGCTTGGGAACACAATGCGTGATGGCTCAGCAGGCATGATGTACAAGGTACAAGATAACATTGCACGTTGCCCAGTCCTCCTGAGAAGCGATGTGTACAGGCTAAGAATGCCCCCATGCACTTGTGATCATCCAGGTGAGGAGAGTACTCCCTCGGGGTGTGCAGATTTGCATTGCTGCCTGTTTGTGCTGGCTGATAACAGACATCCAGAGGATACAACTGTCTGTCATGTAAGTGGCTGCTTGGCTTTAAAATAAGTGCAAGCTCAGACACCACCAGGGGAAAAACAAATAAAACAAGCAAACAGACAGACAAAAAAAAAAAAAAAAAAAAAGAGAGACAGAGAGTTGGAAATTACTTTAAAAAATAAGAATGAGAGAAAGTAGAAAAGTACAGCATAGATTTGAAATAAATAAATAAATAAAAATTATCAGTGTTTTCTCTAAATCTGTCACCTCTTTATTCCCAAAACCACTTGAGCAAGAGGATACTGACCCTGCTGTCTGAGTCATCTGCCACAGCCATCTCTGAGGTCAGTACCAAAGAAGAAACAGAAGGCATCTAAACAAAGCCAGGGAGTACACTGGCTTCTTGACCACTGAGGCCAACCCAAAATCCCACTGACAATAGTATTCTGTTGATAGAAGAGGGGCACCCACACAGACAGTGATGAGTCTGGGGCAGCACAGGAAAAAAAAAAAAAAAAAGAGAGAGATCTGGAATCTGGAAGTTAGAGATGTAGCTCAGTATAGATATATACCTTGAATTGGGAAAAAAAAAAAAAAAAAAAAAAGGAAACTCATGCAGGCCTCACTCAAGACCTCACTCAAGAAAGGTAAAACTGTTCTTCACTGGAATGGCCCCTCTGTTGCAGGGATGTTTTTTAGCCTTGTTGTTTTTTACTTTCCCAGTATATTTCTGTTGTGCTCAATCTGGGCTCACCTCTCACAGCAGTCCAGGCTTTCCAGATTACCTTTATGACTCCTGTTTCACATGCTGGACAAGCAGGACAACAGATCCCCAAGGAAGAATCACAGGGACAAAACAGAGATACAGCAGAGGGCATAAAAAGATTAGAAAAGACCTGTGACTCAAAGTGCAGATATTCAACCTATGGAGTGAGTTATTGTGGAGATGAACAGGATGGACAGGAGTTAATGGCATAAGGTGCCATCTTCATTTATCCTAGCTGCCCAAAGCAGGTGTAAGAAAGGCTTAATTTTGGGGGGGTTTACTGAATAGCTGAAAGGGACATGGAAAAAGTGAGTACAGGTGAGATTAACTGGACAAGTTAGAGTGCCTGAAGTAGTCCTCTTCCCTTTGAGCAGATCTGGGTAGAGAGTTAACAGTAGTACGGAAGCCAAAAGGCTTCTTTCCTCTTTCTGATGACTCTGTGTTAGACTGTCTGCAGATCATTACCCACAACAGTTCCTAACTCAAAGCTATGTGAACATCTAATGACAGACCTCTCCATATCCAGCAAAGTCCATTAGCACAGGTTTTCTGACAAGCTATGACATTATGCTCCCATGACATTGTCATAATGAACTTCCACCACTCCAATTTCTGCTAACCTAGCCAAACTTCCTTTAAAAATCAAACATGACCAAGGGCAACACCCCATGGATGACACAGTCTGTCAGTGGAGTTCCTTACCAAGGACGGGGTATGAGGAGAGGAGAAAGGTGTTGGCTGTGTGAGATCATGCTTCCCACAGCTGCAATACAGGTCCACGCTGGGTGTCAGTAGTTCAAGTCCTATATTTGTTCGTGATTCCTGCCTCATTTGCCATATGCTGTCTTAGTCATGCCTCTTTTGAGCAGCTAGGAGAAATGAAGACGGCACCTCTGGCTAACCCGTTCACCTTCACAATAACTTACTCTGTAAGTTGAATAGCTGCACTTTGAGTAACAGGGAGTAAAAGCAGAGAACAGAGTTCAGAACAGAGGATCTAGATATGTCAGTATACCTAAAAAATCTATTTGGAGATTAGGTTCAAGGACACAGGAATAAATGTTCTCACGTCACTGTTTTTTCCCAGTGCAGCTGCTTGTCAGGCAAAATCCAGACCAACGCTACCATTTGGTGGCCAAGGTAAGCCAACGCTTGTACTGTTAGCAGAGACCATTGCTGAGATCTATTTCTGGGTCTATTTGGAGGACAAACTCTTAAATATCAGAATTTTTGGAGAACAGTTTCAAGTACATCATCCCTAAAGAGTCTGAAATCAGACTGTATCCTTAAATAAATGGTTGGTTTGTATATACCTTCATGCCTTTCTGGATCAGCTGAAGAGCTGGGAACAGAATAAGGGTCTCTGTGTCAGATGAGAAGATGGAAGCAAAGGCCATTTGAGGGTTTTGTCATTTGCCAACGTTTAAGACACAAACATTCAGGGTTTTCTGTCCACCTGCCCCATGTCAGAAGTCCTGCCAGCTGATCTCCTTTGAGGAATACAAGAAATTACTACCACAGGAAAGGGGATTTTTCATCTTAACAATAACTTTCATAGCATTTGCTTTCCCAATGAAAAATTGAAAATGTCAAGAAAAGAAAAACTGCAAGCCCAAAATTGCCAAACCCAAACAGTTTGGGGTCCAAACTCAGAACATCCTTGGGAAAAAAAAAAAAAAAAAAAAAAAAAAAAAAAAGTAGATTTTGTATCAATTTTTGCCAAAACTCTGAGAAAGCCCACACTAATTTGTGTTACCTCAGTTTGGTTGGTTGGTTTCAACCAAAAGCCAAAATTGTATTCACAAACCAATTCTAAGCAGATCTTCTGCTACTCACAGACTGCAGCAGCTTCTTGCAAGGTTAACATAAAGAGACCTAAACACATCGAAGGGGTGAAATTGAGAGAAGGAAACACTTGCTACAAACTCTTCAGTGCTTCAACATTTGTCCTTGACCTTTTAACACAGCAGTAAAGGAAGGAAGTGGAAGGGACAGAATACCATGAGTGTTGTTTTATAGTAAAACTAATTTTCCTAAGTTCGTGACCAGTTCTCACGCTGAACTTGTCTAAGGAAGGCCGGGCTTTGCTCTACCAGAAAGCAAGGGGCTCAGCAAAAACAACAGCTTGCTATTCTTCCTGCTTCACCCTATCACACCAAACCTTGTTCTCCCCAGGATCTAGGCTCAAGCATATATGTATACCCCTTCTGCCACCCCAAACTATGGTCTCCATGAAAAAGAGGGACCACTCAGGTATCATCTGGGCTTAAAGTCCCCAGGTAAGCTGCAGCAGGCATCAAAGGTGTATGTCTAGATAAGGGCACCAAAAACAAGCTCCTCATCTTTGCAGAGTCTGTGGGAACCCAAAAGTGACCCATGCTCTTTATTTGCATCCTCCCTAGTGATTTCTCTGTTGCTTCCTTTATCTGTTTCAGAATGACTCAAGCAATAGCACTTGCTCATCAAAGACAAAGCGTTGCCTGGTCAAGCTGTAAGGTAGGGTCTGGGCTCATACTCAGCACTTGCACAGCAAAGCAGTTATAACACTAATGCTTACATAGAAGAACAGTGTTTCACATGCAAAATTAAGAAATGCCAGATTTAGCTTTGCTTGAGCAACTTTAATCCTTTCCTTTCTGATTCAACCCTCTGATGTGTGGAATGAAGCTGGGTTGGCCCTTGTCTGTGCAGCAAATGACACACTCCTTTCCTTTGTCGTGTAGGAGAGAAGAGGGAGAGGAGGAGGGCTCCTCCTTGAGATCAGGGGGATCTCCTTGAGATCAAGGAGTTCAAACAAGTCACAAGAACATTGATCAGATGGGCTATGCCTGTAGCATTATATTAAAAACCGGGCAGAACCTCCCTCCATCCTATCGGGCTGAGGGGCACAGCTTGGCTCACACCTTGGCTACTTTCAGCTACAGCTCCTTCAAAAGCCTGTCCATGACCACCCCACCAAGTGCTTGACCACAGTTCTCTCCAGGGCTCCAACCAGTACCCCACTGGCACAAAAATACTGAAATTTATTCTGCATAATAACCCTGGGACTTTCCTAGGTCCCAGTAGAGAGATGTTTCTATATCTCAAGCCAGGTTTTGCTTTGCATTTTTTGCCTCTCTCAGTAAAATAGCATGTAACTAGCTTAATTTTAAAACAATTATAAAACTAAATAGCTTTTGTTCTCACTTATCTCTTCATAATCCCTTTGGCCAGGTTTGTTCCTTAACTTTTGGGCCTTAGCCAACAAGAGTTGCTTTTAGGATTTCTTCATGTTCCATTTTTTCTCTTTGATATGCCTCTATATCAAAGACTATAAAAGTCTTTGAGCAGCCAGGTAGCATATTGGGTCTCTCTTACTATCAGAGGCTTAATTTAACCAAAAACCTTTCTCTGTGTACTGTTCTTGTCATCGCACCCTGTTGTCGCTGACAACACATTACAGCAAAGGTGTGAAACCATTTACCATTTATGAACAGATCCCAGAAGAAACGATTTTCCTGTTTGCATACAATGTGTGTCTTGCCCTCTGACTTTTCTCTTGCATCAGAGCTGTCAGTGAAAAGTGAAGCAAACTATGTGTTATAAGGTTCACAGTCCAGCCACATCACAGCACAAACGGCCTTCCCGTTCAGACTCATCCCCTTCAAAATGAAAAGAACATTGAAAAGAACAACCTGTATTAAATCACTAAAAATATAAGTATTAGAGAGCTTACAGGAAATACTAAAAACTAGTTTTCAGCACCACAAGCAATGTTTGCTACTTGACATCAAAGCAATATAATTGGGGCAAGAAGTGGCTCTGAGATTATTTAGCAAAGGAATACATCAAGTAGTTTTATTTAACCTGAGCCACTCGGGACCCCTTCCAATAGAGTGAAACTGCCTTTTGCATTGGACAGCAGTGCAGCATTTAGTTAATTAAAAGCACCACCCAGCCCAGCTGACTTTGCAAATCCAACAAGCCAGGTGTGATGAAAGGAACAAATCCCAAGTGTGACCCAGCACTTATGTCAAACCACCAAACTCATTATCAGTGCAAAGGACTATAAATAGCTCCGCTACATTGGAAAGACACCACCACCTGATTATTTAACCACACACAAAAATAAAATAAAATAAAATAAAATAAAATAAAATAAAATAAAATAAAATAAAATAAAATAAAATAAAATAAAATAAAATAAAATAAAATAAAATAAAATAATAAAATAGGTCAGTCAGCCACTTATATTAATACGGTGTCTTTCGATCAAATGAGAACTCCTTCTACTGACCATACAAAATGACTATGTCTTGTATGATTTCGGGTAGGTACTGACATGGTCTCTTTGCCAGTATGTGACTATGCTGGTTTTTTTATACATTGAGGACAGGGGATGAAAAATACTTTAACAGGACCTGCCCAGTACCTCCCTGGGATGGGTCTCAGGGCTCCTGAAGTGCAGTTGGAAAACAAGGAAAACTGTGAAGGAGCTGTATGTCCTGGCAGAAGAGGTCCACATGAATCCCTCTCCAAACATGAGGGTGTTGGAGATGCCTGCGTGTTGTTGTGTCCCTTGTGTAGACACACCTGCTCTGTGAAGTGTGAGGGACAGACAAAAAAACAGGGATAGACACCAGCTCTGAAGAGTAAGAGTGAAAAAAAGGTGAAACAGTCAGTTCCTTATCCCTGCAGAGTCCCACCCAGCACAGCTCATAGCCTGTACCACATCTTGTGTGTTGGGGAGAGACCTTCTCAGCTGCTTCGTGGAGGATGTCATCCCCACAGCAACACACCTGGAAGCTCTGCCTGTCTGCATTTCTAAGGGGGATGACTTTGCATGATAAGTATTCCTCTCTGTCTTTCCTGAAGCCCTGAACTTCCTCCTCCGCATGGCTGCTCCTGTCCTCAGTCTGCTGCGAACCTTCTTTGTTGCTCCAAGGCCAGCCTGATTTATTCCAGCAGGTTTGCACCCACCTTATACATAGGAGAGCACATTCAGGACTGCAGCACCTGCCTGGCAGCAGGAACTCCTTTTGAGTAGCTAAAGTAGTTCACTGGGAGGAAAAATGCCATAGCTCTACTGCAGACTTGCCAAACTGCTCAGATGACTTCTGGAGGGGCAAACCAGAGTCCCTGGGCCACTGCTTTGTACCTGAGGCTGAAAGCACATTTACAGATGGCTCAGAGCAGCTGCTCAGCCAGACCAAGAAGTTCTTTCCTAGACACACAATAAATACATATTTTTAGCAGCAACAAAAATAGATTTCAACGAATGTCTTTTAAAAACAGATTGCATTTCACGTCCCTCTTTGATATTTAACAGGGATAAAAAGTACTGGGCTTACACCCTAAATGCTGTGAGCACATCTGTCAATGAAGGGTTGCACAACAAAATACAAGGCTTAAATAAACGTGAAGCAGAATCATTAACCAAGGGAGCTTTTTTTTTTTTTTTTGGCACAGAAATATTCTGGACCGTAACAGTGTTGCAAACCCAGCTGTGCATGCAGGCCATTCATTTCAAGTACTTGTTCCTCCCTCCACTTCCCTTTGTGCTGTCAGAGCCCAAATGTTCTTCAGATCATGCTGTGAGGACCACCTCCCCTTTTGCTGGGCACTGAGGGGGGATCCAGGAGTAAAAGCTTCTGGGTGGGGGGCAGGCGCCCTTGATCTGTTGTTATTTGCAGGACTCGTGTTTGATGGCAGTGTGGGAAGTGGGTCTGCAGTCACGGTCTTGGTGCTGTGCAGAGGAACGGCTGCAAAGTTTGGAGTAGCATGGAAGACTGGTAGAGGGCAGAAACTGCCAGCATCTCAAGTCACTGCTTCATTCCTGATGTCTCTCTTTGAAAGCCAAGTAGGAAGCCATTACCTTAGGACCCAGACATCCCTACAGTGATAAAAGAAGGTGCATGAGCTGTCTTCAGAGATTGCTTTTCACCAGTGCTTTGGGATTATATCTGTTATAACTAAGATTATAACTAGGCCCAGCTGAAACAGTGGCTTCAGAGCAGCAGGACAGGCTTGAAGACACAGTGCTGTGCAGAGCAGACATCCCAGAACTGCCACGGAGGTGGCAGTGAAATTGGAGGCAGTGTAAACACATCAGCTCAAAGTTGCACCAGAGGGAAAAAGCCCTGCCAAGAGACCCGTTTGCCTAGAGTCATGCTGGGAGGACACACCAGGTCACTCGGTGTTCAGCCAAAGATTTCTACATCATGCTCTGCAATGCACGTGCCTTGAGCTGCCTTGGTCCACCCAGGCCTTGGGAGCCAGCCTGGAAGATGAGAAGGGCACAAGACGTGCCTTGGCTGCCCCGTGGAGGAAGTGTAAGGGGAGGAACTTGGATCTCACGTATCCTCCCTTCTTCATATGGTCACCACGTGGCCTAATGAAATGCACTGGCAGGTGTGAAGTGTTCCCACTCCGATCTGAAAGGCTCTCTTCTAAGGAATGAATTTTTATATTGCACCTTAGATGTGATGTCTAGGTGGTATTGCCACTCTTTCATGACACAAGCAAAGCTTTTGGGCTTTCCTCATATAGTCTATAGATGAACCCAGCAACTGGTTGAAACGCATCCTCAATGTGTGCTGCTGGATAGACTTTATTTCAATCAGAGAATTTGATAGAACCTGTAAAAACAGAGGAGAGCACAGATTAATATTGTACAGAAAGGGATCTTCCTAACAGACAAAGGAGACGCTCCTGAAGCAGGACCTCTCAGGGACTTCCTTGGCTTGCAAGTCTACCTCAGGTCTACTTCACATCTGTGCACACAAGCATGCATTTATACACAGACAGATGACTATATATATACATATATATATATACACACATGCATGTGTGTGTATATATGACTGAGTGCACTTTTGTCTGTGCATATATAATTTATTATGTCCTGCTGTATTTTTGACATTTGTTATGACATCTATAATTTGTGGTCTGAGGAGGCAGAGCCATGAAATGTGGTGAGCCAAACTGGTTCAAACGTCTTCACCGAAAAATAGGGGTTTGATTTAAAAGAAATTTTCTACCCCCAAAAAAATAACTTTACAATGAAAAGCAATCCACTGTTTTTCAACTTTTACATTTTCAAATTGCAAGGGGAAAAAATACTCTTTTCACACTCTCTTCCTCACTTTTACTTTTTTTAAAGCATTGGCCAAAGGCAGAAAAAGAAGCAAAAGCTAAGAAGCAGACATAAGGTTTGGTCTTGGTTATTTCATTTCTCCACTTTCTTCTTTTATATTCCTAAATGAAAAATAGGAGGTGATATTTTAGGAGTAACAGAAAGCTGGCCTGCTGGTTTGTTTTCTTACCATCAGAATGATATCATGTTTTCCTAAACAAAAATAATTCATGAAAAATTTCCAACAAAAGAAAAAGCCTCTGTTTTTTTCCATGAAACGAGTGTTTACTGAGCAGCATTGCTGTGAATACTCCCTGCTCTGACTACCAAGGAAGACGTCACAGGAAGCCCTCGGATGATCAGGACAAGGACTTGGGATGAGTAGCAGAGCTCTTGGCACCCAGGCATCTGGCATGCTCAGAAACGTCCAAGAGACTCGCAGCCCGGCGAAGCGGCGATGGTGCCTTTTCCCGTTGTCTGCTCAGGTCTTTGTCCCAGATGCAAGCACAGAGAAGAGACACAGAGAAGTGACAAGGGTCTGTCAGGTCCCAGCCCAGTCCTTGGAATAAAAAATGCAGGCCCCTGTTGGTCCTGGAGGATGGGAGGGCAAAGGCATCACTTGTACGTGCCGGAAAGCAGCGACATTTGCGGTTGTTCTGGGCTGAGTTCCACATCCTTGGGGTACCCCCGAGAATAGCCCAACTCCTTCACAAAGAGATCTCTTCTGCAACCAGCAAGACAATCATCTCCTGTGAGGATTCAGCATGATTCAGGGATGTGGAGAATTATTTAGACATGAAGCAATCCCTTAAAAATCCTGAAGCCTACTTTTAAAGCAAGGTGAAGTCTTCCCATCTGCACTGCAGTATTAGGGAGGCCAGGGACGGGGCAGAGGAGAGACGGGCAGTGCTGAGAGAGGCACATGTCCCTCTCACACACTGTCCACAGTGTTTTAGCACTGGGGCTTTCAACCTCACAACAGCTCAGCCATCATCGGGCAGGTGGTGAAAGGCAATACACTGGTGGAGCTTGGATGAGACAGAACCCCCGTGAAACTGGGAAAGGCAGAATGCAAATGTGCCTTTAAGGAAAAAAAATACGTACAGCCAAGAAAACAACTCTTAGCAATGTTTGAGTCCCCTCCTTCACCAACTAGAGTGTCCTGTTTTTTTCATTATATTTCATTTCTTTCAAACTAATTCCTGTGCATCTGAAAGCAGAGGTAGACAAGCTCATCTCACCCAGGACCTCTTCATCCAGGCACCAAACATTGCCTTTCTAGTTTAATACTTGTGCATCACTAACTTATTAAGCACTCCTGTATTAGGCATAAACATTTTATTTGGTGGATACAATATTTATCCACCTAAACCACAGAACCCAGATGAATAACTTGAGAAATAAAGCCAGATTGCCGAGATGGTAGGTGGGAGAAGAGAAAATATGCAGGAACTAAGTGCTCTAAAGCTTCAGATTTTCTTTAAACCAAGTTTGTTCTCCTGAATAAAGTTCTAGAAGGATGAAAACATTTGGTTCATTACAATTGATTTATAAAGCCCTTTATTCTGTTTTGCTTAACTATAAAAGTTTATTCTCTTTAAAAGAAAAAGTTCTGTAGGAGAACAGAGTCATATTCATGTCCTCTCATTTCAATACCTAATTCATCTTCTGTTCCTGTTTTCACATCTAAGAAATTAAAGCACAAGAGCCCAGAGAGAAAATGACATTCACAGAAAAGGATACCCTTGCATTCCTGGTCAAGAGAAGGAGACATACTAATTACTGAATTACAATGAAGCTTTTTACCACCCTCTGAATCTCTTAGAGGAATAAAAAATAGTCCCCAAAATCAGAGCCAAGATATCGAGCGATCGGCTAGCTTTGTTAAGGCACAACAAGGGCAGATGAAAGTAAAATGTTTAAATTCTTTCATGTGAGAAAAAACACGACTCTTTTTTTTTTTTTTTCTCCTAAGGGGAGAAATCAAATGGTTATGGTTTTGTTTTTAATTTGGCTCCTCTGATGGGCACATTTATTTATGTGCAGATTATCACTGTTCCTACAGACTCATGGTCAGTCAGCGGAGATGGCACATATTCCAGCTGTCCACCTCTTACCCACCCATTTCTGAGGACATCCCACCCTCCTTTCACCATCCACATCATGCTGGATGTGGGCTCCCAAGGCTGGTTCTCAGCAGCACTGTGGCTCAGATCCCACAGGCAACTGGAATGGAAACATGCCCACGTGGACATGGCCAGAGAGTGGACACCAGGATCCCACATGTCTTCGGATGGTTCACAGCACTGGTGACCCACCAAGGTCCCTAGAAATGTAATACCTGGTCTGGGTATGTATGAGAGCTGGATTTAGTAGCTGATCTAATACAGGTTTTGAAGGGAGGCAGGCTCCTTCTCTGTTTCCATTGTTCACTTATTCTACAAGACCTATTCTTTCTACCTGAAGCTGTGGGATTATGCAGCATTGAACGGAATCTGAGACTTTTCTTCCTGGGGACCTTGTCATGACAATCTCCATAATGAAAAAGTAATGACTTTGCAACAGGCTTATTTATTAAAAAAAAAAAAAAAATAGCAGAGAGAGAGACTTTTAGAGATTAAATAAAAT
Source organism: Anas acuta (assembly GCF_963932015.1). Lineage (NCBI taxonomy): Eukaryota > Metazoa > Chordata > Aves > Anseriformes > Anatidae > Anas > Anas acuta. The sequence continues at coordinate 27,291,013 of NC_088979.1, forward strand.
CTGGGCCCTTATCCAGGTAGAGATCTTAGCCTGGCATTCCAGCTACATTCTTTCTGTTATTAAAATAATTTAGGAAACCAGGCAGCCTGCTCTGCATTCAATCATGTTAGCCCACGCTGTGTCAATTTGAATTCTGCCTGTGGTGATAACAGTTGAAAATCTGATGGGCCAGATCCCGAACTGACAAAAATCGGCATTGCTCCATTACAATCAGTGGGGTTTTGCCAATTTGCCCTTGTTAAAGATCTGGACCTCTACTTCTAGGCAGGCATTTTTCCAGAGAGCAACACAGTCTCCTACCTCTTTGGCAAAGGACAAAATGAAGGAACAATTTAGTGATACTTTGGAAAGTGACATGACCACAATAATGCAACTTGAAAATTATGTTCTTGGCTCAATTTCAGCGTACTTGAAACTTGACTGGAACCATGTTCAGGATATTCAAACATGATTAATAGATAAAATGTGGTACCATTTTGCAGTGAAGATGCCACCAGCTTACAAACTAAAAACTACTATTTTTCCATTTTAGTTCATTAAGATATCTTAACCACCTTGCTAAAAAGTCACCTTTGATGCAAACAACAACATTTGCATGTGTAAGTGGCAACATAAAGACATTTCATTTTCCATCCAATTGCTTTCTCAAGACTTTTTTTTAATATTTACAGTAGAAAAAAAAAAAAGTATGTGAGCCTTGGGAAATGGTGCTTTTGGTATTTGACTCTCAGCTGATAACAATCAGGGCAGCTTAGCTGTATCCTTTGCTCCACCTTGCTGCAGTTCACATGACAAGACAATGGGGCAAGTCAGTCTCTCCCACATGCATGTTAGGATCCCAGTTACTTCTGCACCTGAACATCATTTCTCTTGAATTTCCTCAAGAGCACACAGTAACTCTGCAAGATAATCCTACAATAGTTGCTACTTGGAGAATTACTTAACAGGACTGCAATGAGGGGGACACAGCTTCTGGCAGGTGAAACCTGGAAAGCTTTTGTGTATACGTCTCCTACTGTTTGCCACCAAATCCCTATCTCCTGTTGCCATCTGCCACTGCAGAAAGGAGAGGGAAAATGAATGGAAACCAGGGATTTTGAATTTTGGGAAAAAGTATTTTCCAATGAAACATGACAAGTATTTTTGGTTTGAGAAAAGAGAAATAAAAGGCAAGACATTTCCTATGAGAACAGTTCTTATAAAATTTGAGGTAGTTATGCAACAGAAGTAGCAGGACCTCCACAGGGGCCCTAGTTGTCTAAATGCAGGTTTAAAATCATCCTGAAGGACTTGGACTCAAAGACCACATCTATACTAGCAAAGACACAGGACCAGGGTTTGTCTCTGGCTCTAAATGCAAACAAAAAAGCAAAGCTTGCATTCACAAAGCTGAACACCCTTTTCCCAAGGGCTCACTGTCCCACAAATCATGCCAAGGCATTGGCACTGAGCGCACCAGTGAGCTCCAGCCAAACCTGTGCCAGGGAACATGCCAATCATTCAGCAGTATGGACATTCATGAAACAATCCTCAAGCTGGTTCCCTTGTCCTGTTTGGTTTCTAGCACACACCAAACCAGACAGTGCAATAGGAATCTGATCTGCTTGCAGGTATATATATATTCACATATTAATGTAACGCTGGTTTTGCAAGCAACAATCCTGACCAACACTTGTAGGTGCTGCCATAGCTAATAATAACACTGAATGTGCACTGGAAAAAAAAAAAAAAAAAGTATTTTAATACCTACATTCAACTATTCCCTCAATGAGCTGGACAGCATGGCTTTAGGAGAGCAGTCCCAAGCATTTTGATTTGAATGTCATGTACCTACAGAGAATAAGCTGTGGACAGAAAATCCTCCTACAGTTTCCCAGAAAGGACACATTTGAGCCAGTCACGACAGAACTCACAAAGAACCATGGATGAGTAGAACAAAGGCATCATAAATGAAGCAATAACACTTGGTTTCTTAAATTGGTCATTAGTCCCAATTGGAGAGCTGGGATGGCTTCAGTAATGCAAGCTAGATCTTAAGATCTGCCTGCTGGTGAATTTCCCATGGGAAGCATCACCTCCAGTGACAACTCCCATACCACCTCCCTCTTAACCCATGTGGAGAGCAAGGGCTGGGAGAAAGGCAGCACAGCAAGGTCATCCATTAGCTTCAGCTACTGGCTAAACCCTGTTCTGAGCTAGCAGCTGCTAAGGATGTAAGCAGCAAACCAAGATCTGGTTTAATCAGGTGAGCTGGCCAGTATCCACCAAATATTGCTTTTAAGGGGGCAGAATGGAGCTTTATACTTTCCTTTTTTTTTACCCCTCCTATTCTTGGTTTTACAGTGTACTGCAGAGCCTGATCTGACAATTTGGCTCACAGAGCTAACATGAAACATGTAACAGGTTAGTCCTCATGTCTCAGCTGAGACTGAATCCTTTAGCTTCTCCAGTTGTTTTGAGGGACTTTTATTTTATCTAATTTTCAAAGTAGAGAGAACCTCACCAATGGCATTTAAAATAAATCACTGTGATGAGCTCTAAGACGCAGGAAATAAGAATTGCTTTTCCTTAAGCAACCCAGGAGACTGCAATGATTACAGTAAAATTTTAATCACAAACTCCTTAAGCTAAAATCACAAAGGAATCACTGTACCCAGGAATTTCATAATATGAAGCCCTTTTATAAATTTGTGTCAGATAGCAATTTGCTGTCTGGGAAATGTAAATCAGTTATTAATGAGCCAAATAGTTAACATCAAACCTGGTAATCTATACACAAGAAAGAGACAAAAATCTCTCACAGGCTTATAGAGTTTTACATGTACTAGCCTGAAAATTTTATTCCCTGTTTCCTGTCTTGAGAGACGACATTTGTTGCAAGTGTCATTGAACAATCACATCTCGTTCTACAGTAATATCTCAACTGGATCTGCACAGTGTTGTAGGGCTTTGGAAACAATGATCTGAACATTAATAAATGAAAAACTATTCTGAAACACTGATTAATTGCAATTCAAACTTTGTAACTGACACTAGATTTTTGGTTCAGATGGATGTAGTTCTAATACAGGTGAGAAAACAGCTCCAAAGCAAGCAGAAAGGAAAAATCTACAGCCCCCATTAGAGCTATGCAGGCTACTCAGGAGACACAAGCACACCTGAAACCTCAACACCCATCTCAACATCCCTACCATGACCTGAGCCTCTCTTCTGAATTTCATGGCTCTTCCCTGAATATACAATTGAACAAAACAAAAATCTTGGCTTTTAGCAGTTTCTAGATATCAGGATCATAGCTGATCTCAAGCACATTGCTAGCAGTGCTTAAAATCTATTTGTATTGCTATTTTGTGCATATTAAAAAGAAATCTATTACTATTGTTAAAGGCTGCAAAAGGTGATGAGTAATACCGAGTAGATTCTGGGGATGAATTTGCAATGCAGCTAGAAACTGAATATTTAGGTTTGAAATCCCAGCTCATTATTGAAATTAATTCTGAATGCCTGCAACTCTTTGCTATTGACTTCGTAGAAAACTACAAAGTTTGCATCACTATGAAATTGCCCAATTCCATCACTTGCACAATTCTTCCAATAATCTAGAGTGAACTTAGCCTCTGCAGGTGCAAGAGCATCTCCAAATAACACAAATGGTTCAATAACTGAAATGGATCTGATTCATGGGAGAAGTAATTTGCAGGGTACTCATTCTTCTGCTTACTGATATTTATTTATTTTTTTTAGCAAAGCTTAAGAGATTTGAATGGAATTTCCACAAAGATTTAAATATAAATGTAGGGCAGAGGCAGATAAACTGATTAATTAACTGATCAATTCCCTAAGGAGCTCAAAGCCTATCTTGTAATTTACAAAGGAAGGCGTGGGATGCAGTGCCAGCTTCACAAGGGTATCTCCCAAGGTAGGAGTGTGTCCCATGAATAAAGTAGTTTCATTTCCCTCCCACCAGTGATGCAGCTCCAGAAGCACTACCCTGTATGGAGTTTGCCTCCTGCTGCACCAGGTATCCTCAATGACCAAGTTTGCCCAAAATGCTGAGCAAAACCATGTGGAGAGACAAGGATTTGTTGCTGCGGCTCTCAAAGGGCAGCCTCAAGCCTCATCTCCTTCCAGTCACTAGTGTACAGGAGTGTCAGCTGTGAGCTGGGACATGTACAGCTGCCTCCCTTGCACACACGCTGCGGCATCTATTCGCAAGTCGGCTGGGACCACGTTCAGACCATCTCCTCTAGGTGCCTGCCTGAGTTGCCATGACAACTAGTAAGACAGTGATGGGTAATTCGGGCTCCCCACGCTCCGTGGCTGCCAGACTATATTCCTTATAAAGGCAACGGAGAGAAGAAGGCATCTAAGTTAGGCATCTAAAATCAACATGCTGACTGCAGCCCCCCACTCCCACCCCCAGCCAGCTGCCAGGTTCCTGGCGGGCCCCCACACGCAAGAGGGACCCACTGCACACTCTGCTCCTCAACCCGCTTCCTCATTCGACTTCCTCTTCCAATGTGTCATTCAGAAGTGACAATGCGACATCTGGGAAATGGTCCAAATCTGTGCATTTTTAAAGTGAAGTGCTCAGCAGCAGTTAAGCAGCCAGAGCTTTCTGCTCATCATAGTATTAGAAACATTTGTGTTGCTTTGCAATAGAAAAGAAGTCTACCTCAAAGGCGGCTTTTTTTTTTCATGCATTTCCACATTTTTCATCCTGGAAATGTGTTCCACAGATATGGAATTAGACTTCCATTAAGCTTCAAAATAAAAGTGTAATATTCAGGAAAAGACTTAAGAGTTACCCATTTAAGTCAGAACTGCTGCAAGTGTAAGATCTTGAGACAGCTGCCAGTCATGCAAGTAGTGAAAACCAATCTCTGAAATTACTCATGGAAATTCAAGTATATTCCAGGCCAGTTCATACTTCATGGAAAGATGTCGAGCACCTTTCCTTCTTCAGTACCTCTTCCATTTTTATGAGTTCTTCCACTGCACATATGTACCTCCCCATCAGACCTTCAGCAGTGTTGTTATTACTAGTCCTGAGGTGTTTTCTCTTTCATCTGTTCTTCAGGTGAAATGCATGCAGCAGAGCATCTAGTACTGGTAACATGGTTGTTTTTTTGTTGATATGTTGTGCATTTGTGAAAGGGATCACCAAAGAAATGACCAAGCAAAGAAATGGTGCTTCTACCTGGAGGAGAAGGAGGTGTGATTTGTGACATGCCCTAATTCCCAGAGCAGTTAGTTCTAGATGCTCAGATAACATGCTGAAGCTTGTTTGAATGGCCAGGTATTTTATTATTCCAGCAGTGAAACCTGTGACGAGGTTGACCATCTGGGAACTTCAGCAATTCAAACAGCCTTCCAGAGGCACCAAGGAACGTGTCCAGAAAGAGCAAGTTTAGGCACTTCAACCATACTTCAGCTGGGACGCAGTCCTCTCACCTCATTTGATCTATCTGAAAGTGTGGTGCTTCACCTGAACTCAGGATCTAAGCTTTTCCAACTGTCCATGGAGAAAGACAGGTTTCTTTAGGGAACAATTTACCCTATCCCAAAGAGAGAGGAGATGTCTCTTCCTCTACCTATTGACTATGGAGAATTGGATTAAAGGAGATGTCTCTTCCTCTACGTATTGACTATGGAGAATTGGATTAAACAAGATGCCCATCTGCTTGGCAACTAAAAGGAGGCGTGATTAATCCCATGCTTGGAGTCAGTGGGAACTGGGCTTTCTGTAGTAGTCAGTAGATCTCCGTACCTTTCTGGGCCACAGTAGGAGACTTTGAGCTTGATTTAATGATCTATGCAAAGCCAGTGGAGAAAATGGAGAGCAGATCTGAAGGGCTCTGCAAAGCCTGAGCTGCCTGTGCAGAGTCCCACTGCTATGTTTGACACAGGGCTAGGTTCAGAGGGCTTCATCCGCAGCCCATCTGAATTACTGCAGTCCATCCAAGACATAGAAAAACCATGAATAGTTGAAGTGAGTTTATTATTGACAAGGGTGGGATGCGGGCTCTCAGCCAGCTCATGGGAAGTGTTACTCACTGATGCTGGTTCGTGAAGTCAGGAATTCAAGTACATCCTTTAAATATAGGCAGAGCTGATCAACAGTCCCCAGCATGTCCTTCCTCCAGCCAAACCTTCACCAAGGCTATGAAACACGTTCCCTTTGCTCACCAACACTCACTTGCTCAAGTTCACCTTCTGCCACCTGGTTTTCACTTGCAGCTGAGCCCTTTGAAGGCACAAGGTTACCAGGGTGGCCGTAAATGCAACTAATACATGTTTCAGCCCCCTGCTTCCAGCACTTCAATTAATATTAGTGAAGCACTTCACCTTATGGGTGGTCACGAGTATTAAAAAGAGGTAAGAAAAGGAATCATTCCTGTGGGAATCCACAAACGAAAGTTCCAGCGATAGGGACATTGTTTCCCATCACTGTGGTTTCCCCTTTAGCCAAGGATACACTCCTACCATGAGTGCTCAGATCCTTGTGAGCTAAACCAATAATTTCAATTTGTATTTTCAAAGCTGCTTGTTGAACAGCTGTGGGACATTTTTTAATATTGGCTGTATTTAAGAATTGCACAATTAGTGGACGGGTAATTTGAAGGCAGAAAAAGAAAAAGCAATGTTTTGTGTGTGTGTCAGTCACCTTTACCCATTTGCTCAGCATGGAGGGCTCTGGCATGTGGATTCCAATTTGTCACTTTGGCACACCTGGACTGAAATCAGTGACATCCACTACCTGAGTCAATATTGCCTGAAAAAAGGTGGAGGCTGCCAAGTCAGGCTCTTTGATGTTACCAGTTTGGTCGTAGTTTTGATGAAATGTCATCCTCTTTGATATTCGAGGCAGATATGCAAAGAAATTAAAAGAGGATCTTGTGCTGACTGCATGAGTATGGCTCTTGCACATTTAAATGGACGTGGAAGCTGCTTTTGTACAGGCATTTCATCTGCAACAGACAGGGCTTCACAGCAAGACGTCTGCCATGACACAGGCACAAACAGCTGGGGCAAAAGGCGTATTCATCTACTGCGACATGTAACTCCAAAATACAACCTTTCCTCTCAGTTATTATTTATCTAATTGCAAAGCTGAATTTAGTCAGTGCATTTGAAAGCATAATTAATTGCAATGCACTTAGAAACGCTCCATTCTGCACCGCCTGTAAGTCAAACTGCTGTAAGACAGATTTGATTTTTGGAAGGGTTTCCATCACACTGTGTATTCTGAAAATAATTAGTAAGCCAGGAGGGCACTTACTTTTATCCTGCTAATTGGATATGCTGGCAGTTCTTACGCTGTTATGGTCAGATGTTGGCCTCATTTGCACAGCTCAAACCAGTGGGAATACCTCACTTGGGTGGTCGTGTGTGTATTCAAGAATATAATTCACTCTTTTCAGTTTTGTAAGAGTTGAACTGGGCTGTGTGAGCCATGGTTTTGCTCTGAAGGGGTCAGGATTCATGTTGTCTTATTCAGCACTGAATGACCACCAACGGCCGAGGCTTGTGAGAGGTGTTCACAATCCTGGTCCACTTTGCAGCTACCAGCAGGCTTTAAACAACATTCAGCCTGGTCCAAAGGGGTCTTCTCCACCAATATTCACCATTTGCTATAGTCTCATAAGGTTTAGGAGAAAGTGTTTTTTTGGAATGTGACAGCGCAGTTTCACAATAATTTGGTTTTGGCGGCAGTATCCGCTTAAGAAATTCCCCTCTCCCTTCTCCTGCCTTTGCAACTCAGTTCTCTGACCTCTCGGTTGTGCCAACACAACTGTTTGTAAAGCGATGTGATGCCCTGGATGAATGACATAATCCAGGTTAAACTATGATCTCTTTGACTTTTTTTTCTTTTTTTTTTTTTTTCTTTTTCTTTCTTTTATAGATGAAAATGACAAAAAGGGAGGCAAACTTTGATGAGAGAAGGAGTGGCTGGGAGGGAACTGCCTAAGCAAGGATTGCCACTAAAGCCTTAAATATTGTGAAATTGCTATTCTGAGTCTTGCTTGTTGATGTTTGCTTTTTTTTTTTTCCCCCAAAGTAGCAATGATGCATATTAAGTAAAAGGAAACACTTGGCAAAAAATAAAAGCATGAAGCTCTTATGTCTTTTTATCTGTCTCAACTGCAGATTAGTTGCTGGAAGACTACAATGTCCTCTGTCAACAGCTCTCAGAGATATTCTTTTTAATCCATGAGATACGCTCAACCACTTGCTTTCTCCTCCCACGGTTTGAGAAGTACTGCCACGGCAGTTTGAACACCAAGTGTGTAGCTCCATAGAACAAGCCTTTGGCATGCACCTGGTTGATGGAGCCTTGAGGAAAAGAGGAAGCAGGGATGACAAGGAGATGGATTTGGAAGGGATAGGGAAGAGAGGAAGGACCCCAGACAGACTTTGATGAAGAAATTTGCGGCTGAATAATTTAACACAATTTTAATTTGCTAGAAAACAGTGGAAATCTTTTTGATGAAATGTGTTTTGAAGATATAAATCCTGAAAGAAGTAACAGATCCAACCCCCAAATTAACCAGGACAGCTCTCAGCATGGACAGCTTAAGAATGAACAGGACACAAGACCAGCATCTCATCAGATCTTATAAAATAATAATACATATTTTCAGGTATTGGTAAAAAGCTTTTTTGACATTATGTTTCACCAGGATAAAATTCACCACTCCAAGAAAACATACCTAAGAAAATTTCCATAAAAGCTTACAAGATCTTAGCTGAAAAGAGTATAACGTGCCCCAAAAGAAAGCAAGATTGGTCACAGAAAGGAAGGAGAAAGAAGGGAAGCTTTGACAACTCAGAGCAGGATTATGTATGGATTTGGTATTCGCTTTCTCAACAGCAGCTTAAAAGCATTCAGAAGTTCAGAGACTATCGTGTTTTTTCTTTTTCCTTTTTTTTTTTTTTTTTTCCACCAGGGAAATTAAATCCCTTCTCTAAACTGATTCTAACACTGATGGTTGTAATGTCATTTATGAGTTGAGCTATTTTCATCAATGCAATAAGGGCATAATGAAAACAGATAGATATTAACACTAACTAGTTTCAGCAAAGTACATATGCAATGGTAGTGGTATTGGAAGCAATTACGTTTCCTAGTTTATTTCAACACCATCATCCATTCAGAAATCATGAAAATTATATCTACTAGCACAGATTACAGAAAGCTGCTTTTAATTCCAGACTGTGTGTGGACGGTGCAGGTATTAAATTTTGAAAATGCAATGATCCATTTTACAAAGAGAACAATCACTCTGACAGATTTTAAATTCAATAAAATGCAATAAAATCAAATGCAATAAAATGGAATAAAATAAAGAGCGTTAATAAAAATATTATCTGGAGGAGTAAGGACAGATGGCTTCAGAGATGAAGTAGTCATCTTTTCCTAGTAACTAAATCAGGCAGAATCAAGGTTAGCAAGAACAAAAGTGAGGTGAGCCACTTGCACATATCTAACTAAGCTAGCCTTTTCTGCTTGAGTAGCAATCAGAAAGAGGGCGTAGATTTTTAGAAAATGGCGTGTTATCCGTAATGACCCAGCAAATATTTTCCACAAGCAAATGTCAGCCTGTTCGCTGTGGGTAGTGACTTAAGAATTCACTACGTGCAAGTTGCAGAGAGAGACTGGCCTTCAGAGACACACAATGGTTTTCCTCCTCCCTGACTCGGATGGTAAAAATTCCAGAGATCTTCAGGGGGTAGAACTGAAGCCAATTTTTATATCTAGCAACAGAGCTTGCAAACCTCCCCAGCTGCCAAGCTTTCACCTGCAGTTTGGCAAGTATCATGCAAGTATTTTCACCACAATAGTGCATTTGCTTGTAAAATATTCTCATATAAAATATTACTACAAATATTGTTTATGGAAACCAGATAAAAGAGGTTCTGAAAGCCAATACAAGTTTGCAAATCTTTGTTTGCAAATATTTTCTTTGGTATTCATCCAGTTCAGATGGGAGAGATCTGCCTCACCTAAAGCTAGCACTCCAGAAGTTAAGTGGCTAGTTTAAGCATGTCATTTTAAAGCTTTCTTTGCAGATGATGGAGAAAAATGGGTATTTTCAGAGGGCAACTCATTCTGTCTCTTTTAGACGCCTTTTGGAGGATGGCGAACCACCCCCTGGAGGTGCATTGACTGCAGAGGGAGTACAATTAGTTTGGAGAAGGCACAGCTGAGTCGGATAACTCCTGGCAATGTCTTACCATTTTGCCCACTGACAGGTCTTTGATAGATCTTCCTGGAAGAAGTCAGCTGCTGTGGTCCCATCTGTTGAGGCCAGCCATCCTTCATTTCCAATTACATGTGCACCCATGGGGCAGGTGAGCCCAGTTTAAATGCAACCCTGCTTTCATCATGACTTACAGTTCCTTACAGCAAAAGAGATCTCCACTAACAAGGGTCCACATTTAAATCACCAAACATCCTGCCAGACCTTGTCTTTTAATATAGACAAGAAGGAGACTTCAAGCTGTTATGAAAAAACAAACCCTATGTTAAGACAACCACAGCACAGGAAACAAAGAATGCTTCTGTCAACCAAACTAGACACTGAGGCCATGTCTAGACATTAAACAGTGCGAGGGAGTACTCCCAAACATCAGAACTTATTCATCTTTGCTGTTAGAAGTCACTGGCCTGGCTCGGGCCCCTGCCAAATAACCTTCTCCATAGACTGATTTGAGACTTAGGATAAGGCAGGATCCATTCCCAACAGGGAATTTAGATGCAGTCTCTATCTGGAAGATAAGAAACTGTAACAGCATGGGCATAGGTTGCTGAATGCAAGAGGATCATCCTGAAAAGAGTAGTTATAGGTGTAGACTGCAGTGTACCAGCAAGATATGGATTGTTAGACAGTAGACATAATATTTCACACTGAAGTCTATGTTACCATACTTGTAGCATGTATTTTGATATAGAATAGCAATGCTCTTCTCTGTACTCACACAACATATTCATTTTCTATCATTTTCCGTTTTATGATTTTCCTCTATGTTTGTAACCTCCCAGCCATTTACCTTTGACTTATGAGCACCACCTCAGAAAAGCTCAGCTGCAGCAAATGCCTGCTGGGAGGAAAGATCATTCCCAGGGCTGGCAGAGCAGTCCCATGACTGCTTTCTGCAGTCACCTTCAACAGTCATTTTCAGAAGAGGGCTAAAGTGCAACCTACTTGAAGGACACCTACCAAGATGATGGAGCCAAACTTTTTAGTAGTGACAGGCACTACAACAATGGGCAACAGAAAAAGAAAAAATAAAAATAAAAATAAAATCATAGCTTGGAAGGTTCAAGGTAGGACATTAGGAAAGCTTTCTCAACTGAGAAAGTCAGGTAGCACTGGAACATGCTACAGGACAGGGTTTGATGTCTCTATCTCAGGCAGTCCTCAAGGCTTGGCTGGAGAAAGCCAACCTAACCTAATACCAGTGGTAGTCCTGCTTTAAGCAGGCAGCTGAACTGGATGAGCTTGAGAGGTCCTTTCCAATCAACATTTTGATAAATTTCAAGCTGTGTGTGTTCCTTCCAGTTCTTCTCTTCATCTGTGCTGCACTCAGGTCAAGCAGCAGCACCCAGAGGTCATACAGGAAGGATTATTTCCTTGGTATGCTTTCCTCTTCCTCATACTCCTTCTTCTGACCTAAGCAAAGTTGTGCAGGTTTGCCTAAGGAAAGAATGTGACCTTTTGACAGCAGAGTTATCCAGCAATTTGTTCTAGTTTGAAGCTATTTCCCCTGATTCCCTCTTGTTTTTTTCCTTGCCTCTGCCACAAACGGGAAGGTTTGCTATGTCCGGAATGTGAAGTTTTGGTCACCACTCACTGGGATACAATTCCCAGTTCAACAAAATGCACCAAAAACTTTGTTTCAGACAAGAGCTGTGCTTTTCCCTTATGCAATGGGCTGTGCTTCAACAGAATTTCCCAAATATATTTTTGAGGGTTAAGTATAAATTGTAAAGTAAAGTTTATTAAAAAGAATGTTTTGCCTCGTAAAAAAACTAGTATGCCAGGCTGAAGCAATAGTGATGGCATAGAAAAATACATGTATATTGGTGATTATATATTTCTTACATTCAATCCATATTATAGATATGCCTTATATTTACAGATAAACACATATACATCCATTTAAAACTAAAGATAAATGTGTTTACATACTTATATATGCATTTATATAAAAACAGCATCAATATTTGTGCAGATGAAATTACTTCCTGCTATACTCTTTGTGGTTATGGAGGCAAAAGGCATACAGAGCATAGCAGTGCAACAAATCACTTGATTTTTGACTGCCTCACCTGTTCTTTGTACACTAATCCACTTACACAGTATTTGATTTGGGCAGATTCAAATTACTGATATTTAATAATCATATAAAGCAAAATAACCACCTGCCAAGATTTACTTTGCTCTATTTCAGTACCTCGCAGTGTTACAGAAGTCAAGCAGTACTCCATGTCCAGAAAACCACCACGTGCAAGTTGCTAATCGGCATTGGGATGGGTCCTGAGATCTTAATCAGAGATGAGACCAGAAGTGAATGAAAGAAGCAAATGTTTTTCTTTAGAACTCTTTTTCTGCCTAGGACTTAAAAAAAAAAAAAAAAAAAAAAAAAGCCTTTAAATGACTTACGAGTTTACGAGTCTCTTTTAATTGAAAGGAATCTCTCACAAACAAGTAACACCTTTCACAATGGAAGACACTTTTTCAGGTGACAAATCTAGTAGACCTTAAAAGCATAATATTATTACATACATATAAAGTTTTGATACATATTTGGAGCTAACATTTTGCTGGCCATAAACCATTATTCCCTGCCAGATTGAGATAGCTGGCTGGGGGGTGGGAGGTGGGGTTGGCTTTCAGAAAGTAAGACACATGAAAAAAAATAGTGGGAAAATGCTATTTTTAAAAAGACTGAGCATTTCTCTAATAGGTTTTGTGTAAAATATGTTGCAGCCGCTGAGCACATGGTGTGTCAGAAGCTTGGACTGGTGTTCCTTTGGGATGTCTTGCACAATTTGCTTCTGTGTTTTTTTCCAATACAGATCACTGAGATTTCCCAGAAAAGCAAATTATCTCTGTTAAAAAAAAAAAAAAAAAAGAGAGAGGAAGGAGGAGTTCATTGTTAAGTTTTCCTTTATTTCTAGAGTAAATGTTAATTGTAGTTTAAGTGATTATAGTGGATGGTCAATTCAATTGAGTTTAATTTAGCAGAAAACCCAGAGCATCCGGAAAGAGGTTTCATAAATGCAATTCAGGAATTGAGTGGAGCACACCAGCTGTTGCTAGCACCTTTTCTGGTTTTAAGCTGTAGGCCTGCCTTGCACCTTACATATTGGCATGGGGACTTGCCTGCTCTTCCAGGACCAAATCTGCTCAGATCCACCAAGTTGAAAGGAGGCATGGCACAAACTACAGATGTCAGATATCCAGTGCTACACTGGTTGGGACACCCACCTTTTTACTGTGCCCTCACCTGCCTTAACACACAAGGTAGGTACTGCTGGGTAGTTCCACTGTTCTTATTCAGCTTGTAGCAGTGTCCTTTCCTGAAGGGTGACAGGGAGAAGATGACCCACCAGCTCCAGGACAGTCAAGAGCCTGCCACTGGTCACTGTCCCTCTTCTTCTCTGGCAGCCCTTTGTGTGTGGAAACCTCTCGTGCTTTTTGAACACAAGCTGACAGATTCACACTGCCTGAGCAGAAGCACCAAAATCCATTATTTTGGGTTCCAATGTTTCGTCTTCCCTTCCCGCCTATGCTGTAACCTCCTAGTATGTTTTTATAAGAAGAAAACATTACATGGCTTCACCAGTCATTGAAGAGAGAAGAAACAAGTAGATACATATTTATATCATTTATCTTCTGACACTCCAGATGCCAGGGTTGTCCTTCATCCATGGTAACTGCAGAGATGAGGGGCAGCCTCCCTGTGAAAGCCCACTCCTTGTCCTCATCACGAACAGCACTGTGCTATTTTCAGTACCGTCACTGATTTGTCTGGAGAGAGATCGCTGTGACATACAAGTGACTCAGGACAGAAACAGACACAAAAAACACCCACCTTCCAAGCAAATGCATCAGAGTCCTAATTGCAATTAAGAAAACAACTCCAGAATCCCGTCATCATCAGCTGTTTCCACTTTTGTCCTGCATTTCCAAAACATTGCCTTCCCTGCCTCCACAGTGGACTAGAACACACAAGCCATAATGTGGAGAGCATGAAGGAAGAGGTATTCATGGTTAGCCATTGCTGGAGGAACTGGCGATACACAAAACACGAACAAACCCTCCAGGGACACCAGTTAAGGATGTCCACGGACATCTCAGAATCAGCTTACCTATCAGCTATTGATAACTGGGGGAGGGTTCCCCCTATGCAGAAGCACAATAACAAAAGGAAACCCATCTGGGGAGAGGACATACCTCCAATTGTGACCTTGTGAGCTTCTGCAGGCCAGTGGCTCAAACTATGTTGATTAGTGAACACAGTCAGAAGCCAGAGGTGTTTTAGAAACAAGATATTAAAGAAGGAATATGCAATCAGCTGGCTGTCTATTGATGTGGCCTCCTTATCCATAATCTCCACCCACTTCTACATCCCATCACTGTGCAATAATGCCTTATTGTGTTCTTTCGAAATGGGCAGTCACTCAAAGACAGCCAACTATGTCTCGAAGCATAGTGATGTGTGGTTCTGTCTACAAGCACAGGTAATTGGTCACATTCACATTTTATCTTATTCCAGTTTTCATCAGTGCATTTGGTAACAGATCAGCAAGCGAATCCAAGCAGTGGTATTTAAACCTCCCAGAACCTCCCAAACCTCTCAGAACCTCCCTTGTGTCCTCATCTTTTAGATAATTAAATTCTGTGCACATATACTCCCAGAATGTTCAGTACTAATGTTGAAACAGATATTCCCTTCTTCTCGTGCATTTTTTAAACAGATGTTCCAATATCCTGATGAAGGCTGAATTGCAAACCTCAAGTGCATGGATATTGTAATATACTCAGAACTCAGATTACTTTCATCTCAGAAACAAAATGTTTTCCATCTACCAGCTACTGCTTGTTGTGGAAGCAGGGACGTAGCACGAAATGCTTTGTACAGCACCCACCATCATTTACTGCACCAACACCAGGTTCCCCGAGGCAAGGAATATGCTCTACGACTTGTAGCAAAGTGCTGGAGCCTCTGTCCCACTCTGTAACATCCAAACCAGGCAGATTGAGATGGCTGAGCCTCTACCAGATAGCCACAGCCAAAGGATGCATCTCATCAGGGTGTGCAGCCAAAACGTCCTTACTGGAGGGCCACAGCCCAATGCGGGGGCTGCCAGGGGTCCTCCTCACCTCACCACACCAAGCAGTGTGCCAGGCATGCCATGGCAGCATCACAGCTCAGCATGTGGGTGGCTGGCTGTGCTCAGCCACTTTCAGGTGTCAACAGGCTGTTCTACACAAGTTTAGTCATTGTCTCAAGTGGCTTTAAACTGGGTTTGGCTTTTAATTAACATCTGTCATCTAGGAGGTGCATTTACTGGGTAGGGGTTTGGTGACTGCATGTTCTCCACAGAGCAGATCACTATGAGGGATCTCACAGGCCCCTCAGACATCAGCATCATCACTCTCCTTCCTTGCACAAGCATAATCCAGTTTAGAAGGTGACCGAAGTTGCCGCCATCTGTATGAATTCTGGGAGCACCTTACACTTTGGACTTAATGAATAAAAAAATAATAATAATATACGATTTTGAGTTTTCCCAAGGATAACATGACAGGGTGTCCTGCATTACCAACAAAGTAATTAGAAAAAAAAAACTTATCCTCGTGCAGTAAATTTTGAGGTGTTGTTGGAGGTAAGAGCATACTACAAAGTAAAGGAAAAGCACTTTGCATCTTACAGGAGAATTTGAGTTTAAAAACCATGCATCTTCTCACACCTTGATGTGGCAGATGACTCAGAGATATCCCTTACCAAACAGAGCATTTTTTCTCTCTTTCACCACGTCAATATAGAGACACTTCAGACAGTAGAGACAGACAGCATAGGTAATTCTTGATTCTTCACAGGTGTATTACTCAGGCTGGGGACTAGTCAAGCTGGTGGTGCTTTGTGGGAGCAGCACAGGTCTGAAATCAGAGCTGCTTCCTCTGCTCTGGGCTGCCCTGTGCATGTGTCCACTGATAGTTTTGTCCCTGGCCTTTATTTCCTTTACAAACTCTCATTACATCTTTAAACAACTTGGCTTGTGTAAGCTTTGTCCAATTTCAGGCTTTGCTTTTTTGGAGTTAATTTCCCCTTTTCTCTTTTCTTTGATCTCATCTACAGGTGAGAGGTATGGGGTAGGCAGAGCAACCTCCTCTGAAACTGTCGCTCTGCAACAGTCTGACAGCTGCCCAGCAGATGCACAATGGAAGCTAAATGGCCATAACCAGGTGCTGTCAGGAAAGATGCAGGAGTCTGGCAGTCATCCATCATGTCTTTGTTAGGCAGTTGTTGTTCTTGCCAAGCAGAGAAAAATTATTTTCAAGCATAAAGATGTACAATCTTTTTACAAAATTCAGTGGGGAAAAAAAAAATAAATCAATCACAGAATATTTTCCAAGTAAAACTTCATTCTGTTACGAATTTTGTAGCTTTTCCTCTCACAGACATTTGGCTTTCGGCCTCCTCCAGCACTAAGTGCTGATAGCTTCACTCTGGATCATGATACCGTGAAGTGAAGGCACTTAAATGCGCATGTGATCAGGAAAAGAGCCAGAAACATATCTAGCAGAAAATCTCCGCTTTTTCCCAAGAGGTATATTCTGTCCAGAATCATGATTTACCTGTACCCGTAATGTCACAGGGAAAACTTCCAAAGGGCATGTCAGAAGAAGATGTGCTTTGGCATTAAAAAAAATAATAATAATAATAATTCAAAATCTTAACATATTTTCTGGAAAAAGGTAGGCCTCTTTGGAAAGCCTCTGTATGTCATGCCCCATTGCATAGGCTTGCTTTTCCTCCTTTCCATGTGCTAACAACCCAGATAAACTGTCAGCACATAAGTGAAGATGTTTTCACATTCCCAGAGGACCAAGAGCCTTCCCTGGCTCTCCACTACAGCACCACTTCCAGAGAAAGGAGCAAGACCAAGTTACAGCTAGCCAGGTGCTGGCTAGAAGACCACAGGCTGACCACACCTGCTGGAAGGTGTGCAACCCCCTTCAGGGGAGGAACTGCAAGCACAGGAATGTGAATGGTGCTGGGCTTGGTCATGTCCACCAAGCTCCACATACAGAAGCAAGATACCACCATTTTTCTCATTTAAGAACCAACGCCTAGTCTTGACTATGACCCCAAACATTCTCCATTTATCCTCTGTCATGGGAGTAGAGAGTCTGCTCCAGTGAGATCAAGAAAAAGGCAGGGACATTTTGGCTGTTGAGAGAATGCCCTCTCATTGAGATTCATAATATGCCTCATACAAGATCCATACCTACTGTTTTTCAAGTAGTGGTCTTCCGGTGCACAGCAAATTGAGAGCAGTATTTACTGGGTCTGTCTACAAAGCAGCAACCCAGTATCCCCCGGGGGATATATTCTGAATGAAGTTATTTCATATGTTTTAGACCCAAAATCTCACTCAAAACTTTGATTAGACCTAAGATCAAATGGTGCCACCTGCTACAACCCTGCTCTCACCCAAAGTAGGTATGGAGCTTGCTGGACTGTCCAGTCCCATCTGCATTTGCAAACATAGCACCAACACTGTGGTTTGGGTCGCCTTCATTTGTCTGGGGACAACTGCTAGAAGAAAGGACTTGTGATAGGGAGGTAGCAGCTCTACCCTGGCCAAGCAGAAGCATCTGGTGATTCCCCAACACCTCCAGAAGAAGGGTGGAGGACTGGGCTTGTACAAGTTCAACACTTCCAGGTGTATCACAGTGTGGGAATCCTTGTTTCGTGGCACTTGATGAGTCAGCTGTCTTTTGCAAGCTTATCAGTTCAAATCGCTATTTTCCAGCTTCTCAGCAGGGTTTGCTCAATATGAAAACAAACTACACAGGGCATTAACTCGTCTGTCCTGGAGCTGCTCCAGCAAAAGACAGAATTGCCAGTGTGTGAGAAAAATTCTTCCAAACAGGAAAACCGCTGCTCGGAAAAAAATGACTATATCAAGTATTGGTCTATTAGATTTTTTGCGTGTGAGCTCAATACCAAACTGCCATCAGTGTGTTTTTGCAAAGATCAAACCCTTCAAGAAATCATTTCAGGATACGTTAAAGCTTAGGCTTTGCTAAATCAAAACTCAGAAGCAAGTTTACCCGTGGGTTCATCAATGGTTTCAAACTTACTGAATGAATCTGGCTGGTGGGAAGGTTTGCCCCAAATTAAGGAAACACCTCCTTTTTCACATAAAATTGGAGAATTAAATCTGTGGGCTCAGGCCCAAGATCAAGCCATGACTATCATGAAATCAGTTAACTTGGCATCTTTGGCCAGTGGCACACACAAAGTCATCTGATTGATTCCTCGTGAGCTGTGGTCTGTTGATCAAAATACCTTATATTTGTCTAAGGCTGAAAGTGCACACATGGACAATTACCTTTGATGACTTTTTGTGGCACTGGTCAGTGACATTACATCTGAGCCCTGAGTTTGCTTTGAGATTTTGCAAATCGTTCAGCTGCTTGCAGTGGACCAAATCACATACCACAAAAAGAGGGAAAAAAAATACATTTCACCAATAAAGATTTCCATATGGGCCCATCAACTAATTCATTGATGCTCTTGGAGCCATACTATTTTACTGAGCAACAACAATTATTGAAGGTTTCAGTCCTTTGCATCTGAAGTTGTAATGCATTATTGCTGATTGCATTAACCAAATAAGACAGTTCAGGTTAATAATTGCATATTCTGGACGCACATTGACTGGGGGCTTTCTCCATCCCTGCCCAAGGGGTGGCACCTTGTACCACCAGCAGAACATGCCTGTGTGACATGCTGTCATGCTGTCACCCAAGCTGCAGGAGGGCTGGTCTCCAAACTCGTGCACCACACTACCCCCAGCTGTGAGCCCCAAATCCAATACCTCTCTGCAGCCCTGAATTGAGAGGAGGGCACGTTTCCATCTTCAGTCTGTTTGTGCAGGGCTGTGTAATCACACCCACACACACTCATCTGCTTGTGGTTTCATGACCACACCACCACTGGAAAGTTTCCTCCTTACAGGCCACAGCTTGGGGCCAGCTCCAGTAGGGATGCTGACAGTCCGAACAGCACAGGGATCAGGTCAGGAGGGAAACATGAACACCAACAGTGTTATCAGCTCCCATGTGGCTTGTCCTGCCTGCCCCTGGCCCTCATGGCCAGCCAGGGACAACATGCCCTGTCCCCGGGGGTGTCACTGACATCAAGATCTAAGCTTCCTGGTACATCCTTCTCTCACACTCTTTCTTCTCCACATGAATTTCCAGCACATGTGAGGAATGAATGTGCCCTGGGCAACAAGATTCTGATAGCTTGCTAACCTACTCAGATGGTGGAAATCATTTGGGTTTTGGCACCTTGCCCTGGAACAGACCCTCAGCAAGTAATAAAACCCATTGCCCCCCAAGATGGACAAAACACTTGTCCCTTATTTTCTTTATTTTTTTTCTCCCAAGTCTATTTCCTCTCACCTCTTAATCATTTTGCATTTATCATAACACAGGCCAGTGCTTCATTACACAGATTGCCTATTTCCTCACACAGGCATCCCATATCTGAATCTCAAACTCTGCCTAGAAAAACAGTTCCAGGGCAAAATAAAAAAAATAAAATAAAAAAATCCTTTTGCTACGTCAAATCCACTAACAGACACCAACAGCTTCACTTGTCCCAAAGGAATAAAATGAATTGAGTATTTCCTAAGATAAAAGGCCTTTGTTTGAAGGGTTCTTCCCCCTGCTAACCCTGAGCCAGTAAAACCCAAAATGACCCAAGTAGTGCCTAAAGTAGCATAAGATAAAGGTCTTTGCACAACCAGGAACAGAAAGAGCCCAGGCAAGGTCATCTTTGCCCCTTCAAGGGGAAGACTCAGGCTGAAGGTCCTCCTTCCAGAACTTCAGGAGTATCCCACTGTCCAAGGTTCACTCCCCTGAAATATAGAGTTGATTTTCAGGTTTCTCCATGTGTTTTGTACAGGGTCTGTGAGGAGAAGGGTGGCCAGGTGAAGATAGGCATAGGGCATCCTCAGAGAGAGCCACCACCATGGCAAACCCAGAATCCCGTGAACCCTTTGGGGTTGCTCTTGCCCTGGAATTTCCCCACCCTTGCTCAGGATACTTCCATCTTCCTAACTATAAGCACTCTCTCCTGGTTCCTCCCATGCTAGAGGTGGGAGGAATTTCCCTGCATTTCAAACCACTCAGTCCAAGACCACACCGTGAGGCGATTTTTTCCATCTTACAAGGACACGTGCTGAAGGTATTTCCAAGCAGGAAGAAGGGGGATATCTCCAGGCAGACAAGATAGCAATACTGTGAATGCTGATAGCACGTCTATCCAGAATTTCATGTGTGGTGTAGAAAAATTCACACTTAAACAAATTGTCAGGGAAGGGGCTGACCCTGCTTCTTCAGTGGCCTTTTTGTTTGCACTTCTGGACCTTTTGGAGAAAGGCCTTCTGGTGAAACTGTTCATGCACCATCATTTCACTGGAGTATTTTTTCTGATGAACTTCAGTTTCTGATGAACTTCAGCCTCTCTATTAGCACAAGCCACTATGTCAAGGCTGAGAGCTTGATTCACTTGCTAAGCACAGGTGAGTGGTGTTATTTCCAGCTCCCCACAATGTCTGAAGCATCAGCACAGAGACAGTCATACCCTACTGGAAAGGCAGCCAAAGGACATGCCAAAACCCAAGGGTGCCTCAGGCAACACTGCTTGCTTAGGCTTAAACAACTGCATCAGGTCTATGGGATGTATGCAGCAGGCATCTTGCCTAGGGTAGGACACAGAGTGATGGTCTTGTGCTTAACTCAGTACAACCTCAGTTCAGTAAAACGAACTAGAGCTGTCCACGTGCTTTGGAAGATTGATAAAGTCACTTTTGGTGTGTCCAAACCATGGTTGTGCCAATGAGGCATAAAGTGCTGTGAGTCCAAGGTTCCCCATTCAAGGGAGCACATCCTGAGATACCATCAAATGTGGGGCACCAAAAAATGCAAGGACAAGGTGCTCGGCTTGGAGCTGTGGGCTGATGCAGCAACCTCCGCTTCGGTTTCTCTTACTAGTGGGTTTACTTCAAAGACGTTGATGCTATTTTAGTGTGTTGCCTTATATTTATTTCTCCTTTTTATCTGTGTGATGAGTTAAAAAATGCCATATGCCTGTTTTTATATTCCTTGGGCTTCACCCCCACGCACACCCTATACATACACACAGAGCTTCCAGTTGACTAAGGAATGCTAAACATTTATCTGCGGCTCAGCACAGCCACTGGTATACCAATGCATACATCCAGTGTGGGTGTACTGAGAGATATAGCTGCCATATGGAAACCACATCTGACACGTACGGCTTGGGACAAATGGGAGAGAAATCTGTGCCACTCACGCTCGCCATGCAAAGAACTTTTTTTGCTGAAAATCGTTATTTTGTTTTGACTTTACATGCCTCTGAAGCACCAAAGCGCAGACACCAGCTTGTCACCAGAAAGGAGCTGGGGGGAGAAATGGGGCTCAGCCGTGGCATGGAGGGGGAACGGGTCACCCTGAGCCTCCTTCCCTCACCCGCATTTGCAAAGGGGTTGGACCCAACCGAAGGAGGCAGCTGTGCTACGCCCACCCACCGACTGGCAGCTCCACGTCGGCATTCCCATCGCTGCCAGGAAAGAGCTGGCTGCCATCCTGCCTCCCCGAGCTCCCTCCCTTCGGGGGACAATATACACTTCACCTCCTAAAAACTGAATTCCCAGGTGCTTCATTCAGCCAAATGATAGCTGATAGGCAAAGAAGCGAAGTCAAGCAGGGCAAGGAGCTTGAGCTGGGCTGAGAAAAAAGATAAGTTAGAAAGAGGATTTAATTATACAGATGTATGGTGATTAGGGTCATCCGAGTAGGTAGATGGATTTGCAAATACAGGAAGTTTTGCTCCAGTGGCAATGTCCTGGCTCTGTTCAGAGTTGGTCTAGACAGCTCAGAGCGCCTAGGGGTAGCCGACCTTGGCAGCCTCTCTGCAGCTAGCAACCAGTGGGGCTGCACCAGTGCTGATGCGACTTGTTGGGATGCTGAGGGCAGGCTCAGCCCCCAGCAGCGCTCAGGCAGTCTGAAGGGAGGCTGCTTTTCCAGGGGCGGGGATGAGAAGAGCCATGATTTACGGAGGAGGCTGGCACCCATCCACAGAGAGGTTTGGGAGTGGGAGGCTCTCGCACCCACTCTCTATGCAAAGAGACTGGTACCGCCGTCAGTGGAAGGCTGGCTGTACAAAGACCCAAGGGCTGGGCTGGCAGAGGGAACGTGTTGTTCTGCAGTGTGAAATGAGCGTGGAGCCAAAAAAGTTGGTTTGGGGAGGAGCTGGGGTGGTCGTGCTTCTGGGGGCGTGTGGGAGATGCAGGCAGCGGTGCTCCCTTCCAGCCCTGCGAGACCAAAGCTGCAAGTGGGGAAATGGAGCTGGGCAAATTCATTTAACTCCTGAAATGCAGCTTCTAGCTGTCTGATTGCTCATAAATCATCTCAACTGGAGTGAATAATGACAAAATGTCACAGGTTTTTGCTTCCCAAACTGCTGTGGTGTGTTGGTGGTGGCATTTCTCAGAGGAACACGTCTCTCAACAACCATTACTTTGACTCAGCCCCGTCAAACCTGAAAGCCCTAACAGTGACACGGTCCCAGAGAGGAGGCTTTTTCACTTCTGTCAAAATGGGAACAGGCCAGGAGGCAGGAGCAGGCCAGGTTACTAACACATGGAAGAGGACTAAAAATGTCTTGCAAAACATGAGCCGAGGAACGTGCCTGCTCTCCTCCTCCTTCAAGCAACTGCACAGCAAGGTGCTGACTGTAAAAACAAATATAACATTACAATGTAGAGGCAGGAAAAAACTTAATCCCAATCACAGAGACGCAGAGAAGAAAAAAAATTAATCGAGTAATGCCAAACCTAATAATAACATAGTGCTCACCATCAGCCTCCTCAAAAGAGAGGAAAGGAAAACAAAGGCGCTGAAACACAAAACACAGGAATTAATGGAAAATATCAAACAAATGCAAGAATAACAAGGAGTACAAGACTGCACATAGGTCTCCACTTCCCTTTTCCCCCTTATGCATACAAAGAAAGAAAGGGAAAGCAAGCACCATTCCCAGATCATGGTATTTCTGGAGCTGGTGGATTGGAAAATTCCTTATAAGCCATTTGAACCAAGATAGCTAGATTTTACTCTTCTGAGTCATTCTGCTGAATTGGGTGGAAGGCCAACATGACTGTATTTGAACCCTGTTCTGAACGTTTATATTGAATTGAATTTAGCAGTGTAGGCAATCCCTTAGCAGAGGTGATTCCTCAACGAGAAAGGGATCTTAGAGAAAAACAAAAGACCCAGGTGCTGCTGAGGGAAACATCCCATTTTGTGTTTCTAACACCAGGGGTTTTCTACATTATCAGTGTGCAAGCCATAAGAACCAGGAGCTGGAAAAGAGCAAGCCAGCCTGACAGGCTTTCTGTACTGAGAGGTGGTTGTCACATGCCAAAATCCTACAGCACCATTTTGCCATGGCTTTGGCAATGATCCTGACTGCAGGATGGGGTTTGTTTCATCTAGCTGTAAACCTCTACAGAAGAGACATTTCCAGGTGACATGGTCATCCAAGGGCTGCCCTTGGTACACATTGCAGGGAAACAACCATCTCTAAGATGAGATTCACCCCATCTTAAAGTAGGTGTCTGAAATAGGTCAAGTGAGTCAGGCTCAAGAAGTACCAATTGTTCTCTATTGCCTACTAAGAAAGTGTAGGTGTCTAGTTCAGGTGAAGATGTATGGTTATACGAGATTAGTTCCATCCCTGCTGACCTTTGGCAAGTCTTCATTTCAGTTTCGTCCACAGGCCAGCGATAATGATACCTGCCTTGTTCTGATACATCTTCAAGTACAATGCTATATAAAACCTGAGTTTTGATTATTAATATTATTGTCTTTTAAGAAAACAGTAAAAGTCTCTCCCACTTCTTTCTTTGTTGTTGTTCGGTTCATTGTTTTGTTTTATCTACAATGATTCTAGCTCCTTAATTTCCTGTGCACATATTCAGGGAAAACATTTATTTATATATAATTTATTTTTTTAATGGATCAAAAGAAGGGAGAGAGAAAGAGAATTCTCAAGCGATGAGACCCACAGCTCATATTTGCCTTCCCTTCTAGTTACCATGCTTCTTGCCTCTACTCTTCCTCCATCCTCAGTCACTCTGCAACCCACCATCCTCTCAGGCATGCAGTGCCTCCTAGATTTCCCCTTTCCTCTTCAGTCCCTTCCCACTAGCTAGCTAACCCACACAGTCCAAATTTCCTCACCCAGCTCTCCCAAAGCTTGCTTCTGCTGCCCTGTTAGCAAAACACTGAGGGCACATAAGAAATACAATTGTGACTTCCCATGTCTGTTTGGACAGGAACACGGCAGAGGAGGAATGTCAGGCTGTGGGGGAATCCCTCTTAACTCAGTTGCTCCCCTCAGTACAACCATGTGGATAGGAGCAAAGCCTTTATGGATTTAAGTCACAAAGCCTCACTGAGCTGGCTATTTATAAAGGGATGAGAGTTTTGCAGTCACAGGCAGATTTCCACACGGATAGAAAGGTACCTCCCTAGCGTGAGACCATCACCATCCTGCCAAATTTTGAATCCTTGTCCCATTACAGGGGATGTAAATGTTCTCAGAGAAAAGGCCACCATAGCTTTTTAATGTGGATGAAACTGTTTCTTTTCCCTGTGATCCTCTTGGAAATCGATGAGTCTGTTTGTTTGCTTGTTTTTCTTCTTCACGTCCCTCCAAGACAAAGTAAAACACTTGAGGCAGGTGAGAAAATTCTGGTGTGGTTAACAGGACTATCTCCATCAAATTCTGTAATAGTGGGGCTATTTACACTGCTAATCACAGCTAATAAAATACAGCATAATATCATTTACCCAGAAATTTAATTTAGCTCCAAAATTATGACGACTTGCTACCCCTGCTTTCAAACAGACAAATTCTGCTCTCACAAGGAAGTGGACTTTACAGCCAACCACACCAAACCTTAGATAAACAAGGTCAAAAAACTGCCCACACCAGGTCTTTACCTGATTTACTGCTGGCTCTGATTCAGTAGATGTTAGTGAGCCGAAATGCTGAGCCCACACAGCCTATATTTTTTATATGGCATCAGTACCTGAACACAGTGGCACACAACATGCCTTTTTCACAGAAGTCGCAGTAATGTCCTAAAAATTTGTTAAAAGAATGTAAGGATGACATGAAAGAAAGCTATGGAAAAGCTAGGGGGATATCATCGTATACTTTTAAGGATCATTTGTGGCTTGTGAGCCTGTGAAGCTGCTCCCTGTGTTCTGGTGCAGCATCCTGATTCAGTTTCTGTTCACTTCCCACACCTATGAAACCTTACACTCAGTGTCACATTAGTCATTTTACTCCAACAGTGTCATAGGGCCAGTCATGAAGCTTTTCCAAGGCAAGATCGCTCCTAACTGTATACCTCTATCTGTCCAACCTATACCTCAGAGCACCAAAAGATGGGGATCCACATCTTCCCCACCCAACTCCCTCCAGTACTTTCCTATCCCCACTGTTGATCTAACCTCAACATCCCTTGTTTAAACCCAACCGATCTTCCTCACCGTGGACATGGAAAGCAGATTGCTTCTGTCTGTTATGCATCAGTCTTACAGATATCCAAAGGCTGTTACAATCCCCTCTGCTCCCCAGCACTCTTCTTCTCATCAAACCACCCCAGTCATTCAGTCTTTCTCCACAACCCAGTTTTCTAAACCACTGACCACTATCATGGCCCTATTCTGAATTCCCTCTGACTGGTGTACATCTGTCATGAAGCCCAGTTTCCAAACCTGGATGTTTCTCATAGCTGGGGATCCACTAGTTCTAGGCAGGGTGGGTGACTGGTGGAGCATCTCAGGCTAGACTTATCCATGCCAGTCACAGCACATCACCATATCAAGTTCATAACCACATATGCCTGGCCATGAAGTCTAGGTTGTTTCAATGACTCTTAGATCTCTGTCATGGTCATATGGCAGACATAAAGAAGTATTGTAACTGAGGCACTTAGCCTTCCTTGCAGACAAGAAAAACAAATGTGACATTCAGGAGGGAATGAGGAGGGCCAGCAGAGTGCACTCTGGACCACCTTCTGCTGGCTGAGAGGCAGGCCTCATGGTGTGATTGGTCATTAAATGTTTGGAGGACATTTGGATTTTGGTTCATGGTGCGTAGAACAAGTGCCTTGCGCAGAGGATACCCATCAGATCTCCCCTGGGACCTGGCAATCCTCACCCAATGGCACCAGTCAGGCTGCCATACCTGGACCATAAACCACAGCTGGGAAATGTGCCGAGTGGTTCTGTTTGGGCATTCATGCCCTTGGTGTGGCTACATTTACCAGTTTTCAGTGGGCTTCAAGCCTCTCTTCATATCACCCTCTCAAACCACAAGGCCTGCCATATCTCCGCTTCTGCTTATACAATATTCCCAAATCACCTCTTGTATTCTTTCCAAACCTCACACAAAAACCTTTGCCTTGGAGCAAAAAAGCTCCCAAGGAAGGAGGAGCCAGGCTGAGGCTACAGGGTCAGAGCCAGTGGAAGTGGCTTTCCCCAAAACACCTGCTGCTCACCCAAACTCCCCTGCCTCACCCCAGCATGCATATAAATCACCACAACTATGTCAGAGGACCAGGAATGCATCATGGAAACCCTTCCCCTGTAACCGTAGCTGGGTGTAACATTTGCGAGTGTTAGGAGCTCATGTTTGTGCAACAGCGCTTCCGTACGCCGTGTTCCACCTGGGCGCGGGAAGAGGAGTTCACCGTGACCCTTTCGCAGCATCAAATTTAGGCACAGTCACACTCGCCTGCCGTGAAGGAGGTGAGGGAGGGAGCGGGGAGCTGAAAACTCCAATTTATTGCTAGATGAAGCAGTAAGCTGAAGTGACAAAATTCAGGTTTCCACCCACTTTCTTCTAAATTTGACATTTTGCTGCTATCATTTTCCACAATTTATCTGAGGAAAATCTACTTTTAGGAACAGCAGCATCAATCTACTCCATGAAATTCAAATGAAAGAGGTTTAAGTCATTTTATTGATAAACGTGCCAAGCAGCAGTGCAGGCAGTTCAGGGAGGGTACCCGTAAGAGTGACCTGGGCTGCCAGGACACCGTAGAGGGTGGCGCAATGGGACTGCAGGAGGGAACTCATACTGACAGACAGATTGTCAATGAAAACACTCAGACACACCTCAAATTTCCTTTGTCAGAGGGAGAATACAACATTATTCCAATTCCAATCCCTTCCCAAAGGGCTCAACTGGAAGGAGGAGCACCCCAGTCCCATAGGAAAGCAGAGGGAGAAATAACCACTGCTAGCAGATGAAGAGTGGCACATTGTCCCCCCATTATTTTGTGTATCTCCCAAAGAAAGGTTTTTCCGTCACATCTGTTCCACTAATTTGATTCAAATCTACAGAATATCGGAGTCAGCTCAGAACTGCATTTCTCCATTGTTAAATTATTGGCCAGGAAAATGGGGGAGTGGGTGGGGAGGGGGAATGCCCAATCCCCACCTGCAGCTTTTGGAAACAGATGGAGCTGAAGATGACTGCAGAGAGCAGAAGCAGGCTCCTCTCCCACTGCCAGGGAGTTGAGGGAGGTAGATGCATTATAGCAGTGCCTTCCTCCTGCTGCTGATGCTTCTTCACATGACAGTAGGGACTGGTAAGAGCTTGTGGTCCCTGTGCCCTGCCACAGCTCCTGCTGCAAGCATGGGATATGCTGGGGCAGAAGATCCTAGGGCTCTCAGACATCTCCATTGACACTACCTCTCCTAAAAGCTGTGTGAAACACTTTCCCATCCTTGCCAGGAGTGTTTTACAAAGGAATATCTGGCAGTTTTGTCTCTGGTTGGCACTTATCTTGCTTCAAATGCAGTAAGATTTTTTTATTTTTTTTAAGGCAAATATGTTGCCCCAGTTGAAAAACATCATAGTCAGAGTTAGGGGCAAGCTTATAGGGTTTGCATAACAAAGCCTAAGCAAAGATCACAAGATTTTTGTAGCAGAAATCAGAATTTGCTGTTTGTTTAAATAATATCACATGCTGTGGTGTCCCAGCCTGGCTGGGACCTCCAGATGCTCTGAAAATAAATTGGGATACTTAAAATATTAGTGCATTTCAATAAAGCTAGAAGTGGCACTGATTATAACACCAGTATATTAAACACCTACTGCTTATTAGTAGCAATAATTATAACAGTAAAGTAATAATAAGTGCAATGGAGCTATAACTGACTTTTCAAAATGGAGACTCATGAAACCTCTTGCATTTTGAGCTGAAATACAGGCAACAGTCCCATCAGCTTTCATCTCTATTTGCTGAACAAATCGATGGTCACTTGTGAAGGAACTGTTCATTTACTAGCAGGTCACCAAAAAGGCTGACAAACGTCAGCACACCAAGCATTAATCTATTTGTAATAGTGCCAAAGAACACTTTGGCACTATCCACAGTATCTGGATGGACAGCTTTAAACCTCTCCTCATACCACCTTTTTTTTCCTAAAAATAAAACTGTCTCCTTTGGTAACTAAAAATAGGTGCTCTTAAGGGTTTAAAGATCCAGTATTGACCTAGACAGTCCAAATGCAAGAAAAAGTCAACACTGAGAGGGGCCCAAAGCAAAACCTCAGACCTGAATAACTCCAATTTTAGGGAAGTTCAAAGTCTAGTTCATATAGAGGTTTCATACAAGAGCTTCCTCTGTTCTTGAAACCCTGCAAATGGTGATGCACAGGTTGCACTGATATAACAGGGAACTTTCCCAGGCACAGAAACTTAGTGACTACCCCATGAGGATGGTTCCTGGCGTGCTTTTGGTTCATGGCCACCTGTGCATATCCCAGTATGGCCCCATTTCACAGCAGGGAAAGGGGCCATCCACCAAGGACTGCTTTCCCACCTATCCATAAACATGTTTTCTGCTGGATACTGCGGGGACAGCACTGTCTCCAAGCCATTGAGTGGGTCGTTCAAGGAATGATTCCCAGACAGGGCCTGTGGCAGCATGGCTGCTATCTCTGGGCCTCACCAAGGAGGGTATTAAACAAAAGAGTGCCTTTAGGCAGTTAATGCTGTCTCTGTCAGGCTGGTAACACAGACTGCTTTTTAATTTGGCCCTCAGGAAGATAAGTAGCAGCCCCTGCAGAAATGAGCTGCATGGTGTGAAGACCTGCTCAGGCTTTCCTGTTGCTTGCAGACCCCATGCTCACTTCAGCCTCCTGCTGCCTCCTGTTTGTTGTTGTTTGTTGCTACTTTGCATGAGCACGGGGGATGTCACCACCCCTGTATGAAAACAAAACTCACTTTATGTTACATCAGTAGCCTATTGACATGGAACGGCGCAGTAAGCTTTCTTGCTGATAAATAAAAACGATTAACCTAACTGGTTGTTGTATATTCATCATTCTTGATACCTGGCAAACATTCTGGTTGTCAAGCAGGTAATATCTGATACATCTGCCCTGTTGTTTATCTCTCGGGCTACACCAACTCAAGCACCCGGCCCTTGTCTTCATTCTTTGCCTACTCTCTCCAAAGACTGGATTGAAAGGAGTGGTCACACTGGTATATTTTTATTTATGTTTTTAAACTCCGAGAGTACTAGGTTAATTGTGGACTTCCGAAAGCTTATAAAAACTACAGCTCATACTTAGTACCATTATTAATTCCAAACATTTACTGCCTGCTATTATAACAAACACTTGCTTAGGACTATATTCAGCCTACCTAAAATAGCACCAAACACTCCAGCTTTGGAGTCAAAGCTCAAGGGAGCAGGAGCCATTTGGTTTGGGTTGGCTCCTCACAGAGCCTTAGGAGATAAATAGACACAGTGTCCACGTCAGGCACTCTATAAGTACCGGCTGGAAAACACAGCCCCTGCGTCCCCGTTGGCTGGATAAAAAGCCAACTCTGCAGCCCTGGATAGCAAGCAGCTTGTTTCAGCTCTCAGTTCTCTCAAGCATACCGTTTGTAACTGGCATGTCAGCTAAGCCTGTGTGATGCTCTCTAAAAGGCAGACAGGATACTGCCTGAAGGGCCACATTCAGATAAAGTGGGATGGTAGTTAAGTTTGTATCTAGAATCAATAAGGACTGACAGGCACTTACAAAGTCTTTTCAGAGCAATTCAGAGAGCTTATTCAAGGTCCTGAGTGCCATCTCACTATGTTATTGGCATAGATTCAGAAGGTAAACAGTTTTCATGTGATCACGACCATTTCTGATCGATTAAACTATGTCCTGTAAAACTAAAAATAAATGTGCCTCTGGGACTGGTTTTCAGCTTTTGCAATCAACAAAGACAAAACTGTGGTTCTTCACCCTGCCACCATGATTTAATGAAATTGCTTTTGGAAGTATTAAAAACAAGAACGGCAAATAAAATACAAATTTTAAAGGAAGGAGTGTTTTATGCCCCAAACTACTTTGGCAACAACTGGAAAGAACACATGCAAAACCAGGGAAGGCCTCTAGAGCTGGGGCTTACCTGAGACTGGACCTCAGCCTCCCAGAAGAGATGCAGTGCCAGTGTGTGTGAAATAACCAGCTATGGTGGCCAAAAGAAAAATGTACATTTCATACAGCATCAATAATGTGCCCTTAGGTGTTTTACCTAACTTCCTCTGCCAGATACCAGAATAAATAGTTTTATTTACAACTATTCAACTCATATGAAAAAAAAAAAAAAAAAGCTATATCAGAGTTGTTTGTGCGCCTGCAAAGGAACAAGGGGAATAATTCCTTCAGTAAAAAGTAATTTTAATGATCACCTCAGCCTATAAACAGTCTCAGAACCTACATAAAAGTTACTTTTACAAGACAGCTTTTTCTTGGGTTTGGATTTTTTTTTCTCTTCCTGACTTTCATTCTGCAAGCACTTACAGGAGAATGGATCTCACATTTCTCTATCTTGTATAAACTCCATGTCATTGAACAGTGTCCAGCTTAGGATCTATCACTGGTATCATCTGTGTGGGTTTCTCTGCAGTTTAGTTAACAGAGACTTGATTATAGCAGGAACTTCCATTCTCATTGCATTGTTCAGAGATCCCCACAAGCTTCCTGACCAAACAAGCAAACCCCACCACCCAGTGTGTTAGCACCATTAGCACAGCCACTGACAGCAGTAGAGTCATGTTAGCACAGCTCTGGACCTTAGTAAATAAATGTAATTCTAGGATTAATTAGCTCAAGCACCAAATTTTCTGTCCATTTTCAGTTCTTGAGTTATCTTCGTCAATGATAACTCTCTGCACTGGGTAACTACCTGGCTGTTTTTCAGGGACTCAGCACATGTTGGTAAAACATATTAATCTACCAGGTGACCTGGGGCATGCTTATCTAGAAGAAGATGAGAATGGAGAAACAGGAGATGGCCTCAGCCTATGGAGGTAGGCAAGGACCAGGCATTTCCAGCCATTATAGAGACCCTTCTAAATGCTTCACTGATCATATAGACACTGCCTCCAACACAGTGGTGGCAGGTTTGTGAGCTGACCTCATGCCAGCAGTCATTCTGTAGACTTCACAAATTCCACATGATACCAGATTCCTGGGTTCTTGCTTAGAGCTCACCCAAGCGGGTACAGATCACAAGGAATCCAGGGAACCTGACTAGCATTAGAAATGAGGCATAGTGAGAAATCTGCTCTTCTCAAGAAAAGGGGAGGATGGATTTTTAATTTACCTACCGCTTTTTCCACTTTAAAAAGCCTTGCCCTTTCCCTCGCAAGGCTTTATCAATCAAATGTCCTCATGCCTTGATGACTGGCATGAGCAAGAGAGAGAGAGAGAAACTGAAAGTGTGCAGAAAAATAAGAACAACAGGAATCCAAACAATGAGAAAAAAGCCTGATACTGGAGAAAGAGCCAGGGAGAACCTCTCCCTTCCCATGGCTGACTGCAAAATTTGTGGCTCAGAGAAAGGCAATGGATGCCCTGACAAGGAGCTGTGTTGAGCATGACAGCTAGAACTAACTGAGCAGATTCACACTGGGGCAGGACACGGGCATTAGACAAACAACCCCAGTGAGAGAACAACCCATGGAGAAATGACCAGGAGCACAAATGAAGAAGGAGAATGATAAAAGGGAAGAACTCAGTGACAAAGAAAAACTGTTGGCAACATGAAGATGCTGCAGGGGCAGGTGGGAGTGAGCAGTTCTAGTCAAAACTGCCTTGGGAATTTATGGTGGGAAATTATCACAGGACCTGCTGAATAAGAAAGTTGGTATTTGGGACAGGAGAGCTGAAAATGAGGGAAGGAAGCTGGCTGGACATGCAGAAAAGGACTTGAACAGGAGCCAGATTTGGCACAGGACAAAGCAGAAGGATGTGTTGATCCCATAGACTGAAGTAAGCAGCGCTTCTGAGCCCACCATAAGGAAGTTAAAGACTGTGCCAGAGATAGGCACAGGAGATGACAATAAATTGCTATTAAGTTAAAAGTCCAAAAGGAACCTTTATTCCCGGTTTAATTTGAAACAGCTGAATTTTGCAGCCCCAGAGTTCTTGTAATGTGCTTTGTGCACATGCACATTTGTACTTTATAGCACAGGACGGGTTATGACAGAAGCCAAGAGTACAAAATCACGGCTTTCCTTCTTTGTGATTTATTGCTTCTGACTCTTCAGCTGAAAAAGTTCATTGGCCTGTCTTGTTTGTGCTCCAGATTACAGCACCTAATCTCACATCTGATCTGTTGTCAGACAAGGCTCATCAAGGCTGCCTCATCTCCATTACCTGTCCCCCATCCTAGTTTTTCAAGCTTACTGCTCCACCAGTTTCTCCTTTCCGTGGGAGGAGACCTTACATCACCTTTAGAGGACTGGTTTATTTTTACCTACATTGAACTTCATTGTGCTATGTTTTCCAAGCATTTTAAATGCTGTTGTGTCTCTTGCTTATTCCCCGCCCTCCATGGGGCTCAGACCAGTGGGACTCCTGGTTTAGTTTCCTCTGGAGATGGGACCTTCACACATGAGCTACCATTAGCAGGTCATCCCTTGGTGTGCCTGTCTCAGAGGCCACCAGATAGCCAGGGACTACTGGAGCAGCAGGAGGAGCACAGACCTGGCAGCAGTACTAAGAGGGCAACCTTACATCCAGCCCCAGCTTTCCATTCCCACTTCATAAGCAAGACCAAGCTCATTGTACCGTGGCTGATTTTGCACAAACACATCCCAGCCTGGGCAGATCACTCTTCCTGGGGCTCCAGGCCATTCCACATAGATATGGCTATGGATTAAAGATAACCAAGCAGCCTCAATGTTACCACCAAAATGGTCACGAGATAACAGCTTTTTCCTCTCTCATGCTTTCTTCTTACTCCATCCCAAACCTCAGCTTCCCATGCAAGGATCCCCAAGCCATACAGAAGAGGATTTCTGATTCTATCATTGCCCAAAGCTCTACTGCTCCATGCACAGCTCCCCTTCCATGATTCCCACTTCCCTTGCAATTACTTTACAGAAGCCCTGACTGCTGACCTCTTCCATATTCCATGTCCACAGACCCCTTTCCTTACTTTCTGAGCCCATCCCACTCCCACATCCCCAGCTGAAAGCATTGACTCCAGCATTAGCTGAATTCCTCTCCAAAGTGCTCCAGAGATGGCTCCAGAGCAGACATGGGAACCCAGCCTGCCACCTTACACAAGACCAAGTTACCATGTGTGAGTTGATCCTTGCTCATCCACAATAGCTCCTATGACCACCCACATCAACACTACATAGGATCCTCTTCTCCATTGCTATCTTAGTGTTGCTGAAGTCCAGGCGGTCCCAAGAGAGTAGGCAGGAGCAGCTGATGTCTCCTGGCCACCTCAAAACTAAGACATATGGAGAGAATCACTGATAATTTTTGAGATGTATCATGTGACAGGTGCTTTTGGCTCTGGTTGTCTGGAACGAGGGGGAAGAGGTGAAGAGGGTCTCAGATGGATAGTTTTCTAGTGGAGGTTTAAATATGCCTAGCCATGAATCATTCTCATCTATGCTGACCGCAGAGCATCACATCTGTTGTTTTTATGGTCAAAAAAATAAAAAAAGAAAATGACTAATACATCCTTATATAGACAAGCCACTTGACTCAAGCCTGCAGCACAGTCTGCTAATTGGACAAAACCATGGCTCGTAATCGCATTTTAACATTCCTCCTGCTTAATGTTTGTGTTTTGGTTAGTTACTGAAGGGTGTTAACCTAGAAGTGGTCACCACAAAGGTTTGAAGTTACAGTAACACCCCATTAAGCAGAACATGGCACATTCGCTTCACACCTGACTTGCCAGTGGTAGCATTTGACGCTCAGGAGGCTGCCAGCCAAGCCAAACAGCAGCACAGCGATCCACGCAAGGACAGCCAGGAAAGCAGGCAATGTTCCTCCATCTCTTAAAGAAAGCATGGGGGGGATTCAAAGATTGTAAATCAACCATGTCCTGGTCAGCAGGCTCTCAGATAGCTCTTCTCTGCCAGCACTTATTCTACAGGTATGTGCCCAAATGTGCTCCACGCTGGGCAAAGCTGCCCAGTGCACATGACAGCAGAGGGGAACCAGCTTTCAAACGCCGGCTGGAGCTCAGCACATAGATTCAAATCACAGCAGTGGCTGACTGAGGTGATAAAAATGCATGAAAAAAAGCATGCAAAACACCGAAACTGCAACAACAGATCAAGTGAAAGTGTTGGCTTATAGGACTCAGCTTGCTTTTCTTTCTTTCTATCACTGGGCTGGAGTCTGAGGTTTTAATCACGCCCAAGAAAATGCTTCTGTGCAATTCTGGAGTGCCCTTTATGGCCAGGTCTGTAGTTTCCAGTCCTCTTTGCCCTTTTTCCCTGCTGATATACTCAATGGATTACACCACTGTGGCCTCAAATATCCTCTGCTACCGTTTGACTAGTAAACATACAGCAAGGGGAGAAAAAAATCTTTCTGCATTCCAGTAGCTCCCCAGGCTCAGCTCTCAAACATTCTCTGAAATAATGCCAGCTACTTTACATAGGTGCTATTCATGTTTTTATTTATGTATGAAAATTTATTTAACCTACAGGGTGGGGTTTACTTCTTGTCCACCGAATGGTGCCACCTTCAAACATGCAAACTTGATCTGTTTGCAGCATCCAAAATAGAAACATTGCTCGAAGAGTAATTAGATCAAAGTTTAAAAGTATAGATCCTCATTAAGGCTTTTCCTCAAAGACATTACAGTCTTAGAGCTTGAAGCTAATCTTCAGTGTCAGCTGAAAGGGAAGCCGGGAGGGTTGAAAGAGGGGAACAACAACCGTAACTTGCAATGGTTGCTGTTGCTGAAAAGAAACAAGGATTTGGTGCTCCAAATAGTTAAATCCATAAGATCCTTGAGGGAGAGCAACAGCCTTGAGACTTTCTCAAGTTTCCCTGCTTTCAACAAGACTTTGGTGCATTGTAAAGCAAAAGCTGAGTTGCCGAGTGCCCTGACTTTCCCACCCTCCCTCTCTCTCCCCCCAAAGCAGCTGTCATTGCAAGGCAGCCACATAGAGCATGTGGAATATCTTGGGAGGAAAAATCCATAATAAGGTTGGTGATTTCCAGCCAGATTTCCCCTGGCCTGTCTTAATTCAGTCTTTCAGAAGCTTCTTTCTCTCCTTTTTCTCTCTTTAGTTTTGGTTGTTTCTTGCTTTCTTCCTGTAACATTGGTGACCCTTCTTCCCCACTCTGTTTCTTAAATAGTACAAACAGGCTGCAAAAGACCCTGATGAGTTAGCAAGGGTTTTGTCATTCATGTTTTACAGATAGAAAACTGAGACTAACAGACTAACCAGCTGTACAAACTGTATTGGCAGGGCACAGACCCAACCTACAAAACCATCTTTCCTGTCTCTAGCCATTCATTCAGACACAACCCTTGCACAATGGCTTCTTGTTTAATTTTCTTTCCTTGCAGTCAGCTTTCTTTCCTTGTCAAAATCTTCAGTTTCACTATCCCTCCACTTCTTAATATTCTTATGTGATTCTTGACCTTTTGCTACAGTCCTCACTCCCATATATCTTTATTTGTGCCCCAAAACATCCCCCTTACCAGGGTTCTATACATTTTCTTTGTGTCAAAGCTTTACACATCCCAGGAAAGCTGTACGTTCTGAAGATATGAAAGGCAGAAAGAAAGCTAATAGATTCTGGCAGATTTGTTTCAAATTGTAGGGGTGGATTTAAGACACGACTGATGTCATAACGCATGGGACTTAATATGGAAGAAGAGATAAAGTATGCCAATTGATCTATACCTTAAATGTGGACCAGTTCTGTTTGCTAATTAAAAGAAATTATTATGTATAACCTAAAAAAGCATTTGGTTTCATATCAATGGTCTTTGCAAATTGTACTCCTTGATCAGCTGATTACGAGAGCAACAGATTGTAAAACAAATCTATCACCTCTTACCCCTATTATCACATCAATTACAACAAATTGTGGAGGATATAAAACTGAGTGGAAACATATGCATCCCTTTGATAATTCTGAATTTCAAATTTCCATCGTGTAAAAAGAAGATCTCTTTAATCTCCAAAATGTTTCTGGTCCAAATCTTATAATATTAAGAAATGTATATGTACCAGATGAATGAGTTAGGAAAGCTAGTGCACAAATGAACTGATTATACAGATTCATGATACAAAATGCAGTCTACAATTAGGGGCCACTGATCTAAATGTGATGCCAGGACCAGAGTACCCTGCTCATGAGCCACTACATGTGACATTATCCCTTACTCCTTTACACTGCTCAAATGAGAGGTATGCACCTAAAATACGTTTTCAGTGTTGCAACAATACTTCTCCTGCATTACTCTTCATTTCCATTTATTTAGATGGTTTATCCACTTCACGCTAAACTCTAACATCTTTTAAGCCACTAATTAGCTGAATTCCCATCAGACCCGCTGCTACACATTTCTGAGATTTGTGTAGTTAGTTAGGCCTAGCATAATCAGAGAAGTTCCATTGTACAATCAGTCCTCAAAGGTATATAAAAGAATAAGAATAAAAAATAAAAAAGAAAAAAAAAAAAAAAAAAAGGAAAAAAAAAAAAAAACTTGGATCACATTGATTTCGGTGAGTCAATGGGAGAGTCAATGGGAGGTCTGGATAAACACAGAGTAATTGCTGAGGAAAGAATCTTATAAATCAGTGCAATACAGATGACATTGTCAGCCTATAGAAATGCTTTTCCAATATAATAAAAAGAGGGTCACTGACACACTGGAAGAAATCATTTACGTGCCTCTATCTTAAACAGAAGTAACAAATAAAAAGAGATCACGCATTCTGCCAACCTAAATGCCTTTTGTACAGAAAGCCAAGGATCTTAGTTGTTAAAAGCAAAACAACCACCCCAGTGAAAAATCATCTAGCTCATTGGTCCTCTTAATGGAGAAGGAGGGGAAAGAAGAAGCCCCAGGAGCAAACTATACAGACTTCATTTCCCCAACCCTCTTTCCTTCTCCCTGACAGCCTCCTGAAGGATTAGCTGATTCACAGGGAGCTAGAGGCAAGCAGGCCCAAAGACATGGCAAGGCTGATGCAGCCAGGCCATTGACCAGTCCCATCTCCAATCTTCCTGTAGGATCTGGGGTCAGGCATATATAGGGATTTGCCAGAACAGGAATTCAAGGATTGCTGCATGGAGAGAAAGTGGTATGAGTAGATACTGACTGCTACACCCAGGGGAATGTCACGTGTATGGGGAAGATGGAGACTGGAGAGAGGATTAGAGAAAGGATGACAAATTACTGAAATGGAAATTATTATCCAATTGAATTGATATTGAATCAAAATCTATGTGGAAGAGAGGAAAAAGTAAAACTTGACTGAGAATTGCTGTTCTGGTTTACAGATGGGCTGTTACACCATCTGAGTGAAAACCAAAGTGATAGGACCAGCACTTTATGCAAGATAAAAAGATGCACCTGCTAAGTGAAATAGAAGCTGTGCTCACACACACCCTGGCTAAGTCTCTGGGCCTAGATCCAACCAGTAACAAAACTGATTACTTCTTTTTTCCTTCTGACTTCCTATTCCACTTTCAAATCACAAACGTTTACACATTTTTGGTCATGAATCTGGCCCTTCAAAACGGGTATTTAAAATTTAAAATTTTCTGAAATTTGTGAGAAAAAAAAATAGGGATATAAAAAAAATGAATAATCTGTGTGGAGAGACACCACTATCTTAGAAATGCTAACAGAGAGTTTTGTGCCCATGCTAATGAGTAGAAAAACAGATCATATTCCTATCTGCACTAGAATCTGGGTAGTTTGTTCAAATATTTTCTGTATGTAAAATAAATAAATAAACAGTAGGGATGAAAGAGGCAGAGAATTCTCATGGGGCCAAAATTTGCTTTCTGAAGCAAACATAGTTCATCTGGACTTCTGTCAGACTCTTCAGAAATATATTAGCTCAGGTTGTGCCTGCAAGTGAGCAGGCACTGCACCAAACATAAATATGCCATCTAGTCAGAGGAGGGAGAATGAGATATACTTTTTTACATGTCAAAACTTATTTAGTAACTGAACAGAAATATACAGATATTGTCAAGCACCTTTCATTGTCTTTGCAAAACCCCTGGGTGAACACATGAAGAAGCTTGAAAGCAGTAAGATTTTGCCTTTCCCTCCTTGTGAAGTTTTGCCATGTTATATCCCCAGCCATAAGCACTGAATTTCAGCCCTATTCTGGTTTGCTGGAGTGCAGTCACGCTGCCACCTAAATCTTTCTTCGGTGTCTTACTGCTGTGGCCTTCACATAAAGCAAACAACACAGGTTAGCTAAAATTAAAAAAAAGAAAAAAGAACAAAATCTCCTCCTGAATTATGAAGCAAAGTATTATACACCAAACTCATAAATTGTCATGTTTAGCACATGACTATTCTTAAATTTGTCTTTCCTTTGCATCATTTGCAACCCATATGTCTCAACCCTACTGCCAGATCATTCTGGGAGGTCATATGCAAGTGAGAAGCCTTAATGACACTAACGAACCCTCAATTGGGAATGGAGAAACTATCCTGAAAGTGCAGAACCTGCTTTTTGCATCATGGTAACATGTGGATTTGTGCTTTTCTTGGGGAAGAACTGCTAATGTCAGTTAGTACTAAGGAGAGATGAGCAAGAAGGAGAAGGAGAAAAAAAAAAGACATTCTGGTCCATGCTAATAATTATAGTCAGGCAACCACGTTAACCATTTTTAACAAGAGACTGAAGTATTGAAACTTTTTATTTAGAGGTTTCAAAAAATATATGCATGGATAGTAGAATGCAGCAAAAGAGAAAAATTCCTAAGCCAGGGAAGGCTTTCTGTTTGCCCAAACTGATCTTGAACAAAGGTCTGCACCTCCAAATTGCCTCAGTCCATCATGGAGGTGTAACCTTCTC
The DNA here is from genome assembly GCF_963932015.1 of Anas acuta. Taxonomy (NCBI): domain Eukaryota; kingdom Metazoa; phylum Chordata; class Aves; order Anseriformes; family Anatidae; genus Anas; species Anas acuta. The sequence continues at coordinate 27,330,779 of NC_088979.1, forward strand.
TGTGAAAGGATGAAGACATGCACCCACGTCTGCCTTCTCCACCTTGGCATAGCCACATGGTTGCTCCTGAGCATCCATGCAAGCCCTGCCCCACCAGCAGGAGTCTGTCGAGATCCCCATAGCACTGGGTCACTACTTGTGTCACTCAGAACCTCCTTCCACCAAGCACTGGCTAAAAGGAGGGCACTCCTGTGCGGGTGGCCATGCACAGGAACAACACCCAAAGCTCTTCATGGCCCTCTGCTTGGTGTCCCATAGGAGTGTGGTGGGTTGACCATAGCTGCTTGTCAGCCACCCAACCACTCTCTTACTCCCCATCTTCCACAGGACTGAGGGAGAAAATAGCATTTAAAAGCTCGTGAGTTGAGATAAAGACAGGGATATCACTTATTAATTACCATCACAGGCAAACAGACTCAACGTGGAGAAAAATCAATTTAATTTAATGACAGTTAAAATGGACTTGGGTGATGAAAAACTATTAAAATTAAACCAACACCTTTCACTCCACTGTCCTTTTTCCCAGGCTCAACTTGACATCTTCATCCCCATCTCTTCCACCTGCAACCCCCCAGAGCAACACGAAGAGTTGGGGGCTGCAGTTTGTCCATAACAGTTCCTCTCTTCCACTCCATCCTCCACACACTTTTCCTCTCCTCCAGCAAGGGTCCTCCATGGGCTGCAGTCCTTCAGGATAAACCTGCTCCAGCAAGGGTCTGCTACGGGCTGCAGGGGACTAGGCTCCAGCACCTGGCCTACCTCCTCCCCTGCCTCCTTCCCTTTCACTGGTGTTCAAACTTTTGTTTATCACCGTTTTTCTTCACTATGCTCATCTGGCTGTTTGGCCCTATCTTAAGCATGTTTTTCAAGAAGCATCACCATCTTGGCTGCTGGGCCCTGAGGCAGGGCTGCTGGAGCCAGGTAGAAGTTGCTGTGTCCTGCATGGGGTAGTCCTGGCCTTACCTCACAGGGGAGACCTACAGCCCTCATTTGTCCTTTACAGGGGAGAGAGAGTTGAAAAGAGAAAAGGAAAGAAAGGGAGAAAAAGTAAGGGAGAGAAAGAGAGAAAAGGGAACAGAAAGACAGAGAGAAAAGCAAGGGAAAGGGGTAGGGGTAGAGGAACGGAAAGGAAAGGAAAAAGAAAAAGGGAGAAAGAGATAAAGGAAAGCACAAAAAGGAATAGGAAAAGAGGGTTTCCCACATTTGTGCCTAACTTCCTAGGTATATATCTTTGTAAATGCCTCTTTCTCTGGTGATTCAGATTTTTTTTTTTCATTTCCTTTTTTTTTAATGGAATGTCATACATAAAGTATGCTTTTTATTCCATTTATAATTTTAAGTCTTAGAGAAACACACACACACAAATTATTTGTTCTAATTCCCTGGTTGTGATTTCTTATGGATTGGTTCATAGTTCAGATCTAAGCTCAGTGATCAAAAAAATCAAAGGGTTTTCGGGAGGTCATCTACTGCTGCCCAAAGGCAGAATTGACTATATGTCAAGGGTTCTTGGCAGCTGCTTGTCTAACCTGTTCTCAAAAATCTCCAGTTATGGAGATTTCATCACCTCCCTAGGCAACCTGTGCCAGGGCATAACTATCCTTATCATTAGAAAGTTTTTCTTCTCGGTATGTAGGAACATCTACTGGAAGATATATCATAGCTGCTGAGAAATGCTTTGAGATAATGCTGTGCTGTCATCCAAATCCACCAGGTGCTTACTTACGCTTAACATTTGGTCAGGAATACACCATTCTTGAAAGATACAGAAATGTTTTTGAGCCACTCCCAAGGCAGCAACTGATAGCAACTGATTCAGATTCAGTCAGCCATTGGCTCCTTAGAGGCAATAAATATCTCAGTGGCTGCTGCTCCTGGATATCTTCCACACGATGAATAGGAATGAACTGGTTCCAGCACATCTCCAAAATACTTAATTCTTAAAGAATAGCCATTACGGAAAGAAAAAAAAAAATAAGAAAAGAGAAGAGAAGTGCCCGGATCAAATAGTGAAAGCATCCAGCCCCCGATGAGATCCAGATGGCGTTGTGAAACAGATCAGATTAGACTGGATTAGGCCAAATATATATTCCAAGTTTTTACTGCCAATGAGCGAGAAGAAGTTTCCAAGAAGGCCTGCTGAGTTTTTAATTTAAACTGGCACTCCCTGCAACATAATCACATAACTTCAGTGACAGGCAGTCAAGAGAATGCATGCATATTCTGTGCATGGCTGCTCAAATGCAAGAAAAATAAAGCAGTTGTTTAATGGTGCAAGAGAAAAGCCATTTCCAACAGTGTTCTGACCAGCAGCCCTTTTTGGTGTGCGCATTTCATGAGGGGAATGGAAGTTGCAAAAAAATGATCTCTTAATCCATTTTAGCTAATTCAATTTTCCATGCCTGAAATTCCTGAGAAAAGAAAGAGACTGAGATGCATCGTATTTCTTCATTAACTTTTGTAAGAAAAATATTGAAGCTCTTCTCCTACTCTATTGAAAAAGCTTTCCATGGAAACCAGATAATGAGGGTTAAAAAAGAAAGAAAATAAAATAAGCAAAACAAAACAGAAACTCCGCGCTTCAGTCACAAGCTGTCCATTAAAATTTTATTCTGTTCAGGTCCTAGCACTCATTTGGTCCTCATCCAAATGATGGCTGAGAGAGCACGCTGAGCCACCTACTTTTTTGATTCCATTAAGTGTCAGGAAAACCAGCAAGCCTTGTGCTTGTATGAAGGCTCAAACATGTACAGGGAAGCTACGCATACAGGAAAACCTTACAACTCCAAGGAAGAAGCAGACGGCACATGAAACAAACTAGATGTGAGAGCAGATAAATACTGCACTGTTTTTTGGTGGTCCCACAACAAACTTCCATGGGACCTATGCCTGGATTCAACCCCTCCAACTCAGACATGTAACTGAAGTGTCCCTTCACCTCTGGTGACCTCAGAGTCAACAGAGAAAGAGATTTCCTGCCCCACCCAGGATCTGCATTGCTCACAGAGGTCTCCCTCTTCCACCACTGTTAGCAGGGGAAGTTTGGAGCATTTAGGCTCCTCAATTAGTAACTTCCTTTAGTGTCCAAAATTAGATAGGATGCAGTCTGGGCTTACTGCACAGTGGGATGCAAACAGGGCATTTTTGCTAGGCACCTTTTGCAGTGAGGTGGTAATCGAGGGACACAGGGACCCATGACGAAGTGGAGAGACCCATAAACTATTTTAAGAAATAACCTCTAAGAAAGTTTAGAGTCTGAATGCAGAGTACAGAAAGGACTTTTCACCCCTTTTAGATTCTCCAGGACTTGGACAACATAGCAACCCCGTCTCCTTAAGACTTACCTTAAAAAAAAAAAAAAAAAAAAAAAAAAAAAAAAAAAAAGACAATAAAAGAACCACTAGGGAAGTTCCTTCTGATTGTATTTCAACAATTACTTCTACAAAACAGATGTAACCACAAAGACAAGGGGCATTCAGAGTAGCTCTGTCTGGTTTGGGCCATCTAGTCCTTGTTCTGGCAGGTAGGGTGATCAGTTAATCTCTGCAGCTGTGATCAGAATATGTCTATAACACAGGTCCTGCAGTGTGACTGAACTAATACCCAGTAAGAGGCTGCTTTCTGGCTATGTGTGTGTTTGAGCACATATACGTGTCTTCATGTGACTTTTCCTCCAGTTTCTGCACCAAGGATCTAAAAACCTAAAGTCAAGACTGTCCCCAGAAAATGTATCCCATGTTCTCAATCGAACCTCTCATTTTCTGGCAGCAGGGACCTAGCCAGCTTTTTAGCAGTGTTCACATGTTGCAGACATGATCATTAAAGAGGGTTTATGGTTGGCTGCAACCAAGACTCTTCATTTTGCAGCACTGAGGCTGTGGCCTGGAGAAGCTGTGGCAACATCCCCATATCTTTTTAACTCAACCTTTCTGGGCTCCCGAGGACAAGCAATCACAGGATCAGCACGGTTCAGCCTGTGGTTTTTCAGTTGCATGTCACACTACCTCTTTTTCCCTGTCCCCAGCCTGAGGCTGATATTTCAGGCTGCAGCAGAGGGCTGCCAAGAGAGTAGCTGCTTGCATGTCCCGGGGCCGTGCAGCCTGCAGGGGAAGCACAGCCCCAGGTGCTGGGAAAGCAACTTTCTGGGTGAGCGGGCTCCACCAAGCAGCCTGCCCTAAGAGCAGCTGCTGCTCAGGTGGGAACAAGCTCCCCGCTGAGCTGAGTGGCTTTCCCCGTTGATCACCAGGGTAGACCCATGGCTGTAGGTCCGGGAGCACCTTACCCATCATCTCCGTCCTTGGTCCTATCCCAGTCACCTCTTAGCACAAAAAGAAAAAACAATGAGAGGCAAGTGCAGGGAAAGCAGGGGGTCCTCACCACTCAAGGGATGCTCCTTTGCCCAAATCACTGAGACCATAAGAAGAAAGAAAAAATAGAAATAAGTACTATTTAATCTTGGTTTGGTCATGACTAGTGATTAAGAGAAGCTTTGTGTTACCAACCTGTGCACTGTCATGAGAGCTTATTTTTTAATGGTAAACAGACCTAGAAATTATGGTTAGACAGGGATATTAAATTTTATTGATGGAAAATATAACTAAAGATTATAACCTGAGAACTGCTAACTGGTCTGTCTTCAATGTATTGAATGGCAAAAATTGCCCTGGCACTAATAGGTAGGAAAAGAAGAAAAAGAAATGACTGAAGTTGTCTATTTTTTTTTTCCTTTCCACCATGAAGTTATCCAGAGCTGGTTCCTTATCCTAATAAAGGCTAGTTGATAACTTATTTTAGAAAGAATGATTATGTGCACTTTCATCTTTCACCCTGATTACTTGCTAATGATAAAAGTAAATCTGTTCAGCCAGAAAGTTAGGAGGATTTAGAGTGGGCAAAAGAAAAAAAAGTAATCACAATTTCCAAAAAGTTTATGCTGAACAATTGACATTATTTCCCTAAATCCTTGGTTAAGACCAGCACCACTGCAGGTCTGACACTGCCAGGAATCTTTGGTCCCCCAAGGTTTCAGCCACATCAAAATTATAACAGGTATATACATACATCCAAAGGGAAGCTAATCAGGTGGGAACTGAAAGGTTAATTAATGGGTCTGGTAACTTGCAGCCTCTTTATATCCACCACCAGATTCCTCCTGTTTACATATCCAGAGATACCAAACCTGTACAGAGAGGCAAAACAACAACACCAAAACAACAACAAAAATAAATTTAGAAAGCAACCCACTTTGTTATTCTCTTCTCCCTCCACTCTTTGCTGAGGCCTGGTCGGATGGGCTTGTTCCATGTGTGGCTGCTTTTCCTCTTTGATGTAAGGTGCTTATTTCAGTACGACTGAAGCAGGTATTAATATTAATCATTCATTGCCACCACAGTCTTGACTCATCCAAAACTGCAGGGGTAGGTTTTCTTTACAGCTCCAATTAAAAAATGGAGGTGGCTTTATTCTTCTAAAAAGGAACTGTTGGCAGTGAAATACAAATGACAGAAACTTTGATGCCTCGGGATCTTCCACCACTCTGCTACGAGGTTTAAAAGGCCAGCAGGTTCCTGACAAAAATGTATTCAAATGCAGATACCTGCTAAGATTAGCCTTCAGCTATGATAAAAAGTTTATTTATTTCTCAGTGATCAAACTGTTGTTAAGATTAACTGGAATTTGTGTGCTTCTAAACTCAGTGGCTACAGGGGATACTCTAATGAGCAGGGGCTGATATACAGCCATAAAGGAATATCCATTTTTAAATAAAATGATAAAATAGTAATATAAAAAATGATATACAAAATTGCATTTTGTCTTTCATTTTCAATGAACCAAACCACAATAATTTCTTAAAAGGAAACGCAACTCGTAGCTACTGAGACTCAAATAAACTTGGACCCCAAAATGAGTTTGTCCTGGATGATTAAAGTCAGGAGATCGGTTTTGCTAGGATGTGAAGCTGAGAAGTGTTTCAAAATACAAGCACTGGGACATCAGGCTGACTTGGGGGCAACCCGCCAAGCAGGCTTTGCTTTCAAAGCCTCGCTTCCCACTTGCCAAGGCAGGGAGGATCTTATTTGGTGTAGATGTCATAGTTTATGCAATATCACCCAGCGGAAAAGCTCAAAGCGCACATGTCCCACACTGACTCAGCAGAACGGGATTTCAGGGATGTGGTCTGCTGAGGAGGGATCACGCACCATCTCAGGTCACTGGTTCCCCCTTCATGGTGGCCTTCCTCTTCTTCCTCTTCCCAGGCAAACACCCTGCAAGCCAACAGCTCCTTGGGGTGCTGCATTGCCTATACCCAGGGCAGGACAGCAGAAGTGCAGGAACTCAGCCATTACTGACACCAGAAATCACCCATGGGTTCAGGACCAAGAGCCCAGACTCACAACCCCCTCTTCATGAGCTCAGGGATGCTGTTGTGTGTGAATCATCCTCCTTCCCTCTTTCTGGGTTTCCCTCCTCCAAAACCACTGTCCTGCTTTCCCCTTGCTCCCCACAGCCACCAGACACATGAAGCAAGCAATGCTTCTTAATCCTTTCTTGGGGCCCCATTTCCTGCACCTCCTAGCCATGAGAGCTTGGGCTGTTAGATGTGAGCCTGAGCTTTGGCATTGCTCGTGCGTTATGAATTTGTGCTCCTCTCTTCCTGAACTCGAGCTCAAAACTCAGCTGGTGGGGACAGCTGTTGCCTTTCTTTTTTCTTTTCGGTTGCTTGCCAAGGGACCACCCTTCACATCTGACTCACCACCTCACAGGCAGGCTCAGAAGGAGTTAACTTCCTTGTCACCCTGCTTTGAGGTTTCCTGCTTTGATACTGCAAAGACTCTTCATAGAGCAGCGCAAAGGAAAATGGGGGGGGAGGGGGGACTGGGGGGAAGCCCTTCTGGTTGTAACACCTGGTCATGATCTGCTCGCATGAATAAAAATTACACTCCCCTTTCTCTCAAGTTGAAGACAATCAGGACTACTTCCCTGCAATCAGAATTAAATAAGCACATAGCCGGGCTGAGTGGGGACCAGGGAACTGCAAATCAGTCGGTTTGAGATACAAGCACCCTCAGCTGCTCTGGGCTACAGCAGCTCTGGCTGTACTGCCACAGTGGAGGGAGCCCAAATGGCACAGACCAGCCTGCACTCACTGTGTTTGGGGACCAGGACCTCTATGGCCAACAGTGTCTATACTGTAGAGCACAAGACCCTGGACCTCCATCACTCTGGTCCCCTATAACAGTATTATCATGATTTCTTATGCTTTTCTCCTCTCTGAAGTAGTGAGGACTTTGCTCCACCCCAGTGGCATGGTCTTAGAGCACTGAGAGTCCGTGTTGTGTACTCCTGATGTGGCATGAAGGTATCCAGGAGTGTGTGAGGACACAAAGCCCCCTGAGATAGCGCTGGACAGTAGCGTAGGGTGGAAGCACCCACACCTGGTGCACTTTGGGTGGGCACCACGAGCTGTCCCCAGGACTCTGCTGGGGCTGTGCCTTGGATTCAGATAATTGAAGGAGTTTCAAAGAAAGACAGGGAATGGGTTAAGCAGTAAAGTCAGTTATGACTTGAGGGTTCATGCTTGCTTCCTGCCTCTTCTGTTTAACGCTATGGACATACCTGTTGAGGCTGAGAGTGCCAGGGCCATGTGGGCACACACCCACTGCAGGAATGTCCACAGCAATGGCCTTGCAAGGCTTTTTCACTGGGGAAGCAGAGCTAGCAAGTACGAGCAAGGATGTACAATCCACCTAACCCAAATGAGCTGATCCATGGCTGTAATTTATGAGTCTGTTTTCTGTCTGTAGTAAATGCAAAGAGGGTCCAGCTATACCACAGTGCTAGGAGGTTAAGCTGGGTCAGATTTCCTCCCGTGTGCCATAGGCCAGGAGCATGCACTCAATTACCATGCCCCAGCTGATGCTCAATCTATTTATTGTGCCACAATATGCTGATCATATGTCTGAGCCTCAAGAAATGATTACCATTTCTGGTTTGATTAAGTGAATGTCTCTTTTGAAGCTGCAAATGATGCCGCTACAATCTATCAAGCAAATATGTATTTATGAATATTTAAAAATGCTAGTTATGCAAATATGCACTTAGGGAATTTAAAAATACACGTAATTAACCTCTTTGGGGTTGCTGTGATCTGCTGAGTGAATACATATCCAAGGAGAATAATCAAGCCAATAAGCCAACAATGACTATTGCAGATGGATACTCAGTTGTATCTCCCTGCTCCTCAGGTGGTGGTAACACACACGGGTTCTGGAGTAGACAGTTACCTTATGTCTTCAGTCATTTCTCTGCTAAGCCGCAATAGCTCAGGCTGGCTGATGATTCTCTGCTACAGCCACACCTAATCAGGGCATTAAGACTCATTATGAAATCACTGCTGGGGGAAAGAAAAAAAAATATTATGCAGTTTCTTTTCTAGATTAAATGTTTATGTTCACATCCTTCATTCCATCATTTGCTTCAGCCTATGCCCTCAAAGGTACACAATGTTTATTAACGTCTGACCCCAGAGAACCCCACTCTCTGGTGGAATCCTCATCCCCAGGTACACGTAACCACCAAGAAGCATGGATGGTCTAAATAAAGGGTTCTGGGAAAACAGCCAAGGTGGGATTCTCTTAAGCTAGCAAAGACACAGAGGAAAGATGTCATATTTAAAGTACATATGGGTTGTCTCTATTTTCTAAAAGCTTAGCTCCCCAGCTTACTCCTGCATCTTGGTCTCCTTGCCACCAATATTGCATGTATACTATTTCACACCCAATACCTTTATTTTCAAATCCAACAAGACAAAATGCAAGTACAGTAGTTAAAGTATAGACATGGACTGAGTGGCTAAGTTGGTCAGCAGTGTGTCCAGTGAGCATTCACACACGTACTGTCTGTCCAGCTGCTCTCTCTTGACTTCCAGCTGAGCCTATCAACCTCTTCTCATGGAGAAAAATAATGGCTCTAGCAGCCACGAGTGGTCTCCTGGCTGTACAGTGCAAAGGCACTGTACAGAGAGAAAAAAAAAAAAAAGAAATTTTGTACCTTTGAGACTTCTTTCTAGTTACTGAATTTAGCTGAAATTAGATGATGGATTTAAAACTTAATGGGGGATGGAGGAGGAGAGATAGCAAGCATATACACAGAACATGATTGCATATTCTCAGATGACTTTTATATAATTTTATTAGAAGATGGTATTTAAAAAAAAAAAAAAAATCTATCTCTACACAGAAATCTCCTTGGTTACTTACCTGGTGATCTGTAGGATTCTTCTACCTGAGCTGGAAGAGACTAAACACATCTCCATTTAAGCTTTCAGACACTCTAGGGTGAGCTTCAAGCTAGAGCCATTTCACTTGTTCTTCCTTTATTTCATGTCTGCTGGTGGTTGCCTCTACAACCTGCCCAGTAGGGCTCATCTGAGATACAAAAGACAGGTTCAGATCCTCCTCATAAGCCATTTGTACAGTGTCCAACAGGTAAGATTAAGAAAGCCTTGTGCCATAATTCACCATAGTGAAAAGTTCAGCTTGTTACATACATCAAAGAGAAGGATTTGAAGCCGAGGGGTGATGCTTTAACTACAAGGCTTCTGTTTTTCCTGCCTGATGGATGCACAGCCTTCACCAAGGTACTCTGAGTACACACAAATTTTGACCAAACTTCATCTGCACCATGGCGGGAGGCAGCTTAGCTCCCATCAGCAGAAACCTGTAATCCATACCCCTTCCTATGTGCATGCTTAGGGCTTGATTTTGGGGGTTCAGCAGCCATGGTTTTGAAGACACCAACAGAAGTTTTTTGGAGGACCTTTAGATTCAAGGCCTCATGCACGATGGCAGTAATGGCAGGAAAGGCACCATGGCAAGCACTATTTAGCAATCTCTAGGGCTTTCATGCCATGGCTGCTAACCTGGTGAACAGAGGTTTGGTCCATATGGGGCACTTCCTTGCAATAATCTTCCATGAAAACTTTGGGTCCATATTCACAGGATTTCTCACTCGTTCTGGAGTTAGGAGCATGCCTTTGTTACAAGGTTTGTGGAGGGTACAGCCTGCAGCAGGCCAGCATCCCTGGGGATCTCTGAGTGTCCACCACTGGCTTGTCCATGAAGGCCATCAGCCCGTATTGCCTACACGCTCCAGAGGTTAGATTCCAGCACAGGAATTAAAGAAAATTATCAACTCTTTAGTCAGCACTGGCTCACATCCAGGGGCTAACACTATGCCCTGAATATTATACACTGTCAGCTTTGTATAAGCAGCATGGCTGTATTTCAGGATCCTGAAAAAGGTATCTGAACAAGCTACAGACCTGGAGGACAGAGAGCAAGAACAAAATTCAGCCTTGTGCAGACATCTACAGCAAGTTTGGGCTGCACTGAAGATGACAGTCCATGCAGCCCTGAGTACTCTGCATCCCATGCACTGTGACCCTAACGCTGCTGCAGTCAGCCCATGCAGGAGCAGTGCTGGTCCCAGCTCGGATTCAGAAGGTGTAAGGGCAGCTGGGTACTGGTGCAGTGCAGCAGAAGTACTGTGGGCAGTTGCATTCGCTTATCAATTCCTTTCTGAAAGCAAGAAAAGGCAGCACAACTTTTCACAAAACATCGGTGAAATCTAGACCTAGGGCGAGGCTAGTACAGAGAGGTGAAGCTCAGCCTTTAGGAAACACGCAGTAACTTTGCAGTGCCTTTAATAGCCCCATCTGAATCCACTCTTACCACACGTGCGACCACAGGAGTAGCAACTGCAACTCTAAGCCCTGCCTGGAAATCTAATCAGTGTGAAAGGGGCAAGTGAACTTCACAAGAGATCAACAGAGCTGGCTGAAGTTTAGGAAACAGCAGCCTGTTTCTAATTTCAGACATCTGTGAGAAAAGGCAAAATCAGGACTATTATGTTCAGCAGTGCTCTGACTGACGTTTTCACATGCTAAGTTTCAGTCACAAAACCACTTATCTCTAATGGAAATATTGACACAGATATGAACAGCAACACTAAATACTTTTAGAAAAGCATTTTATTCCTGAGCTTAAGACCTACTGTTTCAAGTGGCCACAACCAGTAGTTCTCTTAAGCAAATTAAGTCCAATTATCTGATGTCTAAATTATAATCCTCTCCCTCCTCAGCTCCATTTGCAGCAATTTTTAGCACAAGAGCAATAACAGTTATGCACACTTACCTAATTATAGATAATGATCTTTATAAAGAGCTGCTAGAATATGCTAAGCATCTTAGCATAAACATACCCATTCATTCGTACAGCAAGAGTATGGTAAAGCTTAGTGATCATGGCAAATAGTATCCCCATGGAAGCAATCTGCTCAGTACAAAATAACATGATGTTAGTCAATGACCTACCCCCTCCCTTTCTCCATCCCATCAGTTGCAGGTGTGCTTTCCCACCTCACAGAGATCTCAGTCCAGCCTGTCACATCAGCCGTTTTCCAGGAAAGCATCCTTTATTGCCTCTCATTTGTGACACTTTCTCTCTTCACGGCCATGAGGCACGCATGTCCTGACTGCTAGTGCTCCCTCTGCTTCAGTGTTTGCTTTGTGCTTTCTTCCAGGTGGAATCATCACTGCTGTGAGCTGCAGCTTGGCCAAAACAGAGCTGGGATGGTGCAGCTGGCCAGCTTGAAGAGCCATTTTGGCCCATACCCCACACTGCTCATACTGTTTCCATGTGAAGTTGATAAAGCTAATGACCAGATTCTTCTGCCATGGCAGATTAAAGGGGCCACTTGTTACAAAAGGGCCAGATTTCCTCACTATGACTGGGACAGGCAAGGTAGTAAGCCCTCAGTCCTGTCCACCACTCCTCCTTCCCTCCCTTGATCTTCAAAGAAACTATACCTGCACCATACTTCATCTACTGAAATATACCCTGAACACTAGGGCTTACTCTGCTAGGAACACATAAAAGAAAGACCAGATGAGGAAAAGTCCTACATGCAAGCAGCCCTGTGTCCCAGCAGTACTTAACCCTATGTCACTGTGATGGGCAAGGTCCTTCAGCTACTGCTGCTCCCCCGCCTGCAGCAAGGCCACAGGTAAAGCAAAAGGCTCCCCAGCTGCAGTAGCCTGTCCTAGTGATTTCATGCAGCTGACAAGGGAGAGAATACATGTAAATGCACCCTACATACAGGTTCTTCAGGAGTTGGGCACTAGACTGAGGCTGTCCTGATGTTAGGATTGTGCCTTTGCCTCTCCTGATATTGCACCCAGGCAGTTCAAAACCAAAACCTGCCAGCTGCCAGGACAGGCTGTACCACACTTTCCAGCCCTCCCTGTATGACAAAAGCAACAGCTTCATCTCACTTAGGGCAGCTGCTGGAAAAACAACTCCCTTCTTGCCACCAAGATCTCCCCTTGGCATGTCTCTGGAAAACAGCTATGCGGCTAATAGAGAGATAAAGGGAGCTGGGGTGCAGCCCTTGCATGAGCAGAAGCAGCCTCTGAGGATCTGGGGGGTTCCCTTGGCAAGTTTTGGGGGACCCAGCCCTTAACGTGCTGTCTGAAGCACGCACGCTTTTTCATATCTGAGGACCAGGTCTGCAAGCTCCGGGAAGGCAGGCTGAGCAGCAAGTACATTTCCTCCCCTTGCTGCCAGCAGACCTGATAAACCACAAACCGCACGGCTGGGAGGGGCTGTGGGAGCAACCTCTTCACAACAGAGTGGTCCAGAGCATCTGCACCTGATGCGAGAGCCTCCTGAGAGAGATGTCACTAGCTAAAAAGGTGCCAGAGTGCTGTGTGCAGCTCTGACAGCACTGGGCTCACCCTTCTGAGAAATTAACCCTGCTGCATGGCCCTGTGAAATAATAAGAGAGAGGAAATTTAGTCCAGAACCCAGTTCCCAGCTCTGTGCCCCAGCCCATCAAATTGTCAGGGGCTACCCTGAGGTTTCAGGCGAGGGGGACATGACAGCAGCCTGAGGTTGCAGTTTTTGCTACCTCATCATCTGGTAGAAACAGAAATTTCTGCATAGGGCGTAGTGAAAACCGTCACTTTGACCACTTTAAAAGACAAATTTGCATGAGTTATTGAGGGTCTGTATCTCCTGAGCATACAAATGAGCCACCGCTATCAAGGAAAACACATGAACACCTTTGCTGCTGTCAGGAGCAAAGTGAGATTCAGCAATAAGAGAAACTTAGAAAATGGTCCCATTAATGCCTCAGCTCTTCGATCCTGCCAAATTAAAAGGTCTGCCCGGAGAAAAGCATGATGCTGAAAAAAAACTGCTTTGGCAGGACGATCTCGTGCTTGGGAAAAGTAGCAGAGATGAGGCAGTTACAAAAGAAGCGCGTCTGGTGAAGGATCTGCTTCGATGTGTGGTATGCTATCTGTGTGAATATCAGCTTAGCTGCAAACTCATATGACAAGTTACTGTACAAAACCTTTCGTAACGCAGAGGTGAGGTTGCAAGACTGCTAACCTCACCGGTGCAAACCTCAACACTGCAGCCAAACCCATCTCACTGCTGCTGTTTGCAGTCCACAGCCAGACCTCTCATGCTTATCCCCTCCCTGCCATGTCGGCACAAAACAACTGCACAACGTGTTTTTGGGAAAGTCACACCAATAGTGTGCAGAACGGGTGAGCGTGTAGCTGGTGTGCTTGGTTATGAAGACTTCCTGCCTCTTACCCAGGAAGGGCATGGTCTGCAGGTGTCATGCGGGGTGAAAAAATAACGTAGACTCCCCGTGACTTATTCCTAGTTACCGCTTTGACTTTCAAGGTTTGTGTTAACGAGAGAAGCCCTTTAGCCACATCATGTTTATATGGAAATATGTGTGTTTAGAGAGCACATGATAGTAGCTAAAAGAAGTATGGTATTATTTTGGGCAGGCAAACCATAACTGCCCCAAACCCCACCACACACACACACACACACACAAAACACCACCCCTTGCAATGGCAGAGGAATGGACAAGCCAAAGCAAGCACAAACCCTTTCCTCCCCTTTGCTTGCGCATCGTGAATTGTCTCCTTGGTGCAACTCTGCAGATGTCCTGCTGCAGTGACCAGAGTGCCAGGCCACCCGGAGAGCTTTGCATGAGCCTGACAAGCAGAAAGAAAAGACCTTGGGTTTCAGTGAGACCTTCCACCTTAGCCAGCTGCTCACCATAGCTCCGTGAGAATCACTCATGAACAGCCTCAGCTGGGTGGATTTAACTGTCAAGAAAAAAGTCATTTCCTGCTGATATGAGCAACAGCACCAACTCTTTCCTGCACAGAAATGTATTTGTCCCATTTTACAGATTAAGAAGCAAAGATAGAAAAGGGCTGTGGTTCACCTGACCTAGAGTTAGGCCTGGCATTCATCTGAATTGGCCAAGATCTTGCACTATCCTCCAAGACTTTCTCTTGTAGGGAATGCACCAGCGGAATCAGTTTTAATTGTGTCAGCTAGGAGCTGTTGTCTCCAGACACACCGACAATACATTTTTTGGTACCTGAAACTCTGCAGATTTTCTGTCAAATAGGCTCTGCTAAATGATCTGAAATACTTGATCCAAAAAAAAAAAAAAATCTTGCTTTAATTAAGCTTTCCATAAAATATTTCCTTTGCATAGCTAAGAAATGTAGGGTGTATGTTATCTACACACCAGCCTCTTGCTGCTTAGGTCCTCTTGGCATTAATGATTTTAACATTGGCAATTATCTAACAGACCAAATCTGGAACAAAAACACAAGAGCCCTAAATAGTTTCAGATGATTCACCACAGAGCTCATTCTTTACTTTCAATCACTTCTTTTTTTTTCCTCAGTTAGTACTATGCTTTGCAGAAAAGGTGGTGTGCCTAATTTCTGTTATAACTACATGTATTTGTGAAAATGATACTTTAATGAGATAGAGACACATTTCAGAACAGTGAGTCAGGTCCCATCTCCAAGTCCAGGGCTTCAGAGCACAGCAATGTCTGTTTTACCATGCAAAGCCTAAGCTATCAAGTTGAGTTGTCAGCTTTGTGCATGGCCATGAGAGGTTTCCCTTCTCTTATCCTGTCTTTTTCAAAAGAAAAGCAAACCCAGCATGTTCTTCTAGCTAACTGAAGGAATGAGGAAGTTGTTCTATAGAGGGACACATCAATTGGCGTTATGTTTTACCCAAGGACAGCAAGGAACCTAGTTTCATTACACCATGGTCAGCAGAGAGGATTCAAACATTTTATCTACTTCCAAGCATGGTTTTCATCTACCTTTGCCAATGGATTAAACAGAAGTAAAGGAGCAGCACCCACAGTGATTTGCAGACTGCTGATGGTATCAAACACAATCACCCAGGGTGAGAAGGTGTTCCTGGCTATGCACTCTCCGGGTCTTGTTCCCCAACCACCACCACCCTACCTCACCTATGGGGAACCCTCAGCCTCGTGAGTGAGCGTGACCCTTGCTATACATGTTCACGATGTAGATGCATCTTGAAAACTGCGGCATATTTGGGCCTTTCCATCTCAAAAAGTGCACAGTAGGATTGGAAACAGAGGAGTAAATGATTGATATAAAGGCAAAGATATGAAGCAGCTTCTGTATAAGTAACAACTAAGGAGACAAGAACACATCAGCCTGGGAAAACAGGGACTGAGGCAGAATATGACATCATATATAATGACACAAATCAAATCCTGAATGGTATAGACAAAACAGGGAACTCTTCTTCATTTCCCCCTCATATGCAGGGGGCTAGGGAGCATTTTATGAAACTAGCAGATGGCAGATTCAAAACAAACAAAAGGAAATACTTCACAAATACACACCGAGTCCAGCTGTGCTCCTCACAACTGGTTGTTGTGGATGCTAAACATTTACATGAGTTTAAAAAGCCAATGTAACAAGTTCATAGAATTTGTGAAAACTTGGAGAGCTTGGGAAGAAATATAATCTATTATATTCTAATATATCTAATATAATATAATCTATAAAACTTGGAGAGATTGGAGAGAAATATAATCTATTGGCAACTACTAAGTACAATGGCTACTCTCCTCCCTTGCAGGTGAAGAAGTGGCTACAGAGATACTGTTGGAATTAGGGACAATTTTTCCATAAAAGTGTTACTTTTGACAGAGAGGAGAGGAGAGGAGAGGAGAGGAGAGGAGAGGAGAGGAGAGGAGAGGAGAGGAGAGGAGAGGAGAGGAGAGGAGAGGAGAGGAGAGGAGAGGAGAGGAGAGGAGAGGAGAGGAGAGGAGAGGAGAGGAGAGGAGAGGAGAGGAGAGGAGAGGAGAGGAGAGGAGAGGAGAGGAGAGGAGAGGAGAGGAGAGGAGAGGAGAGGAGAGGAGAGGAGAGGAGAGGAGAGGAGAGGAGAGGAGAGGAGAGGAGAGGAGAGGAGAGGAGAGGAGAGGAGAGGAGAGTCATTGCTTGCTCTCTTACATACAAGATACAGTTTTGCCTACTGGCATCAGGAAAGATTGTTTCTGTTATATGTTGTTTCATGATAGCTAAGAATAAGGGACCACAGAAGGTAAAGTGCTGAGCTCCATCCACTTCAGCTCACTTCAAAGGAGCTGAGCTGGGATTTGCAATAAGCTAGAGGTGATGGCAAGTGCATAAACATCAGGAAGAGTATGTTTTCTTTCCAGCACAAGTCACTTGACTTGAATAGGTCTCTGTCAGATTCAGTCACAGAGGTGAAAATATTTACCCTCTTTGGAGATCTACAAACACAAAAAATATGAGATAAGTGCCAAGTATTAGCTGAGGGATCGTAACACTTCAAAGAGACATCAGCACCATGCTGGAACTTCCTTTAGCAGCGAGGAAACAGCATTACTATGAGTAGCGAAGGAAAACATTAATTCCTTCTCATTCACTCACTGAAAGCATAATTGTAAATCACCCTTGACCAGATGCCATGAGAGGAAGAAATGCTGTTTCTAAAGCTGTTTAGAAATCACTGCCTCTAGCACTAAATGATCCAAACAATTGCTTTTAAACTAGGGACAGTAAAACCACAGTCCTTGCTGTGCACATCAGCAATGACAGGTAATGTAACTAAACAGCTGCTATCACACTCCTGCAAATTAAATGCAAGCACTCTCAAATAGATGGGTTTGTATTCAATCAATGAAAGGCCACGGGGCAATTAATTACTGAGTGTAGACAGTAGAAAAAATCCCTTTCTCTGAAGGCAGAAGATTAAATTGTAGACCCTGCATTGCTCCTTAAAGGTGCATATCCTAAAACCCGTGGTGTCCTGTCCATTTTTGCCAATGGGACATCCAATTATAAACAATGTGAATTTCATTGTTTGAGTCTCCGTAATATGCAAACACACATACCACAGGTTGAGGAAATTGCAAGTGAGCCATTACAATGATTAAGTAGCTGAGCAACCTTTTGATAAGTTGCAAGTAATTTAGTTTTCCCTGGAGCCGCACTGTGTAGTGCACAAAGTGAGCGGCACTGGCAAGACAGCGAGGCTGGCTGGGAGGGCAGCTACTACAGCTATGCCCCTGCATGCAAAAGACATTTCTGGAACATTCACCTCCTTCACCACACTTCCACAGAGTTCACTGGTTGAAGCTACAAGTATGTTACACACTCCTGCCAAAAAAGCAGCTGACACATGATGGAATTTTAGACGGTTCTAGTTGCTATTGCTAGTCTGTCCTGCCCTGTGTTACTTCCCTTGGTAACTCCATCAAAAGTCATTTTTTGTTTGTTTGCTTCCTGTAAACAAGGATTTGGGGAGTGGGGGCCTTGCTGTAGGCCCCAGGTCTGCCAAACTCTCTTCTTTCAAAGGCCTACTTTTCAAGGAACATGGAACAGCCTGCCAAGACGAGGAATGACACTGCCTTCTTTACATTGAAACTACTTCTTGGTCCTGTTCTGCAGATTAACAAACAGTCTTAAAGATGAATTGTAATTTAGCTAGGAGCAACCCCTCAGGAGAGGCACCTAAAAATTAGCATCCCTGAAAATGCCTGCACTACCACACTCACCAGTCTTCTGGTGCCGACCCCTGAAGTGCTGGTGCCCAAAATGCACTACTCTGTGTGCACAGAAATAGCTACACACCGATCTATGAGACAATTTCAAATGTCTCTTTCAACATAAAAAGTACTTAAAAGGCTGAAAGAAAGGGAATGGGGATTGAAGCACAAGAGTGCTCCACTCTCACTGAAGTCAGGTCTCTGGAACCACTAACTAATATCAAAATGCCTTGTGCATCTTCATCTGCTAAATTTTTGCAGCTGTTCCAAAGTCAACTTCACTCCCCAGGGGTGACATCTTCACAAGTGCTGTCCTCATCTTCATCTACAAAAACAGTCAGTTATTACTGACCCTTTTTAAAGGGGGGTGTGTTTCCCTCAAAAATGTCTCTTAACTTGCAGGAATTAACTAGCAGCATCCCTGTAATTTGCCTCCTGTTCCATGCAATCATAGCAATCAGATAGCAAAGCCTTCTGGCTTTAACCACAGCCCACCAATTAATGTCGCATAGGTAAACGTAGTTCAGAAGCGAATGAAGTAAGTTTTAAACAAAGGTTATCAGTGCCACTATGTAATTTTGCTAAATGGGAGAGAAGCAAACACAGTAATTTGAATCTAATGTAGTTTTCCATGCTTTTGCATGAAAGAAACCAAATATTTGGCTATGAAAGCAGGCCTGCTCTTTCAAAAAAAGACCTGAGTGGCACTTTTCTGTGATATTGGTGCTGGCCCCTCACCACCAGCACTGAAGTCAAGGGTGTGGGTGACTGCTGCTGATTACCGTCGAGCAGAGTTAAGGTAGTGTTACCTGCCTTTGAAGACCAAGCCCAGAAGGCCCTGTCCTTGAGCTCCACATGCACAGGTTGACAGGTTGTGCAAAATCATGGCCCAAATAGCAGAACTTCGAAGTGGGAAGGAAGTAGGTGAAGAAAAGACAGCACTGAGTTTTTTGATGAAAGGGGAACTATCAGTCTGTAGAGAAGCTACCAAGAGCATTACTCAGGGAGCAGCCTTGTCCCCGTCTTGTTTAATGTGTTTGCAAGTGACCTTGATAAACAAAGTGAGTGTGCTCACTTTGTGTGCTCAAAGTCCCATTTTCCTTAGGGGAAGCTTCCAAAGGCTCCTCCTTGAACTGGAGGAGCAAGGTGACTGGAAACATAAAAATGAGGTGAAATTCAAAGCTACTCAACACAAAGCTACTCAACACAAGATCATATATTCACAGAGTAATAGTGAGAATTGCTACCATAAGATGAGAGCTCATTAACTGGAGATGACTGAGGAGGAGAAGAAGCCAGGAGTATTAGCTAATTATAGGATGACTTAAGTTACTGAGTGATGCAAGTGTAAGAAAAAGCAAATGTGATCTTAGGATATGTCAGTCAATGCATTTCCAGAAGAGATAGGTTACAGTTGTCATACCATAAAACAGTGGAGCAACATGGAATGGTAACAGCATACAAATCGCTGCACTACTTCAGACCAAGGGTCCTCCAAACCCTTTACCCCATCTTCAACAGTGGACAGAGAAAGAACAGGAAGAATAAGAATAGGACAAGCACTTGTAAGACTTCCCTCTGATACTCTCACAGCCTTGAAACATTTTCAGTTCAGGGGATTTCCTTCGCTACTTGTGGTTTGACTATTAAGCAACCCACAATGGATTTTTCTTCCACATGATTCTCATTCTACCCTTGAGCCATTGTAAATTCCTTGCATCCACTGTGCCCTTTGGCAAGGACTTCCTCACATTTACTGCTTATCACATGAAAAATCAGCCCCCATTTTTCATTTTGAACCTAGTCCCCTGTCATTTTAGTGGGTGGCTCCTAATTCTTGTGCTGGATGAAACAGGGAACAGTCAATACACAACTACCTTTTCCCAAATTTCATAGACTTCTAGCATATCTTCCCAAGCAACCTCTTTTCCAGGCTGAACATGCCTCATGTGTTCAGTCACCCCAAATCCCTGATCATCCATGGTACCCTTCCCTGAATATTAATCATTTCAATACACCCTTGCAAAGCTAAGAAGAGTGTGATTACTTACACTGAGCATTCAAGGAATGGTCAAGGTACAGATTTAGACATAGCTAGTCTGTGGCATAGTGGCATAGTTTTGTTTTTTTGTTTTTGTTTTCAATTTTAATGAGATTTTTTTAAGCTGTTAATGAGTATAAAGCTGATGTTTGCATATCTGATTCAGTCATCCATGCCCAAGGAACATTAACTTCACCTTGAAGGAGTACTGAAGTATAGAATCAGTCTAAGAGAATGAGAGAAATGGATTGTCATTACACACGCTGAGGTTAAAACAAAAGGTGTGATTCCTGTCTGTACACATCACTGAGAGCACCAGGCAAGGAGCAGTTATTGAGGACGAAAGACAGTATTAGGATAAAGATGTGAATTGAGTTTGGGTGTGAATTAGGCTTGGATAAATTCAGACCAGTAATTAAAAAAAGTTGGGTGCTGAGAGATTCTGGAGCAGTATTTCAGTAGAAAGAGGTAAAAACGAACTTAGTTCCCAGATGGAGCACAGTCAGTTCATGAAAGGATGGTTGCCTGCAGTACTGGGAGATTTGTAACACAGGAAGGCCCCACCTAGGTATGCATTTAATAATACACGAGGTGCATCACCCCAGCTCCCTCTGCAGCTCCATTTAGACCCTCCCAAGGGCAATGCTGTTTTCATTTAGGATGGAGTAGTTTTCTTTGCATGTAGACATGAGGAAACCAACCAACAACATACACAAAGGGGGGAAGGCAGAGGAATGAAGACTGGCTGGCAAGCTGGCTGCTGGTTACTCAGGGAAGTTTCCCTGCCTGAACGAGCCATTACCAGATGAAGAATTTGCTTGGGAGGTACATGGGAGTAGGAAGCCTACATTAATCCTTCTACCTTAGAGCAAAGTAGTGGTGGGAGGAGCAGGTTACATAATCCCCAAACATTTTAATAATTCAATACTTTTTAAATACTTAAATCATTTAAGCATTTGTGGATTGACTAACCCCTCATGCTCCTTGTGTAGAAAGAGAAAGCGTTACTGCAAAGACCCCAGATTAGAGTAGGTCAGATAACAGAAACATGGAACTAAGCACTGGATGGATGAACAAAGCTTTTTGGTTTGGGCTTTTTGGTAGGTCTTTGGTTTGTTTGTTGTTTCTTTGCTGTTTCTTTTTTCCCCAGCCTCAGTGTCTATGAAACCTCAGACTACTACCACATTAAAGAAAATAAAAATAAAAATAAAAATAAAGTCTCCACAAGTCCTCAGGCTCACAGTTTTCCCTTTCTCTTGATATATGAACACTAGAGGATACATGTTGGAGAATTAAATAGTAAAAGGTATTGTTGTATATACCAGCATAATGAAAGCGAGAATTTCAGAGAAGTGTAAGGCAAATTTAAGGCATTTCTTTCCTCCTGGGAGGTCAGAAAACTGGGAGGAGACATTTCCTTATACTCAAAGAGATCCTGTATCACAGGCAGGAGCAGTAAAAGTCTTCCTTTCTAAAGTGCCAGTAGAGATGGCAATCCTGATTTGAAAGACTCCACTCCTGTAAAACTCTCTTTACCTCGGCTGTCAAACAGCTGCCAATTTCATTAACATCACTGGCAACCTCTGAAGACTCAGATTTGCAACACTAGTGATAAGGCTGTGTTTTAGTGCCAAAATCATCCAGCCAAACTCCAGTTTCCAGAGGAGCAAAGATTTAGAACTGACTATAGATAAATTTTGTTAAATAGTCCTAATATGAAAATAATTAAATATGAAAAACTAATGTAAGTTTTCTATATGATGTGTGCAAAAAAAATGCATTTAAACATTGAATATTTTTTTTTATTCAATTACTTGAGATATATATTCATTGCAGAAAAAAAAAAAAAAATATATATATATATATATATATGTTTTTTTCCAAAGCACCATCTTCTGCCAGTCAGAGAAACATCCAGATCCTGGTTTGATAACCAACATCTGTATTTTTATTTCAAGAATAGAGGAGGCATAGATAAGAAATGAGACTGCAGAGTCTCAGGGACTTCACAGCACCCAGCTATAGACACCTTACAAAGAAACTCCATCTTCCATGTAAATGAAAAGAGATCAGCATACAGCAATGCAGCTTCCCTAAAACACAGTCTTAGTAAATTATAATTCTTGAAATCTTGTGGCTGGGAAAAATAAAAAAAAAATCATGATTTCTGTTCTATTCCCACTGGGGCCATGTCATCTCATCATCAGGAATAACAATAAAATCAATTCATTACGTTTCATTGAAGGCAGCCTCAGGAGAGAGATCAAAGAATGAAAGGAAATGAAAGCTGACCGACTTTATCACCTTTGGAGTCAGTCCCAAAGATCTCAAATTAATTTAGATTGGTGGGGCAGTGCATGAAAGCTGGCAAGCCCTTGTACCAGAGCAGAGCCTTTATACAAACCAGTGAAGTACTGCAGTCTCCAGGGTTTTTCCATGAGCCAAACATTTTTGTGACCACTAAGTACTTCTTCCTCTGGCTATGTCAAGTTTATTATCAGAGGCAGGGGGAATACTTTCATGTTTTCCTCTTGAATTCTTCAGGGAGACATCTGTCCCTCCTGAAAGACCCAGAGGCAAGGTTTCTGTTTGAAAACTTGACCCCACTAAGAGGTAGCCGGCTCTCAGCACCATCCCTAGCCAGCCAGCCACCCACAGGAGTCAGGGGCTTGATCTTTCTCCCTGTTCAGCGTAACAAAGCAATTCCCGGAGCCAAAAGTCACAGGGAGTTTGCCGGGGTTGCAGCAGCACAGAAACTCTGCAGGAAGGGGCTGGGATCCAGGGGAGCTCGGATGGGGAGTGGGCATCACCCTACCACTGGCTGCAATCAAGAACATAAAACCTGAGGCCAGCCTCCCTTCTCTCATCCACACCAGGGACATAACAGGTCCCAGAGCTCCCTCACCCTTCTCTTTATTTTTGCCCTCTTCCTAGGAATTTGACTTCATCTGTTTGAGGAACAGCCCTCTGAGCACTTGTTTCCCCTCCAGTCTTTCCTTGCAATGCGTTATCATGTTTTATTTTCAAACCAGATCACCATTTCCTTTTCGGCCTTTGTTGTAATACCCAGGCCCTGGGCTCCCAGATGCACAACAGGCTCCGTGCAACTGCCCTGACTTATCCCAAGCCAAATTTTGCAGCATCCGTGGTACCACATGCCAGAGAGGGAGACCAGTTCCTGATAGACCTTCCCTTTCCTCACCTCCCTGGCAAAGTGGCTGCCTACTATAAACATTCAATTAGTCAGTGGATCCCAGTAGCCCTGATGATTCAAAGCCGTGTCATCTGCAGCTGCAGACAGGCACTGCCGGCTTTCCCCTCTTCCGAGTGACGTGGAGATATTGAGTATCTCGGGCCTGATTCCTTAGCAGCCAGCTACGTGGAGTCTGAGACCACGGGGCTGGCAAATCTCCCTTAAAATGAGACATAATTGATATCTTAACAGCTGTGTGAGCCACAGGATATTTGGATTTGTGCATTTTGGAGAGGAGATGGGCTTTAAGGGGACAGCCAGGTAGCTGGGTGCTCCTCCCACCGTGATCAAGCCCCCACGGCTGAAACCAGGGGCTATGAAAGGACTCTGTTTTCAGCCACTCACTGAACATCCAGCAAAAATGAATTCCCTCGTTCAACCCTGATTCTACATTCAGTAGGAGGTAAAACGTCATTTAAAAATAAATAAAGAAAGAAAATAGATTTTATGGAACAGTTCCTGATCTTCCAACTTAACTTACCACCTGAGGACTCCCACAAGGAGTCCCACAGGGACTGCACAAAGTCTGCAGATACTGCTGCATTAGCCAATTTTGAAGGCTCAGCCCTGCAAGAAAACTGCTCTGAAGAACTAAGATATGTATTTCCGACCATCACAATCTGTGCTCTTTACAAGCAGTTTGAAAAACACGGCTTTCTTTCTTTAGCCACTTCTCCACGTTGCCTCGCTGCAGGGCAGCTAACATCTGTGGAGGGTCTCCTTGCCTGCTATTCCCACTGCATGGTGGAAACACACTGTGAATAAACCTAGGCATGAAACGTGTGTGCTAAAAAAATTAAATTCTGACCCCAGTCCCTCGGTTGATCCACAGGCATTTGAATTTGCATGCAAATAAAAAAAAAAAAGCTGTGATTTTTTTAACCATCCAACAGCTGTTCCTGGACTTGAACACGAGGAGTCATTTGTCTCGGCGTAGCTCTTGATGGATAGATCCACATGACTGAAAACACTTTCATAAGTAACACGTAGTCAGGCTGCTGGCAAGCTCGGAGGACAGAAGGGGAGAGAGACAGAAGGACTTTTCAGCTGCTTTTCCTGGTGGTCAGCTCAGCTGAGCGTCAAAGTACGTTGCTAGCCTAAAGAAGAGATGCTGCCACAGGCGCATGCCAGCCTCGCCTGTAAATAAATAAAAGGCATCATTTTCCTCTGCTCTGAATCTGGCACATTTCTCCAACACTAAATTGATTTAAAACCTTCCAAAGGAAAAGCCTCAATGTTTGATTTCTCTGACTAGCCTTGGATTCTTGGCCCTAATTTTATTTTCCATAACATCTAGTTTATTTCTTTTGACGCTTGTTATCCTTCAAAAATGCTATTGTAATTAGATCATGACACTCTACAACTATCTCCAAACTTAAATATTCCCTTTCATTCAAGACAGTTTATGTGTAAATTTCATAGGATTTTGAACAATGTTATCTTGAAAGTACACAGTGTTCAGAGCCAGGGTGGAAGGAAAATAAACTCATAGAAAATAAGAAGTGATTCAAGCTTCTGCCCAAAAATTCAAATAAAACTCTTTTGATCTTCCAGAAAAACTTACTTGATTTTATTTATTTTCCTATTCTTCTCTGCTTCCTCTGTTCAGACAAGGAGGGAAAATAGCGAAATACCACATGAAAAAAAATATTTTTTACTGTATTTTCAGCTCACCAAGGACTGAAAATTTAAAAAGAAAGCACAGTGGCCTCAAAGGAATCTCAGTTTGTTCACCTCAGGAAAGCTGCCTGTTTAAGGACTCATGTGACATATATACAGATCTGTCCAGTCCAATCTGGTGCTGTGCCACAGACTAACCAAGGATGACCAGCTGCTACGGTCAAATTCATTGCTCTTGAAACACCTTTGATTTCAGCCTCAGACAGTTCGCTATGAAATAGTTCTCTCTCCCCTGTTTTTTTTTCCAGAGTGGCTGTGGTCTAAAACCAGAAGAGTTCACTTTCTTTTCCCAGTTCAATTCATCTGCTGAGGCAACTTCCCCAAAAGCAAGCAAATTAAATACAGCTGGCTTTTAAAGACAAAAGGTTCATACTCAACCTGTGTTCACCCTTGTGTAAGGGCCACTGCTCTGAGGTTGGGTTGGCACCTCTCTCCAACCAGGCTGCCAGCCTTGAGCATGCACCCTTCCAGCACCAGCTCCTTGGAGGGCATTCACCCAACACTTCCATATGGGCCAAGGTCAGGTACTGGATTTGACGTGGGAAAGCTTCATGACCAAGTACAGACGCCTTAATCACCTGCAAGATGCTGACTATGGGAGGATATGAATGCAGGGGAAGGAATCTCAGATCTGCTCTTGAGCAGGATCATGAGAAGAAGTGCCAGGATGCACAGACATACAAGAAAAGACAGCAGAAGCAGCTCCAACAAAGTTTCCACTGCCTTTGCACACTGCTGGCACCACGTTTCTGCAAACCAGTACACCCTCCAAAACAGAGGCCAATGCAATGGACAGGATTATACAGAGGTTTCAAAGCATCAAGACAAGCCGCTGAGTCCCAGCAGTGTTTCCTTTCACCACGTGCTATGGAGTCCAACCAAGATTACCCACATAATATCTGACCTATCTGATTCCGCTGCTATAGATCAGCCCACTATGGACTCAGATGTCATGTTTGTGTGCTGGACAGATGCTCTCTCCCTAACCTGGCTCAAACCTGGCATCTAAATCACGGTCTTGAAGCGTAAGCTCTATTTCCCTGATTTTCAGGCTTAATACTCAGGATCCCTACTCTCACATCCCCACATCTCAGCCACCCCACCCCATAGCAAGGCATCTAGAAGTCAGCATTGTGCCCAAATGAACACTCAGAACATTTCTTAACACGCCAAGGACAGAAGCATCACTTTAAAAAGAGATCTTTATTTATTATTGCTGCACTCAGCTTTTAGGAGCCCAAACCAAGCTCCTGAGGCACTTAAGACTGCAGAGACTTTATGTCATTTGGTGCTAGATCAATCAACATGGAAATGATGATTTATTTCATGCTGACTGGTAGGTATCAAAGCAGATAAAGATAACTCTGCCTTTTGGCACATTTTACAGGGAAAGAGCAGCTTTTCTGGGCCTGCCTACAAAACTGTCCTTTTCCCTCCAAAGGAGACTGCCTTTAATAGCTGGTTGTGGGGGTTCATTTCCCAATGCATGGGAAAGCAACTTGAAATTACCAGCTGCCCCCCCAGTCTCTGTGTTCTCCCACTCCAACAGACATGCTCTGGAGAGCAGCCATGCTATAAAGAGGTAAGGAAAGCCCAAGAGGACTCATGATCAGCTTGAACTCACATGATTTTCCTGCAGTCAAATGCATACAGTGTCCCAGCCCTCCTGACAGTGGTCTCCAGTGTTTCTCCTACAACAGCATGAAAAGCACCCAATTTCATTCCTTATTATCAAGCGCACTGCCTAATGCTCAGGTACTGCACTCCTTAACCCCTGGGAAATTTTGGTTCAGTTTGTGCCTTAAGTAAAAATGCCTTAGAGCATCTCAAAACAAAACTCCTCAAGCACATTATCCAAACACTAAGAAAAACAAGCAGTTTCTTTCATGCAACTTTGGAGCCCTTTGCTGTGATATCCTGGTTGCCCCAGAGCCAGATGACTTCAGAAATGAAGACTGCTCAATATTTCCTAAGATAAATTTCCCAAACAATTAAAATTTTCCTCAAGACTACTTCTTACTACTTCTTTCCTACTTCTGAAATCCATGTGGGTTTTTTTGTTTGTTTGTTTGTTTGTTTGTTTTTACCACAGAGTTCAAAAGGAGTGACCATTACAGGGCATTTATGAATGTCCCCCAACCTTTACACCCTCTTTGTCCTTGTCTGGTCTAGTCTCTGGAAGCAAACACACAGTAATAGCATTAATCCAATTCTCTGTTGAGCAGGTTTGTTTCCTTCCTCCGCTGATAAACAACACAACTCCCAGCACCAATGCACCACTAGTAAAATGAATGACCAGTAATGCCAGAGGCTTCATCTGTTCTCACTTTCTAGGACACTGGACTACTCTTCAAAACATTGGTCCCACACTACCAGAGGGAATCCTAGATCCTCTCTTAGTTTTCCTCATCTGGAAAAACAGTTCATACGGGAGGAAACTGTCAGCTTTAACTCTCCAAGTATGAAACTTGGAAACACTTTCGGGTGTTTTATGAGCAGGGTGGGCACTAAGTGGATGCCTGGTACTATTCAACTAAGTACAATTCAACAAAAAAATATGTGAAAACAATAGAGGTACAACGTTCTCAGGAATAAAGCTGGCCTTTTTTATTATTTTTTTAACAGTTGGAAGAGTTAAAGGGGATGCCCTTTTCAATTAAAGATGGTAATACACCCTGTATGTCCCAGAGCCAAAATTCTCTTTCAGTTCCCGCAAATACAAGATGGAAAGAATTTCACGAGACATTATCAGAAAGAATTCACAGTGAGATAAACATTTACTTCTTCCATTTGTTTTCATTGAGACTTGACTTGTCACTAATAATTATGACAGAGGATGTGATAAATGTCCGCTCAACATTTGTAAGAACAATATGCTCTACCCAAACATGAGAACACACAGGAAAAAAGGCTAATCATAAACTAATTATTTCTTTCACTAATCATTACAGCTCTGAGTCACCGTTTCTATGAATTGCCTCACTCTTTTTTTTTTTCTCCTTCAGAAGTGAAGGAAAGAAAAAAAAAATCAACTTTGTTTTGCTCCTTACTTTGCATTTTTCTCTTTTCATGTTCTTATATATATTATTTCTCCTTTCCAAGAGTATGTTGATGTTACAAACCTGTGTTTGGAAGTTCCAGCCTTCACAAAACTACTTAATGGCTAAAAGCAGCTAAAACATCAAAATGCTAAACCTGTCTGTGTTTTCATGTACATAAAATATAACTCCTGCGAAGCTACATTCTTTTCAAGGAGTTGGATGGAGCTTGAATGACAATATGGACTCATGCTTTTCTCTTGTTTCACCTACCACTTTTCCAGCAGGTAGAAGAGCTCTTCATTCTGCCACAGAGGTAAGACACATTCTTATTTTGGGTCTGTGCTTTGCTTTTACACCCTAGCAATACGTAAAACAACCTGAGCTGACCACCTCGTTACCATTCCCATATGAGAAATGCATCTGAGAGTTTCTTAACACTTCCTCCTGCCAGGCGAATGAGAGTCACACCAACAGCCTTGGAAAGCAGGGACCATAGGTAAGAAAGAAGGGTGGTGAGGGGAAATCACACAGGCTCTGTTGGAAGATTACAGTTGTTGAACCAAATACATTTTGAAAACTCATTGTTTTACTTATGAACACATCCTGAGAATATGAAATTGCTCCTTCATGAAATGCCAAGGTTCTTTCATCAATGGGACTGTGTAAAACAGCAAAACTGAGTAAACACTTTGGGGTGTTGTAATTAGCAAGAGAGTTTCAAGAACTTGACATACCCATGTTTCTTCTGGATACGTTCCAAAATGGACTCTCAAAACCATCTCCATACAGTCCAGAAATGGGACCTTGCACCATGCTGGATGCCTTTCAGTTTTTCTGGCTGGTAAGCAGGCTTTCTGTATATCTTAGGATTTCATCTGAAATGCTACAGACCTATCTTAAAAGACAAATTCCAGATCCTGCACCGGACTGTGATACTATGTGCTCTCACCTTCTCTTGACTTCCTAGAACGTGCAGGACGCTCAGTGCTTTACAGTAAGATCTCAGCAACCTGCTGGATTTAATCCTTGATAGAAATAGAATTATACTATTTATTTGGTATGAAAATCAGATATTTCATTCACTTAATATTCAAGAGATGTGAACAGACAAGTTCTGGATATTGTATGATCTCTTGGGAAAATGGGGAAAAATAATTTAAAAAAAAAAAGAGCAAGGGTAAAATTAACAAATTGCTCTTTAGAAGCTGCACAATCTGACAGTTACATAGCAATTTGGAGTTATTGTCAACAACCCTATCTCCTTGGAGACTGGCTGACGCTGCAGAGAAATATTAGATGGGAAATTAAGGTTAACAAAGGGTTTCCTACTGTTGTTCCTAGTAATATAAGCACTTTACACATCAGTTCTAATTCTGTTGAACTGAGAAAAAGGAAATGGGAGAATAAAATTGAAACAGGGACCATCATTCTACAGCAGTTAGCTGACAGAAGCCCCCATTACAATTAGATGTACTCCAATCCCCATAGGCTCATGTTCCCACCAGTAAATTACTAGTGCAGTCTTACCTTACCTGGGTGTACTTCACCTAGTTTGTCGAGGCAATATTTTGATTACCATTGCCTGAAATTTCCATGTTTTTGCCACTAACCAAAGTTCAGTAACTTTTTCAGAAAGATCTTTTTTCTATTCAAGAAGAAACATGACATGGTAATGCTCTCAAAGACAGGAAAAATTTTTTACCCAAAAGCTGTCCCAGGCCTGATGCTGAGAGGCAGTGGCCAAGCCTGACAGGCAGTGCCACTGATGCCATGCTTACTCAGCACTGTTCAGCACCATGTACACCAAATTATCCAACTGAATATGAACTCAAGCCTCTTGATAACAGCTGTGTTGTGTTCTTTCCAGCAAGGCTCTGACATGAAGCAGGTGGAAGACAAAAATACCCATTTTTCTTCCAGAGATGTATCAGCAGTAATGGAAATATTTCAAGAGGTTTAGGAACTTATTTCCAGTCAGAGCTTATCATTTTTAGGAACTTATTTCCAGTCAGAGCTTATCATTTCAGCTGTTTTCTCAAAGTACTGCAAAAATGCCATCCAGCACTGAGAAACTCTCAGGTGTTTTCATAGAATGAATCATAGAATGGCTTGGGTTGTAAGAGACTTCAAAGACCACCCAGTTCCAAGCCCCTGCCATAGGCAGGGACACATCCTTCTAGATCAGGTTGCCGCAGGCCTCATCCAACCTCGTCTTGAACACCTCCAGGGATGGGTTATCCACGGTCTCTCTTGGCAAATCCACATTTTGAGGTCTTATTGCCAAATCCATATTAACAAGTGTCATTACAGTTCTCCATGTTCTCAAGTGCTTTGAGAAAATGGTGGCTATTTTGAATAGTGACCCTTTAATCAGGAGCCTGAGAAGGACCTAACATTTCCAGGTCAGGCTCCTATCTGAAGATGAAAGGCCCTCACTGTTGCCCTCATTCACAGCAGGAAGAATCCATCAAACATTGGACACTGAACATTTTTATCATACCAGGGCCAAATGGACCTCAACCATCAAGGCTCATGGTCATCCTGTGAGTTCTCTATGTTGTTTCTGAAGTTGCATGCTTAGTGTATGCAGTGTCTGCCACCACTGCGTGTGTAGCCACTGCTGTATGTACTTTCCTCATCCTTTTCATTGTATTAGTCTCTCACAGAATCACAGAATTGTAGGGGTTGGAAGGGACCCCAAGAGGTCATTGGGTCCAACACCCCTGCCAAAGCAGATTCCCTAGAGCAAATTGCCCAGGTAGGTTTCCAGATGGGTCTTGAAAATCTCCAGAGAAGGAGACTCCACAACCTCCCTGGGCAGCCTCTCATTCCACGTTGCTTCTGGATGGAAAGAAATTTGGAGAAGGGCCCATCTATCTGTAACGGTATGTGCTGGGTAGAAAGTTTCACACCATGAGCTTTCATGTGATATCAGTATTATTTAGAACTCAAGGTTTGAAAAGTCTGAAATTGTGTAGAACTTTTCTTCCTTTTGAGCAGTATAAGGCCAATTTAAAAGAGCAGTGGAAGAGTGGAAACGATGCAGACTGGATAGCACAGAAATGACCTGCCAGTAGCAGGAGAGCTGATTTTGAACGGTACTGTGAATACACTGGTTAATTTCCTCCAAACTCTTCCAAAATGCCTCTTTCCCAGCCTATCTTATGTACTCTTGACTCATGCTCCTCTACCCAGTTCATGTCTCTGTATCCCAATGGTTCTAGTCTGTACTCCAGACCATCTGCCTCCCTTCACTGGTTCCAGTTCTCCTTGATCATCAGTCCCAGGCTCCCCTTTTCTTCAGCCACATATCTGACCCCTGCTGCCTTCCTACCCACCTACCTCCTTGTTAGTTCCCTCATCCTCCTAAACTGAATTTCAGCCTCCCATTCAGCCTCCCAACACTGCTTCTCTCCCCTCATCACCTATACCTGCTGAGGTCCTTATTTTACCCCTTCACATTGGGACAAGACAGCTTTCTCCTCCCCACAGCTGGGGTGCCAGGAAAAGACCATGAACAGGAAAGCAGTTCTCCTTTCCATTCTCACTTCCAGCTGCTGTTCCCAGCTCAGCCCACAGCAGGTCTAGGCACAGCTATGGGAGATGCTTTCCAACCCATCACAGACTCAGATGCTTTGCAGGGATGGAGCATGCACATGAGACATTGTCAGGGCTGGAGTATGGCCAGGGCCAGTGAGGAATATATCCTCAGGAGATCTGAACTCTAAAAAGGCCTGCAAGTTTCTTCATCAAATTTGAGGAAAATGCACATTCCAAGTGGCTTATAACTTGATCAAGCCTGGAGAGATTTTTCACAGGGAAAGACACCTCTGATAGAAAAGCAACAATTTCCTATTGCATTTTGAATATCTGTTACAAAGCACAGGGAAGCATGGAAATGAAAACATTCAAAAATCACTAAAATGGTGACAAAGTTTTTAAAAATCTTGAATTTATCAGAACTGTCTTTGAAAAAAGAAAAATAAAAATCCTGGTCTCAATTTCTCATTATACTTACCTTATGGCAGCAGGCACACTGCATTGAAAATTTCAGCCCACATGGTTGAGCTTTGAGAATGTAATAATTAAAAACAGCCTGGAACTGCCAGGTATCACATGACTTTAATAATAATTAAAGCTACCAACCCCACCTACAATCACATCTTTAAAAGAATACAAATGAACTGGCCATTTCTAACCTTTTTATTGCTCATTATTGGTCCAAGGGTTTGGTTTTTATTTCCTGTCTGCCACTTCTCCAGCACCTCCCATCCCAGCCTGAGTACACCGAGGAAACATCATCCCCAGGCTAAGGGTTAGGATTGTTTTCTAGGACATGTACACACTACAGCTGGCAGATTAATGCTGTGGCATGTTGTACAATAACATAGCACTATTTTCAAGCAACCATGTAGTGCTTCATTCTTCCTGAACCAGCCAAGAGTTTCATTATCTAAATCTGTGTGAGAACACAGGAAACTGTGTTTCCCCAACTCCTGAAATATCTGCCTCAGGAAGGAAGGTATATTGTCTTTTTGATGCCTCTGTTTTGCTTGTGAGGTGGTTCTGTGTGCCTGTTTTGCAACAGCACTACAAAAGCAAACCAATTCAAATCTCCTATGGAAATGCCATGTTTGCGAGACAGTTTGCATCCTTTTAACTCAAGAATGACTGGATCTTGAGCATATCTTTAACGTTATCAAAACCTCTGTGATCTGGGAAGCTCCGAAGTGTGATCTGTTTGAGCCGCAGTGGGAAATGAACAATATGAAAATGATTCCCTGCATTTCAATCACCCCATATTTTTGTTTCGAGAAAGGGAAATATACTTCCTGAAAGTCTTTCACTAAGTCACTAAGTCCAGGACAAAAAAAAAAAAAAAAAAAAAAAAAAAAAGCTACTCTAATCTTTCCTTTTAGTGTGTGAAAAATAATATCTGCAGCAAGGGATGATTTCTATGACCTCTGAAGGCATGAAAGCAGAGCTGAAATAATAATGATTACCAAGACTTCAATCTTCCTCATTCTTTGCCTACACAAATCCTACTCAAGGCACCAGGAATTTGATCTGACTAATAAAATGTAAAGATACTGAGATTCAGCACAGTTAGTAAAGTAATACTAAGCAAGTGCAAGTCTCTGACATGATAAATCTCAAGACGCAAACATAAATTATCAAAATATCTCTGTGAAGTTTAACTTCCTGGATTTACAAGAAGGTTAGTTTTATAACACTTCAAAATAGTTCCTGAAAATTATGCATGGGGTTTTTTTTTTTGACTCTCTCCTCTTCATTCTCTAGCAACAAAAGACACAGTTAGAAAAGCATGTACATGTGCCCTTGCACACAAGCATACAATGATACCAGCTGGTAAAAGAGTTTGAATTTACACCAATCTAAACTTGCTTTTCAGCTGCTTCTCTTGCAAAGTCCTGTCCTCAATGACCTGCAGGCATCTCCCTCTGATACGTCCATGTCTGATCCCTGGGCCCTTACCTGTCATGCACGTGCTTCAGTTGGCTGCAGGAAAGGACCCATGTTGCAAGCAAGGCTCACTACTGGCTGCAGCAGACCTTGGTTTATACCTGGGAAGATTCCTACTTCAGATTCAGGCAGAGATTCAAATACAGGCAGAGACAAGCAAACTTTTAGAGAGTTGTCAGAAAAGGCTGGTAAGTTCCCTTCAGGACATTGCATCAGTCCCTAAGGGATGGACAGACAAGTTTCCAAGAAGCAAGGCAATTATCCACCAAGGTGACAACTCTCTTCCGAAGACGGACATGACCAGAAAAAAAAAAAATAATAATTCAATGGCCAAAACCACTCGGAAAAATAGTAATGGGTCTCCCAAGCCATGATGCAGCCTGTCATTTATTCCTGCAGAGAAAGCACAAAGCAGCTAAAAGTGACAGCTCAACCTAGTGCTCACCAGTCATTCAGGAAATTTTATCCTCACCACTTCTACAATTCTCTAATTTATTAGTCTGAGGGATTTGGCATGTTCCAGCAAGGCTAGCAGGAAAGGATAATACTTCAGAAGGGTGACAAAGGGGGGATTCTTCTTGAGCCCATAAATTACAGAAATTACAAGAAGTTCCTTAAGTTTACAGGTTACCTTCTCTCCCTTCTACTCATTAAACTGGATAAATATTTCACAGCAACATAACAGAGCCTAGAAATAGCCCCAGTGATCTCTGATAGTCCATGCCACTTGTTATTCTCTCTCTCAGCTTACAAAGACAACTTTTTTTTTTTTTTTTTGGTTAATTACATATATCCATTTTTATACAGAGTCAATATTGGCCTACTGGTATAAAGGAGAAAAATTCTCTGAA
Organism: Anas acuta; assembly: GCF_963932015.1. NCBI lineage: Eukaryota > Metazoa > Chordata > Aves > Anseriformes > Anatidae > Anas > Anas acuta. The sequence goes on from NC_088979.1 coordinate 27,365,084, forward strand.
AGGCTTAACATAGTGCTTTTGGGCCGTGTATATTATCAGCTCAGAAATCTTCCCCACAACAATCTATGGTAAGAAATGAAGAACAAAGAACTCTCTTAAAAGGCTGCCAAATAAGGTAGACAGGACACTCATTCGGGACTCCTTAATGTGTTTTTTATATTCTCCAATGGATACATTTGTACTTTATAATTCAGTTTCTTCACTGTCCAATTATCTGCAGACAATTTACTCTTGGGTGGATTATAATAGGTTCTGCTTCAGTTCAGCCAAGACAGAATCGTAGATGCTTGGTACAAGGCCAGCAGCAAAGGAGTGGAAGATTGCTGAAGTATTTTCAGGGTCACTTCTTATTCTGAGCTTCCTACAGTATGTCCAAACATATTGTAATCCAAGCTCTTTATGTTCAGTACATATCCAGGTTCAAGACAGAATATTTTACTTCCATGATTACTTCAAATGTCTTTGAAATACGAACAATTACCAGCTCACCCCTCATGTAGGGTCCAGAAATAATCTACCTTCCCACTCTCAGGCCTTCTAACATCACCATTTCTCTCATTTTCTCATGACCAGCAGGTAAAGAAAATGCTCTTTAATGACGAACTTATCTGATATACAATCTTGGGTTTGATTGTTTTATTTTAACCTTTTCACTTAAGAGGACCATAACTTGGAGGAAAATTCTCTTTAAGTGCCTCTTAAATGACAAGTCTACACTTCACAGTTCAATCAGTGTGATACTGTGTGTGCCTGGGAATACACCAAAAGAGGGATAAATTGAATGTATTGAGAGCTCAGTTATTACTGTGCATTAATACCACAGACCTTAACTTCTTTGCAATTCTCACATGCAGCTTCCTGTAATATTATAAAGTCCCTATTGTCTTGCACAGAACAGAGTCTGGTACTTTCCTCCTTTTTAAAATATAGTTGACATTTATAATACCATCAAAAGCTTTGAGGTTTTCTGACAAAAGCTCTCAAAGCCTTGCTTCCTGTTCTGATCTACAGGCAGACATAAAATTCACAGCAGAGACACAAGTGCACCAGCAACCCTTCAGTTTCTAAAGGGTTTGTGTGTTTTAAGGGTGTTGTTTTTTTTTTCCATTTTGTCTCTACTATCATGCACCATTACTACTTGGTTTGAAAATCAGCACCAAGGTAGTCATAAAATGCTCCTCAAGTGAATGAAGGCTTTCAACGTATTATCTGTCAGACATGGATATGCTTTTGGAGCCTCTGAATTGCTCTTTTCATTGTCTGGTTTGCTTTTTGCCATCATCTCTCCATCAGAGCTAAGTTTGCTGTCTTGGGAGGCCAATGTGGCAATTGACACTGTGCATCATGACGTAGTGAGCCAGAAGTTATCCAGGTGGCAAGAGCCCTTATGCCAGAGCAGAAAGCTCTCCCTGCTGGTCCAAACAGGGCAAAATCAGGTGGATATGGCCCACCAAATTCACGCACACAACACAGGCCCAGGACCAGAGGCTTCCTCCACTGTGGAGTGCCCAGCTGGCAAGAGCACCCAGCTGCGTAGGTGTGCAGGGTGACATGTGCTTTAGCTCCTGCTAGCAGAGACATGCCTGATGCCTCCCACGGAGAGCACCCGGCTTGCTCACAAACAACTATCCTGGAGAGCAAATATCCCATCCCCTCTGCAGGTTTCACGACATTTTTGAGTTTCCTATTGTTCCCAGAGAAATAACTCCTGGATTATAACCCTGTTTGGTGGAGTACCTTTCCCTAGAGCAAGGAATATGTTGATTCTGTGAATAATGGAAGGACCTTGGCAATAGCTTCGACCGGATAATATCCATTTCCTCCCACTAAACAACTCCATTTCCATCATAAAATATCCTTAGAAGGATATTTTTCATTTAGATAGCTGTGCTGCCTCCAAGATCAACCAGTCAGACAGGTCTACAGGTTTCTTCCTTTGTTTCTGAAATCTTTTTAGCCTGATACACCCTTATAACCCAAAGGCACAACTAAAAATCCAATATACACAACATCATTAAACCCTTTGCAAAGGATTTAACTTCAGGACAATAAGCTAATGTAGTCAGTGGGCTAACATAAGCTAAGTTGGCTTTCACTGCTTAGCTTCTGGCAGTGACTCTGCCTGCCTTGTTGGTACTGTTTACATTGTAGATGGCCTCTTAATTATGCCTCCAAAAAATCTAGCAGTATATCTTGGTCCACACCCTTTTTTACAGCAAACAGCAGTGCCTTTCAGTGCCTCTAAGTGACTGTTCTGTGATAATTAGGCCTGTTTTGCAGAGGTCTACCAGCTGCAAAGAGCTAAGGCACAAAATTTGTTGCTGTTCAGAGCTCATTCCTAGGTCCTATGTGATTGTGCCACAGAGCAAAGGGGCGGTGTTCAAAGGGGCTGAAGAATGTGGGCTACTACCAGAATGCACATCAGCATCATACCATCTTTCCCAGTATAAGAGAAGACATCCCATTGTGGCTGGTAAATATGTTGTGCCAGTGAAATACAAAGGGTACTCACCATAGCCTCAGAGATCAAGTCAGGAATCCTTAATGTGGACTTAATTAATACAGACAGTCCAGACATGGGTTAAATTTTCGTAAAAAAGAATTACCTCTATGTATCTGCAGACAAACAACTTTCCTTAAAATCACTGCTCCTATTTTACAGCCTAGTTTCCATGCTTTCAGCCAAACATTTTCATGTTACCAGAGGAAGAAAAACCTTAAAAACTACAAGTCTTCAGCAACTATGACGTTTGTAGAGTAAGATAATCAAGAGAGTCCAAATAGTCATATCTCTGATTACCTCATGACATAACTTCTGTGTGACTCAACTCAGAGTTGAGTATTGCCTTTCCACTCTTTAATAATAAATTTTGAACATACAGGTATCAGACAAGCTGAAGACAGAGGTGCATCAGGACTTCAAAACACCTCAGCACTCAAAGATGGAAGAAAATTGGAAAAAGAGGCAGAGAATGGACAAATCGCAATGTCATATTAGTTGACAGTCTAAAAGGTAAATAAACAAATCAACACCATCAGTCTGATACAGGAAAATAATGGAGTTTTTGATAAAATGCTTGAGAATGGTGTAGAGTTATATACAGTTAATGATAAGCAACGTGGATCTATGGAAAATAAATCCCATCAAATTCAATTGATGTCCTAACATGACACATTTTTTCATAGCAGTAATAGGTGTGGTAGAACTACTTATATGTATATAAAGTATTTTGCTGGACACAGGAAGGCAAAAGATAAATAAATAAAATGCATGATAAAATCAATAAAATGCATGACAAGTTTCATCAAAATTGGTAATGTCAAAATGTCAACATCAATAACCATCAAGCAACTGCCTTAAGGAATGCTCCATAGACAGGGAAACCCCTCATGTATCTCTGACTCTGATAGATAATGTAAGCTTGCAGTAATACACTTTGGTCAAAACACAAATGTACACTTTGGATTTACAAACAGGTCTGTACTACATCCATTCTGGGAACTGTATGACTGCTGCTGATTCAGTGTACTCAGCTCTTATGGAAACACTGGACATCAGAGAGGAACTCCGAGAATGAATAAAGAGCTTTAAAAGTGTGCCTTATGAAGAATCCTGTCAACCACTCCAAATTGTTTCTAATAGGAGTTTAAGTGAGAAAACCACAATATTTACCAGGGAATGGAAATTTATCTGCTCTATCAGAAAATATTAAGACAAGGGTTGAATGCAGAGATTAGGCAACTGGTCTAGCGTCTATGTCAAGGTTGGCCATTTCAGAATTCCTTTATAGTCAATAGACAAACATAGGGTCTTAGAGCACGCAGTTCATCTACCCCCATTTTAGGGGGTAGGTCTAAATTAGGATGAAATATACCTCAAAAGTACTTATATCTCTTCATTGATCAGATAGAGAATCTGGAAGGGAAATAAGCTTGGATCTAGATATCCATGCTGTAGACGTTTGAAGCTGGGAGGCAGAAAACCCACTTAGCCTAAAGGGAAATCAGATTCAGCTTTGGCAACCATTAAGCACTGGGACAACATACCAAGAGGCAGAGTAGATTTTCCTTCAGCAACAGCATCTAAATTGGGGTCAGAAGGTGCACTGCTGTTTGACAAGTCCCATGGCTGCCCTGTGCAGGTGGAAAGACAGCACTGCTGCGGTGCTTCCTTCTGGCCTTCCATCAGTCCCCGCTTGGCTAAATTTCATGCAAGGCAGCTTGGATTCTTCACATGAGCAATTCCCTTTATTTACACCATCAACCTTTGCTTGCTGCCTATTGCCATGAAATAGTGTCTATGCTATGCAGATTTAAATAACTGTGTGCCTGTATACACATACATAAACACATGCATATAACATACACTCACACTCTCAGTTTTCACATTTATGTCTGAATCTTGATCAGTAATGAGCAAGCTAGAGTGTTCACTCCGGTACACTTGGATCTAGGCTGTTGGTGGCTTCCTTCATCAAGCCAAACCTTGCTTCAGAAGAGTAGCAGTTTCCACCTAGACATTTACAGTGTTCAAGCACCAGTTTTCTAATATGCAGAATAAGAAAAAATAAAAGTGAGGTTTGTGGATACTGTGGTGAGGATTGGCCCCCCTTGAAGTGGTGACCATTCTCCTCAACCCAGAGAGGCAGGAGCTGCAGCAGAAACACATCAAAAAAAAAAGACTGTTCAAGTTCTTTTGCAATCACTGTCTATGTCAGCAACTAGATATAACATCTTTCTATCATTTCTTCTTGGTTTGTCCATGTTCCTGGTAAAAACTGAGATTTTTAAAGAAGATCCTTACAAAGACCAGCCTAGCATCTCCAATAACAACACTCACACCAGTTACTTGTTTTTCTGCTCTTCAGTTTCCACCTCGGCATAAGGCAGAGGCCAGATGGAAAGCAGACGTTAGCTAGGCCAGTTCACTTCTGGTGTTGCAACTTTGTGGGAGGGAACGCTTGCTCTCACTGCTGTAAATTAGGGAGAATAATTCCCTCATCTCTGGCTGGGGCGGAGCTGCCATGGAATTGCACACCTTTGCCTTCTGAAACCCAGCCAAGGGCTATTACAGTCCCATGTGTGACCAAGAGGCAAACAATCAGCTCAATCTGTCCAAGTTAGCTTGGCACTGGGACTCTCACTGTCTCAGCAGCCCAAGAAACAAAGATAATAAAGCAATGGGATTTAAAAAAAAAAAAAAAGTGACGTGACTAGTTTCAAACTACCAAGTGAAATCTTCTCTTCAGCACAGCATGTAGCTCAGATTCATTGGGTCACTGTTACACCAAATAAGAACAGCTGCCGACCAAGAGACAAATCCACTAACAAATGTTTGAGCCACCACAGGGAGAGGATAGTGTTACTAAGAAAAATTGCTTGGAACAGAAGACGTCTGGTCGCTTTCTATATTGCCAGGTGACAAAAAATATTCTATTGCAAGCCGAGGAGTTTTCAGGCATTTTTTTCCCCGTGTTTTTTCAAAACTGCGAGTTAGCTCAAACACCTGCTGTGTCAGCTCAGTCCCTTGGAAATACCAGGGACTTGCCAAAGAATCTTTCACTTCTTCTGTGCAAGGTGCTTGTACCACACACCAACCACCTCTCTACTCTGTGCACAAAGAAGAGAGGGAAGCTCTAGTCTAAGGAAGTGGCCTCTGTAGGAACAACATACAGGAATATACATGTACTTTCATCTGAAGAACTCAAAACATTTAGAATCTTTCATTAATTAAGCTCCTAAAACCTTCTGTGAAACAGGTAGGAACACCCATGGCTTTGGGGACACTCTAAGAACTCTGGAGTCATTTATACTCATTTTTTTTCATCCCATTTTAGCTGAGAGTGAGCTGGTTAGAAACAAATGCTGAATGTGAGCCCTTAAAACTGGAACACATTTGTGGATTTAGCAGATTAAATTTTCCAGCAAATGCAGTTTTATAGCATAAAGTCTCCAAAGCTGAACATCTCAGACCTAAAGACATTGGGCTTAACCTATGCCCAAAGGTCCCTCAGCACCTGATAGACTTCACAGCTGCTGAGTTTTATTGCTAGAACCAGACAGTTCAAACTGAGGACATCAGCCAGTTTAATAAAAGCACAGCAAAATATCCCAACAGTGACCTATTCCAAGTATCATGTGTTATGGGCATGCTCATGCCTTATCACAAAGTCATGTTTGAACAGGTCATTAGACTGGAAACAGCAACTTGCTACACCTGGTTGTACTCCTGGAGAAGGAACCTGAGGAGGGAAAAGACTTAGTCTCCTCGTTTTTGGAGGCTTTTACCTCCAAAAGAATTATGAAGAGCTGGGGGTAAATCTGAGCATCGGGCTCTATACAGATAGTCTTGTTTTGCATGGCTCCATCCATTTCTGAAAGTAAAGTGCCTCCTAGAAATTCTTCTACATAGCAAAGTATGTATGTCTTTGTTTCTCCTAATTTCTCTAGAGGGTTAAACTGTGTGAACCAGAGGCCTTGGGGGAGGAGGGGAGAGGAGGGCATGTCAAGCACCATAAACAAGGCTGAACTTTTCAAAGCAGCATTGGAAGAACAAGCACTGGGGAGTTCCCATCCCAAGAGTAAGTTTAAACCCCAAATCAGAAATAAACTTATTGGAAAATTTAAGCTGCTAAATCCATGAATGTCTTACAGTTTTAAAGGCTCAGATTCAGCATTTGTTTAGCTTCCAGCCATCTCGCTCTCAGCTGAAATAGGTTGGTAAGAGGAAAGAAAAAAAAGAGCAAATTACTCCAAAGCTGCTACACCAGAAGCACTGGTTGGAGTACTCTTGATCGAATGGACATGACTTTGCAGAGGAAAAAATGTAGAGGGCACGGGTGAAGTAATATTTAGTCCTTATGAGAGCCCATAGTCCTTATGGGCTCTCAAAAGTATGAAAGCTTCCTTGTTTGGTCAGTGCTCTTTGTCACTTATGTTCACAAGCACAGTCATAAGTACATGTAGGTCACAGTGTAGGTCTCAGCACCTGCCTTGTAGACTGGGTAGTAATGCCTGGGTTTCCCTGTGCCTTGCTCTGGAGGAAATGCTGACCTAGCAGAGTTCTATCACTAAGCCACAGCTACTCCTCCAACTCGGTAATGCTCAGGCCCTCTTCCCTGGTGAGTTACTTTTTGGCTGAATCACTCCACTGGTACCACTCTCACATTGTGAATGTCCATACTCGGTGTCAGACTCTTCCAGCAACTAAAAATGTGGTCACTTGCCTGGTGCACACCTGATTGGAAAGGTTCACACCTAATTAACCACACAAACACTATTAAGGGCTCTTCCAGGAGCTGGGATTCCTGGTTTCCCAGCAGTCTGGTGACCAAACACTCTCCACACTTAGTCTAGACTATTCATTTATACAGGACTGTTAATGCACTCATTAATATTATACAGTCACACACACAGCTACAAATACACATATGAAGCTTGTTGCTTTGGGTGCGTTACGAGCTTTGGCATTACGTCTATACACCACCACATGGGAGCGACTGCCTCAGAAGCAGTTTTGCCTGGACTTGTGTTTGAGATCATGCTGCACCAGAAATTTTTGCTGGCTTTCTGGACCACAGTAACTCTCAGACCAGGGAACTTGCCCAGCCACTGGGTGAACGTCTGGTACCTTTCCTCAGCTCGCTCTGCTCTGCACTGACCAGCAGCTTGCCCTAGCCTACTCCCTCCAAGTCTCCACCTTCCTAATACCATTTCATTTACTTCTCTTCCTTTCTGCAACTCATGTCCTTACAGTCTTCCTTCCCCTTAACTTCTCTTTTGCTACACGTACCAAATACAAATAAAAAAGATTTGGATCATAACACATGTTGCCAGCGAGCTACTCAAATCAATTTATTTGTTTTTCCCACCCTGTTTCCCTTTTTGCAACAAAGACCATAAAGGCTGCAAGTCAGAAATGATTTCCTGGAGTAGATTTTTCCAACACGCACCCAGCGGGGCCCCATTCCCCCATGTACGATGTTGAAAAGTAGTGCTATAAAACTCTCCAAAGAGTGAAGGATTGTAGGAACCTGAATTAAACCAGGTGTCCAAAAGCCTAGCACCCCTTGATGTCCATCATCTGTCAAGGACTACATTCATATCTGTGCTCCACATTACCGATGGATTTATTTCTGCTTGTGTCATGCTAAAAGTTGAATATTTCTTTCCATATACCTGATAGCTAAGGTGTACCTTGTTCATATACACAGCTTAAGTATGTTTCAGAACTGTCTGTAACCCAAAAGAACTTGAATGAATACAGTTAGTTTGTTTTTTATTTAAATTTACTGATCAGAGAGGTCTTTTTTCTCATCTTGAGAAAAATAAGTCAAAAATCCCTGCCTTCTCATTAAACCTGTTCCTATCAATATATCAGAATCCATCCCACCTGAGCAATAAGCAAATAATTTTAAAACTCAGTAAGTGCATCTTGAACTTAATGCTTCTAGTGTCTTAAAACACTACTAAAAATGAGAGTCCCCTGGAGAAATGGGTCACTTTTTTCAGCAGAAAACACCCCAAAAAAAATCAGTTGCTATATTCCCAGAGCAGCCTGTAACTTCAGCAGTGCTGGAACCTGAAATTGCAGGTTGCTCTTACAGCTACTGAGCACAGTTTATAAACCAAGACCTTAACACGCAGAATCAAGGACCATCCAACCTACAGCCTTTGATGAGTGTTTTCCAACCGGGTGAGTTAAATCATTATGATGAAAACAGAAAATCGAGGACTTTGTGCCAAGGGTCAGGTCTCTCACTGGGTAGATCCTGAGTGCCTGCATTGGAGGGGGGGCTTACTAAAGCAGAGCAGCCCTTGGAGCTGGGGGTGGCCAAGGCTTTGGCAGTGAGCTGGGCAAGCCTTCGTTTGCCAGGGTTCATGCTCTGCCCTTGCCCCATGGGTAGGAGTCACATTCCAGAAATTAGCACAGCAGTGCTGGAGACGTGGAGAGAGGAGAGCTGCCTGCCTAAGACCCTGCGCCAGCAGGTCTGCCGGCTGCACTTCATCTCCTTGGCTGCCAGAAACAGCTTCGTATCATCACTCAGTTAACTAATGCGCAAAACACAACTGGAAGGTTGGTATGCGAATGCCTCCTACAGTGGAGAATTATGAGGACTTCCTCAGTTGCATTGTGAAGATGCCCAGAAACGTGGTGAATAAGGGGCATCACCAGTTCCCTTTATGTGGCCAGAGGCTCTTACAAGAAGTCATAATTCTGCTTGATAGAAGTTACCATTACTCCACACAGCCACAGTAAATGACTGTCGGAATACCACCACACCATTGTCCATGGGGAAAAAATAAATAAATAAAAGAAAAAAAGAAGAAAAATGAACTGATATAAATCACGTCTACATTAAGGTTGTTTAGTGGAAGTAGGCTCAAACTTTCCACTATGCATTTGGAATAGCCTCAGAGTGTCTGTACAGCTTCTTGAGTGGGTGGCAGAGAGCTTCCTGAGCCTCTCACAATGACCTCAACACATCCTAACATTTCTAATGGCTAATGCAGCTGAAACAAGGTTCAGGACAAACCAGAAGACTTTGAGAGACACGGCAACCATCAAAACCAGTCATAGAAAACCCATTACTTATTACAAATTTGCAAAGTTGCAAGCTTTTCCAGAACAGGAACATTTTTATCATGCTTGGAAAGTGCTTCACATTTTGTGGACACTGCTAATAAAAGCAGGTAAAAGAGAAGTTGCTAATTGATAGTAGATGGCAACATAAATAGGAAGCAGCTCTTGATGCCCAGCCTGTGACACTGCAGTTGTTTTGGGGGTCACGAAGGCATTGCCAAACCTACCATCAAAGAGGAAAAAAAAAATAATAAATAAAGACAGAAAAGAAAAGGAATCTGCTTCAAAAGCCTAAGTAGTGTTTTATAAATTGCAAGGTTCTCCATTATTCAATTCAAAATACATTAAAAAGTCCAGGTTTCAGTCAGTTGAGGTGCCAAACATTAAGTCAATTGAAACAACCTACAGGTTGCATTTATGGAGTTTTAGATAACTACATTCACTTTTAATGGTTGAAATTTAGAGAAAATAACCACTTGCTCTTGAAGGGAACATACAGAGGTGACAGCTTTCTTAAAAATTCTTTTTGAATGTTTTGAGAAGAGTCAGCATTGATCAGACTTCACATTTCAAAGCTTCACAGAGGAAGCAGCTTTGGACACAGATCTAAGGAAAGAAAGCTAAGTTTGCAATGCATATGGCAGTCCATTAGCATTATATTTTCAACACTTGAGTGAAGTCTGTGATTTCCTGCATGTCGGCTGGTGAGCTACAGCATAAATTCACTCTCACCCAGTATTTATAGCTGCTGGCATTCAAGACTCAGTTGTGATGTCTACTCAGTTTCTCTTCACATGAAGTCCTATAATGGACTGTCTCAGCTATAGGCAGGATAACAAGCCTTATTCTCTCCTTGCATCTTTAGGTCAGCATTTCTTAATCAGTTGCAGTGAGTTAACAAGCCTGGTGTCATTCTGTTAACATGCAAAGGAAAGAGCTCAAATTATGGATCCAGCAAGAAAATGCTGTTCTCTCCTCCAGGAGAACTCCATCCTACATCATTAAAATATTTAGGAAGAGATAAAACTGCATATTTCACACACTTTTCTCTTCTGGCTGACCTCAGCTGTCAGCATGGGAGAAGCTGCTACCACTGATACACCATTACTTCCAGACCGGTTCTTCTAGGCTCACTGTCCAATATCACTGTTGGCTATCTCTGAAAGGCTTTCAGGTGCCCACATGAATGCCTTTAACCCCTTACATACGTACAAAAGAAAAAAAAAAAAAAAAAAAAAGGTAGTGCTTTAGTCATCAGTGTAGGGAAGAGGCTGGGATATGTAACAAGATTTTATCCTTGCCTTGAGCACAACCTCCATAGAACTGCTTGGGAAGAATGCAGATTTTGCTTTTCTCTGATCCTCTCTCTTCCTTGTGAGTTTCTTTTTTTCTGCCCTAAAAGCTTATAAATCTGGCTGAGTAATTTGCATTTGTTACATCACAACTTTGTAGGATGACAACACAATCTCAGTTGATGTATTTCCATGAAAGATATCAAATAAGTCTCCCAGTGCAGAGACAGCCTGTCTGTGGCCACTGTCAGAGACCTGAGAAGTCCACATGGAGGTTTGAAACCTCCTCAGAGAAGAGTTTCAGGCAGCTGTTTTTGTCTGTACCTATTCCCAACACAACGAAGAAGGTGAAGACAATCTTGCCAGGTCAGATCAAAGGTCCACTTAGGCCAATATCCTGCCCCTGGTAGTGGCCAGCAGCGGATGCGTAGGTGAAAGGAGCATAAGCAACTGGCCACGGACTGAGTAATCCCTTCCCTGGTACATGCTCCAAGCTTCCAGCAACTGGCTCTTTAGAGACTTCCTGAGCTAGAGGCTGCATCCGGACCATTGTGTTTAATAGCCACCCATGGACCTATCTTCTATTAATTCATATAATCCTTTTTTGAATCCATTTATACTTTTGGCCTCCACTACATCCCGTGGCTACGAGGTACAAAATATAATTATGTATTCTGTGAAAAATTACTTCCTTTTGTTTGTTTTAAACCTGTTGCCTGATCATTTCATTGGGTGCCTCCATCTGTGTCCTGAGAAATACTGATTAATCATTTTTCTATTCACCTTCTCCATAGCACCAAAGTTTTACAAACCTCTACCACCTCACTCACCGGTACTCACACTCCTCTTTTTTTTCTTTTTAGTCTCTGTTCCTGACTCTTTGTAGCCCCACAATATCATCTTTGAAAATCAAATGGTATGCAGTATTTATGATACAGGCACATTCTGCATGCAAAGAGAGGCACTACAGAGGTTTACCATTCTTGTCCCACACACTTACATGTAGTTCTGCCGTTTCTTTTTGTCCACAGCTAACAGTGAGCTGAGGCTTGCAAGATATCTTTCCAATGACTCTAAGGTCTTTCTTATTGTAGCAGCTCATCTGGGGTTCATTAAGCATCCTTATGTGCTAGGCTCACTTCTCCTCTGAGCATTACATATTTCACATTTACCAACACTTAATCATATCTGCCATTTTATCACCTAGTCGCAGAATATCCTGGAACCTTTCCACAATTCTTGGCACAGCCCAACATTTCCCTGTCTTGTATGATGCTCAGCAATTTAAGTCATCAAATGCTTCTGCTGATGATTTTTCAAACTCACTGAACAGCACTCTGAAGCAGTTGCAGGTGCTGAGAGGACCTGCATGACATCCCGTTTCTTTCAGGAACTTCACTGAGGGAAATTCCTGAGGACACTGGAAAACCACAGAGGTTATGCAGATCACCCTTAGTCTCATACTTGCTGACTCTACCACATTTGTGAAGCACAGCCCCCTCCAGCAGAGACATGGATGCCATTTCCCCCATCACTCCATGATGCCAACAACTCTGTGTTACATGTTCTGTGAAGTTACCTTGTGTGGAGGTCAAACCTAGCTCCTGCAATCATGCTAGGAACCTTTCAGAAGGTTGGCATCATCTTTTTTTACCTTATTTATCTGGCACTCAGTCCTATCTAAGCAACGGCTCTCACAGCAGTTATATTGGAGTCCAGTATATTTAATGTTATAATATTCAACATTACTATTTGACATTATTTTTGAACTGAATATAAGCCTCATTCACCTGTTGTTCTGCTTGGTCACCAGCAGACACTTGGTTTGCTGTACCGACCACAACAGGACCACTGTGATGAATACAACCAACTGCCCAAGAAGTCCGTAGTCAGGAGAGATGCACTTATTTTACATCAAAAATAAACTTCCAGACATGTGGACTTATACCAGCAGTCTGTCTGTGGTTGAACAAGACATGGAATCATAGAATGGCTTGGGTTGGAAGGGACCTCAAAAACTATCTAGTTCCAATCCCCTGCCACAGGCAGGGATGCCACTCACTACATCAGACTGACCAAGGCCCCATCCAGCCTGGCCTTGAACACCTCCAGGGATGGGGATTCACAGCCTCTCTGGGCAACCTGTGCCTTACCACCCTCTGAGTGAAGAATTTCCTCCTAACCTCTAATCTAAATCTCCTCTCTTTTAGCTTAAAACCATTCCCCCTCATAAATCCACATAAGCCCCCTTTAGGTACTGGAAGGCCACTGTAAGGTCTCCCTAGAGCCTTCTCTTCTCCAGGCTGAACATCCCCAACTCCCTCAGCCTGTCTCCATAGGAGAGGTGCTCCAGTTCCTTGATCGTCTTTGTGGCCCTCCTCTGGAAGAGAAGGCCTGCAGAAACCCAGCTCTGAAAGCCCTCCAGTGAAAGCCCCACTGCACAGACCAAAGCTCAGTTCAAGGGTTAAAACTCACCAAGGCAGCATGAGAGAGGGCCAGTGGTGGGTGGGACAAGATGTCTCACCTCAAAGGGTTCCTGGAGTGACCTGTGGAGTGAATTGACCTTGGCGTTGGGGTTCATTTATCTGTTAATTTGATAGCTCTGTTAAGGAGGTTGAAGGAGGAGGAGAGGACAAAGAACCGCCTTATGGCAGATCAGCCATTGTGGTTGAGTCTGAAAGAAGGGCCTGAGGTCTTGCATAGCTGAACTGCTCTAAGCAGGGGCAGGAAGGAAAAAAAAAAAAAATACTCCTCTAACTTGTTGGGGTGAAGGGGGTAGAAAGGGAGGAGCAGGAAGTGGTAACTTATTTGGACTCCTGAAATGAAACTCCAGCTCTCAGACGGTTTCACAGCTCATCATTTGTTTTCACCTGGTCAGAAAGTCCCAAGCAACACATCAGCCCAGGACATTGTGGCGTGTGTGGCTGCTACTGGACACAACTTCAAAAAGCAATAGAAATGAAGCTCTTTTCTTGCTAGGTTTGAGTGAGAATTTTCACCCCAGAGAAATCCAACAAAGCGATTTGAAACAATCACTTTCCCTGTTCCACCAGCCAGGAAAGAGCTTAGAATACTTGCAGAAATTCTCGTCCCCCACTCCTTTGCAAGTCATATACATGCACTTCTATGATGGCTTTTTTCATGTTGAGCTGCAATCCTCTGGCTTCAGCAAAACTGAAGGCAATTGAATACTTCATAAACAATTTACATAGCACTGCCAAACTCTGTATTTCCCTGGGAATGCAGCAAAGCCTTGTGCATGCTCTGTGCAGTTGTCTGTTCAGGTAATGTCACTCTAAGGGCACTGAGAAGGAAATACAACTGCTTGTACAGGCCTCTGCATTTAAGGATATCAAGAGCAGCTCTAGATGAGCACACAGCAAGGATGTAAGATGTTGAGGCTCCAAGTTATGAACAGACTCTTTGTCTGATTCTTCACTCCACAGCCGTATGCCCATCAGAAGCTTCCTCCAGATGCACTGCACAAAGCCCTCATCCCTTTTCCCACCATCTCAGTGATAAACACCCACGCAAGAAGTTTACTCGCAAAAAAACACATGCAAAATTTCTGAGTGCCCCAGGGACCAACAGCGAGCAGAAAAACATAAAATAAAATAGGATGGGGCGCTGCCACTGCCTCCTCATTTTAGCTATCATTCTGGCACATGCCAGAACATTACCCCAGGCAAAAACATCAGCAGGTAATGAACAGGGATTTGCATGCAATTCCACCAGTGGTCATGACCACAGGCACTGCTCCGTGCAAGTTTTTCCTTCTCAGGATCTTCACAAAACCCATCTTCACACACCAGCTGAATGATAACTGGCTGCAACATCTACAGCTATTTGTACTTTTAATTGGATTATCAATTGACATGACATAATAGCTGATGTTTCTACACAAAAACATGTTTATTGCATTGATGTAGGACTGACTCAGAGCACAAGGATGCTTTGAGGTTTCTATGCTTGATCAGCAAATTCAAATCCCTCTTTGCCAGATTGGCATAAATTGCTCGCCAGTCCCTTCCCAAGAGACAAGCTTTGACTATCTCTCCCGACAGCAGTAACTACTCATGTACCAATTAGATGCACATCCTTTCCAACAACGGCTTCGCAAACACACAGACGGAGTATCTTTGGATCTTAACTACCCTCCCATTCCATAAGTGAGGTTTTTCAAAATGTCAGTGAAGATACCTTCAGCTTCTTGTTTTTCCCCAACATGAAAAAAAAAAAAAAACACCTCTAGAATGTATACCAAAGAAAAAGGAGCAAAGCTAAAATAAAGATATAAAATACAAGGGAAAGTTGCTCTTAAAATATCTTAAGGTCTTTCTGGTTTTATGTGCAATGATACCCTTGCATTCTTTCACCCTTTTTAGTTCTACCTCTGCTCACTTTAAGATCAAACTGGCATTTTTGCCAGCAATTCATTAGAAGCCTGCTCTCCACCACCCCTCTCCCTCCCCACCTGCAGGCAAGCTGGGATCTGGGCCTCACAAGACTATTGTGGCGTGGGTGTTATTGGCTGTCTGTTTTGGCAGCCTCTCCTCCTTTCTTCCAGCTCTGTTTTGAAACACAATCTAAATTAAAAAAAAAAAAAAATTTAGACGTTCTTGCTCTCTCCGCTCACATCAGCACTCCTGCAGCGTAAAGCACGGCTGCAAAAGGAGCAGCAGTGTGCAGGTTGGCCTACATAGAGCAAAAGCTCGGCAAAGAAACTCTTACTTCTAGGGAAAGTACGTAATTTGGGAAGGAAGGAGGGGCAGGGGAAGGCAAGAGGTGAAAAGGAGGGAAAAGAGGGCCAAGAGGCCTTTGTGAAATGTCAAACTTTAATATGAGCAGAGGGAAGACAAAAACGTCTCTCCAGAGCCGGCTCCCTCCCACATTTAATAGTATTAGGATCTAACATAATTTGGACTAAAAGACTAATTCTTTCATGTGGTTTGATGGATGTTAGTGTCGTGTGTCCGTCCCCCGTCCCAACCCCCTTTTATTTTCTTTATCAATGTTTTACATAACATTCTGATACACTAATTACCATCTCATGTCATAGCAATTTTATTAAGAGCTTATACTTACAAATACCCATTCTGAAAGGATTTCAGGACTTTTTTTTTTTTTTTGTAATTTTCTCTGAACTAGGCTTGTTGAAGCACTGGCAACAAGGTCTGAGGCTGTATAACGCAGCGTCCAGTAACAAAGTGCCTCTACACAAAATCTCTCATGAGCTCTAAGAGTCAGGCATGGATTCTTCTTGCGTTTAGTCTCAACGACTTGTAAACAAGTTACTTTTAGCACTCTATGTTGTGATAAAACACTTGTAACACAGCCCTATGAGGTTCCTGTACCTGCTACACTTCCAATTCCAGAAGTAATTCCAAGACAAATTCCTTTATACCAAGTAATGGAAATTTTGTTTAACTATTCTGCAGTTAGTGTTTGTGTGTTAATATGGTATCATCTTGCCAGACACAAGACTTGGTACCATGAGGTATTTTTCCGTATAAAATTGCTAATGCCATCAGGATTGTCCAAATGGGATCATCATCATTAAAAAGATTACGTGGTAAGGAAAGTGATTACAACAACATCTGAGCAGAAGGATTACTAATCACAAGTAGAATCCCGGTACAAATCTCATTCTCCGTATACAAGAAAGGACACAAAACCTTTTAAACATAATTTATATACATTTATGGCTTTATACAACAAACTGTCAGGGATTGTTCTCGTGTGTCTGTAAAAGTACATCAGGCACTTTTCTGAAAATATCCACGTCTGAATTTTAATTCTGCAATGTGACTAAGTCAGAGCAGTGAAGCGTTGAAGAGCTGTCACACCACTCGCAAGTAGAGCTAGCAGTATGTACATGCCAATCTCTCACGATATTGCTGGTTTGTGGAACACCCTCAAAAAGGAGGCCAGTTTTAATGCCAAGTAATTTGCTTTTTGTTTGCATAAACCATGCTGCATTTTACATTATGATTACCAAAAAAAAAAAATAATAACAATGAGAATACCTTATTTAAAATCAGTCATAAATTAAGGATCCTAGCAATTTCATAATGAAAATAGGAATTTCAAATCAGTAAAAAAATAAAAAAGTACTAACATACATCCAGTGGTTTAACAAGTGCAAATTTTATACTGTTTTTATAATTGGTCCAATTTTATCTTCTCTTCTTAGGGATGCTCTGTTGACTTAAGCCAATAATAAGCAATATGAATTTTGCTTATAAGTGTAGGCAAATTGTCAGTTTATCAAAGCAGAGCTTTCCAATTAATGCATCTACTACCTAAACATATATCATATAGCTATATTATGGAAACAATACATCTTTATATTTAAAATATCTGAACAGCTCTATAATACAATAAACTTTTAATAACAGTACAAACCAGAGAAAAGTCAAAAACAAGGCTGCATAGGTAAGATCATCCGCACAATTCACAAACCAATCATTTACAACAATTCTGACAAACTAAGTTACTCCAGAAACTTGGTACTTTTACTGAAAAAGGATTTATTACTAGAGGTCACATAATGTTTGTTTTCAAGGCAGACAATATGCCCTTCATCAGACTTCACAGTATTTCAGAATTACAATTGCAAAATATTAGAATGGCACCACACAAAAGAAAATAAATTTGACCACACAACCCAAAACCTCTGATTATCTACAACTGTTTTCTGTCAGTAATTAAAAGGGGCTTCCTACAGACTGTTGTAACTCAGGAACGGCTACATTTATGTTTTTCATAGTTATAAAAGGAAATAAAATATCTGTATGCAGGAATTTATACAGTAGCAGTAAATAATAAACAGGAGGTATATTGTTAAATGTAGCATGTTCAGCTACAACCCGATGGAGTTTTAGCATTAGGTGCTGCTTTCTTGGCACACAAAGGTGAATTTTGTGACTACATTGGCCTATGCATATCAGTGCCCATGTGGGAGCAAACATTTTTGCACATGTAGCAGAAATAATGGTCTTCAGAAACCTACATGGGAGCCCTTTGCTTGTTCCATTGCCAGGGTTTACCATCGAGTCTCAGGGACTGTGAAGTTGACAGTGGAGATGCTATTAGAGAGATTCGCTCTAAAAGCAGGCTGTTTCATTGAGGCTTCACCACTACAAACATTTCTTTTGCTCAACAGAAGTTCAAAGACCTCTACCACACTGGGGGAGATCCTGTATCACAAGACAGCCTAACATCAGCCTCTGGAATTGCTGACAACTGTAATAAGATATCTAAAAATTCAGACCAGCTGTAATTAGTAGTGATTTAAGCCCAACAGGGAGCTAAATGCTAGCACATCAATAGATACATTGAAGAGTTTTAGGAAAGTCATAACAGGATCATTAAATATATGGTTTGTTGCTAAACTTCATTTTCTTGGCACATCCCATTTCTTTCTCCACCATACTCCATCACTACAGGGAAGAAGAGTTTAAGTTAGAATATTTTCCAGTTGTGGGGTACATATATAAAACAGAAGTCAGTGAAAATATTTCATTCCCCTGCTTCACAACAGCCAGCCCTAGCACAAAAACTGTTAATGTTCATCCCATCGGCTCCAAAGATTTCTCTAACACAAATGATGTGTAGCAACCAATGGAAAGACAGGTGGTGAGGCCCATACTCCACACATCCTTGAAAACTGCATCATTTAATTGCAAAAAAGTCAGAAATCACTTATCCAAGACACAACCCTGAAAATGTTCTGGTCAATGTGCCTACTCAAACAAGAGCAAGTGTTTCCACAGGAACGAGGCCTCTACCATTAATGCTCTCTCTAAAGTTCTTGTATTTTCGACTTACTTTTTCTTTCTTACTCAAAAAAATATTTTTTTTTTCTCCTGGAACAGGGGGCAATGCAAATTTTAGCCTTCCGTTGAAAAGCAGTACTTCTGCTGCCTTAAACATACCACTTGTCAAAAGAAACACCGACACTAGAACTAGTGTTAATTGATAAAAATGGGAATTTTGTGATTAATTTTACGAAACTTATGAATTTTCTCCAAATGGTCCTGCTCTTGAGTGTACAAACATTATGAGACCTCCATGAAATAAATATAAATGAGAAGCATTGTACAAGCACCTAACAATGAATTCTTAACACTTTGTGGTAGTCAGAGTTAAAATGATAGTAGAAGCAGATGACATTTCTAAAAATGCATATATAAAACTGATTAAATATTTCCTAAACATAAAGTTGTCTATATTTATACATCACACAACAAAAAAAGGGACAGAAATGTTTTGTATTCAAGATACTTATTAAGCTTTTCCTTTATTAGCACTCCCAAGTGCTAGGGAAATTTATAAAAACATGTACTTAATCCAGTTAAAATACTGTACAAAATGAAGAGGTTATGAATGCTGCCCGATCTCAGAATTATTTTTTTTAAGTTGCCTATGTAACAAAAGTAGATTTTAATTATAAGAAAAATAGCTTGGAAAGTATTCCAAAAATTATCTTAAATCCAACAACAAAGTCATTAGTCTGACAATGAAATCCAGATATATTCTTGCATAAATTTACATGAATACAGGTAACTTATCAAATGGCATTTAACCTACTGTTTGTTGTAAATAGTCAGTGAGTTTATTAGGATCATATTAACAGGCTGTTCTGTTCCCATATGAAATGTGTGGCAATTTTAAGTAAAATAAAGCAGTTCATACTGCTGCAAGGCAAGTCCACAGTTATCTCAATTCATCAGAACACAGGTAACATCAATGAAGGTTAAACTTACTTAGGGCATGAGATCATCACAGTATTCTTACAAAAGTTTATAAACTTTTCTTGGACCAAAACAGATAGTCTTAAAAAACAATTCTTCTTCTACAGATCATACTGTACAAAACTGAAAGCACAACATGATGTAAGTAAGAGTCTTTGCTGTGATTATATGGTGTAGTGAATTTGGCACTTCAGAGTAATGAAATTTCCAATGGCACAGTTCTTATCTACAGCAGCACATAACCTGCAAACCTTGGGCAAACATCCTGTACAGGAAAATACTCTGTCTGCTGCCAACTCTGACGAAAGGAAGAAAAAGAGAAAAAAAAAGACACAAAAAAAAGCTAGTGCATGCGCACAGCTCTGTCAAGAAAATTAAAAAGGAAGGTGAAGGACATCTTTGTACTGCTTTTCTCAGTTCCTGCTGTCAGACAAGTCTGGAGAATTTAACCGTAGCCTAGGAAAAAGAACAACAACAACAACAACAAATTAACATTCACACCAAAAGATTAATTCTATTAAAATATGCGCAAACTAGCTTTAAAATAACTTAAATGGGGAAAAATTCTTTTCATTAATTGTTAGTTACCAGGAAGTTTTTGGTTTAAAATATTAATGGCAAAACATTACATTACTGCTCCACATGAAGTACAGAAGTCAGTACATGGCAATCCTAACGCACCAGTGCAAACCTGATTTACAAACTCATAAAGGACTGGAAAATCACTGACTATAACAGAGGCATTTCACATGCCAACACAGGTGATCACCCAGATTTTAAGCATTTGACATCTCTTTTCCCTTTAAGCTCTTTTTCAGATTTATTATAAAAAGCACAGCTTACCTCCTACTACATCCTAGCCTGACACCCAACTGTGTGTGGTTGTCTTTACGCTGTGCTGAAAACTTTGGTTAGGCAATACACTGTCAAAGTTAAAATCTAACGTTTCTCCATCCATAAGGTCATTACGAATAATTGACTCCATGTCACAGTCCAACCGTTCAATTAACATGTCATCTAAGTCACTGGGAAGCTTCTCCTGGTGGAGGGAAACGATTCCCACCCTTCCATAGCCGTTGCAACTGTTAACAGGGGCATACGGGTTCATAGCATTCATCTGCATTGGATGACTCATAGGCACTTGTAACGAAGTCTTCACTGTCGACAAGCGATTTAGACCTGAAGTATGTGACATGGGGTTCACTGTGTGTGACAAGGCACGACCATTAACTGCAGGTGTTGGCTGGTTATGTCCTTGGTGAGGGCAGGCATTAGGGTTCATCATTTTGTTGTGGGGTGGCTGACTGCCATAACCTGGCATCACCGAGTTAGTGACCATCAGCACACCTTGGCCCAGCGCCCTGCCACCAGCCTGGGAAACACCAGTGTCTACTGATGCCAAGATATCGTTGTGCGGAGGAGAATCAGAAGTCAGTAACTCCTTCAGAAGTCCTGCAGGACAGTTATATTGGCTCATCGATCCATAGCTTGATTTACTGTCTTGAAGAGTCTGCATAGGAATTTGGGGCAAAGAGTTCATGCTAGCTTGAGCATACGTAAATTTCCTGTAGTCTGGATTTGGTGAACCTATACTTGTGGTCGAGGATGCAAATGAGTAACCTGGTGTTTGCTGCATCAGGGTAGCAGATGAAGACTGGGTTGACACAGTCATTGACGTATTAGGTGACAAAAGATTAAGGTTATCCAAAAGATTTTCCATGTTCTCCGAATTACTCATCTCTGAAAGGCTGGGTAGAGTAGAAGTCATTTTGGTGGCTGATGATGGGTATACCATGGAGTGCACATCCCCGTCTCCAAGATCATCTTGCTCTGGCAAAATAGGAGAAAGTCTTCCACTAATTGTACTAGCATTAGAGCTAGTTCTAGGTCGAAATGTACTCCAGTTATCAAAGTCATCGTTGCTGTGCGAGCTGGGGCTTGCAGGCCACTTCGAGAACTGCGATCCAGGGCTGTCGCCATTCCCCTCTTGACCAGACTGAAGGGAGGCTTTTTTCTTGGCAGCTCTGCCTCTGCTTTTTGCAAACTTGCTGTTGTTATCCATGGATGCCGCTCGCCTCCTCGGAGACTTGCCACTCTTTCCTCCTTCAGGATTGAGCATCCACCAGGAACTCTTCCCTGTTCCCTCATTCTGCACTCTGATGAACTTGCTGTGCAGAGACAGGTTGTGACGGATTGAATTCTGAAAAACAAAATAAGGTGTAAGAGCACAGGATGCATTTCTGAGGGCGTTGAAAGAGAGGCCTCTTATAATGTTACATGTGTAAGAGGCACTTCAGGAAAAAAATTATTTCAGAACTGAGTCCTTTCATTCAGCTACATTTCCGAATGCCATATTCCTAACCGTGGTCCCCAGTTATACATTCATCTGTACAAAAGGAGATACTTAACATGCTGAACATTACATACATTTCAGGAAAGTCTTTCACATCAACTCTCCTTACAAGAAAACCTGCTGCAATGAACAAGACTTCCACAGCATGATAATACCCTTGCTTGTACAGTTTTGATTCTTTCAAACGAAGAAAAGATGCTTCTTTTATGGCATGTTTTTATTTGCTTTTGCAAACATACTCTCATTTCACTAGAAAACATAGGGGTAATTGTGAAATGGGAAAACATGCGAGCCTGGAAATATTTCTATCAGTGCACCACTCAGAAGAGGCTAAAACTTGCAGAGAGTTGCCAAATTAATTTGTCTGCCATTTGGCAAGATCACATCTGACATTGTGAAAAATTAAAATTACTGAAGTAGTTGATTCCTCATATAGGAGAAACTACAGATCCCCCATATAAGAGACAAAGTATATCAGAAAACAAAGACCACTGAAAATCTCATTATCAACTTCATTCTGATGAGTTGAACCTGATTGCATTTATCAATTTCTTTATTATTATTATTATTATTATTATTATTATTATTATTATTATTATTATTATTATTATGCAATGTTGAGGAATGCTAGATCCTGTTTTATGGTCCTTATAATGGGATCTCATCATGCACATCTCTAAACCCTGCAAACATGCCAGTCCATGCATATTGCCACTGAACATTGTGAGGCTTATATTACTTGTGTTAAGTGAGAAAAAACTTACAGAAATCAGTTGAGGACTAAAGTTGAGGACTAAGTTCGAATTTTTGTATATAAAAACCACAAATTGTCTAAGAAATAATGAGGCAGAAAGGAATGCAAATAGCACAGACAAAACTGCATTTAAGACTTCAGTCTTAAAATATCTTTCTCTTTCAAAATCAACATTTTAACAAGCAATGTTGACCTTTGTAATACCTGATGGCACAAGATATCTTGTGCCAAGACAGACCAGGGAGTGCTCAAGCTTTTCATTATCTCCTGCATTTCCCAAGCCCAGAATGCCACCTGTGACAGGAGCATCTCCAGAAATGGGTCTTCCTTTCTCGAAGATACTGCCAATATGAACATCTTGCCTCATTCTCAATACATCCAGCTGACAGAAGGAAAGCAGCAACAACCATAAGAAGGAGCCACACCAGGTGAAAACAGTCATCTAATGGGGCTTGCCTCCAACCAGAGAGCTGAGGCTCAAACTCTCTGCCATGGTCATGGCACAGTGTGGACTGTGGAAGCTCAATCGGCCAAAGCAGGCCTGGCCATCTGCAGAGCTCAACAGGAAAGCTTACTCTGGGGTCAAAGAGGAGGCCTTCAGCACATGAAGGCAGCAAGAAGTCCTGGACAGGACTGTAACACCTTATATGCAGCAGTACTCTGAGAATACCCCCACAAGAGTGCAGCCTCACAACAAACGGGTCACGAAGCTCTCCTGGACAGCAGAAGATGGGGGAAAACAGCCTCGTGGCAGAGCGCGGTTCAACCAGCACAGCAGGGAGTCAAAGCATCTGCCTAACTTCAGAAGCCTTTCCAACCTCTCCTTTCAATCCAGAGAACCATCTTTAACAAATTATCCCAGATAAATCAACACCAGTGACGATTTCAGCATTTCCTCATTTAATTTTGAAAGGAAGCCAATCTCTCTGATATTAACTAATTGCCACAGGACCATGTCTCTTCACTGCAGTCAGTCTATGCTAACCCTGCAATCAAAAACTCATCTTCTATCTAGCGACAGGGCATTAGGGAAGGCCTTGAAATTTTATTTTCACCACATGTGGCCCTGTAAAAATATCATCTGGGACTCGCCTCTGGATAGCTTTAGGCTTGCGAATGCTCAGTGACTTGCAGGGCTCAAGGCAAGCATCCGCCTTCCCCCACCACCTGACGTCTTCGTAATGCAGTGTTAGCGCCGTGTCAGGAGGGTAAGCCCCAAAATCCGTCTCTGGACCTGCCCGTGGCTGTGGTTGTAAGGGCCAGGGAGGGTTGGGAGCCAGCCCCGCCAGCCCTTTGTTTTCACTGTAGGGCCACAGCTGAATTAAAGGCTGACACAATTCCAGATTTAGCAATGTCGCAAGAAAGTTGTTCTGCACGTCTGTTGATTAAAAAACCTCCTGCGCCAGTTCATTTTTTTATTGTATTTTGTAAACATACCCAGTTGGCTCAGGCTTACTGTTTACTATCAAAATAAGCATATCGAACACGCAAAACATCAGGCAGAGAAAATCCCATGCTAGTGCTCGGCTCCCTCTCCTCTGCAAAAGAAGTGTTAAATATTTAAGAAATTACTGCTATTCCTTAGTCATCAAAAATATCATAATCTGGTATTATTGTACTGAGGACATCTGAGGTCGCTCTTTGAGTAACAGAGCTGTCTCCTAACCCTGCCAACAATGAAAAAAAAAATTTTCCTAACAGGAAAAGGTTTGCGGCCCAGAGCTTGTTACATAAATTCCTGTTTTTCACGCAGCCAGCAGGACATTAAAGAAGCTATGATTTACTAACTTGGAAAAAAGTGTTGAAGAGGTAAATCTTGTGAAAATATGCACTGCTGTTAATGATGTTGTGTCTACAAATCTTTGCCAGACGCAAACATGACCTGATAAAAAAGTATAGTTTCAGCAGTGGATCTTGGCAGCCGGAGAAGCGGCACCGCCAGCCGCAGCCCTGCCGCCTCAGCACGCTGCAAGACGCTTCAGACCGCGGCTTTCGGCAGGACTTTGAAGCAAAGTCTCTCAAATCCCACCTGAAGGATACAGAAAGCAATTGGCTGCATCTCCAGCCAGGTTTCCGTGCACCGGCAATGCATGCCAGGTCATTCCGACAGCATCCCTGCTGGAATTTTATCAGACCCACGTTATGACTCCGGCAGGACTGCTGCCACCTGTGGGGTGTTTCCTGGGACTGAGTTTGTGTGCTTGAGATGAAGCTCTGGAAGCCTCTGCTCCTGTTTGGCCTTCAAACTTCATCACATACTTCATACTTCAGTCATACTTCTTCAGCAGAATGACTATCAGCTATGGATATGATTATCATTCCTTGCTGATTAAGAGCCAGAATATGCAAAACCAATATTTGCTAAATGTAGTGTAATGAGCACATACCAGCTAATAAAACTAACGAGGCCAAGAAAATGATTCATTTGAATCTACACATTTATATCGTTCATCTGCTCTTCCAACATTTCTTGAAGCTGAACCACACTGTAAGCAAGAACACCCAGCTTGTTCTTCTAAACAACAAATAAACTCAAACTGCTTTATATTTTAAAACAATAAAAGTCTGAGACATCTAATCCCTGGGTGCCAGTAGCAATGCTGATGTCTAGTACTACATTTAAACTCATGAGGTACCTATATTAAAACATGCAACCTAAGGTTACCCTGACTAACTGCTGAAAAAGTCATATCCCTCTTAAAATTGAAGTAGAAGTATATTTTCTTTTTTTAATTGGTTTGGTGTCTTACTAAAAAGAAACACTTGAAAACACAGTTGCTTTATTGAACTTGACAATATTGTAGGCTTTTACTTAAAGAGAGCCCAGAGAGTCACACTGGCCATCTTTTGTCCACTGCATTCCTTGGAGTATGCACAGGAGAGGGAAGTAGAGCAAGAGCTCATGTATAACCCTACTGCCGACCTCACCAATAGCCTAGGCTCACTGCAGACTTTTCCAGGATCAAACTGTGGATCTGTCAATGTCCAGGGAGCTGTGAGACTCACGTATTGTAATTTCCCATGAAGGTCCATACTGAGCTTCCTTCACTCCCTGTTCAGCTACAGTGCTGTGATTGCCACCAAAAAAGGGAGAACAAGGAATGGATGCAACAGTTGGTATTTTTTACAAAAACAATCTTGTATCACAGATCTGCTACCAAGCTGCAGATACTCATGTTATTGCAATAAAGCACACCAGAGCATCTTGGAAAATATATTCATCAGTAACTGTCAACAAAGGCAGAAAGAGTTGACCTCTGGAGGCAGATGCAGTTGTAATGAAGTGGGAGACAGTAAGGTAAGAGGAATACTGCATCCGCAATACACAGGTCAAGTATTTGTATTAAAATCAACTGCCCCAGTTGCCTACCAATTTTTCACTCAGAAGACATTTCAGCAGTCCACTGCTTCCTATGCCTTATTCAAGAGGATGGTCTACACGTGCTGCTAGTCAGTTTGCACTGCCATCAGCTGAAATGGCTGCAAATGCAGGTTGGGGTACAGTACCTGACTGTAACTCTCATATTTCTCCAAACAAAATCTGAAACAGATTTGGAACTTGGAGAGGAGCTGTCAGTAAATATGACACTTCAAGACTGCTTTTGCTATGACCCTCTCAGATAACTGTAAATGAAGGGGGAAAAATGAGGTGGAGCAGGAGATTGCTTATTTATTTTAATTAAGAGTTAGAGAATATTGCAACAGGAACATGCCTGGTAAGAAAGTCAGGCTTGAGGACTGGTAGGATGGAAGTTCATCGACTCATCAATTAGCATCATCACCATTGAGAGGTGCATGCCATGAACACTGTTGGCTAATACGTGTCAGTGACCAATATTACTGACATCTTACAGAAGGAAGCAGAAGCAACAGAGTCCCTCTGTGGAAAGAGCACTAAAGCAAAAGGGAGACCCCAGGACTTCCTTATGCTGTCACAGAGGACATCAGACCCATCTCTCAAGGTCTGTGTCTTGGAACTCTACAGCAGTTCCAGATGTTCAAATCACCTTCCTCTTGGAGCCTCAGCCACTCTACAAATAAGTCATATAAAAAAAAAAACCTCCCAGGAAAGTATGCAAAGGACTGTCAGGACATGCTCAGGGCTCCTTCAGCATTAACAACCAGACAGCAGCAGGGGCTAACCATGGCAAGTGGCACCACGTGGCATCTGTTCAAGGCTGATTTAGACCATGCCTGGCAAAATAGACAAGTCTGCTTGGAATAGTTATGCTGCACCCACTTTGCTGTGCCTTCCAGCCATCTTGCCAAGTTTGCAGGGGCATGGTGAGGAGACAAAGGAGGGAAGAGCACATTGTAAACTCCAGATGTAGCAAGATTTCTTTAGGCATGACAGTCTGCTGTAAGGCAGGCTCTTTGTCTTAACTGTGAGATATGAAAAGTTCAGAGGCAGATACTGCATATCGTGCTTGGGCTTGGCTCAGAGCTGGAGTTTGACACCCAAAAATGTTTGGTCAAATGATAGCACACTTGTTCATAAAAGAGCCTTAGGCCATATTTCTCTCTCAAGAGGGTTCCTGATACCACAGTGTTCACCAACATGACCACACATCTGGCTGCAGTGTCAGAGGTTTCAGTTGCTAATGGAATAGCTATCTTTGCCACCCAATTGCTGCATTCTTTCCTTACGGCTCAGAAACCTTCTCGGTTGTCTGATAAGAGCACGGACAGAAAGCATGTCACTTACCCTCAGGTCAAACAGTCGTATTTAGAAGAGGCTGGCAATTTGCCACCTGCAGCTGCATGAAGGTGGAAAGGCAGGATTTCCTCCCAAACAGGTCATGCTTTTTTAGGTCCTTTGTTCTTAGGGGGGTGCCTTTGTTTGACTTCATTTTTATCCTGCGCTGTTACGTGGCTAAGAAGTTTCAGCTGGAAAAGCTGCAGAAACACTTCAACACTCCTACGGGGACCTCATACTGTATCTCTGGGCTTTTCATTACTGATGGTAGCAATAGCGAGAGTCTTTCCCAGAGCACCACCCATGAAACATCATCTCTGAACATGGAGGTACTTTCACAGACCGTTTCGTTTGATGAGATTTCAGCAATCCCTTGTTCCTTCCGTGAACGTACAAGAATGTAACAGATTGTGTATTACCAGTGTACGATCACTATACACGGACAGAGGAGGCCTATTGTGCCCCTATTTCATTGGTGTTAATCTAAGTCCTGCTCCTTCTGCAGTTAAGTCCGCAGATTTATACCCTATTGCATTTCCTTTCCACAGCTGTAGAAGGGTTGGCCATCCTCCAGGTTGCATCCCATTGCCCCACGTGGCACCAGGGACTGGAGGGGATTTCACAACCACTGGAGCTTTCTCCTCTGAAACATAATATGTAGTAACAGAAAATACACGCACAGCTCCAGACAGGGATGTTTAAGGGACTTGGCTATGCACACGTACATGTCAGAACCAGCAGCTCTACTGACACGTATTTGAGTAATTCCCAACCACGACTCCCAGATACATTATTAATCTTCATTCTAGGCAGACTCATTTAAAGCACTATTCCATAATAGCAGTTTGGACGTTTCTAATAAAATGGCAACACCTGCCTACTTTCTCTACACGAGCATTTAGAAAGGATGAGTATAAAACCCATGAACTGTGTAATACATAAAATAAGAAGCATACATACAAGGCTAGCATGCACCTGGAGACTGCTCCAATTGAAATGACCCCCAACACGAACTTCTCATGACCACCCTTCTGTACTCTGTGTCTTATAAATACATTTACTTCTATAATAACCACACTACAGGCATGATACAATACCAGCACAGCACACACCGAAAATACAAACATTTGTTAGCATTTCAAAGATGAGGAAACCAAGTGACACTGATTAGGAAAAACAACAGACAAAAATGCGTATGAAAACTGAGGGATATTTAAAAGGGGGTTGTCAAATGGAACTTCCTCCACCTCTGGTAAAATCATCTGGGAAGCCAAGACAGATAACAGGTTTGTCTAAAAACTATCAATTGTAGGTATGAAATGGGTAAAAGAAAGGCAACATTAAGAAAGCAACACGGTCATATAAAAACATAAAAGCAAATAACCACCAGGATAAAATAAAAGCTGTGAATAGTAGAAAATAAGGGAAGACATGGGTATCAGATGAAAAAAATAATGCAAAGCTAGCAGGGGTGACTATGTATTTTGTGATCTAGACAAATCCCAATATTGCCATTGCAAAACTGAAGCTTTAAGACTGCTGTTAGGACAGACAGACAAAGACAAGTGTTTGACAAATATGAGGCTTCCTGTTCATAGATAGACGGTTCTGTTTTCCACAAATATGGAACAAATATATGTATATGCATATATTTATGCATATATGCTTCTGATGAAGAAGGAGCATTTCCTAACTTCATTAGTGACAAAGCAAGCCAAGACAAAGCCTCACTGAAGAGGGACATTTTGAAGTCAATCTCTCCTGATAATCAGGACCTCCTTGCCTCCTTCTTAAAGCTTTCTCAGACCTTTGGACTTCAGAACCAGCCTCTGCTGCAATCACGTCAGTAATGCAAAGCAGCAGAGGAGGAGAATGGGTACACAACCTGGGTGCCTTGACATTGATCCCAGGTCATATAATAGAAAAGCTGATGGACGACTCAATTAATAAACCATCAGAGGTAAGGGATATGCTTATTACCTTCCAAGAAAGCCCCATAGAATATTATCACATGTACCAAAAAATGTATCTTTTTGAATAATTTACTACTTTTCTCAAGAAAGGTAAGATAAAGAAGACCTGCAGATACCCCAATGCCACTCCGAATGACAGCACAGCCAAGATTAGCACTACTCAGCGCCTCTAATGCACACTCATCAAAGGGATTAAAATGATTAGGATTATCTATAGTGCAATAAGCCATGAGGAAGGCCGCTGTGATTTGCAGCAGACCGGTGGCCCCGTTACAATTACTCACTGCAGGCTCTAATACAACAACCATGAATGAAGCTATGCAGAGGACACAAGCACGGCAGCAGGGGCAATAGTTCAAGGCAAAAGCTGTTGCTGAATGCAGAGCACAGACAGGTTATTGTAAGGTAGACACAAATCACAATTATAAGTTTATTAAAATAAATACAAATACTTGGAGTAATAAAGTAGCAGCTCGTCCATACAATGCCAGAATGACTAATAACATCAAATTTCATTCTCTGACTACCGTAAGGAGAGATCGAGGGGTGTTTATTTTTTTTCAGCCAGTGGGAATAATTACGATCGGTAGGACAAAAAATGTTAATCACTCGTTTCCTGTTTAACAGACAGCCTGCTTCACCTCTGCCACTCTCCACGGTTACACCCAATTCATCACAAAGACTGCTGCACTGTTTATAGAAAGCTTCCCTCTTTTCTCTTTTTAAATCTAAGCTGCCTTTTATTGACATTCGTTAGCTCTAATGAAGAGGCACAAATGTGTATACACGCTAAATATATCAATACCAATTAGCCCAGCAGCGATGTTATAAGGAGCACTAGAAACACGTTCTGACAAACAAGCAGCACAAAGGTGAGAAATAGGCCAAAGTCTCAGCATAAAGCACTGAGGTGAGAAAAACCATAGTCCGAAAATAGGGCTCAGTTTTTGCACGGGCTTTTGTGGACATTCAGAGAAGTCCACAAAAAAAAAAAAAAAAAAAAAAAAAAAGAGAGAGAGAGAGAGATATTACAAAAGATTACTTCAAAGGCTTTAATAGGCTAAGTTAAACAACTGGAAAGATCCAAGCCTCTGCCTGAGTATTCACATAAACTTCGCATGTTAAAAGCCCTGGATAATGACCAAAGCAGTCATTTGCCACTTGCCTTTGTAAAGGCACAAGCAGACCTAACCCTAAATATTTGGTTTCAATTGGATGCTTCACCAGGGAGCCACACATCTTCTCTTCATCTTGACAGATTAAGAGCATTTGCTTTCATAAAACCATCTCTAACATAGAGGGTTAGAATGATTGTCACGAACTGATGAATTTACAAGCAATGGAGAGGCTTGAGGATTCCTTTCACCTGCAACAACTCCCACTGCCTGACCACAGACCTCTTCTTAAGGAGACAGAGAAGGAGTAGACATCAGTTTCCAGCCGTGGGTCTGCGGAGAGAGCCAAACACACCTGCAGCTCTGTGCCTGTGACTCCCAGAAGCACAAGAGAAGTGTTGGGGTTTTTGGCAGAGAAGCCACCAAGCCTGCCTGTACTTCTTACCTCGAGAAGCAACATACCAAGAGGGATGTACAGTTGCCATGAAGTAAAACTTTGGGTTGACTTTGTGCAGATTAAAAGGAAAAAAGCCAAAAACATATACTGGTAGCAGTATAGCAGAGGCAGCATTTCTTTTCCTTTAGCAAGCAAGCAAAGAAACCAAATTCTCCGGACATGGGTGTCACTGAATACTAGTTTTTCAGAAACAAAGAGTCAATGAAAGCAGCAAGCTTCCTTTGTAGCAGGGTTAGCTGTGCCCCACAGGAAATCCCTGGCTGAAGGAAACTGCAAGTCTTGTAAAAAGAAGGGCAAAGCCTTCCATTTACAGGCTGAACAATATCTCACACTACATCTCACTGTGCATTTGATCTCTATTTTGGCTAAATGAAGTGCAATGATAGGCTACCAAGACGTAAGTGTAGTCCCCAAAACTACAAAAAGGAAAATAAAATAGAGTCGATGTGTTTTGTTTGGTTTCGGTGCATCTTTAGAGGTTCTTTACCACACCTAGTGGAAAAGATGCTGAATGTCTTACATTTGTAAGGGGACAGTGTCCATTTCGGAAAACAACCCTCACCTAGTGTTGCTGATGTTGCTGTAGTAACCAAGAGAAACTGAGGGAAGAAGACAGGGACATTTCTCTTCCCTTTGGTTTCTTTTGTACATGAACACAGTCCAGTGCATGAAGTCACCATTTTTACTGTTTATTTTTCCTCTCACCATTTCTTCCCGCATCCATCTTGCACATTAGAAGAAAATAAAGTATTGTTTTGTTGTTAACAAAATATCAGTAGAAAAAACAGATTTCTACGTTTTTATTAAAATAGCTGAAACAGGATCAGACTTAAGGTCTTGTTAAACTACTGCACTACTGCATCATCTCCAGATATGTAGACAAAGGATATACAGTCAATATTCATTCATTTTGTCTCCTATTTCTCATATTTTTCTTTTTTCTAAAGTTACAAGAAGCAAGGACTGATTTCCAACTGCTCCATTTTGCATGTCCTCAAGAAGCAGCACATATACTAGGTATTGTGTTTCTACACAGCTTCTTTGAAGACAATTTGTCTTGGTACATTTTTCCCCACTACAGAAGCATGCCAGACCACCAGCACAGTCTCTTCTGGAGAGCTCTTTCCAGTCCAAGCTTGGTCCCATAGCCCAGCAGATTTTATATAACATGATTTACTACTGCAATGCCCACAAAAAGCCATCAACCCAATTTCATTATAACCTTGAGCTATATTCCATCTGTACATTGCCCCCTCCACTGTCTGGCCAGTTGTGGCCACCCCTATTTCAAATGAGGTGTGGTCTAAACTTAAAGGGTTTTCAGTTTATAGTCTCTCAAGGGGGTCTCAGGACTCCAAGGACTCATGACGGGTGGTTGCAATGTTCATGCCAGCATCTTCCTCTTGAATACTGCTTTCCGTGACGTTCTCCAGACTGCAGCTTCAAGAAACGCTGGCACTCATCACTGTTTTTTATGACATCTGGTCAGCGTTATAAAGCCACGATCACCCAATCTTGCACAATGGGCAGCACCAACAACAAACCAAGTTACCTGTGGACACGCTCAGGCCCCAGGTTTCAGCTATCTATGGGAAGCAGAGAGCTGTTTCTCAGAGCAAGCTGGGCACGCAGAGGAGGGAAATCTAAAGGAGAATTTCTTCCCTCACACCAGTTTTGGAAGCACTCCTATTTCCTCACTACTGTAGGCTGTGCTCTGTACTTAACAGACCCTTATTAAATCAAAGGACTATTTACAATCTACATACTGGCAAGTCCACATTCCCATAGAATGTCATCTGGCAGCAGTGATTTAAACCATCAGCTCTGTATTTACTTGCTTTCCTCTCTCCCAAACAAGAAGAGTAAAAAGGACAAGAGGAGAGCATGTCTTTTAATGACAAGAACGGAACTAATAGAGTAAGCCCAAGAGCTTTGGTGCATCAGCATTTATCACGCCACCCAAAAAATACTTTTAAAAGAGGAAAATATTGCACTGAGGACAATATAAGCCACGCTGGACACAAACTAGGAGAGCAGAGTGAGACATTGTTCTGCCAAAATGAGCTTTGTCAGGTATTTTGCATGCTGTCATTCCTATTTTTCTTCTGCTAACTTGGTCTACCCAATTTTCCCTCCATCCTATTTCTCTCCATTTGATACATGCAAAGAGACTGGCCTCGCTGTGGCTGCTCAGAGCACATTTCACTCATTCTCCCATTCCTCCCAACAGAACCTGATCTAACTTTTTGCTATCCCCAAAAGTTTTTATTGGCTTTCTGATTAGGTTCCCTCCTCCTGGAAGGCTTGGTGCAAATTTCTGGGCAGCCAAAGCCTGCCTGGCTACTTATTCGGATTTAAGGACTGCAACATCCAACTTGCTGATCACCAAGGCTGCCATGGGCCACTCATCTCTCCATCTTCTTTGCCTGAAGATGGGAAGGTGGAGGAGCTCTCCTCTAGCTTTCCCCAGCTGTGCACTAAAGCACTATGGTGAAACCACAATGGAGACAAGCAAGCTGAAGTGTCCTAATCAATTCAAAGGACTGCAGCAAGAAAACCTTAAGATGCTCCAAAGGGACTTGCTCAGAGTTTTTATCTCCTTTTGACAGCTTTTTCTGAAGTACTGCAGTTTAGTTTTCCCTCTTGCAGATGCTCTGAGAGGCAACACACAGCCCCCTGCTCAGACCCGGAGATGCACAAGCTCTCTTCTGAGAGCATTTGCTTGCTAGGTCAGAATGGGGCATTCATCTCAAAAATAAAAAAATAAAAAATAAATTAAAAAATCCACCCTCACAGGACACAAAGTTATATCAGATTAAAAATAGCAGGAATGTCAGCAGTAGGAGCTGTCATTTGCAATAGCTATCAAGACAGGAAGTTATTTATTCTGTGGATCACATAAGGGCCTCTTTAAAAACAAGGATGAAACAGAAAAAAAAGCAACCTTGTTTACTGAAGCTTGTTTTCCAATATTATTTATCTAGCCAAGTTTGTTTATGAAGTTTTGTAATAATTTGTCATTGATACATCTATGGATTTATGTTCCCAGATTGATTAAGCTGCTAGCAAACTCCAGCAGACATCGCAGCCCTCTTTTTTTTTTTTGGATTCTTTTTCAGTTTTAAAGATATTACAGGGAATGTTTCCACATTATCATTTTGTTTTAGAAAGAAATTAAAGTCTTCAACTTGGAAAGTCAGGTGTTTTCAAGTATTTTGTTTGTTGATTATTCATATAGTCATAAATTACACGTGGTATTTGGCAGGCCATGCTTTTCTCTGTTAAAATGTTTGTTTTTACTTCTTCAGTTATTGTGTAGATGCTGGTCATAACACGCTTTAGGTTGTTTTGAACAGCAAGGAGGAAATAAGCAATATTTTACCTTATATCACACTGTAACAACATTAAATGCCTATGCAGCAATATGCTGCCCATTCAGTATTTTCAACTTTTCTTCCTGTCTACTGCTGACTTTTAACAGCAAGAAGATAATCCGTAACTTTACACAGCTTTGCAACATTTAAACAAAGTTATGATTTGGTTCACATCCCGGTCAAAACAAAACACAAACAAAAAGGAGAAAGGAATAGGAAGTGTAAAAAGAAAATAAAATAACATAACTGTATTTGCTGGAGGCTGACTTATAAAATTATAGGAAAAACAACAAAGCTCTTCTAGAGTCAGCTCACAGCCACAGGCTTTGCAGGTAGCACAGGCCAGTTGGAAGAGGTAGAGCCCTGGCACAGCACTGTTTGCCTAGGTTCATCCTGACACTAAGGCAGAGGTTAGAAAAGAGACTTGGAAGTCTGTGAACTCCATGCCATCCCCACTGCCCATCAGGTTTCAGTCTGCTCTGGACATTGCTCCTGACCCATTGGGACTCCTTGGCATATGCCCTCTGGATTACCAAAAAGAGACATGTTGTTCCAGAAGTCACACCGATCCATGCAAAACTGTCTCAGCTCCAGTGCTGAATTTTCAGAACTACATGTCAAGAATTTCTCAGGGATTTTTAATAGGGCTAAGATGGACATTACTCTTCAAGTATTCAGTTCTCATACAGCAGGTTTTCCACCTCTGCCCCATTAGAAAGAAACATGACTATTTCACTGCATGTTTCTTTTGGCCATCTTTGGGAAAAAATACATCTTTATCATTTAAGAGTTTGAATTTTGGCATAGCAACATTTTAATACCTAGAGTCCTCTAAACAAAAAGGCTCCAATAACCAGCTTTTTTTTTCTGTTCTAAATGGGCAGAAAGAATAACCCTACCTAAAAGCATCTTATTTTGGATCACTCTTACCATGAACTTTGAAAGATCACAACTTTTCTAGAAAACAAACTTCTGACACTTAGAAATGAAGATGTTTGGCAAGATAGCCCCCTGTTCCCACAGACATCTGCAACCTACTTGAGCAAATCTCAGTGAACTACATCCATCCAAAAATATTCTTCTTTGAAGCTGGAATATACTTGCTGACTTACCTGGAGAATATTTATCCAAAAAATCCTTTCCTTAGATTTTAAGCGTTTAACTAAATAAAAGCACAAATAGAGTTGCAGGAATGATGCAGATCAGCATGCCCGTAAATCAGAATAGTTCATGGACATTTTCTAGCTGTAAATAAACAAAGTTGCTTTATCAGTCCCTGAAGCACAGCAACTGGGGACTGGGCTGAGCCAAATTATTACTGCCCACTGGACAATAGTAACTGGGGCAAAGACAGTTTTCCTAAAGACAGGACCACGTGCATCAACCCACTAATTTTTATTTTCCTTGTCTCCCACCATCAGTTGTACATATGCCAGGCCTGACATCAGGCATCACCATCTTCTACTTTTATGTTAAATTAAATTTAATCATGCCAGCTTCACAAAGCTGCATCAAAGGCACCTCACCAATAAAGCAATACTGTACTGGAGCTTCCGTCTGACAGAGTTGGTGTCTGAAGCATCAAAAAAGCACTGGTAGAAGTTGAAAGTAAGCATAAATATTTGCAGTTTACCTGCTTTACACTTGAGAAATATTTAATGTATCCACTTTACAGTGCTTGGCCTTAAATAATAATAAGAAAGTTTATCTACCCTACCCCTCCTACCCCCATTTTCTCTTCCCGCATTCGCTACTCCCCCACTGAAATAAAAATAATAAATGCAGAGCAGATAACAACAGGAGCCAAATCTTGGCTTCAACATTTAGAAGCTAGTCATTGTTTGCTACAAGCTCAAGTCTGTATGTCTTAAAAAGACTACAGTTAGCAACTGTTCTGATTTAACTAAAAGCTCCTCATCTACCTGGTAAGAAGAGTGAGCTTTCTTCCAAGGAAAGCTCAGTAAGAAATGTACTTCCAAAACTCAGTTTTGGAGCAGTGAGTGAAGGATCTGGACACAGTACCTTTATGATATTTCTGCACCAATTACTGTTTTAACAGATTTTAGTACCACGTTATATATGAAATCCTCAAGGCATCAGCTGAGTTCAGAAGCTATCACTTAAAAACTCATTATACACATTAGGTTCAAATAATGGAAATTGGCAAAAGGGATGTGGGCTCAATCCTTCTGTTTTCTCCTCCATCAATTATACAAGGAACCCTGCTTCACTCCTCCACTGCTGCCTACTTCCTTCAAAGACAGGCTCTCTGGGACATCTGATAAGGAAGCTTAGAGTTATCTTGCTCAAACAACAGCCATCCCCCACATCCCTCCCCACACATACATTCAACACCTTTGACTGATTTTCCAAGGGGAGCAGCAGCCGAGCAGTTTTGACAACAAAAAACACAATTTTCCTTGCTCTACATCTTTAAAAAAATAATGAAGTGAGATTTTAAACAGAATGGATGAAATCTTTAACAAGTCTCACCTATCTGTCATTTTTTTAAGTATTGAAATGTGAAAACACTCAAGAACGAGCATGATCAACAGAAGATTAAGATGTACAGTCACCCCTAAGGAGGATTGTAGAAAAGTCTCTAGCACATACAAATCCCCCAGCTGCAGCAGTTTCTGCACTGTATGGTTGGCTAATAAAAACCACAGAAACATGTTTAAAACAGGCTTAAGGCCCTTTCACCTTAAGAAAGAAATTGCCAGAGCACAGCAGTGACAATGTGTTTGCTTCCTGGCACAGTTAAGGGCACACCACAGCCTTTTAACGCCTAGCAGCTTGCGTGACTCTTCATTGTCACAGAGGCTGCCCACTTTTGTCACTCCTTATAATTTATTTTTTTTTATTCAAGACATACACATATCCTTTCTACTGTAGTTGTTTTCAGCTTGAAGCCCAAGAAACCCTTGAGGCCTGTAAAATGCCCTTAAAAGCCTTCAGAAGGCAGGTGGGGAAGGTGGGCTCAGTTGTATGTCCTCTAGGACTACAGTGGTGTTCCTGTAATCCTATACCAGCAAAAAGAAAAAATGATATTAAACTGCTGATTCTAGAAACGGAGCAAGAACAACCTCATATTAAACCCAGCCCCCAGACTTTGTCAAAAGGCTGATTTAGAGGATAAGCCCAAAGGAGATTAACATGAGTAAAATGTCAAAGTACACTCAGACAGCAACAGCGTCTTGACAAACAGTGAGGAGTAATAAAACCCAGAACATTTAAGAAACCAACTCTGCAGAGAACAACCCCAAACTGTGCAGCACGTGCATGAAGAAAAGCCCTCCTGGAGAAGGTTCTGGCACCTGGTAAACTCTGCTCACTGAGCCCGTAGCCAGAAACACAGCCAACCCAGCCAACTTCACAGCAAGCAAACCCTATGAGAAGAGAGCCATGTTGACCAAGGAGCAAGGCAGCATGGTTTCCCAGGCCGCTCCTGGCAGCCAGGCTGGGTTGATGAAGAGACATGGTTCTCCCTTCACCTGCCAGGAGAGGAAGAAGCAATCCAGTAGCAGAGGAGTGCACAGTTTTGAAGGGGACATCCAAAAGTTGCTCCTCAACATTATCAAGAGATAGGAACAAGGAAAGAGGCAGACTCCTCAGCTGCCTCCTCTCATTCCTGCCACTGGGGCAAGCAGCTTTTGGAATCATTCTGATGGGGTGAGTCCCAGGAGGGGATCTGTCAGACCCTCATGTGCAAGCAACAAACAAGGGCAACAGAAAGCTCTCTTTGTGGTCACCTTCCCCACCCCACGCACTCTGGTGTTTATTTAAACATTACATACAGCAGTCACCAAGAAACTTCACCTTTTTCCACCCTGGATGGCCCTACCATTCCACACGTACCAGCAATGCAGCCACCCCCATTCCACAACTACACCACTGCCACCACCACCATACGTTAAAGAGACTTTCCATAAATACTGCTTCAAATGGCAAGTAACTAATGGCAGTTATGGCAGTGGTTACCTGGGGTGCGATTGGCATTGATACATTTGATGTCCACACATTTATCTTTATGCAGGTCTGAACACCAAAATCAGGCCTTGAATGTCCCCATGGTGGAGATGTGCAGCAGGAAGGATGGTGAGGAAGGTAACTGCTCCTGTTCTCCTCAGTTTAAAATAAGCCAGCAGCAGAAGTAATTCAACCAGTGAAAAGACATTGAAGGAATAACCCACAGGAGCAGCACTAACAGAGAAGGATTTAAAGAACATGGTTCGGGTTGTACAACAGTTTCATCACAACTGCTCTATGAGCTGCAGCAGATAGCAGTGCTTTGCGTCCTTTAGCATGACATGACTGCAGGGTTTAATTGCACAAAGCTACGTGAAGTAGGCTAGGGCGGGAGGCAAAGATTGTCCAAGAAGCCTGCAAGGAGAGTGCCAGGCAAGCTGAGTTACAAAAGCTTAAACTGGACAAGTGACTGAGGTGCTGGAGTCAACACTTCTGATCCAGCACAAGTCTCCCAGCACTGAAGGCCTTTCTGGTGTCACCAGAAGACTTCCTCCTACTAACATCCATGCAGCAATGCTGAGGGAAGAGTGTGAGCTGCTGAACCAGGCAATGCTTCCCTGAACAATTCAGGTCCTCAGGTCCACCAAGTCAGTCACACACCAGGCATGAGGGAGCAGTCCAGCACATGGGGTGGTAGGAGTTGAGGTTGCCACCCAGACACCAGTTTTTGTCAATTCACATGAAATCAGGAACCTACAGCCCAGGCAGCAGCTTCACAATAGAAAGGCTGCTTCTTCAAATGGGCTTCCAGAGGGCCTCCTGGTCAGAGCTCCACCTGAACATAATCTCAATTCCCAACCATTGCCCATGAAAAAAATTTCCCCGTACTGACAGCATTCCTCCACACCTCAGCTGCCATCCGCTGAACCTGCCAGTTACCTAACTCAAGCCTGCATCTGATCAAAATTTTCCTCTTCCTCCTCCTGTCCCACCCCAAGTTTTCTTTATTTCCTGGAATGATGACGTCCTCAACACCTGGGCTGAACACAGCCATTTTCCCCAACAAAGAAACCAAATCCCCTACACCAATTCCAAGTGGTTTCAATGATTTAATGTGCTCGTTATGGACAAAACTTATACTACTCAAGGCAAAATTTACAGTTTATTTCTCTAATTCCAAGACTCATCTTCTAGTAAGGGCATTACAATAATACAATTAACAAAGTTCTGCTATATTAAGATCTGCACTGCTTTGGTGCTGTTTTTCCTTCATCTACATTTCAATACAACGTGCTTGAATCTTTTTATCTTTTTTTTTTTAAGGATGTGTTTATAACCCATCCTACAAGCCTCATGATAAAAGGCAGCAAAAGAGGAATAAAGGGCACTTGTGAAGACTAAAGTCCATAATGATGACCGCAGGTCATGCACACAGGAGGCTGACACCCTCCCTGGTATTTTGGCTGTTGACTCTCCAACTAACTTTGCAAAAGTCTAACAGAGCAATAACAAAAAGTCACGAAAAATAACTTTGGCTCCCAGATGCACCTCTCCTAACTGAGTTGAGACACACAGTGCTGCAATACGAGGGGAGTGCTGCCCTTCCTTATCCACAACGCCACTGCTAGCAGGCGCTCCCACCAGCATTGCGCCTACTTGTGTGTGGAAAGGCAGACAAAGAAGAGGAGGGAGATGAAAAGGTGCCTAGCATCTTTGTCAGACATTTGGAAAACACCATTTTCTCCAACGCAGAGGAGGAAGCAAACAACAAGCTCTGCAAGCCCCATCCCTCAGCTATAGCCGTACGCACGCACATGCACACGCACTTCCTCCAGCTTCAAGAAAACAATGAAGCGTGGGGAGGCCGGCTCTTATATAAAGTACATACCAACTATGTATAAAATTAGGAAAGCAGCTGCTTCAAAAACTCAGTCACCTTTTTATCATCAACAGAGCTTTAATTAGTACCCATCTGCTTCCTGTTTTATACTACAGAGCTAACTTTCACCTGTTTCAGCATAACACCCCTTCCCCCAAATGCAAGTATGTGCATGCACGCACACACACAAAGTTAACAAACACGGTTACGCTTAAGTAATTAACATTAGGAATCCTCATTCGGAGTATCTGGGGCATTTGCTTCCTTTTTTAAAAAGCTAGGCTTTGGCAGTGTTATCCAGTTTCACAGCAAACATCTTTAAACCACACACATGGTTGTTGTGCTCCACCATAAATATGAAATGCAGTCGTACCCAGGGACCCCAAATGAGGACTGTCTCTGTACCACACTGAGCCTGCCCAGAGGACTCCCAAGTCAAGTCTGGGATTTTCCTAATGTCCGTCACACACATGAAAGGATTTATGAATAAACAATGGCAAGGCTGATAGTTAAGAATGGATTCAAACTCACCCCATTGTTTGAAGAGAAGAAACAACATGCAGGAAAAAAAATATTACTTAGGGAGGAAATAGCTTCACCTTTGAATTTCCTGACATTTTTCCTCCCACGCTTTTCCCCTTCACACATCAATTATTTATTTATTTTCCACAGAGGAGACAAGTGAAAGTTAAGGACAGCAGCAAAGCTACGTGCTGTCAGCCCTGCCTACCTCTCCTGCACCGACTCACTGAAGCTTGAAAGCTTGCCAGGCACGTGGTATCTCCAGAGAGCAAAACAAGAGCAAGCAAAGCACCCAGAGAAAGAATTGCTTGGCAATGGCCATGCAAGGAGCACCACTCCTAGGGCCAGCTATGGGAATGAGAAGAGGGGTGAGCAACTAAAGGAACAGTATTTACAAGCACTCTACATGAATTTTATGAGTACGCAAAGCTTTCTCAAACTTAAACTGCAGAAGGGAACTTTTCTTAGCATACCTTTAACACCAGCCACCACCTCCAGAGCTTCTTATGCCAAAGTCAACCTGGCAAGCACTCTACTCATGCTCCAGTTTTGGAGCATGAGGAAAGTGTTCTCTCTTTATGGCTAACAATGCAATCTGCCACGGCTTTCCCAGATGTACAAATCCAAAAAAAATTTTGGAGTTTTCTCCCATTTCTCTCTGCTTCTCCTGGAGCTGCTTCCAGAGGTGTTGGAACTGCCTGCCTGCAGGTTCAATGAGATTCATCTCCAGAAGATTATATTGGATGACTAAGAGGGTTTTTTTTCCATTAACTTGAAATCTTAAACTACCTGTGAGGTTGGGAATTTAACTTTTCAGACTCTGCCAGATAAACAGGAGAACCAAGAGGACTCCAGTATCAACCATTGCAAGTGCTTTTATTTCATTTTCTTTCCTGCTCCATGAAAAAAAAATAAAAAATAATAAAAGTAATTAAAAAAAAAAAAAAACAGTTATCCTGACATTACCCTTACAAGGGGACTTCTCCATTTCATTCTTTTGGGCTGGAAGAAAAAAAGAAAAACACAAACACATGAAGACTGAAAACTGAAAAAATAATCCTGCAATAATCCCATTTATGGCATTAGTAGCCCCATAAATAATCCTGTAATAAGAATTTCACCAGTCACCATTTAATGTAGCAGTCATGGGGTTACCATGAGAAGCCAGCCTACAATATCCTCCTGTTTCCCCTACACAATCACTCAAGGGGGGGATCACATCATTGGCAACACCCGAGGTGTCAACACTGACAACCCAGCACTGGTGATGATTATAAGACTCAAAATATTCAGATTAGGTTCCCTACAACATTTACTTTTAGTTTAGTGCCATTTTATCGAAACAGCACACCAAAGTATCATCTCTGTACATATGCCTATGGGGGAAATTTGTCTAGCATTTTCTACTGTATCATTGTTGAGCAAACACAGGATTTTGTACATACACTAAGCAACCTAATAGTGAAGGGAACGAGCCCTGTCACTAGAGGAAAAAAAATCAAATGAAAACAAATGGGCTTCCAGGCACAATGCTTTGAGCAAGTGAAATCGGTGAGAAGGGATGAAGCAAAATGAGCACCAAATGTGAGAACTCCAAATGTTCCTTGCAAAAGAAAAGGTGGCTCACATCTCTCTGGTCTAACTGCTGCAATTGGATATGGAAAGAAAAGTGGTACGGAGATTTTGCAGATTTTACTTATTGATTAACGCAAACAATTCATTTTCTACTAAAAATGCATAACCCTGCGTTTTCACCTAGAAGATTACACCACCACTTAGATACTTTTCCATGATATCTCAAGCAACATATTACAAAACTTCATCCAGGACTGAAACAACAGATTGTCTCAAGAGCAAATGACAAAATATTTGTACCAGAAATCCTGGCAACGTTGCGTGCAGATGGGTTTCTGAAAAATGGGGTTCCAAGAATAAGTCACCCGTGGTTCCAAAAATAAGAGTTAAATTCAAACAAAAACTGGATGTTCATTTCACAGGGCACTGCAGTCCTTCCCCAGGGTCCCACCCTCGCCACACACACGAGGCACTTGCTAACCACAAGCCTCTGAAGTCTCAGTTATAGCTATATACACGAGACTGGGGGAACACAACCAAATCCAGCGTCCTGGCCACGTAACCCAGAAACCAGCACGCTATGTGTAGCCAGCTATTTTGCTGTCAACAGACTTGAACCTAAAATTGCACGGGGACCACGTACAGCAGCTCAGAGCTGCAGCAGATGCGGGAGCATCCCACCAAGCGGCACCAGCAACGTCCCCGCCTGCCCTCGGGGGACATGGGGACCCAGGTTGGGTCTCGCAGCCTGTTGGGGTGCAGCTGGGGCCACCTCCAAAATGCTCGCTGTCCCCAAAGCACCGGGGCGGGCGCTGTGTGAACCAAGGCACAGAGAGATGTCATGCTTCAGGGGGTGCCACCGGAGCATGACTGAACCGCGGCAGAAACAGATGTCTGAGACTACTATAATAAACAGAGACAGTGCGATTTAAAAACTGCATATTATTTCTCTCCTTCTATAAGCAAAGTTCATAAGCTTCATCAGAAGCAAAGTTCACTAGGTAGTACTGACTTTTCACTAGGTAGTACTGACTTTTCTTTAAACAATTCCTGGGTTTTGGGATGCATTGCTTTCAAGGCTCTGTTTGGTTTTGAAAACTTTACTCAGCCAGGCAACCATGTTTACTATATTTTTTGTTTTCAGTGTCAATAGCTACTGACCTGATAGGGAATTCCAGGATATTTTGAAACAAGAGTACGAAAATAGACGCCTGTTTTAAAAGACGTGTTTTGTCAGTGTGATCTAGATCACCACTCTCTAAAGCCTTCATCAGACTTTTCACTGGTGGCTTGTCTTTCTCAGCAATGGCCAACTTCGTATACAAATACTGTTCATAAAAGCTATGCAAAACTAGTAATGTTTGGTAGGAGACAGGCATATATTAACATAGTTTTAGCCTAACATGAAAAAGCTAATATAATTTTTTTTTGAAATTTGGCACTCAACCGAGACCAAACTTTTCCGTTAGATGATTAAATAACTGGCTTGTCGTATTTTGCATAAAAGGCTTAAAAATGTGATATGGATCTGGGGAAAGGAGAAGTGAAACAAGAATGGAATAATGAGATTTCGTGATAACAGAGACCATTTCAGTCTGGTGAACATAAGCAAATGGTGCCCTTTCCTTTCTTCCCTTCCCTGCTTCCCTCTATATACAAAGTCAATAAAACTTTTTCTTGGAAGTTTAGGAGATGACATAAAAATCTGAGGTTACATTGAATTGAAAGCCTGGTCATACACAAGATAGCCCAAAGGAATGAGGTAAGAGTAAAGAAAAACTCAGCACCTTATAG
Organism: Anas acuta; assembly: GCF_963932015.1. Lineage (NCBI taxonomy): Eukaryota > Metazoa > Chordata > Aves > Anseriformes > Anatidae > Anas > Anas acuta. The sequence continues at coordinate 27,409,176 of NC_088979.1, forward strand.
CATCAGCAGATACGGTACAAAACTATGTTATTATAATTAAGAAGTAATACAGAGAAATGTATTTACTGTTTGACACAGTGTAAGTTTCCCACTTCAAATCCTGAGCTTTCAAGAAAAATAACCATTATCAGTATTATGACAAATGACAATTAGACCAAACCTTAGTTTCTGTTCCCAAGAAAGTCAACAAAAACATGTCAAGCTGATGACTTCAAAAACCCTACTACTTCCCAGCATTTTACTGTCCCTGCATCATATCCAGTGTACTTTAAGCAAATACGTTTGTATGTAAAATAGTCACACACAATTTTTACTTTTCCAACACATTTAAGGCTTATTTAAGCCACACAGAAAACTCCTCTTGAAAAAAAAAGACACAAAAAAAAGGCTTGAATTAATGCTCATCTAATGTAACTGTTTCAAGCAGGTCAGCCCACTGGACACAATCTGTAGATATCTGTACTGTCTGCCAAGAGATATGCCTGAATTTATAGGTAAGGCTCTCTGCCCCAAATATTCAGTGTCAGTCTTCTACATAAGCATTCAGTGGCTCTATGAAACAACCCGCTTACTCAGGTCAGGAATCATTGCATGCCAGTTCAAAATTTTGTCAAGCAAAAGTAGTCAAAACTTTTTATCACAGTTAAAAAAATATTTTCTTTAAAGATCTTTCTTCTTTCTTGCAGAATTAGGCTAAATGAGAAAAAATAGCTCAATAAATGTACAAGTCAACTGAAAACTGAAAATAGATACTTTGAGTCACTCATAATCTAGTAAATACAGGTCTGAGTTCCCAAGCACAAAGAATATTCATTTATTTCCCTTCACGCTCGCCCCTTTGGTAATCCACAGAAAGGGCAGAGGAACACAGCCAGCTGCAGAGCGGTAGTTCAGCCAAAGTATATAAGCACTTCCATCTCAGGCTGCCTCACAGCCGTGCAACAGAAATCCAAAAATTGTGCTACACAACGCACAGCTTCAAATAGGGAATAAGGAAACTACACGAGCACGAGGAAACCTGCAGGGACCCAAAGACCCATGATAAGCAAACAGCCCTAGATCCCCATGACATTTTTGTCTTTGGAAGAGAAGCAAGGAAAGGGAAATTCAGTGGCAACACAAAATAAAAAGCTTTGTCTGCAGTCCTTCTGGAGCCCATAGAAAGGCAAATTCTTCTGCAGAGGCTCTGGATTTCAAGGAAAGCAGGAAGAAGGTTCTCTGATAAAGAGGAAAGATGGCAACACGATAAAATAAGACCTCACTGCATACTTCTCCCTTCCTATCTCATCTGGGGACAAAGTTCAGCAAAACTGGATGAGCTTAAAAACTGATAAACTGAAGACGACTTCCTTCAGTACCGGGAAAAGCAGAAGCCAGACTCCTGAAGCATGCATGTGCATGCAAATACCAGCTGACAGAGGACACCAGAAGCTCTACACTCATCCTGAAAACCATCCATAGGGCATCTAAAGGCAATCAAGTGACCTGCTGTATGCATAGCTTCTAACAGCAAAAGAATCACCTCCTAAAACCTTTTATTTTCACCTCTGTGCGTTACAGTATATTTCTTGGAAATTTCAACCTTTAAAATTTTACAAAGTGTATTAAAACTAGCAATCGTAATGATAAAGAGCTGCGAATGGACAGTTTGGTCAGAAGTTATTTCATAATGGATAACTAAAAAAAAGCTCAGCTATTCAAAGCCAACATGTAACTATTGCTGTGTCTGTGCGACTACTAAAGTATCCCAAAGTTTGGTTTGCTGCTAGTAAAACACCCAAGCACAGCTGTGAGGAGACATCTCTGTGCTTCCAAACAGAGGTGACTTTGCTTTTAAATGGACTCATTCACCCTCTTCAGTGTCATGTACTTCTGTTGTATCTCAGTCGTGGCAAGAACAAACTCCTGCTTTAGGCCACAGATACACAGATGATGCATTTTAAGAAGGAAGAAAGAAACATTCATTTTCTATATTACTGCCGCAAGACCACTCCAGTTCCATATATAGTGATATTACCTATATTACTCCTCTTAAAAGGGGGGAAAACACCTGGAAACTTTAGCAAAGCAATCAGAGGGCTCACAGACACCTAATCTTGCCAGCTGCTAGGCACTATGCTTTACAAACACAACCACAGGCAGGACAGGGTTACACCATCAAGCCCCAGACCTAGCTGGTCACGACACGAAGGGCAACAGGACCACAGTGCTGCCCCAAAGCCAGGGATGGAGGACATTGAGTAAAGACACGTGGATCTATGTCCAAATCCCCAGCAAACACCCTTGCTCTGTTTTATTTTCTGTGGGTTTCATCTGACTGATCTTCCCCAATAATTCTGCCCAAACTGATTCACAGAAGCTTTGTGGAGATCAAATCACACCACAACCGTTCCCCCCGCAACCCAAACCAAAGCCAGGTTTGCTGCAGCATTTTGAAGAGTTCAGACTTCTTCACCTGAGAAAGTACTTAGGATTTTTCTTTTGCAAAGCATCTTTCATTTTACAAATTTGCAGTTTAACCTTGAAGCTTGACTGTACCCTTTAGGCCACAGGCCCTTCTATACAAAGGAGCCACTTATCCCAATTCACCTAGGTAAAAAAATAGGTCTCTAGGTCACAGATCTATCATTATTCCCTTGTTTTATTAATTATCCCATCAACATAGGGATTGCACGCCACTCCATTAGGCCTTCTGCAGAAGGATAAAATCAGTGGCCTCTCAGGGACGTGGGAGCTGCACAGCAAGGACTCAATGGGGGAACGTGTATCTGCAAGGGAGAAGCAGGAGCTCACCAGCAACCTGGGCTGTTATCCAGGCCTTTAAAACACTACAAAGACTTGAAATGGGCTTTTGAATGGGAATACAGAAGCAGGTTTGCTGAAGGTTTCTCTCCAACAAGAGAAACCACGAAAATAGGTTTTGTAAAGAAGCAGGCAATGGAGACAGGTACCGCAGGTGAACTAGAGGTTCGTGTGAACACCACAAGAGTGAGTAAAAGTGGAAGGGAAAATAACAGTGGGTTCAATGAGGCCCTGAAAGGGGATGATGAGCCACCCAGATATGATGCGATAAACAGAGGAGGGGGAAGGAGGTGGTTAGGCAGGATGTGGCATGGCACGGGAAGGGGCTATGAGTGCAAATGGACACAAGCATGGTCAGGGTGATTTCCTCAAGACCAGAGACACAGGGCCACTGCAGAGCAAGCAGCCTCTGGCTTCTAAACACTGGTCTCCAGTGTGCTTGCAATGTACTTCAGACACATTAGCAATTCCAAAAGCAGTCATTTGCTTTCAAGACACCATTCTGCCAGGTGCCTGGTGCTATCCCCCTCCTTCTTCTCTAAGAAATTACTGTTTCCCTGTTTTAAGACAAACCTTCTATGCTGCCAGGGTGGTCAAACGCTGATGCAGGTTGTCCAGAGAAGCTGTGGAGTCTTCTTTCCTGGAGATCTTCAAAACCTGTCTGGACCTGGTACTGAACACAGCTCCAGCTGGTCTAGCTCCAAGCAAGGTCTGGACTGGACAATCTCTCAGAAATACCTTCCTGCCTCAACCACCCTGCAATTCTGTGATCTCTCCTTTAGTCTGTCTCCTCTGATGGTCTCTGTGAACACCCTGGAGGCAGTAGCACTGCCACAGGAGGCACGGCCATGTAGCCTGTCTGCAACAGCACTTTGATCCATGCTGCCTCCGTGTTCTTTTGACAACTTGGCCCACAAGAAATTGCACTCACTGTGTTTTATGAAAAGCAAGAAAGGCTTTCAAATACTTAAATGGAAAATTACAAGGGGCCTCATGTTCCCAAACCATCTTGGACACTGACTCATCACTGCCCAAGCTCTCCAAAACCATGTCACTACATACTTTATCTATTCCTTGAAACAGAGCTGGCCCAGCGCAGCTTTGGTTTACACTGCTCTGGAGCAAGTTTCAGTGAGATGACAGATTTCCCCTGCAGAATACAGTAGTCAGACAGCAGCTACTCCACAGAGCACAGGATGGAGTGAAGAACAGATGGGCTACTTTACCACCTCTCTACTTAGGGAACCAGTGTTCAGATGCAGTCACTGCAAGCTGTGTTCCAGGTGCTACATGATAAAGATGAAACCAGACTAAAAGACCCACACAGCTACGAGCATGCATTAGAGGAGCTCTGCTCAAAGCAGCAGAGAGCCTCTCCTTGCTCCCTCTGTGCCCCGGGGGTGTCCCTCAGCAGCAAAGCTGCTCTGAGAGCATCCAGGTGCATTTTCAATGGAGATGCCATGCTCTTTTAGCTTCAGCCTGCAAAGGAGGTGTTAGGAAGCCACTGCTGCTCGGTGACAGCATTCATGGCATTACTCCTCTTACTTTCAAGCTGTGCCACAGCTTTATGGTCACAGGCTCTCATTCCAGCAAAACACAGTCTGCAAGGGCAGAAAAATAATGAAGACATTGGTAAAGCTGGTGCTTTGGGAAAGGGAAGCTCCCCTAAAACAGTATCAAAGGTTGCAATTATTCATATCCTTTATGCTTGTATTTAAAAACTTTTTTTTTTTTTTGGCATAGGAAATTCTTTCTCCCAAACAAATTACACAGGCAGAAAGAACAGAATTATTACAAAGGAATATCCATCAATAAAGCAACTTCATTCAAAGTCCTTTGAATTATGCATTCCAAAAACATTTATTTTTCTGAAGAAAAACTTCAGTATAAACTCTAATTCATTTTCAGTTCATTACCTCTTGATGCATTCAAAAGCCATCATCTGATAAAGACAAGAAAGAAGAATTAATGTCTCCCTCTTTTCTCGTTTATCATTACAGAAGTTTGGCAAAACTGTTTATTCTCAAAAAAAAAAAAAAAATAAAAAAGATTATTTTTTTTAAGTTTATCCTCAAATAAGAAAAGATAAAGAAAAAAGCAAAAGGAATCAAATCTCCCAAGCTGTATTGGGCCCCCAGAACAGAATACAGTTCTTAGTGAAAGAAATGCAAATACATGTAGCTGTCATAGTAGATAGCTCTCACAATGGACTAATTTATTAATTTATTTTTCAAGCAAGACCATAAGAGAGAAAAAATTATTCAGCAATGAAATGAATCAAAATATCATTTTGATTAACCACAGCTAAGACTGTGCTGTACTACTACAGATTTCTGAAAGAAAATTCCAAGCATGTTCAAAAAATCAGACTATTTTGATTTTTTGCCAGACAGGCTACCTTCCAAGAATAAAAGTGTGGGAAAAAATGCTAGTACAGTGACAGAACAACATCTCCACTTCTCATTCCTAAAAAGAGACAAACCGAAGATAAAATGAAAGAGCTGACAATTATTTTGTGTATCTTAAAGCTCACGTATTCCAAGAACCAGTGTAAAATAGTAAGTGATGTTATCTGGAGAAAGCAGATGAAAAGGTGGAACAGAATGCCTAAAGAGCACAAGGATTTTCCTCACCATTTATCAATGTTACATACTAAAAGTAGTGAAATTTATGGATGAAGGCATTTTTTTTATTAATTAGTCTGAGAGGAAAAAACAACACTATTAAACTTAAAAACATGTTTTATTGAAAAAAGCTTTTTTTGGTGGCGAAGTTCTAAAAAATTTGCTTTTCCCACTTCTTTTTCATGGGAAATGCAGAGACATTTTTAATATGCAAACCGCATAGGTTCCACCAATCTACGCTTAACATTTTAAGTGTAATCAAATTAACATTGTCTCAAGCATATCAAGTCCATAAATTTTTAGGCTTCTATAAAGCAAGAGCCACTTAATGCAACTTTCTGTTTGTAAGGAACCGGGCAGTACTTGATGGTGCAAACACGGCCACCTGTCTCTCTGAGTCTTCACGTATCATGCGAGAGCCAGCGTGAACATTTGTTCGCCTAAAACGCTCGGCATATGGTTGAACTGACAATTTAATAATATCTCGATAAGGATGTTGCCAGATTTTTGGCGGGAGATAAGCATGTTTTATCATTAAATATTTGTACTGCAGTAGCACCCAGAGACCTTGATCGGAAAGGGGCCTCATTGTGCCAGGCACTGAGGCTTATGGAGTCAGTCACCCAAAAAGCTGACAGCCCAAGACAATCAGGCTACAAAAAGAGACTGAGGATGTTATGTACTACGTATACTTCAGTGGAAACAAGCCTTCATCCCCACGAACATCTACACCTACCCATTAAGACTTCTTCTACAAGTCACAATTGAGCTGTAGACAGAAATTCTGCACCAACCTCCCACCAGCACACTGTCTGAGAAACCAAAGAGACGTGAATGGAGGAGAGGACTGGCTTATCTTCAAGACATTTTCTTCATTATGCATCAGAAAACTACACTGCAAGGGCAAAATCAGAGTGGACGTTCATCTTCTAGATGCTATCAGCTGATCAGCTAGCAGCTTCATTTGCTTTGTTGCCTGCAAAGATTCCTCTAAAATGCTGCGTGTGAAAATTGTTCTGGGATAGCAGATCGTTCTGCCTGCAAAATGTACAGGCTGCTCTTATTTATGGCACGTGATCCAGTGAAAATCCCTCTTCATCTCTCAAGTTCCATGATTATGACTGTTTCCAGAATATCTTCTATCCTTAAAGACCAAATGAAAAGTGAATAGAGGAAATGGATTAAGCTTGAAATTGGGTCTTGGGATACCTTCATTCCATTCATACTGCTAAAGCCATGTTATTTATGTAGACATTACTGAAAATAGCTCTCCTAGGCTGCGCATTAAATCTAGTGGCGATCTCGTAAGAACAGAAAACAACGCCCTGTATCAGAGCTAAATCTTACCCTTCAAACAGTATTTCTTACTCAGTGATTTCCTATGAGAATGGGCTTTATTAAACAATGTGTCAGCAGATTGAAAATAACTATGACCCATGGTACAGAGAAAAGTTGAGAGCAACATAAGTTTCTATTCAAAAAGAAAGTATCTGCCTGGAAACTTAGCATTGAGACTACAAAAACGAAAGGCCTCATAACCAGCAGAAACGTATCAAGTCTGATTCACCTTAATCTTTAGACTGCGACACAATGCACTCGCTCCACTTTTACATTCGTGACATAAGGACAACTGCTGCAGAAACAGGATTTTAGCACGTATATGCTTCTTGTCTCTTAAAGACTTCATAGAATTACAGTATCTTCCTTTGTAGCAGGAGAATTATTTGGGCATCAACCACTTTACATGTTTTTGATGGGTTGTTTGTTTGGTTGTTGTTTTTTTCATATGCATGCACATATACACATCATATAAAAGCTATCATCTAAAGACTAACATTTGAAATATTTTACATACGAAACATATTATAGATATACAAGATTGTGTGCGTGTATATATATATATGTATATCTTTAGCTGTTTAGATGAGGCAGCCTGCAGCCTTACATTGCACAACAGCTGGTGTCGCCTCCTTTTCCCCTTCTCAGCCCCCAAAGGAACCAGCAGGGGTAGGCTCAGATCACTTACTCTCATCCAGTGTACATACCAACACACAAATTCTAGAACATTTTTGCCTGCCACGTGTTTTCAATTGCTTTTTGTGTACCACATTTGCTCCGACTTCATATTTAACCAAAGGTTTAAATTAAGTAACCCATAGTATTTTCGTTTGTCTTCACAAGTCCATTCGCAGCTGACAAGTGAACTCTGTCCTTGCTGCTATTTGCAACGTGTCTGCACATGCAAGTCAGCCCTATTCTGCCTTCTCATTTCCAGGACTTGAGAGAATCTGCAGTTGACATCTTTTCTAAGAAAGCTGCAATGGTTTTATTGAAATTTACTACAGACCACAACTGACTCTTAGAGCTTTTTTTTTTTTTTTTTAACAAACAGGAGAATTCACTTTTTTTTTTTTTTAATATTGTCATAATTGCTTCTTTTTAATGAGAAAAAGATTGCTTCGTTTTAATGAGCAGCAAGTACCTTCTTGATAGTTCTCAATTTGTAAAATTTAACAAGCATGTTATGCATACAACTAAGAATAATACTACTTCTGGGGGGGTAGCAGCCTGCCAGCACCTAAAGGAGGCCTACAAGAAAGCTAGAGAGGAACTCTTTGTCAGGAAATGTAGTGGTAGGGCAAGGGGTAATGGCTTTAAACTAAAAAAAGGTATATTTAGGTCAGACATTAGGAAGAAATTCTTCACCCAGAGGGTGGTGAGGCCCTGGCACAGGCTGCCCAGAGAAGCTGTGGCTGCCCCATCCCTGGAGGTGCTCAAGGCCAGGCTGGATGGGGCTTTGGGCAACCTGGGCTGGTGGGAGGTGTCCCTGCCCATGGCAGGGGGGGTGGAATTAA